>NC_135891.1:2973746-3573746 GCF_964194155.1 Cetorhinus maximus | reverse complement strand
GTCTATCCCAATTGATGTTGGGAAAGTTGAAATCACCTAATATAATTACCCTATTGTTATTGTTTTTACACATCTCTGCGAATTGTGCACATATTTGCTCCTCAATTTCCCACTGACTATCTGGGGGTCTATAATAAACACCTAATAATGTGGCTGCCCCTTTTTTATTCCTAAGCTCTACCCACAAAGCTTCATTCGATGCCCCCTCCAAGATATCATCTCTCCTTACTGCAGTAACTGACTCCTTAACTAATAATGCAATGTCTCCTCCTCTTTTACCCCCTCCCCTGTCTCGCCTGAAAATTCTATATCCCAGAATGTTGAGCTGCCAATCCTGCCCCTCCCTCAACCATGTCTCAGTGATGGCTACTATATCATAATTCCACATGTCAATCCTCACCCTAACTCATCCTTTTTACCTGTAATACTCCTGGCATTAAAGTAGAGGCCATCCAGCCTTGCCTTACTCCCTTGAAACTTAATGCAGCTGTACTCCCTCTGACTTGATTTTTTTACTGTCTTATGATCTGTCCCTATTCTGCCAACATTCTGTGTCCCCTCCCCCTGCCGAATTAGTTTAAACTCCTCCCAACAGCACTAGCAAACCCACCTGCAAGGATGTTAGTCCCACTCTGATTCAGATGTAGACCATCCCACTTGTACAGGTCCCGCCTTCCCCACAAACGGTCCCAGTGACCCAGGAATCTAAAACCCTCCCTCCTGAATCAACTCTTAAGCCACATATTCATCTGCGCTATTCTCCTATTTCTGTGCTCACTAGCACGTGGCACTGGGAGTAAACCAGAGATTACAACCCGAGAGGTCCTGTTTTTTAGTCTACTGCCTAACTCCCTGAATTCTTGATGCAAGACCTCATCCCTCTTTCTACCTATGTCATTGGTACCAACATGTACCATGACCTCTGCCTTATCACCCTCCCCCTTCAGGATGCCCTGCAGCTGTTCAGTGACAACCCAGACCCTGGCACCAGGGAGGCAACATACCATCCTGGAGTCACGTTGATGGCAACAGTAGCACCTATCTGCTCCCCTGACTATAGAAACCCCTATTACTTTTGGTGGTCCTCCCCTCCTATACAGACAGGCTGCTTGTGGTGCCAGAAACTTGGCTCTGTCTGCACTCCCTGGAGGAACCAGCATCCTCATCAGCCTCCAAAATGGAATACCGATTTGCGAGCGGGACCCCAGGGGACTCCTGAACTACCAGCTATTTCTCTTGGACTGCTTGGTGGTCACCCATTCCCTTCCTTTCTCAAGTCCCTTCATGTGTGGTGTGACCCTCTCTAAACGTGCTATCCACGATGCTCTCAGACTCGCGGATGCTCCACAGTGTCCCCAGCCACCGTTCCAGCTCTGAAACCTGAGCTTCCAGGAGCTGCAGCTGGACACACTTCCTGCACACATGCTGGTCCCGGGCACTGGAAATGTTCCCGGCTTCCCACGTGGAGCACACCACAGCTTTGAGATCTCCTGCCATGACTTATCCCTTTAAATTAAACCTTTTTAATCAATTACTCTAGGACCCTTCTTTCCTGATCCTCATTACTACAGAATATACAAACTATAAACCACAAAAAGACCTTAAACTATAAGTGATAAAAGTAGTAAATACTTACCCGACCTTACCCACTACTTACCAGTCATTTCTCTCCCTTGTAGCCTCTACTGCTGCAGCAGGGCAAGACCACTCTCTGAAGAATTAAGAAGTTGGATAGCAAAGAAAAAATGCAAAGAACCACTCTTCCCCAAATTCCCACTGTGCACCAAATCGCCAATACCCACATTCACTCTGGCTGTGTCTCACTCACAATGAGCTCACTCGCTCCCCTGCTCATGTGTAAGCTCATTGATTGTGTGCTTCTAATAGTCCCTCTCTTAAATAGAGCTGAGGTGACTCACACTCGTTAAGCTTCAAATAGTAATTAACACCTATTCAGGCCCTAATGAGGCTTCAGGTGATTGACAGTTAACTGTCACACAGTCAGCTGAGTCAGCTACCTTACCAACCTTTTAACTAGACTACTGAACTTACAAAAATTAAAGAGAAAGACTTACCAGTTCAATTCCCACTGTGCACCAAGTTGCCAATACCCACACTCACTCTGGCTGTGTCCCACTCACAATGAGCTCTCTCCCCTGCTTGTGTGCAAGCTCACTTAAGATTAAAACAAAAAACAACCCTCCAGCCCTCATGCCAACCCTTGACCCCACCAATCCCCTCTCCATTGCCCTCATACTACTTATGCCAAATCAGGCCCTTCTACCCACTCCCATGGCCTCTCATACCCTCTATGCCAATCTATGTCCCTAACCCATTACCCTTTTTCCTTACCCACTCTAGGCGAACTCACCGAGTATCCTTGGACACTTGCTGGACATCTTTAACTCTTTGTGGACGGCTTTGACACTCCTTTCACAGTTCCTTGACAGCTGGACAGTTACTTCATACTCCTCACCAATGTGGCCAGGAGTTGGACAGCACAGTTCCTTATTCACACTCACTTGCATGAACAGAATCCAAGTAGGCAAGACCTTTATATTTCATGCCACTGTGTGGAATCTCAGTGAATAATCACATTTTCACTTATTTCTGTTGAATAGATTTCCAATGGGCCAATTCTTTCCCATTCAGTCCCACTGTTTAAAATTCCCATGGAAAATTCCTTTCTAATTCATTCCTGTTGTGTAGAATTCCAGTGACCAGCTTCTTTCCAATTGCTCTGATTGATTAGAATTTCAGTACCTTTTCATTAACTCATGCCATTCACACAAGCTCATGGACTAATCCCTTTCCAGTCTTCGTTTGTTGTAACACCAATGAACCAAACACAGGGAGGAACATCTCTGCCGCTACACCCTGGGTTGGGGCACTGGTGGGTGGGTGCCTCATATCCGGCTGGGCATCTCTTTGTCACTCCTCTTCTTCCAGGAAGCATAGGTACAGAGGAATTGCTAATTGGTAACACATTGCACCCTGTCCAAAATAGAGAGAGCACAAGAGAACAACAACTTCTAGAAAAGGCACAAAAGGAAATGCCAAAGTGGTTGCTAAAAGAAAAAAAACCTCACAGAAATAAAAAGTGTAATCTATTAATTGTACCAAACACATTCAACCCAGGCACTCAACAACCCTGAACATCTACTTTGCATTATTATGATTATTAATCATTTAAGGGGAAGCCAGATAAGCACATGAAGGAGAATGGAATAAACATATATGTTGATAGGATGAGATGAAGAGGGATGGGAAGAGACTGGTGTGGAGCATGGACACTAGTATGGACTATTTGGACCCAATGGTCACTTTCTATGCTGCAGATTCTATGTATTTCTGTGCAGTTAATGTGAATCAGGCAGAAATGACAGTAAATGGAGCTTTTGATGTCACCATATTATTACTGTCTCCTTTGCATTTCCTTCCTGGAATTGAGCGTGATGAGTGGAGTGTGAGCTGAAGTGGGTGGAGATCCTGTGTTACAGAACTCTGTCTTATTTCTCCTCTTCTGCCACCGACTCGGGTGAAGGACCGTGAAAAATCTCTCCTTCCACCTCTTGCCATCTCGCTCCATCACTGGTATCATTCCTAGTTATTGGAATCATAGAACAGTTATAGTACAGAAGGAGGCCACTCAACCCATTGTGTCTTTGCCAGTTCTCTGCAAGAGGAACTCAGCTTGTCCCACTGGCCCTGCCTTGCCCCTGTAACTCTGCAAATCTTTTCTCTTCGGATAATTATCCAAGTCTCTTTTGAAAGCTGTGATTGAATGTTCCTCCACTACCCTATCAGGCCGCGCATTCCAGATCCTAACCACTTGCTGCACAAAAATGTTTCTCCTCATGTCATGTCTGGTTTTTTTTGTTAATCACTTAAAATTGATTTCCTCTGGTTTTCAACCATTCAGCAATGTGAACAGTTTTCCCTTATCTACTCTGTCCAGACCCCTCATGATTTTGAACACCTCTATCAAGTCTCCTCTCAATCTTTTCCATAAGGAGAACAGCGCCAGCTACGCCAACCTATAAATGGAACTGAAGTCCCTCATTCCGGGAACCATTCTTGTAAACCTTTTCTGCACCCTCCCCGATCCTTCCTAAAGTGTGATGCCCAGAATTGGAGACAATACTCCAGTTGATGTGAAACAGTGTTTTATACAGGTTCATCATAGCCTCCTTGCTTTTATACTCTATGCCTCTATTGAAATGGCAGAGTATCCCGAATGCCTTACTAACCACTTTCCCAACTTGCCCTGCCAGCTTCTACAATTTATGCACACTCACCCCCAGGACCCTTTGTTCCTGCTTTTACCCCTTTTAGGATTGTATTGCCTCTTCTCATTCTTCCTACCAAAATAAATCACTTCACACTTCTCTGCATTAAATTTTGCATGCCGTGCGTCTGCCCATTCTACCAGCCTGTCCCTGTCCTCTTGACGTCAATACTATCCTTATCGTTCATAATGCTTCCAAGTTTTGTGCCATCAACAAATTTTGAAATTGTGTCCCGCACACCCAAGTCAAGGGGGCAGAATTTTACCCTTGGTGTGCGGGATCGACAGGGGTGGTCAGGAATCCGGCCGCCGCCCATGGTCAGCAGCGCTCCGCGATTTTACGTGGGTGGGCTAATTAAGGCCTGCCCAGCATGATACACTGCCTGGAATGTGCGTGAAGGGGCATGTGGGGGATGGGGGGGTGGTGGGGGGGGGGGGAATGGGAGTGGGGGGGCAGAAGGCTCATGATGTCCACCGAGTCCAATGGCAACCCGGGCGGCCAATTCAAATACTGCCTCAGCAACCCCTGGAGGGCTGCCACCAAGGGACGCGGAGGTGTTGCCAATGGAGACCATCGTGGGTGGACGTGGCAGGCAGGCGGGCAGGCCGGTGGGGCAGTTGGTCCCATGTTTTTCGGATGACTGCCTGGCAGCCCTCCTGGAGGAGGTGGCAGCGAGGAGGGAAACGCTTGTCCTCAAGGATGGGAGGAGGAGGTTCTACCCCACTCTCACCAAAAAGGCCTGGGGGGAGGTGGTACCCAGGGTCAGCAGCCACAGCGTGGTGAGGTGCACATGGGGGCAGTGCCGGAAACGCTTCAACAATCTCCTGCGATGGGGAAGGGTGAGTACCGTGGGTCACTTTGCAGAACAGTTAAGAGCTGCCCATCTCCCCCCCTTGGACCTCAGAGATGTTAGAGTGTGAGTGCCAAATGTCAATGAGACAGGATCTGGCCAAGGGGGTGAGCCCTGACTGCTTGGACTGAGTGCCTTGTGGCTCCAGGTTCACAAATCGGCTGAGCCCTGCGAGGTGTCCCTCAGGTGGGGTTGGCCAGGCTGCAATGGTGCTGCAGGTAGAGAGCGGACTCATCAATGCTCCTCTGTCCTTTCAGGAGAAAACATCCCATAACAATGGTGAGAGGTCACGGGCTGGCGCGGGACCCCCTCACCTCCTCATCCTCTCGCGATATGAGCAGGAGGCCCTGGAGCTGGAGAAGTGCCATGCACCTCGGTCAGCGGCTGCAGTGAGGTTGGGGTGTCAGAGGAAGGTGAGAGTGCAGTGCACAGAGGTAAGAATGTTGGTTATTGTAACCATTCCAGTGTAGTCTCGATATTGATGTGAGCCTGGAGCCTGGAATCCCCACTGATAATGGAAAGACGAGGGCACCATGATGCCTATCTCTGTCTCCTCAGGGTGCCAGACATGCACAGTGACTGTGTCATGACTTCAACTGACATGTCCTTCTTCTCCCTTTTAGGCTCACCAGCAGTTTTTTATGAGGAACCTGAAGGGCCACCCCTGACCCCAGAGGACCAGCATGCTCACCATGTGTCTGCGTCACACCCTCTCTGTCAAGCAGGCACCAGCGCAGATACCAGCACCTTGTTGGGCATAACGTCACCGTGTAGTCTATCGGTGCACATTGGTGAGGGCACTTCACACTCGCTTGAGGTGCAGGTGGAGGCAGAGAGTGCCCAGGGCATCGGCAGTTAGAGGACTGCTGGGGACCAGGAACATGCTCAGTCCGTGGCTGATGATGAGCCTCTGGAGTTGTTCCTGAGGCAGCAGATGCTGGATGTCCAGCAGGGTGTGCGGGAGGATCTGGCGGAGATCCATGAGGGTCTTTGTGCCATGGTCTCCGTTTGGAGGAGTCCCTGTGGAGCATAAGCACTGTGTTGACCCTCATGGCCGAGCGCAATGCTTCCTCCCTGGAGAGAGTGGTGACTCATGGAGAGGCTCCTCCAGGCATTCAATCCGGGGATCCTGGGGATACGCTCAGACATGCAGCCCACAAACAGGCAATGACCTCAGCTGGTCAGTGTCAGTGTGGGAGATGGATTGGGCACCCAGTATCCCAGCTAGGTGCCCGTCCATCAATGGTGAGCAGGGAAGTCTAGAACGACCTCACGTTGGCGCACAAGCTGCCTGTCGTCTCTGGGGGCTCCTCTCAGGACGCTCCGGATGATGGCAGCAGCTCCTCTGCCCCTCTGCCAGTGACCCTGGCATCTGATGAGGCTGCGGCGACTGGGGAGATGCCAGACGTGGCACTGGCCGCTCTCTCCCAGGCGGGGCCAGCACAGGCTCCACGGGCCAGAGGACACCCGCCAAGGTCATCGAGGCCAACAGGACAGCAGAGTCAGCAGCTGCCTCCAATACTGGTACCAGTGAGGGGGGAGCACCCAGACGTAGCACCTACAAGCGAAAACTTAAAGCACCTTAAACACAACACGGGCTTATCACGGGTGATATTTGGTTCCCCCATTTTTCTTCAGTTTTTAATGGTCTGATGGAAAACACTGGTTCATGTCAATTTCTGCTACTTTTAACATTCTCAAGTAAATGAGATGTTACTTTGTGCAACTGGCCTCTGGATGCTTCATTTGTCCTGTAGGTGCAGGGTAGGCCATGATGTAATGATGGACGTGTGTCTCCTGAAGCTTTATTGCAAAGGCACAGAGAGTATGTTGTTGACCAAGGAACTGGTCCTGTCAGGGATCGAGTATGGAGCCTGCAGTCCTGACATGTGCTGGTGGTTCTTATTTGGTGGGCTAGCTGAAGGAGCGTTGGATCAAAGCGCCCAGGTCTCCCTGCCTCCCTGTAGGTTACCCAGGTCTGTGTGTATGCCCTCAGCATTCTCCTCACCGTGCTCATCCTCGGACTCACTACTGGACTGTTGCCTGTGCAGCTGTGTCAAGATCTTCTTTCTCCACTGCGTCCCCCCTTTCCAGCGCTAGATTGTGGAGAGCGCAGCATACAACCACTATCAGTGACACACGATCTGGGGGGTATTGGAGTGCGGCCCCTGAACGGTCCAGGCATCGGAAGCGCATTTTGAGAAGACTGATGGCTCTCTCCACCACAGCCCTTGTGGTGCCGTGGCTCCTATTGTACCGCTGCTCAGCTTCTGTTCTTGGATGGCGGAGAGGCGTCATGAGCCACCTTCTGAGGGGATAGCCCTTGTCGCCCAGCAGCCATCCATCCAGTCGGGCTGGAGCACTGAAGAGCCCCGGCACCTGGGAGTGTCTGAGGATGTAGGCGTCGTGGGAGCTGCCTGGGTACCTTGCACAGACTTGTAGAATCAGCATCCTGTGATCACAGACTATCTGCACGTTCATGGAATGGAAGCCCTTCCTGTTGACGAAGGCACTGGGCTCACCCACTGGCGCCTTGATAGTCACATGTGTACAGTCTATAGCACCCTGGACACGGGGGAAGCCAGCAATGGCCGCGAAGCCTCTGGATCGCTCTGTCTGGCTGGCCTCGCCTGTATGGTAAAGAAATAAAGTCAGTACCCACCTGAACAGAGTGCCTGTCACAAGTTTGACGTAACTGTGGACAGCTGACTGGGAGACTCCACACAGATTCCCCACTGACCCCTGGAAAGAGCCAGACACATAGAAGTTGAGGCCACTGTGACCTTCAGAGCCACTGGCATGGGGTGTCCATCCACACAGTCGGAGCTGATCTCAGGGCTGATCCTCTGACAGATGGAGGTCACTGTCTCCCTGGAGAGACCGAGCCTCCTTCGGCATTGCACCGCGGACATATTGAGGTAGCTGCATCACCGCCTGTAAACCCTGGCAGCAGGATAGTGGCATCTTCTGCAGCCCCTTCCACCTTGGACTCCCTGCTGACCCTGCCCCCCTTGTGCCTGCGCCTCTCCTCCCACAGGTCCCTCCCCTGGAAGCTGCATTGGGACACCCGGCCTCCTCTCCCTTCTGCCCCTCTCTTCCTCCTCAGAGGAGGTGCCTCCAGTGGAGACCACGATCCCCATTCCCAGGGTAAGGGAAGGCTGTCTGATACCTGGAAGGGTCCACACTGTCTGTATCCTCCGGGGGCCTGGAAAGTAACACTGAGTCCAGAACTGAAGCCTCTAAAATATCTGAAAGCAGCTGTGAAGCGAGATGAAGCTGTTCTGTTCATAGAAGCAACCAGCAGCAAAGTGATATCCTGCACTCCTCATTAATCACTTTGACAAGGCCACTGACCCCTCTTATCCCACCCGTGGATGAGGTTTAGATAATTGGGTCCTGCCCGCCTGCTCGTTTTGCCCGTGCAACGGCTTAAAAATCGCACGGGCTTCGTAAACTCGGGGACAATCGGTGTCTCAAGGGCCTTAACTGGCCACTTGATTAATGGCGGGCACACCTCCGTCTGCATCACGCCAAATATTGTGAGAGTGCACGTTGACATCGGCACGCTAGGACAACACCAACGGGCTTTATTTAACGCTCGAGTGGGTCGGGCGTGCACCCGCCCGCCAAGCTAAACATTCTGCCCGAGATCATTAATACAGACCAGGGCAATGAATGGTCCTAACGCTGACCCCTAGGGAACTCCACTGTGCACCTTCCCCAAGTCCAAAATGTAATTGTTCACTGCTACTCTATGTTTCCTGTCACTCAGCCAGCTTTGCGTTCATGCAGCCACTCTCCCTTTTATTCCACGGGCTTTAACTTTGATGTCAAGCCAATTATGTGGCCCTTCATCAGACACATTAACTGCATTACCCTCATTAACCCTTTCCGTTACCTCATCAAAAACCTCAATTAACTTAATCAAACACCGTTTGCCCTTAACAAATCTTTTATTTAATCAAGAAAATTTGCAGGAAAAAATGGTGAGTGTTAACCCTTTAAAAAGGCAATGATATTTGCCTTCACTCACTTCTCACAGCGCAGTAGCTGAATCAGGATTTCCATTAGCTCTCTGTGAAATCCAGAGATTTTGCCAAACATTCGGCTGTTTGATGAACAAGCAATAAATCCTTCTTTAATGATGCTAATTGAGTGCATTTATTTGCTAAGTAGTTGAACAAGATTTATTTGAACTTTGTGCTGAGGCATTGCAGCCATCCACTTATGTTAATTGGCCGGACCATATCCATGAAATGGTCAGTTGAAGATTTTTACTGATTATGCTTTATTTGATTATTTTATCAGTCACCCACTGCACTGAGGCCAGGTCCAGGAGATGCATTCTGATAGTTAAACATTCACTCCAGTTGTGTAGCATCTGAAAAGAAAAACCCATTCTCATTCTTGTTACCAAGAATCTCCGTTGACAAGCCTTCTTCTATTCTCTGCCATTGTGTGGGAACTCAGTGGGTGATTCCTTTTCATCTCACTTCCATAGAATAGAACCCCAATGGTTAAATCCTTCCTCATGCACGTCCTTTGAGTAGAATTCTAATGGAGCAAACCTTTCTCCGTTCACTTCCATTGAGAATTCTAGTGGGCCAATGCACTTTTCCAATCAATCCCATTGATTAGAGTCACTTTCCATTAACACAGAGTGCTGCTTTCCCTTTCATTCCCTTTGTGCATTACTCTAAAGAATCAAACTTTTATCTGTTTATTGGCATTGTGCAGAATCCTAATGGACGTTTTTGCATTTGTTCTGGGAATGTATATCGCTGCCACATTTATCGTCTAACCTTAGTTGCCCTGAAAAGGTGATGGGATTTCTGTATTGTTTCAACAAACAAAAGCTCTTCACTGGCCACCATGAGTCAACCTTGTAATCTTGGAATAGAGATTTGTATAAAGCAGGTCAGGTAAAGGAGTTTGACTCCCTTTCTTGTTAGGTTTTTACAACAATCCAAAAGCTTTCATTCTCATAAATTCCTACATTTATCTCCATTTCACAAATTACAATGAAAGATTCAACGCCTCTGTTGTCTAGTACCATAATCACAACATTATTGTGCCCATTGCAAACCTTTTATCTGAGATTTGAATGGGCACAACCATTTTCCCATTCACTTCCAGCGTCTCAAATCCCACTTTCTCATTCATTCCCATTATTCTGAGTCTCAGTGGACAAACTCTTTTTAATTAACTGCCCCTTGTGTAGAACTTCAATGGGAAAACCCCCTGCCATTCATTTTTATTTGTAGAATTTAAATGCCTAAGGCATTCTCCATTCACTCCCATCAAGAAGAATTTCAATAAACAAAACTCCTTCACATTCACCCTGTTGCCTTGAACCCCAATGGATTTAACCCAGCCCCAGTGCCTCTCTGTCCCAAAAAATGTCATCGCTTTCAGTCATACCCTTTGAGTTCATTCTTCAGAATCCAATCAGTGGAATTATTCCCTAAAGGTTGAGCACATTTTGCTGCAGGAGGGCATCCAATGGCTTTTGCCATTTATTAGACATCCTCCTTTGCACATTTCAGCTTGCATCTTTTCTTGGTGGCAAGTTACTGAAAGTAGGAGGTGATAACGTCACATTATCAGAGAAACCAGGCCTCTGGGGCCTGGGTGAAGAGGGCCAGCAACACGGTACCTTATCACCCAATTAGATGTCAAAGCATTAGACAGGGTTCGGAGGAGGTTTATCAGGATGTTGCCAAGAATGAGGGACTTCAGTCACAAGCAGAGGTTGCAAACGTCTGGCCTGTTCTCCTTGTGACAGAGAAGATTATGAGGTGACCTATTTGACGTTTTCAAAAAGCTCTCTTTTTAAGCCATCCTGCTGCTTCTTAGCTGCTTCTTTCTTCTGCACTAAACTCTTTGGCCCGTGCACTTCATTGTGCTGACAAGGTCTGTGACCATCTTGTGGTTGGCTTAGGTATTGTCTCCCTCAGCCTGGGACCTCCTGTCTCCGTCAGCTTCGGGTCTCCTGTCTCCCTTGCCCTTGGATCTCTTGTCTCCCTCACCCTGGGGTCTCCTTGCCTCTTTGGCGCTTTATTGGGTGTGTTCTAGACGTTCTTTTAAGGTCTGCGCTCTCCGCCACTTGGAGTTTAAAATAGCGGTCAAAGGCTTTTAATATCCTACCAAATACGGGTGAGGATTCACCTATATCCTCCATTAGGATCACTTCATCCGCAAATACACCAAACAAGTATAGAAACGTATTAACTTATACTATCTGATCTCTGACTTAACCCTGATGTACGCCTGTAATCAAAAAATCTTCTTCTCCATGATGCCCAATTTTGGGTCCAGGTTGGCCCTTGCATCAGCTTAAATTGACCTGGTAGCTTTAATTTACTACCCATGGCTGTTTTTGATAACAGGCGTGTACCTCTTTAAAGTTTCTTTTCAAGATGGTGTTGCAGCTGCCATTTGTTTTCTCTTCTCTCTGTTCTTCTCCTATCTTTCAGATCTTGGCGGGCTCCTGCAGCCATCTTGGGCCCCACTCTTTAAACTAAATGACGGCAGGAAATCCTCAAGCAAGCCGTTTGGGCCGGGTACTTTGTTTTTTAAGCTCGGAGAAGGTGACTTTTCTTTAGCTCTGGCTGCTGTTAGAAGCATTTTTTTTCATTCAGTTGCCGCTGCGTGTTTTGGAGCCAGCTGTGGATCCTGCTGCAGCTTTCCTCCAGCTGTGCTCTGGGTATGCTTGTGCTGATCCTTATTGCTGCAGTCTTTAAATAGTAGATTTTGCATTTTTATTGCATTTTGCCCACCTTTTTTTGAGATTTGGCCAGATCCCTTGGCTCCGCGTTCACTCGGGTTCTTTTATTATCGGCACGGTGATTATTCTGCTGCCTGTCAGCAATTTTCTGTTTTGAATTTTGCTCAGCCTTTTGTGATCTGGCCAGGTTCTACGGCCCTGCCTCTGCGTTCGATCCCATCCGGCTTTTTATCGGCACGGTGATTGTTCTGCTGCCTGTCAGCAATTTTCTTTTCTTGATTTTTGTCCAGCATCTTGTGATCTGGCTAGGCCCCTTGACTCTGCCTTCGATTAAGTCTGGCGAGGGACCTCCATGTGTCCTGGTGGAGTCCTTCAGCCTCCAGGCCTGCAATGGAGCTTCTTTTTAGGTAATTTCCAACCGTGTCTTCAATTCTGGCGTGCTTCTAGCAGGTCAGATTCTAGTTTCTTTACTTTTCCACGCGTTCGGGATTTCAGAGTCCATCTTTCACTTGCCACCATGTTGTAACATTCTTTGGTGTCTCACTAAGAGGTCTGGAGGCTTGTATGGTTGAACACAAATCATTTATTGCTAACACATAATATCTCCAAGGTACAGCCTTATATGCGTGCCGTCTCCCTGTTAGCTTCTTCCAGACTCTACCACACACAGTTGACCATCTTGTGACTCTCTACATCACACTGTGGGTGGTCCTGTTCTCCAGTCCCACATTAACACTTGCTCTGCACAAACAACCTTATACTACACTCTTTTACTCAAATAACTGCAGACCTTATGTCTCCAGTTCTTTAGCTGACTCTCACCATTTTACTTTATCCAGTAAACACAAGTTACCTTTTGATTTGTAATTATCTTAAGTCTGTGGGATTTGCCAGCCTTTAGATGTTTACCGAGTTTTTTCTCCACCAAACTTACATTTAAACTTCAATTTTTAAAAATTCATTTTATGGGATGTGAGCTTCACTGGCTGGGCCAGCATTTGTTCCCCATCCCTAATTGCCCTTGAGAAGGTGGTGTTGAGCCGCCTTCTTGAACCGCTGCAGTCCATGTGGTGTAGGTACACCCACGGTGCTGTTAGGGAGGGAGTTCCAGTGACAGTGAAGGAACAGTGATATGTCTCCAAATCAGGATGGTGAGTGACTTGGAGGGGAACTTCAAGGTGGTGGTGTTCCCATGCTTCTGCTGCCCTTGACCTTCTAAGTGGTAGTGTTCGTGGGTTTGGAAGGTGCTGCCTAAGGAGCCTTGGTGAGTTTCTGCAGTGCATCTTGTAGATAGTACACACTGCTGCTAATGGGCATCGGTGGTGGAGGGAGTGAATGTTTGCGGATGGGGTGCCCATCAAGTGGGCTGCTTTGTCCTGGACGGTGTCAAGCTTCTTGAATGTTGTGGGAGCTGCAATCATCCAGGCAAGTGGGGAGTATTCCATCACACTCCTGACCTGTGCCTTGTAGATGGTGGACAGGTTTTGGAGAGCCAGGAGGTGAGTTATTCACTGCAGGATTTCCAGCCTCTGACCTGCTCTTGTAGCCACAGTATTTATATGGCTGGTCCAGTTCAGTTTCTGGTCAATGGTAACTCCCAGGATGTTGATAGTTGGAGATTCAGCAACCGTAATGCCATTGAATGTCAAGGGGCGATGTTAGATTCATTCTTGTTGGAGATGGTCATTTCCTGGCACTTGTTACTGGCCACTTTCAGCCCAAGCCTTGATATTGTCCAGGTTTTGCTGAATTTGGGCACAGATTGCTTCAGTATCTGAGGAGCTGTGAATGGTGCTGAATATTGTGCAATCATCAGCAAACATCCCCACTTCTGACCTTATGATGGAAGAAAAATTATTGATGAAGCAGCTGAAGATGGTTGGGCCGAGGACACGACCCTGAGGAACTCGTGCAGTGATGTCCTGAAGCTGAAATGATTGACCTAGCAAATGATTCCTTTGTGCTAGGTATGACTCCAGGCAGTGGAGAGTTTTCCCCCTGATTCCCATTGACTGCAGTTTTGCTAGGGCTCCTTGATGCCACACTTGGTCAAATGCGGCCTTGATGTCAAGGGCAGTCACTTTCACCTCACCCCTGGAGTTCAGCTCTTTTGTCCACATTTGAACCAAGGATGTAATGAGGTCAGGAGCTGAGTGGCCCTGGCGGAACCCAAACTGGGCGTCAATGAGCAGGTTATTGCTAAGCAAGTGCCGCTTGATAGCACTGTTGATGGCCTCTTCCATTACTTTACTGATGATCGAGAGTAGACTGATGAGCTGGTAATTGGCTGTGTTGGATTTGTCCTGCTTTTAGTATATAGAACATTCTTGGGCTATTTTCCAAATTGCCGGGTAGATGCCAACGTTGTAGTTGTACTGGAACAGCTTGGCTAGGGTTGTGGCAAGTTCTGGAGCACAAGTTTTCAGTACCATTGCTGTAATATTGTCAGGGCCCATAGCCTTTGCAGTATCCAGTGCCTTCAGCCATTTTTTGATGTCATGTGGAGTGAATCGAATTGGCTGAAGACTGGCATCTGTGATGCTGGGGACCTCTGGAGGAGGCCGAGATGGATCATCCACCCGGCACTTCTGGCTGTAGATTGTTGTGAATGCTTCAGCCTTATCTTTTGCACTGATGTGCTCGGCTCCTCCATCATTGAGGATGGGGATATTTGTGGAACCTCCTCCACCAGTGAGTTGTTAAATTGTCCACCGCCATTCACGACTGGATGTGGCAGGACTGCAGAGCTTAGATCTGATCCACTGGTTGTGAAATCGCTTGGCTCTATCACTTGCTGCTCTATCATTTGCTGCTTATGCTGTTTGGCACGCAAGTAGTCCTGTGTTATAGCTTCACCAGGTTGACACCTCATTTTTATGCTGCTCCTGGCATGCCCTCCTGCACTTTTCATTGAACCAGGGTTGATCCCCTGGCTTGGTGTTAATGCTAGATCTGCCTTGGTGGTAATGTTAGATCTGTTCAAAATCTATCCCACTTAGCACGGTGGTAGTGCCACACAACATGATGGAGTGAATGCTGAATGTGAAGACGGGACTTTATCTCCACAAAGATTGTGTGGTGGTCACTCCTACCGGTGCTGTCATGGATAGATGCACCTGTAGCAGGCAGGCTGGTAAGGATGAGATCAAGTATGTTTTTCCCTCTCGATTGTCAGTCAGACTCTCCGTGTGACACGTTTTGTGTACTAGAAGCTACAAACATTAATACACAGACCCTGTTCTTTGCAGACAGAAAGAACATGTACACATATTGCACCTGTTTCAGCTAAACAAAATAAGTGACAGCCATTCTGTTGGACCTGTGGATCTTCATCACATGCTTATTGTGAATGGTGGCTGAGTTGGTACTATTGATAGAGTTGACCAGCAGACATTCCTCAGGTGGAAACTCTTAGTTTATTTACCAAGGTACTCAGCAGCAACTACACGTGTGCTTTCACTTCAAACTCTATCTCTACACTACTGACTACTAACTACTGAGGTAGCCCACACTATTCTCCTATTGGATACCAAGAGCATGTGACCTTCCTTAATAGCATTTTTCTTAAAGGTATATTACACACTAAACACACCATAATTACCACATCCCTCCCCTTTTACTCTGAAATACATTTTATATTTACAAGTACAATTTTATCAAGATAGCAAAATATTTACACGGGTAAGTAATTTACAAATTCAGTCTTTCTGGGGAATTTCCTTATGCGTGTGGAGTGTCTCACCTCTACAACTTCAGATGACTTATCAGGAACCTCCTTTTCTGGAGTTGCCTGAACATCAGCTGCTTCAGTGGGCACCTGCAGTTCTGTATCCTCAACTCTCACAGGAACATCAGACATGTCTGTACTGGATTAAGTTCTCTCAACAAGAAATGCTGATCCGGTTGTGAACACTGGTGAAATCAGTTCATGGTGATTTGTTTCCCTCTTCCTTAGATGATCCACATGTCTCCGTATGACTCGGTCTTCCATCTCCATGTGGTAAGATAGAGGTCCAGTCACCGCACTTATTTCACCCAGTAACCACTTTGGTCCTTCTTCAAAGTTCTTCACACATACCGTCTCTCCCACGGTAAATTTCCTCTCACGACTATGCCAGTCGTGTCTAGTTTTCTGACTTCCCTGACTCCTTTCCACCTTCCCCTCTAAATTCGGCATTATTAAACTCAATCTCGTCCTGAGACAGTGTTTCATCAGTAACTCCATAGGTGTTGTTGTGTGAGGGGTGGTCCTATAATGGAAAAGAAAGCGTGCTAGCTTGGTTGCTAAGGAATCTCCACTTAACTTCTTCATGCCAGCCTTGAACTGCCCTTTTGGCCAGTCCGTTTGAGAAAGGGTGGGTACGGTGAAGCTTTTACATGAGGGATACCATTGAGGCTGATAAACCGCTGAAACTCAGTAAATGCCGTGCTGTTATCAGAAACATCTACTTCTGGTAACTCCTCAGTTGTACCAGAAGACGTTAGTGACTTCACCTCATATATGTCCATCCATTTTGAGTGAGCATCAACAATGAGCAGAAACATTGTTCCCATGAAAGGTCCCACATAGTCAATGTGTAACCGCACCCATGGTCTTCCTGGCCACTCCCAAGGGTGTAACTGGGCTGTTGAAGGTAACTTTTGCAGTTGCTGACATTGCACACAATTCTTCACTAAACTCTCTATTTCGCCATCCATCCCAGGCCACAAAAGTAGCTGTGAGCTATGGTCTTCATTCGGGATATTCCTGGATGGGCACTGTGTAGTTCAACTAAAAGTGGCTCCCTTCCCTTTGGAGGAACTATCACTCGTGCTCCCCACAATAAGATACCATCTTGGCCGGTTATTTTGTGTCTTCTGTTGAAGTACGGTTTCATTTCAACAGATACAGGCTCTTGTGGCCAACCATGAAGCACTTGTTCTTGTACTTGAGATATGACTGGGTCCCTACTGGTCCAGTCTCTGATCTGTTGAGCACATACCGGTGATGAATCTAAGAGATTTAACAATAAAACAAGTTCCTGTGGGAGTGGGACTTGCTCATCATTTTCTTGTAAAGGTAAACAACTAAGTGCATCGGCATTTGCGATTTGACCGCTGGCCTATGTATACTCATATGCTGCCAGGATTAAAGTCTTATTTGTGTTTCTGTGTTTTCATTCTATGTGCCTTCTTCTTTCTAGCACTGACTTTAATCTCGCCCTTCTCTTCGGCTTCAATATTGGCCAGACTACAGCAAGTCCGACTTGAGTGAACTCAGTGGCTGAGTCTTCCATTAATTTCACCATCTGTCTGCTTCCTAGAAAATTCTGTGACTCTTGCCTCCAAAGCCTCTTTGGCTTCATTTAGCTGATTCTTCAGCTCTTCCGTCTCTTTTGTGTGTTTGTTTGCTGCCTCCTGGAAAATTGAACATTGTTGTGTCTTCTCTGCCAACTCATCCTTCAGTTTATTCAGAGAAGTGCTGAATTCTTTCTGTTTCTTTTCATACTTTTCCAGAGGTACAAACCTTGACCCGGGGAATCTTGTGTTGTGTGAAGGTCTTTCGGCAGGTTTTCTTTTTCCTTTCAGAGGTTGCTCACCTCGTCTCGAACTCTGCCCTTAAACAGGGCCTCTTCGAGTTCCTTCTGCTGTTCTTCCACATTTTGGCTCAATGCAGCCTACATTTCTACAGGTTGTTGAATCTTTACACACTCCTTTTCCAAAGCAGGAACACTTCCTGTTTCCTTTTGGAGTCTCAGTAGCCACCCAAGGTTGATTTCCCTTAGCCATTTTTGCCCTAACAGGCTTGGTCCTCTGCCTCTCAATACCAACACTGGTAGTTTTACCAATTGCCTTCCATAATGGACAGTTACTCTACTTATGCTTTTGACTTGGATGTCTTCACTTGTGTATGTTTTTAATTGGGCAGTTGTTTCTTCTAGATTTAATTGACGTTCACTGATATTTAAATGTCTGAAGGTATGTTCTCCAATTACTGTAGTGGAAGCTCCTGTGTCCACTTCCATTCCAATCGGTCAACCATTCACTTTCGCTGTTACATAGATTGATTCTGTTTTTCCAACCTTCAGATTAAGGAAAATCTGAATTTGTTGCTTCAGGCTCTTCTGCATTGTAGATCTCACTGAGTTTTTTCTCTTGTTTAACAGTCTGCCTGACTCTTTCCTTGCACCATCTCATTATATGTCCATTTCTATGACAATAAAAATATTCTATTTTTTTTGAAGTGCCAATCGTTAAAAAATTGTTTGTTTCCACCTCAATTGAACTTACTCCTTGGTTTTCTGCTGTCATTTTTTTCTCATTTTCCAGCCAGCGGGGGTTGTTTCCCGCTTCTCAGCAGAGTCTTGCATTTTCGCGCCCTTTTTGGCTGGGGTTTCCCATCCGATGTGGAGGACGGCACCATTTTGCCTGCCCTGTGTGGCTTTTGAATCTCTTACTGCGCTTTCCATGGCCAGCGCTATCTCTAGCGCCTTTTCGAAATCCAAACTCGCTACGGACAATAATCTCTCCTGAATCATGTTCTCATTCACACCGCACACTAAATGGTCTCTGAGCATGTCGTGTACAGATGTAACAAACTCACAATGTTCCGTTGACTGCTTCAAACTTGCCACATAGCAACAACTGTCTCCCCTGGGGCTCTATTTCTTGAGTTAAACTTGAACCGTTGCATTGTTACTGAGGGCTTTGGTTGATAATGACCTTTCACGAGGTCCACCAATTCATCAAAATTTTTCGAATCTGGGGCACAGGGTGCGGTCAAACTGCGAATTAAGCCATAGTCTTTATTCCGACATGTACTTGAGAAGTTTGCCCGCCTCTTCTCTTCCCCTGATATCTCGTTCGTTTGGAAAAAGAACGTGAGACATTCAATGTACTGAGACCAATCGTCTGCTGCTTGATTGAGAGGATCAATTATTCCGAACTGCGGCATTCTGAGAGGGAATTACTTCTTCAATTCGAATGGAACCTCTACTTACAATTACTGTGCGAGGTACAGTGCCGATTTCATTTTTCTTGATTTATCTTGTTTTATCCTCGTCGCCAGTTTATTGGATCCTGTGGATCCTCGTCACCAGTTTGTTGTGAGAAGTGGCTGAGTTGGTATTATTGAAAGAGTTGATCAGCAGACACTTCTTAGGTGGAACCTTTTAGTTCATTTGCAAAGGTACTCAGCAGCAACTAAACATGTGATTTCACTTCAAACTCTATCTCTACACTACTGACTACTAACTGCTGAGGTAGGCCATGCTACTCTCCTAATGGATACCAAGAGCATGTGATCTTTCTTAATATCATTCTTCTTAAAGGTATATTACACATTAGATAAAACCATAATTGCCACACATTTGCTAACTCATTCCCTAGGGCATTGCCTTGATCAATCAGGGTCAAGCTGCCTGGTTTAAATTTCAAACAATGCTTGGCAGTTAACCGTCAGTCACAATCACTGGTGCATTCTCCATGGCAACGTCTCTGCAATCAGAGTCCACTTGCCAACCAATCAGCACTCTCTTCGCACACAGTGTAAATAGTTGGTATCATTGCAAAGTGTCCTGATGAGTGCAAGACGAAAAGCTCCGATGTGTCTCTTTTTTCAGTGATACCCATGTTCTGTACTACCAAATGACTATTTATATATCTACTCCTTGAGTGAAATTGCCGTACCATCTGCGCACCAGTAACAACAGTACTTTGACAGGAAAATTTGGGCCAATGTTGCTCTGTAGAAGTTTAATAACAGAGTTCCAGTCGCTTCCAAACCATAAAATTCAAAGCAACCAAGTTATGCCATTCCTGCTGAGTGTAGATTCAGGCAAAGGCACTTCTTTGCTATTCTTGATTCTGACAGATCTATCACAGTTTTCATGTTTAGATGACTGACACTATTCAATATTGGTGATCTTAGAATTACATCTCAGAACTAAGAACAATAGTTATCTTTTATAAATACACGTTGTCAAAATGTATGTGACAGCGCTAAAGCAATGTATAAAAGACAAGTAAGGCCTTCAAATTTGAGCTGCTTTCTTTGGTTTTTTTTCTTAGCTAATAGTAATAGCTCTCACCAGCTGAAAGTGTCATCTTTCCATTCAACAATCAAATTGTAGTTTGTATTACTGTTTATCCAGGACTGCATATAATGATATATTTATCAGGAGCAACTTAATTATCTTGTCTTGTGTCTGTGAAAGAGAGAGACAGAAGGAGAGAAAGAGCAAGAGATAAGTGGAGCTAGACAAGTAAAGGGATAAGCGTATGTTAAAAGCCTGCAAGAGTCAAAAAACTGATTCACTCAGTTTGTTTATCCATTTCTCCATCTGATTGTATTTCAACTAGTGCATTAAAATGGGAACCAGTGGGAAATGGATCTGCTGTAGTCACTAACCCCCATTTCTTCTACCCTTTTCCACTAATTGTGGAATTGCTCTTACAGTTTTAGCAGAAGGAGGCACTGTGGGTAACTAATAGTTAAAAACATCAGCAACTTTTAAAAAAACTGTTTTTTAAACTAACTCAGGAAACTGAGTGCATTTGTAGCGCCCTTTTGCTGCCTGTCACCCTCACTCAATATAGACTAGGGATGTGAACAGGTGGTGATCTTTTGGTATACATGACTTATGACTGCACTTTCTGGTGTTGTTACTCAAAGAAACTTCTTCACAATCAATCTAGACTGTAAAATTCAACCAAAATGATAAATGCGACACAGCTATGGCTCAGTCCCAGTTTGAAATTGGTTTTATAATATTGCTGAGCAAACATTTCAAATCCCAGATTGAATAAAATTAATGCAGCCTGCCCCTAATAATTGGGTTGCTGCTTAACTCTGGGCCATAGTGGATGATACAACAACAACTTGTATTTATAGAGCACCTTTAATGTAGTAAAATGTCCTAAGGTGCTTCACAGGAGGCTTATCAAAAAATGGCGTTGAGTTACACAAGGGGATATTAAGAAAAGAGGCCAAAAGCTTGGTCAAAGAGGTAGGTTTTAAGGAATGTCTCAAAAGCAAGAGAGTGGTGGAGAGGCTTAGGTCTTCAGGTCATCCACAGAGGGTGTCTGCTTACATACCTGAACTAATGGACAATTTTCAGCCTTGCAGAGAGCCAAAACAAATGTGCTCCGACTTCCTCTTCAGAGAGTTGTTCCATGCCACCCTAGCATTCCATACTGAGGAACAACTTCAGCAACAAATGGACTGTTTCATGCCTGTAAAGAGTTTGGTTTGACCATTAGCAGCAGAAAGATGAATGTCATGGTCCAGTATGTTGCCATCTATCAGCACTGATGCTGGAGGTGGTTGATAGTTTCACATATCTCGCCTCCACAATCACCAACAATCTGTCACTTGATGCTGAAATCAACATGCACTGCAAAAGTTGCAGCTGTTATGTCCAAGCTGAGAATGAAAGGGTAAAACAACAAGGAACTGGCTGAGAACAATAAAATGCAGGTCTACCAAGCCTGCATCCGCAGTTCAATCCTCATCATTAGTTAGACAGACAAACAATCTTTAGATAGGATGCGGACAAGATGCCTGGATGGTGAGCAAGTTAGCATCTGGTGTTTTGTAAGAATGACATTATTTGTGGGGGCCCTTGTTCATCATAACTGTTATCAGGGTAGAATGAACTATCTAGGATTGTGTATCTGACTAGAGCCCCACAAAGATCTTGAGCTTTCCTTAACAATAGTGGGGTGCCATGACCAGAAGGATTGATGAAGATTATGCTTCTATCCATTATGTCTACTGCTTAATGACATTGTTTGAATCTGGACTTGGTAGAAAACAATAAAAGGATTAGGTTGCAACCAGATTTGACTTGTCTTGCAAATAACTGGACTGTTCTTCTCTCTTCAGCTTGAACTACAGTGGAGTTTGCCAGGCGTCTGATGGGCTGTTCAGGGATTTCCTGGATGGAATGGGTCCCGCACAGTTTGTAGGCCGTCAAACTTTGGCCACACCATCGATGGGTAAGACACTCTTGGTACCTCAACTAGAGCTTCAGCATTGACCCTGTGCACATTTGTGGGCCGCATGAGAGAGATATTGAGAGAATACGGTCTGTCTGATGCACAAGAAGAGCTGGAAGAGACACTAAACCTGCTGGACCTGGCAGCTCACTCCTCCTCTTCGCTTCCGCATCCTGGGAATTCCATCCGCAACTTTTCAACTCAAACCAGGATTCCATCTTCACCTCGGGGTCCTGGTTTAAATATGATTTTCCAACCCCGCCCCTCCCCACACACACACACACACACACACACACACATTAAGTATCCCTTCTACTATAAGAGTGGCAGCAGGAGGGTATGGCACATATTCCCTGATTTTAAAGTTTGAAACCTCCGCGATCCTCTACCACACAGAATGGGGGATTAGTATCATGGCCAATGTGTTTGAGAGTGTGAAAGAGAGAGTGAATGACAGAGTGAGAGAAATCGGTAAGAGTTAGAGAGTGAGACAGAGACAGACCATTAAATATTGGTAAGACACAAAGTGAGGAAAAGAGATAAAGAATGAGTTTCAGCTCCTATCATTCTGTGTCATGTCTCAGAAATGTTCCGAAACCCCTCCCATACAGAAAAGACTTGCATTTCTTTAGCACCTTTCATATCCACGAGATGCCCCAAAGTTCTCAACAGCCAATACATTACTTTTGAGATGTTGCATTGTAAAAAAATCACAGCTGTCAAATGTGCATAGCAAGATCCCAGTAACTATGAGATAATAATTGCTTTAATATATTTATGTTGTAGAGAATCACAGCCTCTTGTGCATCTTGCGGGAAATACTGTAGCAGCCCTTGTGTATATTATAGTGATATAGCAGCCTCTGTGTATATTATAGTGATATAGCAGCCTCTGTGTATATTATAGTGATATAGCAGCCTCTGTGTATATTATAGTGATATAGCAGCCTCTGGGTATATTATAGTGATATAGCAGCCTCTGTGTATATTATAGTGATATAGCAGCCTCTGTGTATATTATAGAGAATAACAGCCATTTTGGTTGAAAATACACTGTTGATTTGGGTGGTAAAGTTGTTAATGTGTTTGTTGACATTCTTTTCTCAGCTATTTAAACAATGTTATTAACTGTGATGTGGAGACATGGTTCTCTTTAAATCCATTCTGCCCTTGGAATCCTTCTGGATCTTGCTCCACCTCTGATCTGGTTTTGATGACATATTCTTATAAAAGAAATTAAAATGTGAAATATCTTCTTTATTCACAGCTGGTTTCATTCCTTTTTCTGTAATGATTATTTTATTCCACCCCTAACTCCTGACTTTTTCCTGCCTTATTTTTTAATTGCTTCATCGCTATTGAGTTAAACCAACCTTTAAAACCTTCCACGCCATTCCTAGTTCTTTAATAGAGATGAATTTTTTAACTAAACTGCATTAAGTCTCAGTAAAACCCCTGGGGATGTGTAATTTACATATTCAAGAATGTTCTGTTGTGGTTATTGCTGCCTCAAGGTGATGTCACCTTCAAACTTGAGTTTGCAACATTAACAGGAAGGTGAAGAGAAGCTCATTCATCGAGGCTGCCCAACATTTCATGATGGCTGGAGCATTGACACTTCCACCTAATCATTCAGTTGTCAGCTGAAGCTCAGTTGGGAGCACGCTTGCCTCTGTATCGGGGGATGTAGGGTCTAGGAACTGAGCACAAATGTCAAGGCTGATGCTCCAGTGCAGCACTGAGGGAGTGCTGCACTGTCGGAGGTGCCGTTCTTCACACGAGAGTTAAACTGAGGTCGTAGTCTACCCTCTCAGATGGATGTAAAAGGTTCCAAGGCACTATTTTGAAAATGAGCAGGGGAGATCTCCCCAGTGTCCTGGCAAATATTTATCCCTCAATCAACATCACAAAAGCAGATGATCTGGTCATGATCACATTGCTGTTTGTGGGAGCTTGCTGTGTGCAAATTGGCTGCTGTGTTTCCTACATCACAACAGTGACTACACTTCAACGGTGTTTCATTCACTGTAAAGCACTTTGGGACATCTTGTGGTCATGAAAGGCGCTATAGAAATGTAAGATTTTCTTTTTCCTTCCCCCTCCTATATATAGATAAAGGAAAAAACAGAGAAAATCTCAAGGCCAATAAGGGAAGAAACACTTGGAAAATTATTTTCCAACCTCCACAGTTGATCAAAACTAGGAGATCCCAGGGAGCAAGTGATACCTGTAAAACTCCTGCCTCTATATCTCTGAGCCAGTCAGGAGCTGGTTCAGCTCCGTTTTGAAAGCAGAGACCAACACTCAGCTCAAGAGCTGGAAACACTTTCCAGAAGCTCACTACTCTCCGGGAAAAGAGGAGCTGTCGATCATTTAACCTATCCCTACTCTAACACCTATTCCGTCCCAATCCATTAAACCAGAAAATTCTCTTAATAAGGATACGATACAGCCATTTAATTCTTTCATAAGGTCAGTGTCAGGTCACATCATTGTCTAAGCCACTCTAAACTAAATAGATCAATAATCCTTGAGGCTTTGAGTAGCTGAGATTCCTTATAAAATCTCTGTATAGGCTTGATATTCAGTACTGTAGTGGACTCCAGTTACCTGCAGGTTTGTCCTTCATGTCCCTGAGTCCAGCATCAATTCTGCCTTTCTACCATGTGGGGTCAGTGTAACACCATGTACTGAACCCCGAATCAAAACTATTCGGCAACGTTACTGAATTACACATGGCAGTTAACTTGGAAAAGAGCTGTTTTCACCAGCAGTCACTGTTGGTGCTTATTTTCCACTTGAGCAGCATCCTAATTCCGCATATCTGCCTGGCTCTAATATCTCTATATTCCCCTTTGCTTCAAACTATCTAACCAATAAAGCTGAAATGTTTCTTTTGGACAATTGAGAATAATTGAGTGCCTGCAAACAATTCCTCACAAAACAAAGTCATAGCCCCCTATTGCATTCTCAGGCCAACCAGCTGACACTTGTTTATCTGATTCCCAGGTTTCAATTAATATACTATAATCACTTTATGAGAAAGTTGTCAGTCTCATAATAACAGATGGCCAGCAGTATGTGATTGAATCTCAGAAGTCAGGCAGTATTAATAACATGATCCAACGTCAGTCCCATGGATCATGATGTGATTTGGGTCTTTAACGAAGTCACAGTTTTCATGCTCACGCAATTCTACATCCAAAAATACACTGAGCGTGTGTGACTGAAAAGCAAAAGAAAAGTTAATTTTCTAAGTTACCCTGTGTGGCAGCTGTGGCTCAGTAGGTAGCACTGTAACCTCTGAGTCAGAAGGTCAAATCCCTGTCTAGAGGCTTGATCCTCAGAATCTAGGCTGACGCACCCAGTAAGGTATCAAGGAAATGTTGCATGGTTGGAAGTGTCACCTTTTGGGTGAAACTTTAAACCAAGGACCCAACGGCACTCTCAAAATTTTTAAAAACTCTTTCATGGGATGTGGGCATCGCTGGCTAGGTCAGCAATTATTGCCCATCCCTAATTGCCCTTGAGAAGGTGGTAGTTTGCTGCCTTCTTGAACTGGTACACCCACAGTGCTGTTCGGAAGCAAGTCCTACAATTTTGACCCAGTGACAGTGGAGGAACGGTGATATATTTCCAAGTCCGGGTGGTGAGTAGCCTGGAGGGGAACTTCCAGGTGCTGGTGTTCCCATGTGTCCACTGCCCTTCTCCTTCTAGGTGATAAGTTCATGGGTTTGGAAGGTGCTGCCAAAGGAGTCTTGGTGAGTTGCTGCAGTGCATCTTGTAGATAGTTCACACTGCTGTTACTGTACATTGGTGGTGGAGGGAGGGAGTGTTTGTGGATGGGGTGCTAATCACGCGGCTGCTTTGTCCTGGGCGGTGTCGAGCTTTTTGAGTGTTGTTGGAGCTGCACTCACCCAGGCAAGTGGGAAGTATTCCATCACACTCCTGACTTGTGCCTTGTAGATAGCGGACAGGCTTTGGGGAGTCAGGTGGTGAGTTTCTCGCCACAGAATTCCCAGCCTCTGACCTGCTCTTGTAGCCACAGTGTTTATATGGCTGGTCCAGTTCAGTTTCTGGTCAATGATAACCCCTGGATGTTGATTGTGGGGGAATTCAGCAATGGCAATGCCATTTGAATGTCAAGGGGCGGTAGTTCGATTCTCCCTTGGTGAAGACAGTCATTGCCACACACTTGGGTGGCATGAATATTACTTGCCACTTATCATCCCAAAGCGTAATGTTGTCCAGCTCTTGCTGCATTTGGACATGGACTGCTTCAGTATCTGAGGAGTTGCAAATGGTGCTGAACATTGTGCAATCATCAGCGAACATCCCCACTTCTTACTTTATGATGAAAGAAGATCATTTTTGAAGCAGCTGAAGATGGTTGGGCTGAGGACACTACCCTGAGGAACTCCTGCAGTGATGTTGGGTCTAATGTGTTTGGCCTCCAGCAACCACAGCCATCTTCCTTTGTGCTAGGTATGACTCCAACCACTAGAAAGTTTTCCCTCTGATTCCCATTGACTCCTGTGTTGCTAGGGCTCCTTGATGCCACATTGTCAGGCAGATGCCAGTGTTGTAGCTGTACTGGAACAGCTTGACTAGGAGCGTGTGGCTAGTTCTGGAGCACAAGTCTTCAGTACTATTCCCAGGATGCTGTCAGGGCCCATAGTCTTTGCAGTATCCAGTGTTTTCAGCTGTTTCTTGATACCACGTGGAGTGATTTGAATTGGCTGAAGACTGGCATCTTTGATGCTGGGGACCTCAGGAGGAGGCCGAGATGGATCATCCATTTGGCAATTCTGGCTGAAAGGTGTTGCAAATGCTACAAACTTGTCTTTTACACTAGTGTGTTGGACTCTCCCATCATTGAGGATGGGGATATTTGCAAAGCCTCCTCCTCCTGTTAGTTGTTTAATTGACCACCACCATTCATGACAGGATATGGCAGAACTGCACGGGACTTAAGAGATCCCATGACATTATTGGAAGAAAAGTAGGGGAATTTTTGCCATTATTTATCCCTCAACCATTGTTATTTGTGGAGCTTGTTGTACCCAAATTGACCACTGCATTTCCTACATTACAACAGTGACAACAATTCAAAAATGCTTAATTGTCTGTGCAGCACTTTGGGACATCCTGAGGTTATGAAATGCAAAAGGAAACAGAGGGCAGAACTTTCCCCTCGTCGGGTGTGGGCACATGCTTGACCCGAACGGGAGTAAAATAGTGTGCGATGACATTGGGCGGGCGTCCCGATGTCATCACGCCCTCTCACGATATTTCGCTCGTGGGTGCGTGCGAGAGGCAGCAGCGTGCCCTCCGACAATTAAGAGGCCTATTAAGGTCCTTAATCAATGAACTAAATGGAATTTTCGCTCCCCGTCCAGCCGCTTGTTTGACGGGCAGACGAATAGGCCAAGCGGTCATTGCATTTTTTGCGAAACTTCATCCACGGGCGGGATGAGGTTTTGACCAATGATTAAAATAAAGACTTTTAAAACTCATTTTTAACATGTCCTTGCTCGAGGAGAGTTCTGGAAAGGGGATACGTAGGCTTACAAAGCAAAAGGGTATGGCAGCCTTGCAGGGCAGCTATTTAGGTAATGATACCCAGAGTGTGACAGGAAGGGACAGAGTGTACAATAAAAAAGCAGCAAATAGGGTCAAAGGGGGAAAAAAATGGTAAAAAGGCAAAATTAATGGCTCTCTACTTAAATGCATGTAGTATTTGGAACAAAATAAACAAATTAACGGCACAAATAGAGGCTAATGGGTATGATCTTATAGTCATTATGGAAACATGGTTACAAAGAGATCAAAGCTGGGAACTAAATATTCAGGGATATGTGACTTTTCAAAAGGACAGGCAGGAAGGAAAGGGTGGTGGGGTAGCTTTGTTACTGCAAGATGAAATAAGTACGATATCAAGAAATGTTCTTGGATTGGAAGGTGTAGAATGGATGTAGGGTGGAGGTAAGAAATAAGAAGGGGAAGAAGACACTGGTGGGAGTAGTCTATAGGCCCCCTGAAACAGCTATGCTGTAAGACAGAGAATAAATCAGGAGATAATGAGGACATGTAAAAAAGGCAGTATATTTATCATGGGTGACTTTAATCTCCATGTAGATTGGGAAAATCAAATTGGCAGAGATAGACACAAGCAAGAATGCATAGAGTATTCGAGACAGTTTTTTTAGAACAATATGTTGTGAACCCAACCATGGATCAGGCTATTTTGGATCTGGTAATGTGTAATGAGGCAGGTTTAATAAATGATCTCAGAGTAAAGGATCCCCTAGGAAACAGTGACCATAATAAGGTAGAATTTAGTATTAAGTTTGAGAGTGAGAAACATGGGTGGGAAACAACTGTGCTAAACTTACATAAGGGTAATTACAATGGAATGAGGGCAGAGTTGGCTGGAGCGGACTGGGAAAGGAGTTTAGCAAGAAAGATGGTTGATGAACAATGGCAGACATTTAAGAAAATAGTTCATGACTCACAACAAAGATATATCCCAGTGAGGAAGAAGGATTGTAGGAAGGGGATAAACCAACCTTGCTTAACTAAGGAAGTTAAGGATAGTATCAAATTGAAAGAAAAAACATACAATGTGACAAAGATTAGTGCTAAGCCAAAGGATTGGGAAAGTTTTAAAAACCAACAAAAAATGACCAAAAAGATAATACAGAGGGAGAAAATAAACTTTGAGGGTAAACTAGCAAGTAATTGAAAAACAGACAATAAAAGCTTCTTTAAATATATAAAAAGGAAGAGAGAGGACAGAGTGAACATAGGCCCCTTAGAGAATGAGGTTGGGAAAATAATAATGGGGAACAAGGAAATGGCAGAGGAGTTGAATAAATACTTTGCTTCATTCTTCACTGTAGAAGACACTAATAGCATTCCAAAAATACTAAATAATCATGGGGCAAAACGGGGTGGGATGGGGGGGAAGGAAATAAATACAATAACTATTACTAGAGAAAAAGTACTAGGGAGACTAATGGGGCTAAAGACTGATAAGTCCCCTGGACCTGATGTGTTGCATCCTAAGATATCAAAGGAAGTAATTACAGAGATAGTGGATGCACTGGTAGTAATCTTTCAAGAATCCTTATATTCTGTAAAAGTCCCAGAGGATTGGAGTACGGCCAATGTAACACCCTTATTCAAAAAGGGAGGGAGACAAAAAACAGGTAACTCTAGGCCAGTTATCTTAACATCTGTCACTGGGGAAATGTTGGAGTCTATAATAAAGGATGTAATAGCAGAGCATTTAGAAATACATAATCTAATCAAGCAGAGTCAGCATGGCTTCATGAAGGGGAAATCATGCCTGACAAATTTTTTAGAATTCTTTGAGGATGTAACAGGCAGGATAGATAAAGGGGAACTAGTAGATGTAATATATTTGGATTTCCAAAAGGTGTTCGAAAAGGTACCGCATATAAGGCTACTTAATAAGATAAGAGCCCATGGTATTGGGGGTAGTATATTAGCATGGATAGAGGGTTGGCTAATGAATAGAAGACAGAGTTGGGATAAGGGGGCATTTTTGGGATGGCACCCTGTAATTAGTGGAGTACCACAGGGATCAGTGCTGAGGCATCAATTATTTACAATATATATTAATGATTTGGATGAGGGAAGTGAACGTACTATTGCCAAGTTTGTGGATGACACAAAAATAGGTGGGAAGGCAAGTGATGAAGATGACACAAGAAGTCTACAGAGGGATATAGACAGTGAGTGGGCAAAAACTTTGCAGATGGAATATAATGTGGGAAAATGTGAGGTTATGTACTTTGGCAGGAAGAATAGAGGAGCTGAATACTATTTAAATGGAGAAAGACTGCAGAAAGCTGCAGCACAGAGGGATTTGGGAGTCCTTGTGCATGAATCTAAAAAAGCTAACATACAAGTTCAACAGGTAATAGGGAAGGCAAATGGAATGTTGGCCTTTATTTCAAATGGAATGGAGTATAAAAATAGGGAAGTCTTGCTAAAACTGTACAAGGCACTAGTTAAACCACATCTAGAATACTGTGAATAATTTTGGTCCCCTTATCTAAGGAAAGATATACTGGCATTGGAGGCAGTCCAGAGAAGCTTCACTAGGTTGATCCTGGGTATGGAGGGATTTTCTTATGAGGAGAGGGTGAGTAGGTTGGGCCTGTACTCATTGGAGTTTAGAAGGATGAGAGGCGACCTTATTGAAACATATAAGATTCTTAGGGGGCTTGACAGGGTCGCTGCTGAGAGGTTGTTTCCCCTTGTGGGAGAGTCTAGGACCAGAGGGCATAATCTCAGAGTAAGGGGGTGCCCACTTAAAACAGAGATGAGGAGGAATTTCTTCTCCCAGAGGGTAGTGAATCTGTGGAATTCTTTACCGCAGAGGGCTATAGAGGCTGGGTCGTTAAGTATATTCAAGGCTGAGATTTTTAATCAGTAAGGGAATCGTGGGTTATGTGGAAAAGGCAGGAAAGTGGAATTGAGGATTATCAGATCAGCCATGATCTCATTGAATGGCGGAGCAGAACCGATGGGCCGAATGGCCTACTTCTGCTCCTATGACTTATCGTCTTATGATCTTATAAGTGACAGACTCACATGAGGGGACATGTTTCCCGTATTTTTCCATTCTTTATTTTTCATGTTAAAAATCTTCAGCCCCCTGAGGCAGCTCTGTGCCTTCAGGGAGCTTTCACTGAGCGTACCCCAGCGGCATGCGCTGACTTCTGCGCTCGTCCTGCTCCCACTGCGCCCCCCCACCCCACACCCCGCCCCCCCCCACTCCCGCCGGTTGCCACCCAGGCAGCGCTGAGCGTTTCAGCGTGCGATTCAGGCTGGCAGGCTGTTCATTAGCCAGCCAGCATGAAACCACAGTCGGTGCCCGATCGCGGGCAGGGGACTGTTGCACAGCAGCTCCTGGGCTGAACACTGCGCCCGCCTGATGAGGCAAAATTCTGCCCAGAAAGTGCTGGACATCCTCAGCAGGTCAATCTGCACCTGCGGAGAGAGAAACCGAGCTAATGGGCGGAACCTTCAACTCTTGCTGGCGGTGAGCTCGGAGGTGGGAAGGATTTGGGTGGGATTTTGTTTTTCATTCTTTCATGGGGTGTGGGCATCGCTGACAAAGCCAGCGTTTGTTGCCCATCCCTAATTGCCCTGGAATGGAGTGGTTTGCCACACCATTTCACAGGGCAGCTAAGAGTCACCCACATGGCTGTGGGCCTGGAGTCACATGTAGGCCAGACCGGGGAAGGACAGCAGATTTCCCTTCCCTAAAGGGACATTAGTGAACTGGATGGGTTTTTACAACAATCGATGATAGTCTCATGGTCACCGTTACTGAGACTAGCTTTCAATTCCAGGTTCATTAATTGAATTTAAATTCCACCAGCTTCCGCGGATTTAAACCCGTGTCCCCAGAGCATTACCCTGGGCCTCTGGATTACTGGTCCAGTGACACTGCCACTACGCCAGCATCTCCCCATGGGCATACTGGAACCCCACCGCCTTCCTGCCTCCACCAGAATTAGTTTCTAGGCGGGAAGGCCCCACTGTCAATTGATGACCATTTTAGGGCCTGAGCCCACCCTCGCTGGGATTAACCCAGCTGCAGGTGGGCCCACTGGCGTGGATGGCTGTTATAACGCTGCTTGTCAGCTTGGCAGGGGAGAAGGGCTGGACAGGCGTCCCAGATCTAAGGCAATCAGTTTCTGATCGAAACTGATTATCCAGCACCAGTCTTTAACCTGCCAACTCTGTGAAAGGGTACACCATTGGACTTTGATTCTGGACTCTGGACTCACATGAAACAATAATTCTTTATTCTGTGGATTTCACCCTGTAAACCCCTTTCTTTCTCCATTCCCCCCTTCTTTTATTGTATGAGTGAAAAAGGAGGTTACATTGTGACCCCTATCGGGAAGGGGATGAGCCCGACGAAAGCCACCCCCTGCCCTTGCTGCCGATCCCAGTGGCCCCACTCCATGAAATACCCCTCTCCCCAACCCACATTACTTCCCTGTGGTCCAGGCCCTCTGTGATCCTGGGACTCTGGTGCCTGTTGTAGGAGGGGGATCAATTTAAACAGCTCTGATTTCTCCTCTCACCACCAGTCCGTAAACAGAAAGGTGTTTTGATTTTTATTTCCCCCTTTATAAGTGGTGGCATATTTCCCAACCCCTCAGTTTTGGTGTGATCCAATTTCTATTAAGAACCCCACAGCAAACTCGAGATAGGGTAAACTCAGAGGTGTATTCGCACAAACTCAAACATGAGAGGAGGGGTCACAATCCTTTTTCACTCATACAGTAAAAGAAGGGGGGAATGGAGAAAGAAAGGGGTTTACAGGGTGAAAGCCACAGAATAAAGAATTATTGTTTCATGTGAGTCCAGAGTCCAGAATCAAAGTCCAATGGTGTACCCTTTCACAGAGTTGGCAGGTTAAAGACTGATGCTGGATAATCCATTTTTCCAGTAGGGACGACTTCCACAATGAGATAGGCACCACGTAGAGATGAATTAGCCTTGTAGGCGCTGGTACAGAAGTTCAGAAGTTCCAGTAGAAACAGCGTAGATGAGTGCAGACATTTAAACTTGGAAAGAGCTCTGGTTCTAAGCTGCTGCTTGCTAGATAGAAGACAGCAGACTGCTTTACAGCTCCACAAGGCAATATTACAGGTTCCACCAGTTTGTGGGTGGAGGGGGAGGGGGGGGTGTTGTTGGTGAGGGGGTTGTCATGTGACTCCCACCTCTCCACTTTGGCCTGTACAAAGGATGTATATTCCTTAGTCTGGATTCTTGGGATTGGTAATGTTTCAACCATTAAGGATTTCAAAAAAAGATTTCAGGGACATCTGTCCTATCAGACTGGTAGTCTCCATTGGCCAGGCCTGACCTTAGAAATGTAAATGGCCTTTGTACAATTCCATTGGAATTTGGTCTCTGCATTCACAATCTCTTCAGAAATAACGGGGTGGCAGCTATTCTGAATGCCAGAGAGTTCCTTGGGTCATAGTCAGCCACGGCTTCAGTCATTTTAAAGCCTTTGTCCAGTTTTAAAAAATCTTTTGTCTATCGCTCTCGCTAGGCAGACTTCCATCCCCGCAGTTATGATTGCTGGTGAAAGCCTGTCACTGGCCTCTCCACTGCCTGTTTGGCTTGTGGTTTGGCAGGCCTTCCCAAAAAGAGCGCTGTGGGTGTCTTGCCAGCTCCCTAGCCAGCGAGCAAGACCCCCTGACACATCAACGAGATTCTGTCCATTTCATTATTGAACCTGAAATATTGCGTGGAACTTTCCCAGCCTCTTGTGTCGAGTGTGGAGGCAGGGGGGCCCAGGATTTTAGTTGTGGGGGGGGGTGGGGAGTTGGTGGGATGATGTGTGGGGACGGTTTCCTGATGCACTCCTGCCTTCGGGGAAATTTCCCAGTGACTGCCTAGGCAGAGGATCAGCTGCCAGCTCCACAGAGGTGGGCAGCCAGTTAGAGGTGATTTTGAAACATCCCTGGAATTTTGCCACTGACTTAGTGGCACCTGTGATGCGTAGAGACTAAACGGACACAGCCAGAGGCTCCATGCCACAAAGACGGGGCTGGTGCGCGGAACATGTGAACAAGGAGCAGGAGTAGGCCATTCAGCCCCTCAAGCCTGCTCCTGCAGGCTTTAATAAGATTTAATAAGATCATGGCTGATCTGATAGTAACCCCTTCAAATCTACATCCCGCTCTTTCACCACCCCCCTCCGGATAACCTTCCACCCCCTTGCTTACCAAGAATCTATCCACCTCTGCCTTAAAAATATTCAAAGACTCTGCTTCCACCACCTGTTGAGGAAGAGAGTTCCAAAGACTCACGAGCCTCTGAGAGAAAAAACACGCTCCTCACCTCTGTCTTTAATGAGTGACCGCTTATTATTAAACAGTGGCCCTAGTTCTAGATTCCCCCACAAGAGGAAACATCCTCTTCACATGCATCCTGTCAAGACCCCCTCAGGATCTTAAAGGTTTCAATCAGATCACCTCTTACTCAGTTGAGGCTGGGACCTGAGGGAAGATCCAGCTCTTTAACCATGTTTCTCTGTCTCCACAGATGCTGCCAGGCTATTTCCATTCCAGAACTTTCTATTTTTCTTTCCCGATTTCCTGCATTCACATTTTGCTTTTGTCTAAATGAAAGATTTCTCTTCTTGCCTTTCATTCATTCTTTTCACTTCCTGTTAGGTTGGGATGTTCCAGATTAACAGGGGGCTGAATAACACACACCTAAGAGATTTTTTGATCCAATTTGATTGACAGGTGATGTGGAAATTGGAATTTTGGAGAGGAACGGGCAGCTTGAGGTCGAGGTGATTCAGGCCCGTGGACTCACCCCGAAACCCGGCACAAAGTCTCCACCAGGTAATGCAACCCTGTCCCGATCCCCTTGACCACCCCCTTTAAGGATCAATTCGCCCCCGTGATCATCCACTTACCCCATTGACCGTCCACTACCCCCATCGACCATCCACTCCTTCCCTCAAATTTCCACCCCCGCCCTCAATTATCCACACCCCCTATTGACCATCCACTCCCACCCTTGATCATCCACTCCCCCTCCATCAACGACTCATCCTTGATCATCCACTCCCCCTTGATCATCCACTCCCCCTCCATCACCGACTCCCCCTTGATCATCCACTCCCCCTCCATCACCGACTCCCCCTTGATCATCCACTCCCCCTTGATCATCTACTCCCCCTTGATCATCCACTCCCCCTTGATCATCTACTCCCCCTTGATCATCTGCTCCCTCCCTCGACTATCCACTCCCACCCTCGATCATCTGCTCCTCCCCTCAACCATCCACTCCCTCCCTGAATGTTTTGTTTGTCCCTCCCTCGCCCTGGTTGGGTTTGTCGGGATCGAAGTATTGTATCGGGAATTCCCCACTCCACAGCTTTAAAAGCCTCAGTGGAATCAGAAACACGTGTGAGTCCTCCTGAGGATTTTCGGACAGGCCAAGACTTGCCCAGACTGAGGTTCTCAGTTCTGCAAGAACAAAGTGTTACAAGTAGCTCATTCCTTTCCCTGATGAGTCTCTGCTGTTCTTATCACTCTCCTCGCAGAAGGAGGAGAATATTTGACAGGATGGAGTGAGTTTCACGCTCCCAGCTCGGTCTGTAATTTGTTTCTTTCCCCCATTTCAGCTGCTTACATTAAACTCTACCTGTTGGAGAACGGAATTTGTGTTGCAAAAAAGAAAACCAAGATGGCTCGGAAATCTCTGGATCCCCTGTACCAGCAGATCCTGGTCTTCACTGAGAATCCACAGGGAAAGATCCTGCAGGTCAGTACAGGGCGTGATTGAGGGGCTCAAGGTGACAATGTTTAAATTCAGGGATGGAGTGAACGCTGCTGTTACATTCAGTGGTCACACCTGGCTGGACTGGATAGGCAGGGCCCAATGGTCAGTGTACAGATCAACTGAGTACAAACTTCACAAAGTACTGCAAGCGTTGTCAGCGTGTGAGTGTGCGTGATGTTGGTGTGTTTGTGTGTATGTGAGTGTATGTGTGAGCATGTGATTATGAGCGTGGATGAGTGTATATGTGTGTGAGTGTGTGTGAATTTGTGTCTGTGCGTGTGGGTGGGTGTATATGAGTCTGTGAGTGAGTTAATACATGCGCATGTGAATGTCAGTATAAGTGTGTGTGATGGTGTGTGAGTGTATGAGCATGGGTGTGTGTGTGCCAGTATATGTTGTGTGTGTGATATGTTTGAAATGTGTGCATAGTATGTAAGTGTGAGTGTGGCTGTGTCAGTGTGAGTGCAATTTAGTGAATATATGTGTGAATGTGAGTATGTGTGTGAGACAGAATATGACTGTGAATGTGTGTGTTAATCTGAGTGTGCGTGAATGTGTATGTGAAAGTGAGTGTGAATATATTGTGAATATATTGTGAATGTGAATGTGAGTGAATATGATTGCTAATGTGAATATGTGTCTGTGTAGATGTGTGTGTGTGTGAGTTTTTGTATGTGAGAGCGAGTGTGTATGTGAGAGTGTGTGAATGTATGCAAATGTGATTGTAAATGATAAGCATGAGTGCGAGAGTTTGTGTATGAGCGTGTGTTAGTTTGTGTGTGTGTGTGAAGGTAAGTGTGAATGTGAGTGTGTGAGTGTTACTGTTTGTGAGTGTGTGAATGTGTGATTAGCTCCGGTGCCAGATCTTTGCCTGATAATTGCACTTTAGGATATTTTACTATGTTAAAGGTGCTATTTAAATGCAATTTTTGGTTGTTGATCTTGACCAGATATGGCCTTCATGATTCTGAATTGAAATAGCAGCTACTGTAGATTGAGGTGTATAAGTAGACCTGGTGTATAAGACATGCCCACACAGCACAGACCTCTTGTGGCGACCCCACCAACAGCCCACGCGCTGTATAAGTCAACCCCTGTTTCTGAAAGGTTTTTTTGAGGCTTCAACAGTGGAAACCTCACTCATAGAAGGTGGGTACAGGGCGCCCCTGAGACAACATATCTGATGAATCAGACTCTTAAAAGGACAAGTTGGGTCCTCTTTCTTCACTGCTACAGTTGGTCCCCTGAGCATTTTTGTGAAACCCCACTTAAGCACAAAATCTAGGCTGGCACTACCCCCAGTGCCAGTCCTGAGGAGTGCTGCACTGCCAGAGACACTGTCTTGGATTAGATGTTAAAACGAGGCACTCAGGTAGACATAAAGCAGCCTAGGGCACTGCCCAATACTTATCCATCAACAGTATCACTGAACCAAATTATTTGGTCGCTATCACATTTGTGGGAGCTTTCTGTGCATAAATTGGCTGCTCTGTTCCCTACATTCCAGCAGTTCAGAAATGACTTCAATAGCTGTAATAGGCAAAGTAGAAATGCAAGTTCCTTATTTTTCAGGGGGCCTATTTTCTTGCTGATACTTTGCTTCTTTTCCTTTGGTTCTTGTGGATACCGATTCAATAGGAGCTTTCAAAAGGGGGTTGGATTAAATGCTCGAAAGAGGAAAAATTGCAGGGTTACGGGGAGCAGGAGCCTGAGAAATGACCAGGGTCAATGTAGCACTGGGGTCCCAGAATCGGTCGTTATTTTTTGCCCTTGCCTGGAGCATGTGAATAACGAAGAGTGATTTCTCCCACCTCTGCACATTTCAAAATAAAAAAAGTATTTTTACAATGATGGCATGATTAAAATCTGCCAATGTGATTTATTTTCTTTCTCTCTCTCTCTGCCCTGCAAGGTGATTGTGTGGGGTAACTATGGCCGGATGGATCGTAAATACTTCATGGGCGTGGCCCAGGTACTGCTGGAAGATTTGGATCTCTCGAGTGCGGCGATTGGATGGTACAAGCTCTTTCCCACCTGCTCCATGGTGGACCCGCCCTTGGCGCCGCTCCTGCGCAACGCCTCGCAGCTCTCCTTGGAGAGCACCGTTGGACCCTGCTGTGACCGATCCTAACGACAGCGGAACCTTTCTCAGTCTTTATTTAATGCCGAGTGTACAAGGGGCTGTGGGGGCCCCTTGACGGGAGGGGGGTGCCCTTCCACACGATGCATGTTTGACTCGGTCATACCCCCTGGAGCCTCTTTTGGCTAAAGGATAATTGAGTGACTGGCAATGGCGTCAAAGAGGGGAGGAGGTAGCTTCCACCTCCATGTCTGGCACCGTCCCTGTGTGGGCCGGTCACAGTTGCATTCTTTCATGAAGCAGTTGTCTAAAACCATTCTCAGTTTTTTATAGATTTCTATTACCTCACCATCTAGTTAATGTGCCAAGTGGTTTTCTCCAACTGCAGTTTACAATTCTTTTTGATGGTTTCTTAGATTATCATTCTGTGAGCCAGCACATTTCTAAAGCACCTGTTAAAACCATGACTATTTGAAGGGCCTGTCTCTTTAGAACGCAAACAATGTGCTTTGACCACTTGCATCAAAGTTGCAAAGTTGTCTTAAAAATCTAGAGCTTAACTGTGAGCTCTGCACATCAATGCACAGTGGGGGTGTTGGTAACCGGTAGGGTAAACAGCACATCTTAGTCCTATAGTCCCAGGGAAAATTTATCATTCCTGAGGGTTGGAAAACCAATTTCCATGGATAGTTCTTCATTGTCATTCCATTGTCTTGGCATTGCACTTAAGTTATGTCACCACACGCTTCCAACATATACTACTTGGCAATTTGCTATCATTAGAGTTTACACCAGTAAATAAATAAAATGTAGTTCTCAGTGCTACTTTAATCTATTTCGCCACTTAATGCACTGATTTTAAAAAAAAGAATGGCAGAACATTTTTTGGCAATAATTGTCTTGCAAGTCGGGAAATTTGTCAACCTTGAATGTTGATGAAGAGTGAGGGTCAGTTTAGCGGGCATGAATTACGAATAGCAGTTTGTCTGAAGAGAGAGTGCAAGAGGATAAGAAGAGAGTTTGTATAATTAGGAGCTAGGGCGGCAGCACAAGGATGCATCCTGAATATTTAAAAAAAAAACTGGAACTCTCTTTAATTAAAAATAATTTGAAACCTTTAAGACATTCTCAGTGTATTAAGAGAGGATGTAGTAGTTGTAGGTTGCAGCATGCAAGAGTAATATTTTAGATTAAGGCTGTTGGGTTTAGCGTGGAGTAAGTGTGTTCAGAACTGTGCCAACCTTGTCCTTACATTCAATGAAAGCAAACAATGTACAAGGTTGGCAGGCTCACGTTGGGAGGCAGGGGTCTTCGGTCTAACTGAAGGAATGAAGAATTCTCATTAAAACTTCTGTTCATATTCCAAATTAAATCTCACTTGAATCTATCAGAAAAAAATCAACGTCCAATCTCAATCTTCAGCATTTGCATCTAATCGCTGACTATTCTCAAGAAACCCTCATTCAGTTTTTATTGCCATTTATTAAATTAAATCCAGATATAAATTTGTCAAAGAAGCACTTTATTTGCACCAGTTTCAAAATATATTAGATTGAAATGAACCTTCAGATAAAATAATTACCCATATTAAAATAAGAAATCCAAATTAATTTTGGCTAATTTACGATACAGAAGGATTTGTCGATGGCAGTTAAAGGATTAATTAATTAATTAATTCCTTCAAAGCAATAGAAATAGGAAGAGGATTATTGGAGACCATTCCTTCTAACCAGCCCTGATTGGTTATCAATTCACAAAACAGTTCTGTTTCACACAAGCCTGGTTGTAAAGTTACAATACCTGTTGTTAATATTACCATGTCATTCTTTAAAAAAAAACTCATATTATTCTAGTTAACCTGGTTTTCTTGCTTTTAGAATTATCATACAGCAACCTAAGGGAGGAAAGTGACAATTGTTTCTTTTTAATGGTGCTGGAAGATAAGTTTGTGACGAATCCCGGGTTTAATGATAAAGAGAGTTTTAGTAAAACAGAACAAAGGTTTGCTGGTTGCTATTACAGTAGATTTAAATATTAACAGATTAAATTGATGAAGAGTTAACTAAATGCATGTTTGGGTAAGCGTTAGCCCTGTAGTGACTTAAAAGCAAAGCACATTTCTGACTTCTGGCACTTTTAAGTATTTCTATACTGGTCTGTAGTTACTAAAACCTATCAATGCAGCACATGTAGCAGTTTAGAAGCAGGCTGGACTCAGCCATATAGGATTTCTCTTCTCTTCTCAATGTATGTTGGAAAATGTGAGAAATTTTATTGAATAACTAGCCTTACTGTAGACATTAGTAATAAATAATAAGAACAGGGTTCAAAATGACCATAAAACCACAAGTAGTTTTGCTAATTACAATTAAGGAAAGATTGATAAGTGTGAAAATGTAGAAATAAAATTCATCTACAGGTAAAAAGTATAATCAGACACGTTTTCTTCGATTGTTTTAATCTAACTATGAAAGTCTGTTAGTGGTTTAGTTTTAAATATATATACTAATATTGAACTTTTGAAAGTGTTTAAAATCTTTAGGATTGTGCATTGTAAGGATCTTTCTAGAATAAGCTGTGTAATACTTGCATTCAAAGTTGTTTCACTAGAGGGGACTGGGGATTGATTTTACCTGCTACATTTATCCCGACAACCATTTGGAATATTGCAGGCATCAAGATTGCTTCATGTTAATGCAGCAAAAAAAAAAAAAAAATTTAAAGGGCCTTTTATTCAACACCAGGGTGGGAAACAATGATTGGAATGTCTCATTGTGCCTGAATCTTCCTTCAATGTCCCTTTAAAAATAATGTCAAGTGTTGAGAGTGCCAGGAACATTGTCAAGCATTACGGGATACATCGTTAGCACCCGAGTGCAAAGTATTACCTGGCTATAGTGTTGAGGAAAATTGGGAAACATCACATATTTATTACAGAGGTCACCCTCCTATTTTCACCCCGATTTCATTTCAATTAATTTAAATGCTGCTACTTGAGTGATATTTTACACTCAGGAGATGAAGATTAAAGGCTACAACTCTCTTCAGTCCTATAAAATCACCAATTACATTCTTCTTGTCCAGTCAGTAACAAATCCTTTCTTTTGGATTTTATTTCCTCTGCATGGCTTTTTTAAAGTTCACCTGTTCTGCACTGGCTGCAGATATTTTTTGGAGCAATGGATGGACTAAGTTAGAGTTAATGGATTGACATTGGGTTCCAATTCTTGTTAAAGCGTGAAAAATAATTATCAGAGGGAATGGAAGCAGCTTGTGACTCCTCCTCATTAGTCTCCCTTTGGTTCTTGCTGAAAAGAGAGACATGTTGCTGAAGCTTTTCATCTTGCACTCAACAGGACAAATGCAAGAATGCCAAATTTCAAACGATCCATATAGTTCCCTATAGTTCAAACAATCCCTATTCCCCATAGTTTCATGTTACTTTCCCCATGGCAATGTCTCTGCCAATCAGAGTTGATTTGCCAATGAATCAACACCCCTTTCTCCTGTAGTATAAATTGTTGCAATCGTTTGAAATTTGACATTCTTGCATTTGTCCTGATGAAAGTAAGATGAAAATCTTCAGCAACATGTCTCTCATTTCAGCAATATTCAAGTTCTGAACCACCAAGTGATTATTTCATTATGGGGGTTAAAGGACCCTGTCAATATATGTGCCCAATTAATTTTCAACAGACATCTATAGTCCCATAACTCAAACACTTCCACCTGCCCTGCTTCAAGGAACAGAGTTCAATTTTCACCTCAATTCAGTAGTGTGATTTAAACATTATTTTAAAAACCTATTAAAGGAGCTTTTAGCCCTAATGATTCCAATAATCGCTCTAACGGAAAGCTAGGCATATGACAGGTGAATAGCCTGCTTTTCATTCCCTGTTTACAGAATAACCACATGTCATTGAACTTTGCAGCCTTGAATTTTCCTTGCGAAACTGGCATCAAAGCACCCTAGACAGGGGGAGTGAAGGGGGGAATTTGGGTGATGCTCCTGGTTATGTGGACCACTTCCTCTTTTATCTGCTCACTAAAGGAACATCTGGTCTGCATTGTGCCTGTTTCACAGGCATGGATGGGCACAAAGCGGCCAGTGAGAGTTAGTGAGGGGGCATACCGATCTGGGTGGGTGGGGGTGGTCGGGAAGTGGAAGACTGGAGAATGGAATTGTAGGGGAGGCTGGGGTTCAGGGGGAGATGGGGAATCAGGGTGGGGTGGGGTGGGGCTTGGGAATGGAGGTCAGAGGTATAAGAAAAAGGGGGTCCAAGAGCGGGTAATGGGGCCGGAGAGGGGGGGATGATGTGAATTAGGAGGAGGGAAATAGAGTCAGAGTGAGGGCAATAGGGTTTGGAGTGAGGATACTAAGTTGTTGAGTATATTGAGAACTGTGATCGAAAGATTTTTGGACACTAAGGGAATCAAGAGATATAGGGACAGGGTAGGAGAGCGGAGTTGATGTAGAAAATCAGCCATCATCTTATTGAATAGTGGTAAAGGCTCGAGGGGCTGAATGGCCTACTTCCGCTCCTCTTTCTGATATTATTTTGTTCAAAGCAAATTAATTTAATAATGGGATGGCCTAAGTTTGATCTGTACAGATGCTGATTTAGCTGCTAAATTGTGGGACCCTTTCATTTAATTCTCATGACGAGAGGCTTTTGTTCCGCTGGAGTTGTAGATTTCTTAATTCTGTAGATATTTACATTGATTAGCTCAAAACCCAACACCAAGGGAGGAGTTGGGCCTGTTGTTGTGTTCTGCTTTTTAGGCGTTGAAGGGGACAAAAAAGAACCAATTGCCTGGCTCTGCTTCCTATGCCCAATAAAATCTCAAATGTATCTAATGCCGTAACAGGCCAGGAGGTATTTAGACATTCTATGCTACTGCCGGTAACAGGCATTGGGACCAACACCTGTTCCAAACATTTCCCCTGAAATTTACTAGGACTGAATGGAGACGGAAAAGTCTCATTCAGGTTTTTGGAGTCATACGAACATACAGACATATGAATTAGAAGCAGGAGTAGGCCATTCAGCCCCTCGAGCCTGCTCCGCCATTCAATAAGATCATGGCTGATCTGAATGTAACCTCAGCCCCACATTCCTGGGTCTTCAGCTGCTCAACCAATGATTCTTAAAGAGACGGTTGGAGGCTGCCAGTACAAGTTAAGTTTATTTTATTTGTAAGTTTCAATTTGTGTGGAACTAGTGGGAGCAGGGGCACCCATAGACCATCTCCACAGCACCCCTGGACGCTGCTACCAGCTAGAACTAGTCCTCTTCAGTTCTATGCACCGCTCCCTCTCCTGTTATCCCTGCCATGCTCCCTGTGCCCATTTTCCCATTCTCTCCCCTCCATCTCTCATCATTCCCCACCATTCCCACCACCACCACCCCCATTTCTCTCTCCGGTGGTTGGGCATGGGGAGGAGTCAGAGTGAAGTGTCACCTGGTGCTGTGTTCAGTAAATTGATGATATGGAGTTTATTTTGATGAATTCAGCAAATTTTCTTGCAGATTAGTCCATCTCCCCTGGATTGCAGAAATCTGCACTTTAAGTGGATTAACTGTTTTTATGAGTCAAGGTTAAAATCTGATGTATGTTAAAGCAATTTTCTCCTTGCCTTATTTCAAGCCTTAGCTTTCCTGAGGAGTTAATGCATTTAGACCACTTTGCAGTCTCTACATTACAATGTACGGCACAGAAACAGGCCATTTATCCCAGCTGGCCACTGCCAGTCTTTATGCTCCACACAAGCTCCCTCACAACCTTCATCCCACCCCATTAACGCACTTTTATTCCTTTCCCCCTCATCTGTTTATCCCGTTTTGCCTTAATTACATCTACACCATTCACCTCAACTACTCCCTGTGGAGGTCAGTTCCACACTCTTCTGTGCTCATTCTTACTGAGGATAGAAGTTTGCCTTGAATTCGCTATTGGATATTCATTGGTGACCATCGCATGTTTATGTCCTCTAGTTCTGGTCTCATCCACTAGTGGCAACATCTTCTCTATATATCTAGCCAATTAAAACTCTTCATAATATTACAAAAAAGGACATAGAAGCATTGCTGCAGAAGGTGCAAAAAAGATGGTGCTAGAACTGAGAGTTTATAACAAGCAGGAGAGGGTTTTCTTCTCTAGAAAAGAAAAGACTGAGAGTTGACCTGATTGAAGTTTTTAAATTATGAAAGGGTTTTAATAGGATAGATGTAAAGATGTTTCCACTTGTAGGGGAGACCAAAATTGAAGGCCATAATTATAAAACAGTCAATAATAAATCCAATAGTGAAGTTGGGAGAAACTTTCTTAGCCAGAGAGCGGGTCGGTGAGGGGGTGAGGGAGGGTGGGGGGGTGAGGGGGATGGGGCGGAGGGGGTTGGTTGTTGTTGGTGGGAATATGGAACTCACGACACTACTACAGGGAATGGTTGAGGTGAATAGTATAGATATCTTTAAGGAGAAGCTAGAGAAGGAATAGGAGGATATGGGGGTAGGGTGAAATGAAGAGGGGTGAGAGGAAGTTCTTGTGGAACATAAACACCAGAATGGACCAGTTAGGCCGAATGGCCTGTTTCTGTGCTGCAAATTCTAGTTAAAATTGAGGAAACTGGGGAATTGGGTGTGACAGTGAAATACTTCATCCAACTCACTGTGTCGAATATCTCAGCTTTGCTCTCATGGTGAGTTAAATGAAAATCTGCATTTGCTGACTGTAGATGTGTAGAATGAAATTTGGACAATCTTAATCATTGTTCCTAGAATGCCCAGTACAGAATTCCTTAATTATCCAGGACAAAGAAGTCTGCTTTATTGGCAGCCCATCCATTAAACATCCACTCCCTCCTCCACCGACGCACAGTAGCAGCAGTGTGTACCATCTACAAGATGTACTGCAACAACTCACCAAGGCACCTTCAACAGCACCTTCCAAACCCGTGACCTCTAACATCTAGAAGGACAAAGGCAGCAGATGCAGGGGAACACCACCAACTGCAAGTTCCTTTCCCAGCCACATGCCATCCTGACTTGGAACTAAATTGCTGTTTCCTCACTGTCGCTGGGTCAAAGTCCTGGAACTCCCTTCCCCTACAACACTGTGGGTGTAGCTATACCACATGGACTCCAGCAGTTCAAGAAGGCAGCTCACCAGAGGCAATTTGGGATATCAGACCTTTGGCCTTGCCAGCTCTCAAATGAATTCTTAAAATAATAATTTGGCACCAGAATTGGCCACCTCAGTCAAAGTGGCCACGTACTGTCTGAAATAGGAAAGCAACACCCGAATGATGCAAGGGGTACCCTGCTGAGCCAAGGGATGACGCACATGGTTGAGTGAATGCAGAGAGAGCTTCACTCTCTGTTTAGAAATTGTTGTATGTGGGAGTGATTGATGCTGCCACTGGGTGACTGAAATGAAAAGTGTTCCATTTCCTGTTGCCAAGATGCCTCTCACTGTGACAGGAACAAAACTCATTGTGTTTTTTCCTGTAAAGCACAACACTGTTGCACTGATGTCCATGGAGTGGATGAAGCAGGCATCATGAAAGTGAAATTAGTCTTGGGCCTTAGTTCAAAACAGGATAGCGAACCACAGCTCATTTTATAACCCACCTGCTGTTTGCCTTCAAAGAAGGTCACTGAGAATTGATAGGGGGCAGGATTTAACATGGCTGCTGATTCACTATCATCCATTGAGTGCAATCACCTGGGACTAACCTCATCTCCTATGTACATCAATACTCCCAAGCAGTTATTGTCCTTATTGTGCAACATAAAGAGTGCAACAGAGGGTCACTGGACCGGGCCTTGGAATTGGCTATTGCCCTATGAGGAGAGATTGAAAAGACTAAGTTTATATTCCCTGGAGTTTAGAAAAATGACAGGCGATCTAATTGAAATATATGAAATTCTTAAGGGGTTCCACAGGGTGGACGTGCAAGGTTCTTTCTCCTGGCTGGGGAAGCTAGAACATGGAGACACAGGATAAGAGGTTAATCATTTAGGGCTGCGATGAGGAGAAATTTCTTCACTAAGGAAGGTGTGAATCTTTGGAATTCTCTACTCCAAAGAGCTGTGGATGCTCAGTCATTGAGGATATTTAAGACAGAGGTTGATAAACTTTTGGATACAAGGGGAATTAAGGGATATGGGGAATGTACAGGAAGGTTGAGTTGAGGTAGACGATCAGCCATGGTTGTACTGAATGGCCAAACAGGCTCAAGAGGGCGAATGGTCCACTCCTCCTATTTCCTATGTTCTTTTTTAAGACAGAAAGGCTTGGCTATGGAGTCATTGCATTTAATACAAGGACCTTCATTAATGCGTAAAAGATTATTTAGTAAATGAGTAAATATTCAATCTCACTGGACCTTTGGTCTGGGGGATCATTAGACCTATTGACAGGCAGCACCTTTAAGGTTGGAAATTGTTTATTGTGAAATCTCTCAGTGTCTCGCTTCTCATTCTTCTGAATCATGGCGTGACTACCGAGTGCCTGATCATTCCTCTTATCGTGAGGATGCCGTTCCCTGCCCTTACCCTCATCTTGGGACCTTCTGGCAAGATTGGAAAACCTTCAAAATCAGTTTTCATTGACCATTTAAAAAACAGTTTTTAAAAAATTTCATGACTAAAATATGGAGGGGAATTTAGAGGCCAATTTCACGAGGGTAAACTTGTCAAAGATCTATTTTAGTTTTAACTATCACTAATCCTCAGGGCAGCGAGCATTGTTTAGGATGTACAGCACAGAAACAGGCCATTCGCCCCAACTATGTTGGTGTTTATGCCCCACAGAATCTGCCTCCCATTCCTCTTCATTTCACCCTATCAGCATGTCCTTCTGTTTCATTTTCTCTCATGGGAAAAATATTCACCCCGTTGTAGGGGGAGGTGTGGGAGTGGGCACGGGCGGGTGCACCTCCGACCCTGCCATTTTAAGTGGGCGGGCCAATTAAGGCCCGCCCAGCGTGACGTCTGCCAGGAAGCGCTATGTGCTCCCTGTGCGGGCAGGGGGGATTCCCTCAAACAGGTGTGCGCTCTTTCACACATGCGCACGGAATAGTGTACTGATCTCCCTGAGGCTAAGTGCTGCCTCAGGGAGATCGGCTCCGAATTAAAATTTGCAATAAAAATGATAGAAAAATTTCCCTGACATATCCCCTCATGTGACACTATCACGTGAGTTGGGACATGTCCATAACTTTAACTGAAAACTTTATTAAAAATTTAAATACCCTCATGAAACCTCATCCCGCCTGTGGATAGGTTTTGATGTTTTTTCAGAAGCCCGCCAGGGCTCCCGGCCTGCCCGCCAGCCTTAAGTTTGGACGGGCAGGTCCATTAGTGATTTTAATTAGTTTCTCAATGGCCTCAATAGGCCGTTGACAGGTCGGTGGGCGCACAGCTGACCCGGCTGTGCCCCCGCTGACCTGAAAATGGAAACGACGCAGGGTGACATGGGGAGTTCCACCCAATGTCATCCCGCGTCATTTTACACATCGGCGAATGGGCCCTGCCCTCGCTCGCCGACCGGATGATCCTGCCCCATGTGTTTATCTAGCTTCAACTTAAATGCATCCATGCTACTTCCCTCAACCACATCCTGTGGCAGTGAGTTCCACATTCTCACCATAGTAAGTCTAAACAACAACGTGTAATTATTCACACACATTCACCACCTTCTCGAGATATCAGAGGTAGGTCCAGGAGTTAGTTTCCAAGTTTGGAAAAGATTGTCAAGATATTTGAGCAGTAAAATCCATTAATAGTATTTGTGCATGAACCATACAATGTTGAATGCTTGGATATATGTCTAAATATTTTAGCACCTGATTAATGTTGATACTAAAATTTAATTTTGAAGTATGAGCTATGCATATATAGTCCAGGATGACCTTTGCATGATAGTGTATCCATGACATTGCTAAGCTCATCTGCAACTTTCTGGACACTAAGGGAATCAAGGGGTAGGTTGAGAAAGCGGATTTGAGGTAGAAGATCAGCCAAGATCTTATTGAACAGCAGAGTAGGTACAAGGGGCTGTGTTGCCCACTCCTTCCAGTTCTTATGTTCTGGACTGGAATTTTGTCAAATAAACAATGGGAAGTATCACTTTTCTTCACTGCACCCTGTTACAATCCAGTTAGAGACTGTTAACATTTAAAGATAAATTCGCACATCTCATTTTAACCAATAGAAAGACACCACAAGATGTCACTTTTTTTCTAAACAAAGCAAGCACTATTAACTTAACAATATGGTTTATAGCTACGTATGCTATGCACTCAGCTTTATTTCTTACGTCCCTCAAGAATTCTCTTATAAAACATATAAATTTTGAAGTAATTTACTTCTATAGAGACCACTCATAAGTGTGCCACAGTCCTCTGGAGAATTCTCCTCAGATCCAGCTATTCTCAGAGGTAAAACTTTCATTTATCCTCTCTTGACAATGGAGGCCTCAATCCCTTGTTTGGGTTATTTTTCAATACTTCTAAGCTAACTCTGCTTGTTGCTTTCTTTAACACAAGACTCTGTGAGGACCACTGTAGATTATTGCACTAGTTTTAACTAAGCAATCTTCCCGCTTCTGTTCTCTCACAAAATTCAAAGTGACATTAAGCCTTAACTGCCTTCCACATTGTTAATGATGAGGTTAGTTTTTTACTCAGCTTATAGTGCAGGTCTAGATAACTCATTTATTTTGACTATCTTCTCTGAGTGAGCTGCAAACTACATGAGGTCCAAACTGCAACTAACTCTATCAGCAAAAACACCCAGGTAAATTGAAACCAGAAAACTTCCCTAAACTCCACCTATCTCCATAACAATGTAGCTTGCTTTGGCCTGTCTTCAAACCGACCTTTAGATTAATTATCCTTCATTTACAATTCCTTCTTTGATCTGATGAAGCAAATGAGTTTTGCAACGTTTCACTGAATGCTTTTTGACTAATTTAGCTCTGACTCGCAAAACAAAAACATCTCACTGGACTGCACTTCTTTAAGCATTGCAGACTTCAAGTCTCCAGCTCTTTAGCTAAGTAAGCCCACCTGCTGTTTTATGATCTTACCTTTCTAACTGCCAACCTCTGAAGTCAACATGGCCTTGATCTGTTAAATGTAGCAGGCTCCAAATTTGCTTAAACTTCATTTATCGCATTTTCTACAGTTAAAACTTTAATTCCTAAAACTATAAGTTATGTACTAAAACCACAAACTAATCGTTTGCCACATCTCTACCCTCAAATTCAGGGGGAAATCAATTTTTGGCAATTCACTGCTGCAGAAAAAAAAATCCAGGAATTTGCTCTTGGAAATCCTAGTTTAAAAGGCCTCAGGAATCTTCCACCCCTCTCCCCTGAGCTTCTGAAATGAATTTTTGAAACAAAGCCTGATTGTCAAACATTTTCTGGAATTGACAGTTTAATTTGCCTGAGATTCTGACCGATCATTCACGTGAGTGAGGTTGGCAGTCATTCAACTGAACTGACAAGGGGTGAAAGTAGTTTCAAACTATAGATAATCAACTCTCCACGGATTCCACTTTGCAATGAAGTTATTGGCAAAAAGATTCCCCTTATCTTTTAAAGTAAATCTCAGCCAAATCGTGGTGTTGCTTTGGCTCACTTGATATCACAATCTCCTAGACGATTCAGAAAAGCATGTAGCACAGAAGGAGGCCATGCGGCCCATTATGCTGTGCTTGCTCTTTGGAAGAGCTGTCCAATTAGCCCCACTCCCCTTGTCCTTTTCCCAAAGCCTTGCAATTTTTTCCCCTTCAAGTAATTATCCAATTCCCTTTCAGAAGTTACTGTTGAATCTGCTTCCCACCGTCCATTCTAGCAGCACATTCCAGATCACAGCAACACGCTGCAGAAAAGAAATTCTCCTCATCTCCTCTCATCCTCTCGAATCTCTGTCCTCGGGATACTGAGCCTTCTTCCACTCAAAACAGTTTCTCCTTATTTACTCTATCAAAACCCCTCATCAATTTGGACATTTCTCCTAAGCCTCCTTTGCTGCTCTAAGGAGACTAATCTTATTCAGTCCGCTTAACCTTTTGCTAATTCAGGAGACCTCTCCCAAATGATGCAGACACCTTTTGCCCAGAATGCTAGCTCAGAGGTTGGAAAGACCAATTATTCCCCAGCGGCCAATTGCGGAAGCAATGAGCTCCATCACAAGAAGCCAAGCCATAGGATCATTACCTCAATTTGCTTGCTCGTTGAATTCTCTTTGGAAGCTCCTGCTTCTATCTACTAGCCACTTAACTTCTTTCACTGCAGAGTTAAGAGGTAGGAGTTAGGACATTGGATCTCAGCCCAGGCAACTTTTTGCAGGCCGTGAATGGAGGTCTAGAGATGCCGGGCCCTGCAAGAGAGTGAGGCCACTGGTGAGGGGGAGCTGTTCCCAGATTAGTCCCTGGATTGTGTTCACAGGGTGAATCCCATCCTCCTAGCAGGAGAGACTCAACAGTTTAATGGGTGGAAAATTGGTGCTACAGCAGTGTAGCTCCAGTGTTGAGATTAACAGTCCTCCTTGGTTCAGGATGTGTCTGAGTCTCTGATGCTGCCACAGTTCCATTAGAGGGTTTTCCATGCAGGCAAACACGTCCCATCCATCTCCTTGCACGTCAGACTGTGAGGGGATGGTTTAACCTAAACCACCACATGGGAAACTGATGGGATTGGACAGAATGCTCATTTTAAACCTGCCAGCAATTAGTGGAGACTAAAATTTAGCAGGTATTAATCGATTGTCTACATGGCGGGTTAGCTTAAAACAGTCCCCTGCATGTCAGTTATCTCTCCCTCCACACCTCCTGTTTGATAAAAATAAAACTGATTGGTAATTGATTTATACACATAAACTTGAGGCATGTCAAGGAGCTGTCCATTGGTGGGCGCACCAGAGAATTTTCAGATAAATGCAGACAATCAAGGCTCAGGTTGCCCGGGACCTTGACCATACTGGTGGGAACTATTTACTGAGCAGTGATGCCTTCAGGTAAATGTCATTCTATCTTCCATCCCATTCCACCTTGAATTGTTTTTATGTATTTATTTGTTTTTGGGGTATGACAACGTCAGTGGTGGAGCTAAGGTTTCACCCCGTTGGTTGGGGTGTTGGTGGGGTATGGGTGTCGAACTCAAGATTTGCCTGACTTGGGAGAGAGGGGCGGAGCTGGGAACTGGGGAAGTGGCAATATACCAAGTCCAAAGATCGAGAAAGGGAGCTTCCCGGTTTGCAGCCTAACCCTGGAGTATGATGGGCAACAGAAGTTTCTGGGAGTCAAGTGGAGCCAGGTCCTCCAAAGAAACATCGGGTGACCTCAAACTGAATGACGGATATCATGATCCCTCCCCCACAACCCTATACTGATCCCATCACTGGGCAGGACAGTGCCTATTGTTCACCCCTAGTTGCCTTGATGGCATTAAGAATCAAGCACACAGTGTGCGACTTAAGTCACGTGTGGGCTACACCAGTTAGGAGTGGAAGGTTCACTTTCCTGAAGGACATTAGTGAACTGGTTGTGAGCTTGTGATAACCTGGCAGCTTTTTAATGGTAATTTCCAGGAACAGCTCACCACGTGAGTTCAATTTTATAACTGGCCATGGTGGGATTTGAACGCACCACCTCTGGATCACTCGTCGAGTATTCTAAGCTGCAGTATCCCAGTTTGGCTTTATACAATATTTTGCAGCGCTGCCTTTCCTGTTTGAATCTTGGTTCTGCTGTCTTTAGACACCTTCTATGTGGATCCATCAATGCCTTATTATTAATTCACTTCATAGACTGACACAAGATGAACTCTCTCTACAGCAGAAGTGCAAGTCTCAAACATCAAGGTCCAAGGCATAAATCCCACTGGCATAGTCCAGAAAAGAATTATTTTGAAGTCAGATCCCTTACCCCTAACAACGTCTTTCTTTAATAGTTGAGCTTACATATTTATATGGATACATGTCTATATAGATACAGATAAACATATAAACATATATAGACTACAGGTCAACCGTACCTAACTGAATGATGGAGCAGGCTCGATGGGCTGAGTGGCCCCCTTTGTCCCTATATCAAAAGTTACTTTCTGTTTCTCAGTGAGGTTTTCTACAGCTATGAAACAGGGTTTGAAGAGGTCATTGTTTGAACAGAAGGAATGCACAGGAAATGGAAGATGCATGGAAAACGATGGCGGGATGCGAGGGAGTTGTAGCGGGATGCATGAGCAACGGCTAGATGAATGCTAATTAAGGGAGTGCATGAGTAATAGCATGCTGCATGGCAGGACGCATGGAAAACATTGGCGGGATGCATAGAAAATGACATAGCGCACGGAAAATTACAAGATGCATGGAAAACATTGGCGGGATGCATGGAAAATGATAGCGCATGGAAATTACGAGATTCATTGGAAATAATGCCAGATGTACGGCCAGGCCATAGTGCTTTTATACACAGAGCACCTACAATAAACAGGAAACTCAGGTTCATTTCAATGAACGTGGCCATAATACAAGCCCTGAGCCAGTGATCGGCCTTATGATTGAAATGTAAAACATGGTTTCACTGAAGCCATCGATCCACCTACCCTTTCAAAGTAGCTCAGCAGAACAAGCAGCTGGACTCAAAGCAGCAGCTTTAGTTTGATGGACTTAATCACTCTCATTCACTGGACATAAAGCAAAGTGCCCAGGGGCGTTGCACAAGTGATGAGCTAGCCCCTGTGTTGACTAATTCAGCATATACTGTTTTAGCAAAGAATCCAACTGTAAATATCTTTCAGTGAAAGGGTTCTTTTTGGGGTCCATTGTGCTTGGATCCACTCTCTGATGGTAATACAGGCACTAGGATTTGGCCCTAGCACATTGATCAATCTTTGATCTCTGCCCATACTGTGCCCACTCAATCCATCAGATAACCAGCGACACAGTCATAGTGAGAATTGTTTTCTTTCTAAACTGCTTGACTTTGCATATCAAGAACCTCACTGAGAACAGATTAACTGAATGCTGCGTAATGTGGTCAATGGTCTTTAATTGAAGTGTCACTTACATGCTCACAGCTAACTTTAAGAAAAAGAAAACTTCTTGTATTCTAGTAGAGTTCTTTAAAATTATGAAGAGATTCTGATAGGGTTGACGTAGAGAAGATGTTTCCATGTGTGGTGAGACTAAAACTGGAGGTTATAAGTATAAGATAGTCACCAATAAATTCAATAGGGAATTCAGGAGAAATCTCTTTACCCAAAGATCACTTAGAACGTGGAACTCACTCTCACAGGGAGTGGTTGAGGTAACTAGCATGGATGCCTTTAATGGGAAGTTAGATAAACACATGAGGGAGGAAGGAATAGCAGGATATCTTGATTGGGTTAGTTGTAACGTGGGAAGAGGCTCGTGTGGAGCATAAACACCAGCATGGACCAGTTGGGTTGAATGGCCTCTTTCTGTGCTGTAAATGATATGTAATTCTATATAATTTTCAACATTCAAATGGACAGATTAAACCTGGAGTCATAAAAGAAAATAATGCAAAGCACAGGCAACAGAATAACTCTGATCCAGAGCCACTGGTCTTCACTGCCGCTCCTGTACAGAGTTATTGTGTAAATGTCCCATCAAATGCATTTTTATCACATTGAATCAAATCACTTAGAGGATATCATTTGGGATCCCTCAGAGCTGGGGTAACTCCCATTGAAATATCTCCCAGTGTAATAATCCTAATAGAGCACAAGGTTTTCCAAAGTGGATTGCTTGATTGTACCACATGTTGATAAATACCATGGGGAATGATTATAACTATCTCCCAAAAGCAGTGTTCATGTCCTTCCCGATGAAGTGAAGATGAGATGAAATGAAATAACAGAGATATCACAACTTAGAGCATTTGATGTGTTTTCATCTGTGCAATGAGAAAGGACAGCTCATGCCATCTCACGGACAACAGAGCTAGTCCTGCCCATTAGGCGACAAGCTATCATTCATCTGAATCAAGAAGGCACTTTGTGACTAATGATTTGTCTTTGACCCACTGCCTGAGTGAACTGGAAAATGCACAAGTTAGGGAGTGGAGGGCGGGGGTTTGTGGATCTACTTGGCAACTCCGGGGCAGCAGCCCTTGGAAGGATATAAAATTAAGCCAGACCTGGGGGGAAAAAAAAGCACTTCACATTTGAAAACAAAATTATCCCAATGGTCCAAGCTTTCAGCTAAAGAAGCATTACAGCAAAGTTTAGCATCCTCCATAATTTCATCTCTCCCAACTGTGAAACGTTTTTGAGGTTTTTTGTGTAGGAAGCTTATACTGGAGTAGAACAATCCTAGAATTGCATCTTACGTAAATCAAATAGCTGGTTCCCTCAGTATTGACAAGTTTGACTTTGAGACTTGTTGTGTCGGTGTTTTGTGTGTTAGCATTTGTATCACCCACAACCTCTGACCCAATCCCCTCATTGAATGACTCTGAACATATCAAACACCGAGAGACCTTGATGTCAAACTTAATGTTTTGCCGGTGACGTATGATGGTAGAATTCTATGTAGGTAGATCTGATCAATCCTGTAGGTGTGAATCAGTAAGACAGTCAACTGCAGTCCTGCTACATCACTCAAGAGTCGAATTTGAGATAAAGTGATGGATGGCAATTGCACAGTTTGATGTAAATGTTAAAACTGCTAAAGAAACTGTTTTCCAGATAAATGCTTTGGTGTGAAGTTTTTATTTAGTTCAGGAGCCTGTTGCCTAAAGGCCTTTTACACCTATTTGTAAAACTGGAAAATGATGTGTTTATCCAATCTGAATATTTTACAAAATAAATTGAATGATTAAACTTTGTGACAGTGTAAGATTTACTCTTCTCACTTTCTAGTAAGAAGTTTGAGGTCTGCAAGTAAATTGAGCAATCACTGTGAGGAATTGTTAAAACCTCATTCTAGGCTGATACCTGAGCATGCTACTGGGGGAGTTCTGCACTGTCAGAGGCTCAGTACTGAGGGAGTGTTGCACTGTCAGAGGGTCAGTACTGAGGGAGTGTTGCACTGTCAGAGGGTCAGTACTGAGGGAGTGTTGCACTGTCGGAGAGTCAGTACTGAGGAGTGCTGCACTGTCGGAGGGTCAGTACTGAGGGAGTGCTGCACTGTCAGGTGTTCAGTGCTGAGGGAGTGCTGCACTGTCGGAGGGTCAGTACTGAGGAGTGCTGCACTGTCGGAGGGTCAGTACTGAGGGAGTGCTGCACTGTCGGAGGGTCAGTACTGAGGAGTGCTGCACTGATGGAGGGACAGTACTGAGGAGTGCTGCACTGATGGAGGGTCAGTACTGAGGAGTGCTGCACTGATGGAGGGACAGTACTGAGGAGTGCTGCACTGATGGAGGGTCAGTACTGAGGAGTGCTGCACTGATGGAGGGACAGTACTGAGATAGTGCTGCACTGTGGGAAAAGATGGTACTGAGGGGGTGTTACACTGTTGGAGGGCAGTACTGAGGGAGTGCTGCACTTACAGCTAGGGCAATGTCAAATTTAATCTTTCAGATGAGACTTTAAACTGAGATCCAGACTGCCTGCTCAGATGGATGTAAAGATCCCACAGCCACTCTCTTTGAAGAAGAGCAGCCAACCCAGCAGGTCTCTGGTCCCAACATTTCCCTTCAAGACCCACAACCAAAGCACAGATTAACTGCTCATTCAATTAACTTCCTGTTTGTTTGATTTCCCTGGTTAAAATTTGGTTGCTGCATTACAGTGACTCTGCAAATAATCCATTGAAACATCCTGAGGAAAGGAATTGGATGCTACATAAACATTAATTATTTATCCATGCATTGTAAGCGAAATGATGAAATCTCACATCGATCCAGAAAGACTGGAAACTTGACTCCTTGCAGTTGATATCAACCAGCTTAATCGAAAGGGTTCCTTTTCATTTTATATTGTTTCACGGGATGTGGGTGTTGCTGGCAAAGTCAGAACTTTCCCCCATCCTAGTTGCCCTTGAGAAGGTGGTGGTGAGCTGCCTTCTTGAACCGCTGCAGTCCATGTGGTGTAGGTACACTCATAGTCCTGTTAAGGAAGGGTGTTCCAGGATTTTGACCCAGCGACAGTGAAGGAACAGCGATATATTTCCAAGTCAGGATGGTGAGTGGCTTGGAGGGGAACTTGCAGGTGGTGGCGTTCCCATCTATCTGCTGCCCTTGTCCTTCTAGGTGATCGAGGTCACGGGTTTGGAAGGTGCTGTCTAAGGAGGCTTGGCGAGTTGCTGCAGTGTATCTTGTAGATTCTACACACTGTTGCTACTGTGCATTGATGGTGGAGGGAGTGAATGTTTAAGACCATTGTAATCCCAATTGGCCTGTGTATCTGTAACCAGGAAGAGAAAAAATCTGTTCAGGCTCATCCCAGAACACTCTTCCCTGACCCGAGCATATTTACAGAAAACTGCTGAGGATGGGAATGGTTAAGGACTCACATCCAAGGATCAGAAAAAGAAAAATCACTTGGCATCTGTGGATGTGTTTCTCAGCATAAGAATCTAGAGAGAAAAACAATGGAGCTTCTCACATAAAGAAATGCACCAAGAATGTTCTCATGTAACAAGTGCACCTCCTGCTGGTTAATGACAAGTTAGAGACCTTTAGTGAAGGGAATAGACTTCACTGCCCAGAGAATACCTTGCTGTCAACATTCCATTCTGAATTATACTGTCCTCTACTCACACATACACACACACACACACACACACAAACACGGGCACACACAGAATCATGGGAACACACACAGATACACAGGTGACAAACACGCACATACACAAGAATGTACAGATACAGACAGACACACGGACACACACACACAGACAGGCCAACACACATATAGAGCTGAGAGATCAGGGGTAGGAACAATGCTATCACAAATATCAGAAACAAGGGGTCATAGAACATTGGGTAAAACAGGTGTTGGCATTAAATGCAAGGCACGGGGCGTTCCACACAATGTACTGAGACAGGACATGAAAGCAAAGCCACCTGCAAGTGGCATGTCGTAGACTTTCTATTCTGTGTACACATGCGCTCGTGACTGAAAGTCTCACCCACTGAAAGGGTATATCAGAAATTCAGTGCAGATGTTTCCCGAACTAGTTTCCAACAGATGAGGCTCTTTAACACAATCGAAGCCCAAAATGAGATAGAAAGCCATGGACCCAAAATCGTCAATGACACAAAGGTGGGCGGCATTGTAAGCAGTGTAGATTAAAATTACATTGATATTAATAGATTAAATGAATGGGATAAACTGTGGCAAATAGATTTCAATGCCAGCAAATATGAAGTCATCGAATTTGGGCCTAAAAAGGTTAGGACAGGGGACTTTGTAAATGGTAAAAAATTAGATACTGTGGAGGTCCAAAGAGACTTGCGGGTCCTGGAACACAGATCATTAAAATCTCATGCAGAGGTACAGAAAATGGTCAACAATACTAATGGAGTGTTGGCCTTTATATCTAGAGGAATACAATGGGGTAGAAGTTATGCTTCAACTATACAAAGCTCTGATTAGACCACATCTGGAGTTACTGTGAGCAGTTCTGGCCACCTCATCTTAGAAAGCATATACTGGAATTGAAGAGAGTGCAGTCTAGATTTTCCAGAATGATACCTGGACTCCAAGGGTTAAATTACAAGGAGAGATTGCGAAAGAAGGGTTGTATTCCCTGGAATGTATAAGGTTACAGGGTGATTTAATAGAAGTTTTCAAGATATTAAGATGGACAGATGGGGTAGATGGAGAGAAACTACTGGGGAGTCAGGACCATAGCCTAAAAATTAGAATTAGACCTTTCAGGAGTTAGGAAATTAGGAAACACTTCCACACACAAAAAGTGGAAGAAGTTTGGAATTCTCTTCCACAAACATGCATTTGATGCTAAGTCAATCGTTAACTTTAAATGAGATTGATAGATTTTTGTTAATTAAAGGTATACGGGATATGGGGCAAAGGAGGGCATATGGAGTAACGCGTAGATCAGCCATGAACTCACTGAACGGTGGAACAGACTTGAGGGGCTGAATGGCCACCTCCTGTTCCCACGGCCTGAATTTTGCTTTTGGTGGGCCCGGGAGTGGTTGGGAAATGGGTCCCCCACCACGATCAGCCCCTGACCGTGATTTCAGGCTGGCTGGCCAACTAACAGCCAGCCAATGTTAAACACGCGCTGAAAAGCTCAGTGCAGCTGGGGTGGGGGCTGTTTGTGGAAGACAATTCCAAACTTCTACCACTTTTTGTGTGTGGAAATGTTTCCTAATTTCCTAACTCCTGAAAGATCTAATTCTAATTTTTAGGCTATGGTCCTGACTCCCCAGTAGTTTCTCTCCATCTACCCCATCTGTCCATCTTAATATCTTGAAAACTTCTATTAAATCACCCTGTAACCTTATAAAATCCAGGGAATAGCCGGGAGGGAAGGCAGACAGCTGCTTCGGGGAGCTGCAGACCTGAAAATGCTAAAAGTAAATGTTAAAAAAGCTGCAAAAAAAAAAGTCCATGCATCACAAATCAGTCACCTGAAAATATAACTGATAAAAATGCTGTCCACAGAAACTTATTTTTATTTCATTTCATAACAGAAATTTCATCCCGCCCTTGGATGAGGTTTGATGAAAAATGCAAAGGTCGCCTGGCCAATTCGCCTGTCCGTCAACCGTAAGGCTGGACGGGCCACGAAAAATCAGAGACAATTGCGCTGTTAATGAGCTTGATTTCCCTCTTAATTATTGGTGGGCGCACTTCCGACTTGTGCGTGCACCCGCCGAACAAAATATCGTTCGAGCGCGCGATGACGTCAGGATGCTCACCCAACATCTTATCGCACGAGTTTAGGCCTGATTGGGTCGGGCGCGCATCCACGGAATGCAAAATTCAGCCCCATGTTCCTCAGCTGGAAAAATTAATCCTCCGGAATAGAAAATGTTGGATATACACCAGTCTCTGAAAGGAGAAAAGAGTGCATCCCTCTTTTCCAGCACTGAATTCTACACCCATAAACAAATTAACAAACAATTAAATCACACCGGGCAATGTTCCCCATCCTTGCATTGCGTTCTGTATCTTGAGGCTCCAATGCTTTGAGTCTTTATTCACTGTCCTTGGTGCTGAAGTCAGGATCCTGTAAAGTTGGGTCAGTGGAATTTGACTCTGGACGGTGACAAGAGGCCAGTGGGTATCGTGTAATAGGTCAACGTTATTTCTTTGTAGGACTTTGTCTGTTGACAGAAGCAAGTTTGTTGCATTCACCTGATGTTTCAGGCTTGCAACTGTGGGACAGCAGGAGCTGTAATTCTCTATGAATTCAGGATCTGGACTGAAATTCTCTGCCCCTGCTGAATGGCGGCTTGAGAGCGTTCAAACACTGTCTTATATTCTAACTGCACATGAAGCTGGCATCAGGAAACAGCCTCTCAGTATAACAAGAGAACGTGTTCGAAACGTTGAAATAAATCGAGAAAATCACCAATGTGCGATTGGTGACGTTAAGCGGAAATATGACATACAGAACAGGACTAACCCTGCGAGAGGAAAACATGAAGTACACAAATCTTTGAGGGTGCCTGGGCAAGACGAGAAGGCTGTTAAAAATGTGTATGGGATCCTATGTTTGAGAAACACAGGGCAGGATTTTTGGACCCCACCTGGGCCCTCTTCCCATCAGCCACCCTAAACTGGACAGGGAGCCTGTCTCTGTGCCAATTAAAAGGGCATCCCAGTCAAAATTCCAATGAGTGACCGCTTCACCCTTGGGGGGAGGTTTGGGACTTGGCAGCACACCTGGCTCCTGCTTCCCACCCCCAAAGCAAATAAATTCAGCCCATAGAGTCCTAAAGTAAGGAAGTTACACTAAACCTTTATAAAATGGGAGTTAGACCTCATCTGCAGCATTGTTTACAATCCTGGGGCATTACGATTTTGGAAGATGTCAAGGCCTTGGTGAGGGTGCAGAGCCGATTTACTAGAATGTTCCCAGGGATGAGGGACTTCAGTTATGTGGAGAGACTGGAGAATCTGGGATTGTTCTTTTAGAGCAGAGAAGGTTAAGGGGAATTTTAGTAGAGGTGTCCTGAGAGAATCTGTGCTCTTATAGTTTGTACTTTTTGAGTCAGGCCCTAACTGGAAAAAAGAAACCAAACTGAAAAGAGAAACAGCAAGGAAACTGACCATCCCAGTTGCTAAGAAAACAAAAAAAAACCCCTAAGATTTTAAACTAAAACTTCTGTGCAGACTGAACCTAGTTGAGAGATATAAAAGGGTACAGATCTCAGTTGCATGTTAGGTAATAGCAGTTGATGGAGTCCAGTGATGCAGCACAGGCAATCTGAAGAAGGGGAGCCCAGTTTGAGGAGCTGGGAATAAATTCCTGCAACTGTTTATGTTTTTTGAAGATAACATTGCTGGGTTTATCCCCCCGCCCCAGGCTGAGTTGAGAAGGTTCTGCAGACGTGGGCCATTTGTGGTGAAGACTGTGACTGTAGAACTCTGTAGCACTGCTGTCGGCTGGAGATCAGATTAGCTCCTAGGAGGAAAGGAGCTGAAATTCTTCGTGAGGAAGACAACGTTGTGAGGACTTTATTATTGAGTGTGACTACCAAAATCTGAGTGGACTGCGGAGCCAATTCCTGAGATGTGCATTGATTGCATCTGTAATTTAATGTGCAATTCATAGTCTATTATCGACCACAGTTTGCCTGTTAATTCATGTTTTATTTATATTGTTTATGGATGTTAGAGTATAGGTTATCTGAGATAGTATTTAGTGTTTGAATTATTTGACTCTTGTGTAGTAAAAAATCTTCTGTTTTAAACCATGGAATCTTTTGGCTTCATTCTTTTAGTAAATAACTGGGATTTTCTATTTTTTTTTAAGTTATTGGTGTCTACTGAGATCATAACAGTGTTTAAAATTATGAATGGTTTTAATAACATAATTAAGGGGAAATGTCAGGAAAGGTTGGTAACCAGGAGACACAGATTGAAGGTAATTGGAGAAAGAAGCAGTGGAGAATTTTTTTACACAGTGAGTTATTATGATCTAGAATGGTGGTGGAAACAGGTTCAATAGTAACTTTGAAAATGGAATTGGATAAATACTGAAGGAGCAACATTGCCAGCCTATGAGGAAAGAGCAGGGCAAGAGGGACAAATGAGGTAGCTCTTTCAAAGAGCTGGCACAGGCAAGAAGGGACGAATGGTCTCCCTCTGATCTGTGTTTCTATGATTCTATTTCAATGCTATTTATTTTGAGTAGTCAGGGCTCATCCCACTTGACAGGAAGTTGTTGCTTGTTGGGAAATCTTTTAATCAATCTCTTATGTAGCTTCCTACAATAAAGATGATTTTCTTGGGAAGTGGGAGAAACTGGAATCGAGGAATCGATAAGCACTGTGTGCAGGAACACAAACAACCCGTCAGTGAGGAAAGGATGCAGGAAGATATTTGACTTGGATTGATTACCAGGTCTTATCACGTTGACTAGTTTGGACGTCTTCATTTCCTTGACAAATGTTCTCCTGCTCTTGAAGTTGGTTGGAGTGAAAATGCTGTCGTACTTTGACACTTCTCCCCATCCTCCAAACTCTTCATGCGTGACTCTCGATACTGAGAGACAGCAGGTCATTTGAGCTTCAGAGGTAAATGTGAATTTGGCCTCACCCAATACGTGTACACCTTCCCCTCCCTAACACAAGGACACTGAGACACATTGTAGAACCCCCACTGATAAGCTAGCTGAGGTCAGGCACCTCATGTCAAACTATGAATTCAAGTTAGAACCATCTTCCTCTGTGTGGCTGAGCTGCTCATTGCTTTAATTAGTTAAATCACTTGCTGGGGTGTGTGGGGTGGGGGTGGGGGGTGGGTAGTGGAAGTTGGCAAATGCTCAATAAAGTGAATATTTCTTTCGAATGAAATATACTGAGGATTGAGATAAGTTTTAGATTTCACTTTTTCTCTTTGCCCTTTTGTCCTGAGAGTCGACATCCTGAGGCCTGGACAACTCTTTCTGTCTCATATTCTTTGTCAAGCGTAGCTCCAGTAGCCAGTCAGCTCACCCTGGCCCACAGGTACTGAGGTCAATGGTTATAAATCAGTTCCTAGTTAACTCACTACACCATTGGCAATGAATTTTGAGCCTACCATATACATCTGGCTGAATTACATAGGAGGCACTGAGATATCAGGTAGCTCTATAGCTCGGGGGTGAATGGGACTGAGGGTATTGCTCTATAGATCCAGCATGGACTCGATGGGTGGAGTGGTTTCCTTCTGTGCAGTAATGATTCTATGACTCCATGACCTGCTGTCTGTAGGTGTTAATGGATCTTCATGGATGTTTGATGCATTTGCCAATGCGATGAATATCCTCTTCCTCTAATTCTCTCAAAGTTATAGCTGTGTTCACTGGGTTGAAACTTTGATCTCTTTGCTATCTCTCCCCACCCTCTCCCACCACTTCTTCATGCCTCAGGCTTGGTACGAAGAGTCAGTAGGCTTTCTGACCATGCAATATGTCAGAGCATTATTCTTCCTAAAATGACGGAACAAGAAACCATTTCCGTTGCACCAACTCTCAATGGTTTGAATCTATTCTTGCCTTGACAACTAGTGGGGGAATGGGATGGCCTTTTGGTTCAGGAGTGAAAGCACTGCTGGATGTGGAACGCAGTCACCCATAGCAGGGAGGTCCTGCACTTTGCTCCAAGTCAGCTGATGTCAGATAGGGTAACGCTTGGGGAAGTACGGGATGGTCCAGGGCTAAGGAAGGATGAAAAGCACCTGGTGCGCTGTCCACTGTCCGGTGACCCATTGGAAAATACACAAGTGATGACAGGTGAAGGAGATTAGATTTTCCAATACACGGACAAAGAACGAGTTTTCAGGTAACTAAAACGAGTTGTCAGGATTAATTACCTGGTAAAGGACCTGAGCTCGTTTAGGAGTGCTAATTCAACAAAGGAACTGTAAAACTGACTGTTCAAGGCAGCATGCTGGGGAGATTGGCTAGATGGAGAAAAATGTCAGTGAGGTGAAAGGTGAGACAGGTGTGAGACATTGACTATCTGTGAGAGGCTGGTGTAAACAGCAGGTAGAAAAGAACAAGATGGGTAAGAGAGAGAGAGAGAGATTGGGAGAGAGAGAAATTGGGAGAGTGAGAGGGAAATTGTGAGAAAGGGAGAGAGATGGAGAAAGGAAGATTAGGAGTGTTAGAGAGTGATTGGGAGAGAGAGGGAAGGGGAGAAAGAGAGAGAGGGATTGGGGGAGTGAGAGAGAAGTGGGAAAGAGAGAGAGGGAGAGAGAGATAGGGAGAGAAAGATTAGGAATATTAGAGCGAGATTGGGAAAGAGAGAGATTGGGAGAATGAGAGAGGGATTGGCGAATGAGAGAGAGATTGGGAGGGAGAGCGGGAGATTGGGGGTGAGAGCAAGAGATTGGGAGAGAGAGAGAGATTGGGAGGTGAAAGAGAACTGGGTGAGAGTGAGGGAGAGAGTGAGAGAGAGAGGTTGGAAGAGAGAGAGATTGGAAGATAGGGAGATTGGGGAAGTGAGAGAGATGGGAGAGAGAGAGTGTGATTCAGAGAGGCAGAGAGAAATTAGGAGAATGAGAGATTAGGAGGGTGAGAGATAACTGGGTGAGAGTGAGAGAGATTGGGAGAGTGGGGGAGAGATTGGGAGAGAGTGAGAGAGAGAGAGATTGGGAGAGAGGGGGAGATTCAGAGAGAGTGATTGGGGGAGTGAGAGAGGGATTGGCAAGTGAGAGAGAGATTGGGAGAGAGTGAGAGATTGGGAGTGAGAGAGAACTGGGTGAGAGTGAGGGAGAGATTGGGAGAGAGCGAGAGAGAGAGGTTGGAAGAGAGAGAGATTGGGAGATAGGGAGATTGGGGAAGTGAGAGAGATGGGGGAGAGAGAGTGTGATTCAGCGAGAGAGAGAGAGAAATTAGGAGAATGAGAGATTAGGAGGGTGAGAGAGAACTGGGTGAGAGTGAGAGAGATTGGGAGAGTGGGGGAGAGATTGGGAGAGTGAGAGAGAGATTGGGAGAGAGGGAGAGATTCAGAGAGAGTGATTGGGAGAGGGAGAGAGGGATTAGCAAGTGAGAGAGAGATTGGGAGAGCGCGAGAGATTGGGAGTGAGAGCAAGAGATTGGGAGAGAGAATGAGTGATTGGGAGAGATTGAGAGAGAGGGATTGGGAAAGAGAGAGAGAGATTGAGAGAGAGAGATTGGGAGAAGGAGAGGGATTGGTGAGCGAGAGATTGGCAGAGAGAGATTGGGAGAGTGTGGGATTGAGAGAGAGATCGAGAGATTGGGAGAGAGAGAGGGAGAAAGAGAAAGGGGGAGCGAGAGATACAGCTGAGAGAGTGAAATTGGGAGAGTCCTAGAAGCTTGTTTCACATCAGCAAGAAAGCGACAGAATCAGACATTTCAGTAATTTCAAAGGGATGGAGACAGAGAGCAGAGATAGTGCACAGAGACAGAACACACCTGTGGTTCTTTGCTGCTGAATAGATTGCCGATTCTTTCTGTTTCAGGTGTACATAGCTACTTACTGTCAGTCCTGGTCAGTCTCTGAGATCTGTACCTCATCCAAGGGCAGGATGAAATTTCCGTTGTGAGATAAAATAAAAATAAATGTCTGTGGGCAACCTTCCTATCAGTTATATTTTCAGGTAATTGATTGTAACGCATGGATATCTTTTATCAGCTTTTTAAACCTTTATTTTAGCATTTGCAGGTCCGCAGCTCCCCGGGGCAGCTCTCTGCCTTCAGGGAGCTTTCTCTCAGCGCTCCCCCTGAGCCCGCGCTGACATCATCGCCCACCCTCTTCCCGCCCCCACCCCAGCAGCACGGAGCTTCTCAGCGCATGTTACCTGCTGGCTAGCTGGCTGTTAACTGGCCAGCCAGCGTGAAATCGTGGTCAGGGGGGCGCTGACTGCGGTCAGTGCTCTGTCTCCTGATCACTCCCGGGCCCACCGATCGGGCGAGCCCACCAAAGGAAAAATTCAGGCCCAACTGAGATATTAAACTGAGGCCCCTATTTGGGTGGCTGTAAAAGATCACATCGTGCTGTTTTGAAGAAGTGCAGGTGATTTCCCCCTGGCGTCCTGGACAATACTCACCCCTCATTCAAAACCAAAACAACAGGTCGTGGTCACTTTGCTGTTTCTGGAGTTAATCGGGCTGATGCGTTACTTTACACTACAGCAGGGACTGCACTTCATTGGCTGTAAAGGCTTTGAGACGTCTGATGGTTATGAAAAGCGCTATATAAATGCAAGTCTTCTTTTCTGTATTTAAATAGTTACAGCCATTGTTACGGGATCCCACCAGCAGAGGGTGTCAGTGTAATTTAATTTTATGTGGAGATAAAACACAAGGAAAGCGATTGGCCGACTGAGGGTTCTCGGTCTTCAGGTACACAGTTTACCGGCCTTGCTGTTGTACTTTCCTCATCGTTATACTGCCTAGTGCTGTAAAAAGAAAGAACTTGCATTTATATAGTGCCTTTCGCAGCCTCAGGACACTCCAAAGCATTTCGCAATGAAGTATTTTTGAAGTGTATTCACTGTTGTAATGTAGGAAATGTGGCAGCCAATTTGCACACAGCAAGATCCCACATAAGTGCCTGGACTCACAGCACCCACCACCCCCCCTCCCCCCGCAACCAGGCATGTTTGTGATGGGGGTAGGGTATGTAAAAGATGACAGGTCATCAGCCCACTGCCTTCCCACCCACCTCCGACCCGGTCCCTATAATAAGGTCGGTGGGTAAGGTGCCCACCCTTAGGCCTATCGAGGCCTTTAGCTGCTCAATCAAGGGATTGAGGCCTAATTCTGCCTCCACTGTCATAATACACTGGGCACTGGAAGGCCGATTTTTCACCAAAATTGGTAAAAGGCAGGGAGGAAGGTATTTCCTTGGGGAGGGGGGAGGGGTGGCCTGTGTGCACTGGGGTCACCCTTCCCCAAGATATTACTAACCCCCCTTTTGTGTCTCCCTGCCTGGCCTCCAAAACCCATCTCCCTACTACCACCACGGTCCCTCCCCCTCCCCCTCCCCCAAAGGTTGCCTGATTCCTCCCAGCCCAAGAAGGCCTGGCTTACCCTGTCTCTGGGATCCATATTGTCTCCTTCCCAGGGATTACTCGCCGTCTCAGCAGGGCCCACTACTCTCGTCTGGCCTCTGCAGGGGGGCCGCAAGAACTGCCGGCCAATCAGATTGGCCGTCTTCAGCTCTTCAGGGCGGGACTTCCTTCCACGGAGGGGGTGGGAGGTCCGACCCTCAGCTTGTTAAGGCCGGGTGGGGGCAGCGTGAGGTCACTGTGGGGACAGCCTTCTCTTAAAGCCCGTGTGCTTGCCATCGAATTTTCGTTGGGAGGAGAGGTGGGGCATGTGTGGTGCGAGCAATATGCCCCCTTGTAAAATTCAGCCCATGGCGGTGTGATAATGATCTGATCATCAGCATTTTTAGTGATGTTCATGGAGTACCCCGGAGGAGGGTAATTGGTTTCAGTAAAGTGACATCTGGCCAGACAAAGCCCCATTACCCCCGGGGTATATTGCTGACTGGCCAGACAAAGCCCCATTACCCCCGGGGTATATTGCTGACTGGCCAGGCAAAGCCCCATTACCCCCGGGGTATATTGCTGACTGGCTGGGAGGGATAAACATGTCAATGGGAATAGAGATTCCTTTTACATGGCTTCAGACAACAGGTCAACACCTGATGGGGGGTGGGTATTAGGATATTTTCTAATGGATGGGGTATTAACTAGCAAAACCCAAACAGTTTAGAGGCTTAGAGGGTTACATTTATGTTGGACAACTTGCATAAATGTGGCTTGCGTTCTCTTGAGTTTAGAAGGCAGAGGATGATCTAACCAAAGTGTTTAAACTGTCAAAAGGATTTGATGGAGAAACAATTTCCTCTGGTGGTGGAATCCGGAACAAGTGAACAGCAAATTCGAGTCAGGCCTTCCAGCAGGGAAATCAGGAAGCAATTTTTCCCTCAAAGTGTAGTGGGAATCTGCAACCCTGTCCCCCCAGCTGGTTTTAGAGGCTGTGTCAATTGGAGTCCCAGGATGGAACATTCTGCCCTGTGTCGCTGGAGCTTTCAAGAGCCAGGAGAGGGCAGAGAGAAGGGAGGGCAGGATGGGGGTGGGGCAGAGGGAGGGGAGGGCAGGATGGGGGTGGGGCAGAGGGAGGGGAGGGCAGGATGGGGGTGGGGCAGAGAGAGGGGAGGGCAGGATGGGGGTGGGGCAGAGGGAGGGGAGGGCAGAGGGGGTGCAGAGAAAGCACAGAGGAAAGGCAGGGGGAGGGGAGGGTTAGAGGGAGGGGTGGGGGAAGCATGGAAAGGTAGAGAGGGTAGAAGGAGGATAGAGGGAGTACAGAGGATTGAAAATAGGGATGTGTTACTGAAGCCCCATCTATGTCTTTGATACAAACTCCTATTCTCCCAACCTACACTGTAAACTTCAGCTGATGTGAAATTCTATTGATCGCATCCTATACAGTGCAAGGCCCCACTTAACATTCACCCCGTCCTTGTTGACTTACATTGGCTCAATGCCTTGAATATAAAATTCTCATTCTTTGTTTAAATTCCTTCAAAACATCAGCCCTTCCCTCTTTTGCAACCTCCACCAGCCATACAAAATACCCTGAGCCCTCTGACCTGGCCTTATGTTCATCCTCCACTTCCACTGCTCCACCATTGATCGTCATGCCTTCAGATCAGCCCTAAGCTCCAGAAATTCCCTCCCGAAACCTCTCTGGCTCTTTAGCTCGCTCTCCTCATTTAAGACCCACCTTTAAAACTCACCACTTTGACCAAACATTTGTTTGCCTGTCTTAATAATCTTCTTTGGCTCAGTGTCAATTTCTTCCTCAGGTTTCTGTGGAGTGCCTTGTGACATTAGTGCTTTTTGAATGTAATAAATGTTGTTGTTGCTGTTGTCATTAATATCATTGCTTTATTGGAGAATCCAAAAGAAACAAACAATGGTTATGTTTCATAATTTGCTTAATGTTTGACTCTTTGCCCTGTTTCCTTCTCCCACACATGCATCATTGCACTTTTACCTTTGCCTTCTGGACCCTGCTAATGGTGCGGGAGAGCGCTCAAAGGCAAGTCTTCACTTGTTTTTCATTCTCTGTGAGGAATCAATTTATTCTATTCATTCTGCCTGGCAGGATGACAAGTGGCAAGTAACATTAGGGCCACACAAGTACCAGGCAATGACCATTTCCAACAAGAGAGAATCGAACCATTTCTCCTTGACGTTCAATGGCATTATCATCACCGAATCCCCCATTATCAACACCCTGGGTATTACCATTGACCAGAAACTGAACTGGGCTAGCTATATAAATACTGTGGCTACAAGAGCAGGTAAGAGGCTAAGAATCCTGCGGTGAGTAACTCACCTCCTGACTGCCCAAAGCCTGTCCACCATCTACAAGGCACAAGTCAGGAGCTTGATGGAATACTCCCCACTTGCTTGGATGAGTCCAGCTCCCACAACACTCAAGAAGCTCAACTCCATCCAGGACAAAGTAGCCCAAACGATTGGTACTCCATCCACCACCTTCAATATTCACTCCCTCCGCTACTACCATACAGTAGCAGCAGTGTGTGTACCATCCACAAGATGCACGGCAGCAACTCAGCAAGGCTCCTTTGACAGTACTTTCCAAACCTGTGACCTCTACCATCTGGAAGGACAAGGACAGCAGATACATGGGAACAACACCACCTGCAAGTTCCCCCCCAAGCCACTCACTATCCTGATTTGGAAATATATCGCCGTTCCTTCATTGTCGCTGGGTCAAAATCCTGGAACTCCCTCCCTAACAGCACTGTGGGTGTACCTACACCACATGGACTGCAGCGGTTCAAGAAGGCAGCTCACCACCACCTTCTCAAGGGCAACCAGGGATGGGCAATAAATGCTGGCCCAGCCAATGACACCCACATCCCAGGAATTAATAATAAAAACATCTTTGCACCAAGGGATGGTTAAAGGCTGGGCTCAGTAACTATCATCTTGGGAATCTTGGGCAAGAATTCACAACATCATTTCATGGCAGTGCCATAGCTCAGGCATGAACTTACCTTTAACTGCGCTTTGACACAGCAGTATCAATTTTGCAAAATATATCTTGGCAAACAGCAAGAAGAAATAGCCACAGTGAAGAGGCTAATTTCAGGAGGTGATGCATTGGGGGTTTCCTGGAGACAATCTAAGAAAGACATCCAGAAAGAAAGACCTTTTCTCAGGTGACCTATACATTGTTATTGCCAAAACTGTTGGCTCTATTGGACAGAAACTAAGGCTGGGATTTTCTGTTCCTGCAGGCGTCGGGCGTGTTCAGTGGCGTGAAGAGGCAAAATAGCGCGATCAGTTTCACGACGGCGTGAAACCAGTTTGCGATCATCCGCTTAGCCCTCCATTAGCGGGCTGCATTTCACACCATTGGACATTGGGTATCTCATTGTAATACATCAGCATATCATTATTAGACCAGCCTGCCGGAACTGAGCCCCTTGCTGGATTGTCCATCCACGTTGGTGGGAAAACACGCCAGTGCAGAACATGTCTTGACAAGTGTGATGTACAGAAATTGGGGCTTACCCGCCAGGGCTTTTTTCACATTGCCGGCACCTGATGAGCAGAAGATACTGGAGCCCGACAGCAACAGCACACTGGAGGAACGTTCATGACATGCTGGGTGGGCCCTCATGGACATGGCTCTGCTGAGAAGCAGCTCAAGGAGGGTGGAAATTCACCGTTGATGCTCACAATGGATGATAGTTGAGGGGGTTGGGGAGGAAGGGGTAAGTTTGGCTGGGAGAGGAAGAGGTGGCGGAGATGGGTGGTGAGGTTAGGAGTGGGGGAATGAAGGTGTCAGGGTGAGGTGAGGTTGGGAGGGGCAAATGAAGGTGCTTGGGGGCAGGTTGGGATGAGGGTGAGGGTGAAGGGCGGGGGAGGAGGGGGTAACTGGGGAGAATACTGCAACTGGGGAGGTAGGTGTAAGGGGGGAGTTGAAGGTGCAAGGGGAGGAGTGTGGAAAGGAGAGGGTGTCTTGGGGGAGGAAGGGGTGCGGAGGGGGGATATGCATGTTGACGTGCATGGAAGGGGTGAGGTGAGTCCATGCCTTCCTCCTGGGAGGGAACTGAGGGTTGAGGGGGGCATGGTATGGAAGAAGGGTGAGAATAACTGAGGGCAGAGTGAGGCGGTAGGGTGGGAGGGTGAGGGTTTGACAGTAGCGGTAGAAGGGGCAGTGAGGGTGGTTGCTGGGGGCTCAAGTGACAGGCATGGACCGTGGGGGTGGGAAGGAGGAGGTTTGGGAGGTGAATGTGGGTGGGTGTGGGATTTCAGGAAGGAAGGGAACGTACACGTTCACCTGGACATCCCCGAAGGAAAAGGGCCATGGGTAGTAAGTAACAGTGGGGAGGTGAAAGGTGACGCTGATGGGGATCGACAGTGGTGGGAGAAAGGAAATGGGTTACCGGGGGAGGGTAACTGATGGGGGAGTGAATTAGCATCAATCTGTCCAAATGGAAAGTGAAACGAGAGTCATGGTGGGTGAGACCAGGTGCAGCGTGGGAGTGCGGTCAGTGGGTGGGCGAAGATGCAGGTCAGGCTCAGATGGACAACTGAAAGCAAACCCCAGCAGGCAGCATTGAAAATGCTCAGGATATTGAGATGAGTGTGAAATGTGAAGGATCCACGTGCGTGGGAGCTTGGTTGAGGCTCTGAAAGGCCCTGCCACATGCACGCTTTACCCTCCAGAATCATTCGTGGGCTGTCTGCTCTGTCTCCAGTAACGGGTCTTCCAGGCGGCTTATTTCCAGCTCTTCAATGGAGGTGGTGTCTTCTTGGCTGGAGGTGAGGATGTGGATGGAGCTGAGGGACTGGCTGGCTGAGGGTGTTGGTCCCTTGGCAGAGCTCCCTGTGAACCAAAGTGGATATAATGAGTGTATGGCAGCAAAGTTAAAAGCAGGAGAGAGAGCACTCAGATTTGCATTGAGAGAGGGATGATGTGGTGTAAGATTCTTATGTGGGTGTTCACTGCTGACCTCACCGTCACCGCAGGCAGGGTCCACGTCCTCACCAGTCAACACGATGGTATGTTCCTCAAAGTGAGTGAGGGGCCTAATTTGGGGCACTCCACCTCCAGTTTGGGACCTCTCCCTGCTGTTGTGAGCCAGCTTCTCCTGCATAATAACAGATGGAGAGAGTGTGAGCAGGACACATGGCGCTGAGTGGAATGTTTGTGTGGTGAGCGGAGACATGGACAGGATGAGGAAGCGAGCTCGAGAGGATATGATCCTGATGGGGATGTGAGGGTGTGTGTGAGGGTTAGTGGTGTTGTCCCTTGAGGTGTGAGATCCCTGTGGGTGTGTGATGGGTTTGTGAGTGTGTGAGTTGAGAGTGATGAGAAGAGTGAGTTACCCTGGTGGAATGGATGAGACCATTCACCCTGTAGCGGCACTGGGTGGCTGTCCTCTTTTGCAGGGCATTGGTGCTGACAACCACCTCCTAAGCCTGGTTGGTCACGCCGCTGCCTGTCCTGCGGCCAGAGCGGGGGTAGAGGATATTGCGGTGGGCCCCCACAGCATCCAAAGGTGTTCCAGTGACTCATCGCTAAACCCGGGGGCTTCAGTCTTTTTGCCTTTCGTGGACATCTTCTCTGCAGTAGTTTTGGGCTGGACGCACTGAGATGTGTGCACACGGCTGGACTTTAAACATGGCGTCTGGTGTGATGAAGCGGCGAGGTGATGGCGGGCAGGAAAGTTGGAGCCCGCTTGCCATGGAAACAATGTGTTTCCCAGGAATGCATAAATAAAGTGGTGGGTTTGGCATGATACGGTGTGAAAACCCGGCATTGCGGCTGGTGGGTCAAACGTTTTATTCTCCCGCTACCGCACTTAGTGCAAATCTGGCACGATTCCATCCTAATTTTCTGGAGTTGGGGTAACTTGATTATTCAAAATCTTTGCAAGTGTAATCCCGCCTGATGGCCTTTGACCCATGTTCCAATGTGTATGTCTCTGCACACCTGCATTCTAGCACATTCCATGAGTATTTTATCGTTTTTTTTACCCAAAAATATGAGTTGCACACTTTGCCCCCAGACACCTCCATTCTCCCCTCCTCTTTGAAAGGTATTGACTGGGATACAGTTCCACAGGCACCAGCTGCTCCCAATGCCATTCCCATTGCTCACAGTGTGTGTGTGAACACAGGAAAGAAGGCTGAGGTTTCCTGATCCTTACACAAACCCCCACAACACCTCATCCCCCAGCAAACTGGGCAGCCAGCCTTTGGAATACGCTTGGACTGACCTTCCCATTACACCTTCCCGACTAATTATTCTTCGGGCAGCTGGTCACCTTCCTCTCCTCTCCTTCCAGTGATGACTAGTGCAGCTCATCTCCAAATCTACCACCCTCTTCCCCTGCTTCCACCTCCTTCCTCCCATGTCCCATCTTTCCCCCACCACACACCAACTCTCCCCCCACCCCAGGTCTGGCCAAACCCCCCCTGGTGCCAAGCCCACATCCATCATGCAAATGCTGCCAGGCTTAGGGAGTCAGCTGAGGTCGGTGGGCAGGGAGAGGGTGGCTGTGCTAGGGCTGTGTTGGGATGAAATCCCATTCTGAAATGCTTCCCTTGCCATCCCATTCCCCCTCCCCTTCCCTCCCTTCCTCCCCCCTTCCTCCATCCCGCCCCTCCCTGCCTCCCTCACCACTCCTCCTTCTCCCCCTCCCCCTTCTCTTCCTCCTCTCAGGTCCTTCATCCTTATCCCCTTCCTCCTCCTCCTCTTACATTCCCCATTCCCTTCCTCCCCTCCTCCCTCGTCCTGCTCCTTCCACCACCACTCCTCCCTCTCTATCCCCTCACTCATCCTCCCACTTCCTCCCCATACCTCTCCTTCCTCCTCCCATTCCTCCCCGTCTCTTCTTTCCCTCTCTCCTCCCTCCCTTCACCCACAAATCAATGTGCCTGAGCTTCAATGCTTGTAGGATTTACCCCTCTGGTGGTGTTGGGGATCATGGACAAACTCAATCAGCCAATATCTATGCATTTGCTAAGAAGAGGAAGAGGCCATTCAGCCCCTCAAGCCTGTATAACAGTGAGACTGTAGTTGATTGGTACCTTAACTCCATCCACTTGCCCTGGTTCCTATATACCCTTCTGTAGCAAAAATCTATTGGTCTCAGATTTGAAACGATTAATTGTGTCAGTATCTACTGCATTGTGGGGGATAGAGTTCCACCCTGTTATCTTTGTGTGAAGAAATGTTTCCTAACTTCTCTCCTGAATGGCTAGCCTCTCATTTTAAGGTTATGTCCCTTTGTCCTAGACTCCCCACCAGAGGAAAAAGTTCCCCTCTACTAACCCTATCAATTCCTTTAAAAATCCTATAAACCTCAATCAAATCATCCCTTTTATCTTTGATATTTGGGGGAATACGAGCCCAGTTTATGGAACCCAGAGCAGGAACTCTTGTCCAAGTCAAATGAAGCCTGATCACGCCCCAAGCTGTTACTGAGCCAACTCACCACACCCGGTCCAGGTGGCTCACTGACCACACTGAGTTACTGAGTTAGTTAACGGAGCCCTTGGATTACTTTTAACTCGCTGCGGCTCGATGGCCGGTACTCTGATCTGGTAAGAAAAGAAACAGGGACACAGGCGGAATGCGTCTCCTTTATTGATAAAAATATAAAAGTGTCTTGGTAATCCAGGCCATATCCTTTCCAAAATGTATACACGGCAAATTGTTTACATCAAATAGAAAACATCTGCATCTAATTACAATTTGTACAAGGGTTTTCCTTTTGCTGCTGCAGTGACAGTCTTACAATCCCTATCTCATACATACACTCCTTACAAACTTCACATGCTCAGCACTTCCTCGCACCCCCCCACCACCCCAGCTCCCCTTCCCCCACCATTAAATATCTACATCAGAAATTGGCCAGCACAGAGAGCCTGAAATACATTAGTGCAAATGAAATTTCCAGCAATTAGCTTCCTTTATTTCTTGTGCAGGCACAGCAGTTTGATGAGTCAACACATCATTGCAGCCCTGCACTTTATCTCCTACAAGCCTGGAACAGCGAAAGGTTTGATAATAAATCTCAGATCCAGAGAGAGAGAGAGAGAGAGAGCGAGCATCCTATCACAAGTGTCACTATCAGAAGCAGAGGCAGTGGGCCTGTTGCACTAATCTGTCAGTGATGAATGACTTCAGAACCTCAGAGCCCAAATAGATGCTTTCCTTTTGCAACTGCTCCCAGGCTTGGCCGGGCGTGCTTGCTCTGATAATGTGTAGTGGGGCTGGCTGGGGCTTTCTTTTATAACCGAGAGGCTTGTTGAGCTATTTCAAGGGGTTTTAAGAGGCAAGCATATCGGCTGGGGGTGGGGGGGGAGCGTTGGCAACCTTTTTTACCTGAAGAACCTTTTTGAAAGATTTGCCTAAAATAAAATGTAAGATGAAAATTCAGCATTTCTAAACCAAGTACATGCCAAATTGCCAAGAATGCATAATTTGCATATATAACAAATAAAATAGATGTATTGAGTTTATGTATCAGTAGAAAATCAATCAGGATTAAAAATAGACCTAGCTGTGAATTTGAACTATAATTTAGTAAAATCCTCTTTGAAACCAATTTTAAACTAAGATGCTTAGAATTAAGACAATGTTTTCAGCTATTGATTCTTGTGATAAAGAAAGCTCTTAATAGCACATTCAGAATAATTTATCATCTCAGCTATATAAAGAACCAATAATAGTCACAGCTGTAAAACCTGTTCCTCAAAATCAAAGGCATTTTCTATAGCCACGGTGTAACTACACCACTCAAACAGGTTTATTTACACATTGATGCTTTTCATTAAAATAGTTATTTGAAACTGTAAAGTGCAGCTTTTTATCCCCACAATAAAATGTGGCAGAAACTTTATGGATTTAATTTTTTTTTAGGCTGTTTTCATGTTTGCACGATCCAACTGGGAGCTGCAAATGAAATGTTAAAGAGCAGCATGACCCCTGGGATAGGGGGTGGGGAGGAGTGGGGTGAGTAGGCATCCTAACACCAGCAGGAGACTATTGCAAACAGAGCAGGCACCTACCTTTACACAATGGCCAACCTGACTTCCGCTGATGTCAGTGAGGGACTGGAGTCACATGTAGGTTGCAGGGGTGGGAATGGCAGTGGGGGTTGGGCAGTGGTTACAGTTTAACCTCGCTTATGGACATTTAGTGAACCAGTTTTTTAAAAAAAAAACTAATCTTCATTTCATTTTCCAAGTGGTGACTCATAAATGAGCAGATTGATTAAATTCAATTTCGCAAAGTGCCGATGGTGGGATTTGAACTCTCAAAGTATGGATTGCTAGGTTCCTGGACAATAACTGCTACCCTACCACAGCCTTACACCTATTGACTCCATTTCTGTTCCTACTTCAACAGAAGTGCCAGTTGCTCGATGAGGGAAATTGATAGGTCACTCAGTTAATTTCTCACACAGAGAATCTCCGATGGATTCACTTGGCAAAGCATTGAGTTGAAATAAAATGCAGCCGACCACATTTTGATGACAGAATGAGTGAGTTGAGCTTTTCACTCCCACTGGTTGTGTTGATTAACTCCAAGGGGGTTGCTGGCTGTTTTTAATGACATACAGAGTCTGCCAGGGATGCTTTTGTTTTGTTCCAGATTTTCCTCTCTGATCTGGAGGTGTTCTCTTACTGGAGTTTGGTTGACAGGTGCTATCTGCCTTCTAGCAGCTTGCTGCCTCACCAGCACCTCCCCCCCTCCCCCCTCCCTATGTCCTTCATTTATTCTAGTCCTACAACCCTCCGACATCTCCTCCAATTCTGGATCCCTGATTTTGATCACTCCATCATTGGTGGTCATGCCTTCAGCTGCCTGGGCCCTAATTGCTAGAACTCCCTCCCTCTTTGCCTCTTTACTTCACTCTCATTCACTTCATCTCATTCACTCATCTAGCCATAGTCCCAAATGATCATAGGCATCTCTCACCATGAGACAGACAATTTTGGCAACTCATAGCTTGAGGGGTGCCACCTGCAAGTTCAAGTCAAGGCAAAGAGGCAAGGCCTCCATGAAATACCACAGCCAGTACTCTAGCCATCAAGCTAATTGAGCCAACTGACCCCCCCTCTCCTTCATTTAAGATGCTCCTTAAAACCTACCTCTTTGACCAAGCTTTTGGTCACCCGTCCCTAATACCTCCTTATGTGACTCGGTCTCATACTTTGTTTTACAATGCACCCGTGAAGTGTCTTGGGATGTTTTATGATATTAAACTTTCTACACTCTTGTATAAATGCAAATTGTTGCTCATTCCTCATTTACCAAACTAGAGAATCCTGTTTGACCTGAGATGTGTCACAGCTGAGCCTGACCCTGCTTATTTAACATCAGTCTTGGCTAACTTTAAAAAAAAAATCATTCTCAGGATGTGGGTGCCACTGGCAAGGCTGGCATTTATTGTCTACCCCTAGCTGCCCGGCAAACTGAGTGGTTTGCTGCAACACTTCAGGAGGAAAGTCAATCATATTGGACTGGGCGTCGGAGTCACATATAAGCCAGACGAGGTGATGACAGCAGGTTTTGTTTCCCTGAGAGACATTCAATGAACTAGTTGTGTTTGTTTTTATTACAATTCGACATCGTCACTTTTGCACATTCTTATTTCCAGAATTTTTTTAAAAATCAAATACAAATTCATAAACTGCCTCAATAGGATTTGAACATATATCCAATGGCATCTTAGTCTATGATCTCGAGGTTACTCCTCTGGCAATAGAACCATTACTGTACTCTTTTCTCAGGCAATGCCTCACATACTGTGGCCATTTTTGTACTGTATTCCCACAATCAGAGCCTAGATGTTACTGATCATGATGTTAACATATAAAGGCTTAAAGCACTGATGCATTAAAGTGCTATGTCCAGGGAGGGTTTAGAATATAAAGGCAAACGCTTCCATTCGAACTGCTGTCATAGGAAGGTTATGCAATCATACGCTTATTCTGCAAAGTTCAATGTCTAGGCTTAACTTCCTCAAGAACGGGTTAGGGAATGTACCCACATCTGTATAGCACAGTGCCACTCAGTGTTATGTTTAGTGATAAACTGCTGGGAAAACTGACAGTATCTGGACACTGGATAAAAGGAATGCGGGATTTAAATTATTTTCACTGGAAAACCTAGTATTTATTGTTTTGCTTACAGGAGGGAAAGTTAAGGGAGGGGATTTGAGAGGCGTTCAAAGTCATGAAAGGTTTAGATAGGGTAAATGAGGAGAAAGTGTTTCCTTTGACAGGAAGATCACTAACCAAAAGACACAGATTGAAGATAATTGGCAGCATGAGAAAAATATCTTTTTACACAATGAGTTGTTATGATCTGGAATGTACTGCTTGAAAAGGAGGGTGGGAGCAGACTCAATAATAACTTTCAAAAGGGAGCTTTATAAATACGTGACAATAAATTAATTCCAGGGCTAGGGGAAAAGAGCTGGGGGAGTGGGTCTAAGTGATTAGCTCTTTCAAAGGATCAGAAGAGACACGATAAGCCAGATTGTGGCCTCCTTGTGGGCTGGATGATCCTATGACTCTCAGTTCGTGATATCCACTAGGAAGAATTATCCATTTGCAGCTGAAGGGTTCAGAGCTAATCCACTTCTTCAGCTGAAACTGCAGGCTGGGGTAGGGAGGAGACACTGGATCTCATTGTTCCATTTCACCCCCTCTTTGCCCTGCTACCCTGCAGGGTGGGTGAAAGGGATGGTGAGGGGAGTTAGGGAAGGAAAATCCGGGCATTCAGATTTTCTAAATCTACATGGGCTACAATGGTTAAAATAATTCATTCCAATATACCACGTGTTGAAATGGACCATTTCTGATAAATAAGGGAGAAGGTGATTCTGAGCCAATTAATTCTATTCAGTGTCTCAATAGATAAACATACAAGCAAGGGATATAGGCCTTAAAAGTCCCAAATTGATCCTAGTGCACACTCTGTTATTTAACTCAATTGGGGAACTTGTAGAATTCCCACCATTGGGCACAACGTCCCTGTAGAAATGTAAAATCACTTCAGGTTCCCGCTTCTGATTTCTATCACTTGACCTCCAATGAAAAATGCATGAGCGTGGATGTTGAGCTGGGAAAGTGTTCTGTTTCAAAAGAAAGAACTTGCATTTCTATAGCACCTTTCACAACCTCGGAATGTCCCAAATACTTTACATAGTCATTGTTGGAATATAGGGTGTTGGATGAATAAATAAAGGATTTTGGGCAGTAGCAATTTTACATACCATATGGAACATAGGGAATCTCAGCAGCTGATTTGTGCACAGCAAGTTCCCACAAACAGTAATGCAATAATGACCCGATAATCTGTTTTAGTGATGTTGACTGAAGAAAGAGTGTTGGCCAGGGCAACCCTGTTCTTCCTACAGTGAGAACTCAATCAGTACCTCTCCTCCGACAGTGTAGCGCTCCCTCGGTACTGCACTTCTTACAGTGATGCATTCCCTCAGTACCACTCCTCTGATGATGCAGTGCACCCTCAGTACTGCACCCCTTCAGTACTGCACCCCTGACAGTGATGCACTCCCTCAGTACTGCACTTGGGGGTGCCAGCCTGGATTTTGTTCAAGTCCCTGGACTGGGATTTAAACCCATGATCTTCTACCTCAGAGGCAAGGGCACAATCTACTGAGCTCAGGCCAACAGTTCCCTGTGATGCCTCAATAGTTAAATAGCCCATTGACACTCTCTGTGTCTGCTCGAAAAAAGTGGGCACTTCAGCAAAGTACAAATGACCAGCTAGTATAAATCAGTACTTGCAGGAGAATGAAGGAGAGATTGATACATAAAATTAACATGTCAGAAGAAGCAGCTTCCACTACAGTAACGTTAGTACCTGAAGAATGAAATCATGGAGGTACATAGTTACAACCAACATACATAAACTGCAAGATCACATCTTTTTGAACATAACTTCAGTTACATGGAGAGATTAGAGAAGCTGAAATTGTTCTCATTAGAGCAGAGAAGATTAGGAGGAGATTTAATAGAGGTGCTCGAAATGTTTAAGGGTTTTGATTGAGAAAATAAGGAGTAAACATTCCCAGTTGCAAGAGGATTAGTAAGCAGAGGAAAAAGATTTAAGATGTGGACAGCATTCAGGCTTGGGAATTCTGCAGTATCTCATCTCCTGACTCCCCAAATCTTGTCCACCATCTACAAGGCACAAGTCAGGAGTGTGATGGAATATTCCCCACTTGCCTGGGTGAGTGCAGCTCCCACAACACTCAAGAAGCTCGACACCATCCAGGACAAAGCAGCCCGCTTGATTGGCACCCCATCCATCACCTTCAACATTCACTCCCTCCACCACTGATGCACAGTAGCAGCAGTGTGTACCATTTACAAGATGCACTGCAGGAATTCACCAAGGCTCCTTCAACAGCACCTTCTAAACCTGCAACTTCTACCACCTCAGAGGACAAGGGCAGCAGATTCAAGGGAACACCACCACCTACAAGTTCCGCTCTAAACCACTCACCATCCTGACTTGGAACTACATCACCATTCCTTCACAGTCACTGGGTCAAAATTCTGGAACTCCCTCCCTAACAGCACTGTGGGTGTACCTACACCACATGGACTGCAGCAGTTCAAGAAGGCAGCTCACCACCACCTGCCTATGTGGTCGGTGCCTGGGGTGTGGGAAAGGCAGGGGGAGGGGACAGAGGGTGGAGGGGAGAGGTGGGTGAGAGGAGAGATGGGGGAGGGGAAAGATGGGGGAGAGGAGAGAGGCTGGGGAAAATATGGGGGAGGGGTGACTTTCTGAAATCAAGACGCCTGTTGCTTCTGTTGGATTTTCTGCTAGTTCAGTTTAAGGTGGTTCCATTGTAGTGTTTACAAAATGAAGCAGCACAAATGTCTGCAGGAGACTGACCCAAAGTCCTGAAAAATGATGAAGATGGGCATATTTAACTGCTTGAACAATTGTCCTGGGGGTTTCCACCCATCGCCCCTACCCCCCAAAGACCCCTCCTCCGCTCCACCCTGCAGCCATGAATTGCTGACTATCCGTCTGTCATGCTGGATAAGTACATTCCTGGGACCATTTCAGCATTGACCTCAGCCCTTGTCAAGAATGAGATTTTAAAATTTAAAAATGAATTAAGAACCTTATTTAATTCCTTTTTAAAAAAAATGCTTCTCTTGCTTTCTTTTCCAAATCCAGTGCTGAACCTGCTGTCAATTCACTATTACACGTTGTGTGCCAACACTCAAGGAGAATTTATAATCCCAGATGCAGAGCCCAAAGCTGATTCATCCTCCAATCCCCCTCCCTACTTGTGCAGCAAAAGAAAGACTTGAATTGCTGTAGAGCTTTCACAGCTCAGAATGTCTCAAAATGCCAATCCACACAACCTTCCACAAATAGCAATGCGATAATGATCAGACAATCATGATCTTCATTGTCTGGCAAATTCAAGAAAAATGCAAGGAACAGCATCAATCGATGTTCATGGCCTTTTAGGACCTCATGAAAGCCTTTGACTCTGTCAACTGCGAAGGCTTATGGAGTTTCCTCCTCAAATTTGTCTGCCTTCAAAAAATTGTCACCATCCTCCACCTACTCCACGATGAGGTGCAAGTGGCAATCCTCACCAACAGGACCAAAACAATCTCAATCCCAATGAAGACCGGGGTCAGACAAGGCTGTGTCATTGTATCAGCTCGCTTCTCCATATCCCTCATTGCAATGCTGCACCTCACCTCCAGAAAATTACCCACAGGCTTGGAGCCAGTTTACAGAACAGGAAACTGTGCAAACTATGCAGCCGTCAATCCAAAACCAAAACCAGTCCAGCCTCAGTCACTGAGCTTCAGTGTGCTTTTACTAAACATCTGGAAAACCAAGGTTGCCCTTCCAATCAGCTCCCACAGCACAACACCCTCCCCCCAGGTCAACTGCGAGGTCCAGGAAAATATGGACCATTTTCCAAATCTTTGGAGCCTCCTTTCGGTGAAGGCAGAAGTAGATGGCAAAATTCATCATCACCTCCAATGTATTTGAGGACCAGGATATCGAACCTGAGACTGAGGTCGATGTTTACTGGGCAGCGGTGATCCCTGTACTCCTGTATGTTCCAGAGACTTGGATAATCTACAGCCTCACCTCAAAGCACTGGAGAAGCATTATCAGCAGTGCCTTTGCAAGATCCCCCAAATCTGGTGGCAAGAAAGGTGGTCCAATAGGAGCGTCCTCTCCCAAGACAACATGCCCAGCTTCGAGGCGCTAATCACTCAAAACCAGCTCCGCTGGAGAGGGAATGTGGCTCATATGCCTGATACCAGACTCCTGAAGAAACTGCTCTACTCAATACTTATGGCTGGATATTCCCAGCAGGACAGTGGAAACACTGCCGGGATGATTCCGGAAGAGATCAAACATTCCTGCCGACTCCTGGGAGCTTGTGATCAACCAAAGTGGAGAAGGTACTTTCAGGGAGGCACTGAACACATCAAGAGACTTTGTCGGGCGAGGCAGAGGCAAAGCTGAGGCGTCAGAGAGAGCGCGCACAAACCTCCAAACAACTCACCTACGTAACCCTTCAAGCACATACCCCACATGTGGCAAAGCCTGCAGCTCGTTCTTTGGATTTATCAGCCACATCAGAACCCATCGAACCAGAGTGGAAGCAAGTCATCCTCGATTCTAGGGGGTCTGCCTAAGAAGGAAAGAAATGAGGCAAATAGTTTGTACAAGCTCCCATAAAGAGCAATGAGATAATGATCAGATAGCTTGTTTCCAGTGATGCTGGTTAAGGGATAAGAACTGACCAGGATTGAGAACTCCCCCGTCCTTCTTTCAATAGTTCCATGGGATCTTTTACATCCACCTAAGAGGGCAGGTGGGGGCCTCGGTTAAACATCTCATTCTGAAGGATGAGACATCCTGACTGCACTGGGAGTATCAGCCTGGATTTTGTGATCAGGTCTCTGCAGTGGAGTCCAAGACCACAATCTTCTGCCTTGCCAGTCCAGAAGGTTAGTAGTACTGTGTAAACATGTCTCAGCTGCTTCTGACTACACAGGATGTGGAAAGAGCAAAGAGCCTCAAGTATAACATGGCACAGAACATCAGTGTGCCCACAGATTTGCCACAATGTCACCCCACAGATTCTAACTGTTTGAAGCATTGAAAGTAGTGTCAACAACACTGTTGCACCCTATCAGGTGAGGTGTGTCCACTATTATCAGGGTACCTCATCAGCATTATAAATCAAAGATCTTTAGCAGCTCTCCTGAATTTTATATACAGTTCTGGAAATATGTTCTGATCCTTTCTCCTGCCTCTTGTGCTTAAATTTCCTCTCCAGCCTGAGGAGGTTTCAATAACAACACCCGCCAGACAAAATCCTTTTCTCTCTATCAGTTCTCAAACACGATTCCTCCAAATATCCCCAAGTTACCCTGAACAAGCAATCTGACTGAGGTTATTACTCACAAAGCAGAACAAAATCTCCATCAATTCTGAGCTTCCTGGAAATTGCGTGAAATGAATGGCAACATGAAGGGTTGATGCTTCTGAAAGGCGCAGCTATAACACGGTACAATAACGTCCACAATGTGGCTACTCACATCAAAAAAATAATGTTGTTACCTACTGCATTAATATAGCTCCTTTAACAGAGGAACGCATCCCAAGGCTCTTCACAAAGGAGCATTAACAAACAAAAATTGACGCTGAGCCAAAGGAGATGTCAGGAAGCAGTAGCTAAAAGTGTGGTCAGAGTTTTGGTCCTCACTCTTTGCTTATTTAATGGATCCTAGGTGGGTCGCCAATAGGGACGACAATTGACCTGAGTAGGATTCCTACTCCTCCCAATCGCAGGTCACTGTTGGAAAGGTTAAGAGTGTATAAATCAGGGTGAGGGCATAATCATTCTCACTTGTGATGGCTTCCAGAGTCAAATAGCCTGCAAACACACGCACAGCAGAACATTGTGAGAAAAGACCATTTGACCCTTCAAGTTTATACCATCTGCACCAGTCATGCACAAGTTGCCCACCACAGATCCGGCAATTATTACGGTTCAAAAAAGATAAAGCAGGCAAAACGTTTCGGGATCCTGTTGGAAGCGAGTGATACTAATCCAACCCCACAAACCGTCTCTCCATTTCACGCTAACTACGCTTTCTTCGCAGTTTACTCAATGGAAATTACTGTAGCTGAGTGGGGGCACTTCCTCAGCAAATTCACCCTCTTTCGAGGTAAATAACACTTTTTTGGTCATTCAAAGATTACTCTTCAGCACAAGTTCTGTTCATGTGGTGATATTCCTTCAAATTATAAGAATAAAAGAATGTTTGATTCACAAAACAGTCCTGACTGTAATTCAGAAAAACAACAAAAATAAATAAGTGATATGTTTGGATGATTACATCAGTGTCCCTTGTGCATGATACACACACACATGCATGCGCAAACATACACATGCACACACATATATACCAACAAACCTGCAATCTCTACCACCTAGAAGAACAAGGGCAGCAGACGCATGGGAACACCATCATCTGCAAGTTCCCAGCTCATCTGTGAGGAGAGATTGAGTAGAATGGGCTTGACAGGGTAGATGGTGAGAAGTTGTTTCCCTGGTTGGAAAGTTTAGGACTAGAAGGTATTCTCTAATCCAGAGAGCAGTGGAGGCTGGGTCAATGAATATATTCAAGGCTGAGTTAGATAGATTTTTGGTCTACAATTAAGGGAGTCAAGGGTTATGGAGGGGGGATGGGGGCAGGCAGGAAAGTGGAGTTAGAGCCACAGTCAGTTCGACCATGATCTTATTGAATGACAGAGCAGTCTCGAAGGGGCATATGGCCTACTTCTGCTCCTTTTTCATATGTTCTTATGTTCTAAGGATAAGAGATCAGCCATTTTGAGATGAGGAGAAAGTTATTCAAGACTATGACTGATAGATTTTTGGACACTAAGACAATCAAGGAATATGGGGACAGTATGGGAAAGTGGAGCTGAGGGAGAAGACCAACCATGATCTTATTCAATTGTGGAGAAGCCTCGAGGGACTGCATAGCCTATGCCTGCTTCCATTTTCTATGCTTTTAGACATATATCAAGGAAAAAAGATTGCATTATTTTTGGGTTGTTCAAAGGCTAAAATACACACCACTGACAAACCATGGGGAATAACTGAATTTACAAAATCTTCTGTGCTACTGAAAACTGCCTTCAGGAAGAAGCAGGATCATTTATTGGATCTGATCAGAAACCATCTGGGTAAAACTGTCCTCGGATCTGCCATCATATGTTGGCTCCTGACCATCGGATGGAAGATTGATCTGAACACTGCATATTGTAACTGAATATATAAAACCTGTCAAGTGATTTCAATCAAGGCCCCAATAAACATCAGTATGAGCTACAACAGGGCACATAACACTTGGAGTTGGAGAGCTGGGCCATTGTAGTTGGTAAATAAGAATTCTCTCTGGCTTGAATTTGAATTGAAATTAAAAACGCTTGCATGAAACATCAAACAGTTGAAGCCTTTGTGGATAAAGTTTGAATTTTCTTACAATGGGCAAAACTGTGGCAGACGGAGTTCAATGTGGAGAAATGTGTAGTCCAAGAAAGACAAATTGGGATTCTTTTTAAATGGCAAGACACTAAGGAGAGTAGATGAGCAAAGGGGTTTTGGTGACCAGGTACATGAGTCACTAAAAGCTAGTGCACAAGTGAACAAGTAATTCAAAAAAGCTAATGGAATGTTGGTCTTTATCTCAAGGAGTCTGGAACAGAAATGGGAAGAAGAGAGACTCCAGCTGCACAGAACCTTAGTTAGAATCTATCTAGCCTATTTTGTTCAGTTCTGGGCACCACATTTTGGGGAGGAATTATTGGACTTAGAGAGAGTACAGCGCAGATTTACCAAAGTGATACCATTGTTAAAAAGGTTCAGTTATGAGGACCACATTGTATAAAACAATGAAAATCTATAACTCTGTGCCCTGAAAGGCTATGTATTCTGGGATCAACTGAAATTTTAAAACTGGGATTAACAGGTTTTGTTGGTTAAAGGTATCAATGAATATGGATCAATAATGGGTGAATGGGGTTAAAACATGATCTAATTAAATGGCAGAACACACTCAAGGGGCCGAATGCTGTCCACCTGTTCATATGTTCTACTTACTATTAATTCTGCTTAGCAAGACTATAAGGATTAGTGTGTATGGCAAAACTGAAATTTCACACGTATACAGTAAGTTTCTGAGATCAATGCTCACACTAATTGGCAAAGAGGAAACAACCATTTCCTCTTTGCTTTGCAAAACAAATGGTTATTTTTCATTGAATATTCAGTACTTAAGGATGTTTTATGGAAATAAGATAACACAATCTATTAGTCTTCCCTTCTTAAGAGGTTTTATTGGAAAACTAAGGTGCTTTTTTCCATTGTAAATTATTCAGTATGGATTGTTTTTTTCAATGACTGTATTTAATTCTCCATTAAAAGGATGTTAGTGTAATTGAATACCATTTAAAGTCTTGTCATTATAAATATTTACAATTACAACAGTGCCAGTCATTGTCCTCTGGCATTACCATGGGCAATAGTATAAAATGAACAACATTAATTCTGCTGCCCATTATACACCTTGCCACATTTTTATTTGTGTTGCAGTCAGTGGTTGGTTGAATCATGGTCACACATATAATCAACAGTGATGGTAGTATAGTGGTTATGTAACTTGACTTGTGACTGTAAGACTGGAATAAATGAACCTAGAGGTAGGAGTTCAAATTCTGCTCTAACAAATGGGAAATTTAAATTTAGTTGCTTAAATTAATTTGGGATAAAAACATTAATATCAGTAATTGTGACCCTGTAACTACCAAATTGTCATAAAAACCCACCTGGTCCGCTAATGCCTGTTAGGGAAATAAGCCTGCTGTCCGCCAAATCTATTTGACCCCAGTCTCACAGTAATGTGGTTGGTTATTAACTGGCTGAGTAAGTCATTTTGTTGTCATGGTAGTGGGAAATAAACACTGGCCTTGCCAATGGTGCCCATGTCCTGCGAATGAATAAAAAATCTGCTATTGCGCTAACCCCCAAGGAGGGGTTAGTCTTTGGGTAAAGTGAGGTTGGAGAGTAGGGGATCATTTGGCCTGGATGCACTGAAATTATTTAATCCCTCTTTAAAAGATAAACATTCTGTCCTTAAATTTATATTTCAATTATACATTTCTATTATCTAGGTAATTACACCCTCCTGTCCATCCCCCAACCCCACACCCCCTGCCACAAAGGTAAAGTTGCAATTACAGTGTGAAGTATTCACATAGGCAGTTTATATTATAAATGGAGAAAAAATATGACCTTAAGTTTCCTAGGATTTTTTTTACTGCCTCGTAACTTGGTCAGAAATGTGGCAGAAACCACCGTTTACCTACTTCCTACAGGAGCAGGAGCAGCTCAGGGGAAATTCCTGGCTTACAGTTATGCCTTTCCTCTTTGAAATTCCTTTATGATCCATCCCAAACTCCAAAACACACTGTCCCACACACTCCTCCTCCTCTGCATCTTTGCTGCATTGCAATTCCAGGACAGGGAAACCAAGCTGCTGCTGTGGAGACTGATTAATTGTGAGCACTGGTCAGAAATCAAACTGCAACACCGTAATCTCGATTCCATACCCCATGCAACAGAGAGTCATTGCACTGTCTCATCCTCCAACTCTTTCCTTTCCAGGACTCTACTCTAAGGAGCTCCTCACCTCCTGTAGGCCTTTCCTTCCTGTATACTGTAGCACTGTATAAGCTTTTAAGCACCGACTGTGGTGTTGCCTAAACACTCCTGCTTGAGTTTTTTTATATGGCTACTTCCACTTTTTCCAACCTAATTATCTTCATTAAGGGCTTTTGGCCTTCAATAAGTTTCTCAATACAGGATGAGTGTCAGGCAGAACCAATTGCAATTGAATCAAAAACAAAAACATGCTGGAAAAACTCAGCAGGTCTGACAGCATCTGTGGAGAGAAAGACAGAGTTAACGTTTCGAGTTTGTATGACTCTTCATCAGAGCTGCAATTCCAACTGCAATTGAACTCTGATTGCAGCTAATGTTCAAAACTAGCTACTCTCTCTGGATCAGCTTGGTTGAGCTCTCTGCAACATTACCATATGTACGTTCTCAGGGTGATGGGTCTGAGGGGCAAAGAGGCAGCAGCTACAGAAAGGTTTTTGCCAAAATGACCTTTATTTGGAACTAAGCAAGAAATATCAGTTGGATTTGCACCAGAGAAAGTTAATTCTTGAAAGGAACAAAGTTGAGGTTTGCTGCAAGAAGGAACTGAAAGAACTTTATCAGGGGATCAGAGATATGGAGTAAAAGAGTAGAGAATATGGGCTGGATCTTGACTTTGTATAATAGTGTAAAGTACTTGATGGTGAGTTGACAAACTGTGTTACATCTCTTCCGAGTTTTATTGAAGTCAATTAAAATTGGGAGAGATGTAATGGGGCAGCCAATTTGCTAGCACTCATCTTTGACCATTACACTGTCAAAATGAACCCCAATCTAGGAAGCACTGGAGATGACGGACAAAACACAATTAACTCATGACTAACTTGCTCTAGATCAATTAATCAAAGGCAATTTGATAGGAAATGTTTAATAGTCTTGAGTTTTGGGATCTAAGAAAGATCAAGAACATTGGTCTTGGTTTCTGTTTAATTGGAGGAACTTTGGAGCTGATCTAGTTGATGTTTGCAAGACAGTGAAGGAGGTTGACAAAGTATACCCAAATAAATTATTTGCTTTGGTGAAGAGTTCAAATGCCTGAAGCTCAATTTAACAATGAAAATGTTTGTAATAGGAAGAGAAGCTGAGGGCAATAGATTTACTGAATAAGGTAGCAAGTGAGACCATTAAAGTAGACAATCAAACTGGGTTCAAAAAATGATAGGATGTCTTTCTGGGAAGACAAGAGATATTGTGAAAAAATGGGTAGGAGAGGCTAACTTATTAAAAGGGAATAGGCCTCGAACCTGATGATTTCAAAAAGTAATAGGTTTATTGAATAAGTGGCCAGGGAAGGCAATTGAAACAGACTCTATAAATGGGTTGAAATAATTCAATGTACTTTTGGACCGAGAGTGAAGACAGAAGGTTAGATTGAGGTTAATCAACAATGCACAGGTTGTTGAGCCTCACATTGTTACTGAAAATGATATTCTCATCACTAAACAGTTCCTAAAAGTTGTAATAAATTTATAGGAATGCAAAACCTTGAGAATAGCAAGCTGTTCAAGAGATACTGGGGTGAAACTGGACATGAGCAGAGATGTAGGATAGCAAACATCATCTTTCAGTTCCGACAGGGAACAGATGATGGTCCAGACCATATAACGGGCAGTCAGTGTGACGTTGTTTGTTTTGTGTCCTCTGTCCCCATGTTTAAGTTCACCTCCTCTTTCTCAATTAAGTCAGTACAAGTCTGCTCTTGGGGGTAAATTTCTATTCAATTTGACCCATGTGCTGACCTGCCAGCACTTTTCTGGTTCCATGAAATGACTCTGTTGCCCTAATTGTTTAGACGATATTGCATTCTCTGTTTCCCGTCCCAGTTCAGGCCCTATACTGTCAGCGCATTCCAGAGTGTTCATTCTTTCCCACATTCAATGATTCTCTTCCCAATACACAAGTTCTCAATAATGGTCTACAATTTCTGAATGGAGAATTCTATCTAAGAATGGAGGACGGAAGTAACCAGTTTCTCTCAATTTTCTCTCAATGTTCTCCCTACTTCTCATGAAGTTCCATAGGTGTTGGATTCTCCCAATACCAAACCCGTCTTCTTGTAAGGGCTTCAGCAGTGAGTCTCAACAAGCTATTCAACTGTAGGGGTTTCCCAGTTGAACCAGATCCTGTCATTCCATGTACACCTCCCAGCAGGAGCTCCTGGATGGCAATTGGGAGGGGATCCCTAGCTAGTTTTCCCCTTCTCCAGCCCAGGATTACTGAGATCAATTGTACCTCAGTTGTCTTGGCAGAGATCAGCTAACTCACAGCTGACCAGAAATTAAGCTGCAATCTTCCTCGGTGTTATATTTCGCTGCCATACCTCATTCCTCACTGAGTCATCAAGGGACCCAAAATAATTCCATCTCAGACTTCAAAACATCTAGGGTTGGAGATAGTGGAAAGTGAGGTTTGGGGTAGAACCTGGACTAAACTGGGATTCCAATCAATTTCCATTGGCCCTTTAAATTTTTCTGAGGTTGGAGGGGGAACAGCAGGGTCTTTGGTCTGCTCTTTGTGAGGTCAAAGGGCTTTTGTTAAAGGGCTTCAACCAGACTGATGCCGGCTGACCACTGGTGTCAGCGCTAATGAGTTCCTGTGGGAAGCCTGAGATAAAGATGGATTGCATTTTTTTGTCAATCAAAATTTGGCTCTTGTTGGAAGTGAAGAGAATTTTTTGTCTGTTATTTCTTTGGACTTGTGATGGGTTTTGGAAATGCCTTCGCAGAGTGGTTTAAGGCTGCTTCATCATCTAGCGGATGGTTCACACTGCAGGCTTTAATCCTCACTACAGACAGTCCCAGTAAGTGACGGCTGAAGTTCCAGCTTTGAATTCTGGACTTACATCCAATAGGATCCTCGTGTATTGCATGAGTTGTGGGAGCTCATTAACCACCACTGCCAACTGCTCCCCACCCCCCCCAAAATATTGGGTGGAATGAGAATGGTTACAGCCCATGGAAACTCTTTCGAGTTATCAACAGTCACAGATTGCAACTCTTTCGAGTACAATCACAGTTCTTGGTTTTCCGGGAGTGGGACATGAACCCACAACCCTCTGATTCAAAGGCGAGGGTGCTATGAACTGAGCCACAGCTGACACCTCTACAGCCCATGGAAGGAGTATTGCGGCCTGTCAGACTATTAATCAGCCCATGCATTCTCCCACTACTTCACAACAGCTCAGGTGTTCAGCCCTGTTGAGCTCAGTCCAATTCCTGAAACTGTCACTATTAATCTAACTGGACGAAATGAGAAAGATTCCCACCCTCCAAATTACTTTTGATTTCCTCTGTTTGGTGGTTTGGTTGGTGGATGGGTGTGCACCGGACATGAGAATGCAGATTTTAGATTTTAGAAACTTACATTTAAAAAAAGCTGTTCTGCATTTGAAACAATGAGAATGAACTCTGTTCTAAGGGGAGGCCTCTCTGTAGCCTTCTCATTGCATTATTCAATTTCTTAGACGATTAATCTTCTGGATTGTCTTGTTTGCCTGGGTTACAGACAGTTATAAACCAGCATTGTAAATTCTAATCTGGCAGGAATTGGGCTGGTGAAAATGGCACTTTTGAATTACTGACTGCAACAGAGCCACTTGAATTCAGCATCGCTAGATCATGCTGGACTTAGTAATGTTAGCAGACTCATTAAACCCACAACATATATAAATACTCATGCAAAAAGGACTTATTTTTTTATGGCAATATTAAAAGTGGAATTATTTATAACTAGAACCTGGAAACAGATTACAGTGATAATGTTATCCAAGCCCCACTTCATTTCCAGTCTGGAGCCCTGTCTGAGTTCCATCTTTTCTTTTTTCCTCAAGTTCTGCAAAATAAACCTATGGACTTTAACTTCGTAAAAAATCCGGTCTTGGAATTCTTGGTTCGCGCACTTCCTCAATTCTCCGAGTTCCCTCCCAGTTCGGCCTTGCTGAACTGATCGGATACACACTGCCACCACTAAACCCCTCATCACCCCACTGTCTGACGTTGTGCAACTGGTATGGTCATCTCCTGAAGATTTAAACTTGATCTTTAAGTTTCTCTGCTAATATAACGTTGCACTGTTCTGTTTTAATCAAGTGATTTATTGATTGAAAATAAACAAACAAATTAATGAGTTAAAATTGCAGAGTAGAATTTTATGCAAGGTTGTTAACGCGAGTGTTACCAGGAGAAATTCAGCCCCAAATGGGATGGAGTCACTTTGTGTGATGTTAAATTACAAACTTACATATGAATTCTGTTAGCCCTCAATCATGACTCGGGCATCCTTTGGTTTGCATTAACCAGGTTGACACCTCCGTTAGAATAGCAGGCTATCACTATCAACATCCTGGGGGTTACCTTTGACCAGAAACTGAACTGGGCTAGCCATATAAATACTGTGGTTACAAGAACAGGCCAGAGGCTAGGAATCATGTGACAAGTAACTCACCTCCTGACTCCCCAAAGCCTGTCCACCTTCTACAAGGCACAAGTCAAGAGAGTGATGGAATACTCCCCGCTTGCCTGGATGAATGCAGCTCCAACAATGCTCAAGAAGCTTGACACCATCCAGGACAAAGCAGCCCACTTGATTGGCACCGCATCCACAAACATTCACTCCCTCCACCACCGACACACAGTAGCAGCAGCGTGTACCATCTACAAGATGCACTGCAGGAATTCGCCAAGGCTCCTTCGACAGCACCTTCCAAGCCCACAGCCACTACCATCTAGAAGGACAAGGACAGCAGATAGATGGGAACACCACCAACTGGAAGTTCCCCTCCAAGTCACTCACCATCCTGACTTGGAAATATATCGCCATTCCTTCACTGTCGCTGGGTCAAAATCCTGGAACTCCCTCCCTAACAGCACCATGGGTGTACCTACACCACATGGAGTGCAGCGGTTCAAGAAGGCACCTTCTCAAGGGCAATTAGGGATGGACAATAAATGCTGGCCCAGCCAGCAATGCCCACACATCCCACGAACGAATTTAAAAAATTCTCGCAAGTGCACAGGTTGCTTTTAATTTTGTCTGCCTGGTGAAGATGTGTCAAGGGATGGGGTTAAAAGTTCAGCAGTGGTTACTTACTTATCTGCCCCTGTGGATTCCTGCTTGCCACCATATTGCCCTTTGGAACTTTCACTGGGGCCAAGGCACCTACCTGATTCAGGTGGGAGGCTCGTCGACCTGGGCATGTCGTGAGCGTGAGGGTGAAACCTCTCCGACATGTGTGAGACACCCCACTCCCTCCCCAAGGGGAACTGTAACAAAATACAGGGTAGATGATACACTGTTGTCACTCTGCTCTCTAAAGCACTGGTGCTTATAAAGAGGAACAGGACCGGAGAGGGGAGTGCTCCTTTGGGCTCTGGGAGAATAACATGGGTCCCTGACTCTGCAATATATCCCTACTCTCTACGCCCCACCCACCTTTGGACCAACTTGTCTACCATCCATGTTACTAATCTGGGGGTTGGTGATCTGTGGTAAGACATTGAGCAGGCAGCTTGCCTGATGCATACGAATGAGGTATTCTTTAAAAACCTGGTGCCTAAGGCTGACTGGAGGCTCACTGCAACGATTCCGCCCCACCCCAGAGCCCCCCAGCCCCACCCCCTACCACCGCCTCCCTCACCTGTGTCCCTCTGTATTGTAGCAGAGCATCATGTCACCCCTAGGGGTTGTTTCAGGAACAACGCAGGGACTGCACAACCTGGCAAATCCCTTGAGGATTCTAATAACAACATTACTCCACAGGGCTGAATCTATCACCTCTTTGTCTCCACAGGAAGTCCAGCCTTATGCAGAGTAAACTTGTGTCTAGATTTTGTCGTTTTTGTTGTTACTATTGTTGCAGCATTAAATTCAGAGACTAGACGTCAACAGTCACGTACAAAGAGCAGATTGCTTGCGAGGACCAGTATTTTGCAGCAGCCCTCCGTGAAATGTTTGAGAAATTGAATACTTTGGACATTACAACATGCAGCCTGGTGGCAAGTTCAAAGTGCGTGCCGGACCCTGGGGGACTCGTGCCTTCCCGTTGGCAAGACCAAATCATCAGCTCCGGTCACACCCAAGGCAATCTGATAGGTTTGGAGATTGAGGGAAATCCAAGTGAAAAATGGATTATTCCCAGATCCACGTTGTCTGAACAGGCAATCAAATTCTGGCTGCATTAACGTTTGTCTTAACCTGTTTTTGAAGTACAAAGAGTAGGGTTCACACCTGTGACTCTCGGTTAATTCTGGAGCCATGTGTCACTCAGACATCTTTGGAAGGCTTCACATGTTCTGACCATTCTCTCAGGGCTTCTCCATTCACCCAGTAGCCCAGACGAGCTGTTACTGAGCTTTGGTGTGCAATAGCCATGCTTGTTTTTTGGCACTGGTTGCCATGCTGCTGCTGCTGCTGCCAATGCAATGAGCGTTTCCACCGAGCAAACTCCAACTAGTGCACATGCAGTGGGCTCACACTGACCTCCGACGGGCTCGGAGGTGCTGGCTGAAGGGGGGGTATCCAAGGGAGGTGGTGCTGCCAGGGGAGGAGAAGACAAAGTTCTCTCGTGCACTCCACGACATCTCATCCACCTTGAAGGAGATGGAATTGAAGTAAACTGGGTTGGTATGGGCACTGAAGGAGCCATGGTGGAAGCCAGTGGGACTTTCACAGTCCTGAGATCTATAGCACATACAGGAGCAAAGAGAACCAACATCTGAGACAGGTTCTGGTAGACTCTCACGCCTTATCTCCACCTCCCCCTCCATCAGGGGGATCAGATTACTCCTACTCTGTCCTTCCTCCAGGGGCAATAATACAGTGCTCCTGCTCTGAATGTCCTCTCCGATGGTCATAGCCGCGTGGTCCCTATTCCCAGCACGCTCCTCCGCATCTCTCTTTTCATCTTCTGAGTTCATGGTGAGGAACCTCAACACCACCAGGTTCAGGAAGGCTCCAATCACAGTCAGTCCAACGAGAATATACATGAAACTGAATGCCACATAAGGAGGCCTCTTCTGTAGCGCTTCATTGTTCTGTAGAGCCACAAAATCCCCAAACCCAATGGTGGTAAGAGTTATAAAGCAGTAATAATATGCATGGAAGAAGGTCCAATCCTCAAAGTGTGCGAATGCTGCTGCTCCAATGCACAGGGTGCCCAGGCATGAGAAGAAGCCAACAGTTACCATGTTCTCCATGGAGACTTCAGTCTTCTTCATTCCCAGGCATTTCTTTATTTTCTTCAGCAGGTATCTAACAAAGGTGTTCATGCGTTCTCCCAGACTCTGGAACATCACTAGAGTCAGCGGGATCCCCAAGACTGCATAAAACATACAGAAGGCTTTGCCAGCATTGGTGCCTGGAGCTGCGTGACCATAACCTGTATCAGAGCAAAGAGAAAAGACCTGTTAGCACAATTTAATATGTATAATATGTGCACACCACAGTTTCTTCAATGGTTCAGCTAGTTAATGTACTGTAAACAATACAAAACAGAATGATCTTCAGGTTAGAAAACAGTATGCACTGTTAGCCGATCTCACAAATAGTTATCCTGATGCTCCTCAGCTAATGGGGGCTTGAATCAGTCAGAATTCTTGCTCCATGTCCCTATCTAATGAGCCAGTTTGGAGTTTGGTGAGGATGTGACCACAAGAACAGGAGGAGGCCATTTGTCCCCTTGAGCCTGTTATACTATTCAGTTAGAACATAACTGACCCCAGGACGTCCTGTGGTGCAGTGGGTAGCGACCCCGCCTCGGAGCCAGAAGCTCCTTTTTCTCCTTCAAGTATTTATCCAATCCCCTTTGAAGCTTGCTATAGAATCTGTATCTGACACTCAAATTCCAAATCCTATAACCACTTGCTGCACAAAATAACTTATCCTCATGTCTCCTCTGTGGTCCTTTTGCCAATCAGCTTAAATTTGTGCCCTCTCGTTATCGATTCTTCAGCTTTGTAAAAGGTTTGTCTTGATTGACTCCATTTAAACCCTTCATCGTTTTAAATAGCTCTATTAAATATCCTCTTAATTTTCTCTGCTCTAAGAACAACCCCTCTCATCCCCACACCAAACTTTCTAATATAGGCCGGCACATGAAACATTACTGCTGACAGAGCCTCACTGGCAAATATCAGCTGGTCTCCGACAAGATGGAAGACAATTCACAAAGCATGTGCTACCTAAAAGGAAGATTAATTTACAAATTGAGATTTTTCATTTGGAAAACGCTGAATAAAATAGCTATCGATGTTGCCATGAGTTACTATGAGAGACGCTCTAACACTTTACTTGCTATTGCTTTCTGATTTTGTGAAATTATTACATCCAATTGAAGTGGATTTGGGTATTTTTAACACACTTACGTAGTAATTGAACTGATCATTGTAACAAAAATACCACTGCGAGAATAAAATAATACAGTTGAGATCTGTTGTAACTGTTGTGTCTGATTTAACAGCTCTCTAGAGACAGAAATTCTGTTTAATGATTGTGAAAAGCACCTCGAGACAGTGTATGGTTTCATAGTTTCATAACATTATTCATTTGTCATATAAATCAATTTCCTTTTTCCAATTTCCTCTCAGTTGCTTCATCCTCTTCTTCAAGCTTTCTGACAGGAACAGTTCTAAGCCGCTATGATATCCAAGTGACAGTTACTCACATAGGAACACATGATAATGATGGCTGTAGGCTGTTCTGCTGTGGGATGCATCACAGCTGAAGATTTCCCTGTCCTCTTACACCCATCACTTCTTAGGTGACTTTACTCTTCCCTAACCCCTCCAGTCTTCCCAAGGTAGTGAAACCAATTGTAGACCCCAAATTGTAGCTCACTGGCTGAGACAGAGCAGAGACGCTGACCCAGGAATTGGGCATAGGTAGCAAGTGTCTGGGTTGTGACTGTATGGGAACGGTTTTAATGGATGAGTTGATCTTTTCCTGGCTTAAGTTTTTGCATGCTCACAACTTCCTAACACTTGTCTGTGTCTCAGTTCCACTCCTGACAAACATCCATTAAAGCCATCCTGGGAACACTTACCACACCATTTAAGAGAGGTTTAAAAATCTCTGCAGGTGACAAATTACAGCCTGCAGTCAAAAATATTGAGAGCTAGGGTTTACTCTGTGCTATTAGATGCCGCATTCTGGAGAGGTTGATGCTGCAAGGTATTTTTTAATACATTCATGGGATGTGGGCATTGCTGGCTAGACCAGCATTTATTGCCCATCCCTAAATGACTTTGTTCAGAGGGCAGATAAGAGTCAACAATTGCTGTGAATCTGGATCTGGAGTCACATATCGGGCAGATCAGGTAAGGACAGCAGATTTCCTTCCCTAAAGGGAATTATTGAACCAGATGGATTTTATTTTTATAACAATCAGCAATGGTTTCATGGTCATCATCAGAGTTTTAATTCCACATTTTTATTGAATTCAAATTTCACCGTTTGCTGTGGTGGGATTTGATTATGTGTCCCCCAAAGCATTACTCTGGAATACCAGTCATTGGCAATACCACTATGCCACCTCCTCCCCTTCATCACAAGGGGCACAGCTGATTGAAAAATAAAACATTCGTAAAGGAATGAATGAAAAATGTTTATTTACACATCACCTGTTCATGACCTCAGGACATCCTAAAATGCTCCACAGCAGCCAATTAAATCCTTTTGAAGAGTAATCATTGTTGTAACGTCAAAAACACAGCAGCCAATTTATGCACGGCAAGCTCCCACAAACAGCAATGAGATGATGGCCAGATCATCTGTTTTAGGGATGTCTGGGGATAACTATTGTCACGAAGGAGAGAAAATTGCCCTGCTCTTCTTCAGATAGCGCCACAGGATCTTCTAAATCCACCTGATATAGGGCACACTGGGTCTCAGTTTAACATTCCCCCGGAAAGAGGGCACCTCCGACAGTGTAGCACTCCCATGGTACTGCGCCAGATTGTCAACCTGGTGCAGTTAAGTATCTCGAGTGAGATTTGAATGCACAATCTTCTGACTCAGAAATCATAAAAGTGTTACTCCCTGAGTCACAGCTGAAAAGTAATGAGTGGGAAGTTGAAATACATTCTGAAAGGTATCTGAGCTCCTAGTTATAAATGTACTGTTATATAAAAACAAAAAGAAAGATTTGCATTTATGTAGCACTTCTCACAACCACCGGATGTCCTTTTTTAAATTCATTCATGGGACGTGGGCTTCGCTGGCTGGGCCAGCATTTATTGCCCATCTCTAGTTACCATTGAGGAGGTTGTGGTGAGCTGCCTTCTTGAACCACTGCAGTCCATGTGGTGTCCCAAGGTAATGAAACCAATTGTAGACCCCATACTAGCTCACTGGCTGAGACAGAGCAGAGACGCTGACCCAGGAATTGGGAGTAGATAGCAAGTGTCTGGGTCGTGACTGTTTGGGAACGGTTTTAATGGATGAGTTGGTCTTTTCCTGTCTGAAGCTTTTGCACATTCATAACTTCCTAACACTTGTCTGTGTCTCAGTTCCACTCCTGACAAACATCCATTAAAGCCATCCTGGGAACACAGGGTGTGTTGTTAGGGAGGGAGTTCCGGGATTTTGACCCAGTGACAGTGAAGGAACGGCGATATATTTTCAAGTCAGGATGGTGAGTGACTTGGAGGGGAACTTCCAGGTGGTGGTGTTCCCATCTATCTGCTGCCCTTGTCCTTCTAGGTGGTAGTGGTGGTGGGTTTGGAAGGTGCTGTCTAAGGTGAATTCCTGCAGTGCATCTTGTAGATGGTACACACTGCTGCTACTGTGCGAAGGTAGTGGAGGGAGTGAATGTTAGTGGATGGGGTGATAAACAAGCCGGCTGCTTTGTCCTGGACGGTGCCGAGCTTCTTGAGTGTTGTTGGAGCTGCACTCATCCAGGCAAGTGGAGAGTATTCCATCACACTCCTGGCTTGTGCCTTGTAGATGGTGGACAGGCTTTGGGGAGTCAGGAGGTGAGTTACTCGTCACATGATTCCCAGCATCTGACCTACTCTTGTAGCCATAGTATTTATATGGCTAGTCCAGTTCAGTCCAGCCAATGAGCTAGTTCAGTTTCTGGTCAATGGTAACCCCCAAAATGTTGATAGTGGAGGATCCAGTGATGGTAATGCCATTGAACATCATGGGGCGATGGTTAGATTCTCTCTTGTTGGAGATGGTCATTGCCTGACACTTGCGTGGTGTGAATGTTACTTGCCACTTGTGAGCCCAAGCCTGGGTATTGTCCAGGTCTTGTTACATTTGGACATGGACTGCTCCAATGTCAGAGGAGTCATGAATGTTGCGGAACATTGTGCAATCATCAGCGAACATCCCCACTCCTGACCTTATGATGGAAGGAAGGTCATTGATGAAGCAGCTGAAGATTGCTGGGCCGAGGACACTACCCTAAGGAACTCCTGCAGTGATGCCCTGGAGCTGAGATGACTGACCTCCAACAACCACAATCATAACATATGAACATAAGAACTAGGAGCAGGAGTAGGCAATTCAGCCCCTCGGGCCTGCCCCGCCATTCAATACGATCATGGCTGATCTCATTTCGGCCTCAACTCCAATTTCCCGCCCTCTCCCCATAACCTTTCAACCCATTACTAATTAAAAATCTGTCTATCTCCTCCTTAAATTTATTCAGCGTCCCGGCATCCACTGCACTCTGAGGTAGTGAATTCCACAGATTCACGACCCTTTGAGAAAAGTAATTCCTGTTCATCTCTGATTTAAATCTACCACCCCTTAGCCTAAAACTATGGCCTCTCATTCTAGAATGCCCCAGAAGGGAAAACATCTGCTCCACGTCTACTTTGTCTATCCCCTTTAGCATCTTATACACCTCAATTAGATCTCTTCTCATCCTTCTAAACTCTAGCGAGTATAGACCTAAATTGCTCAATCTTTCCTCATAAGACAAGCCTCGCATCTCTGGAATCAATCTAGTGAACCTCCTCTGATCCGCCTCCAGTGCAACTACATCCTTCCTCAAGTAAGGGGGCCAGAACTGTGCACAGTACTCCAGGTGCAGTCTCACCAATGCCTTGTACAGTTGCAACAACACTTCCCTATTTTTATACTATATTTCTTTAGCAATAAATGCCAAAATTCGATTTGCCTTCCTTATTACCTGCTGTACCTGTATACTAGCTTTCAGCGATTCATACACGAGGACACCCAGATCCCTCTGCACTGAAACATTCCGAAGTTTCTCTCCATTTAAATAATAAGTCGCCTTTTTATTCTTCCGACCAAAATGGATAACCTCACACTTATCCACGTTAAACTCCATCTGCCAAATTTTGGCCCATTTACCTAACCTGTCCATATCCATTTGTAAATTTCTTATTTCTTCATTGCAACTTACTTTCCCACCTATTTTGGTGTCATCTGCAAAGAAAACGCTGAAAACACTCAGCAGGTCTGTCAACATTTGACAATTCCGTCTGTGGGTAGAACAGAGAAGTTACCATTTCCTTACGTTATGCAGACATGAAGTGAAAGAAAAGCCAATATGGAGACCAGTCTGTGAGCGCGTAGCACCCAGTGGCCTATCTGCTAGCTGGAAAAGCGCCTGTTACACCATGTGAGTGTGAGGACTTGTGCAGTGGTTATATTACCAGACTAGAGGCCTGATCCAGAGATTTAAAAAAAAAATGCTGGAAATACTCTGTAGGTCAGGCAACGTTTAAGGAGAGAGAAAGAGTGTTAATGTTTCAGGTCGATGAACTTTCATCAGAACTGATGAAAGATCATTGACCTGAAACAATAACTCTGTTCCTCTCCATAAGACCATAAGACATAGGAGCAGAAATTAGGCCAATCGGCCCATCGAGCCTGCTCCGCCATTCCATCATGGCTGATAAGTTTCTCAACCCCATTCTCCCGCCTTCTCCCCGTAACTTTTGAAGGTTGGAGAGTATCCTCAATGTGAAGATGGGACTTTGTCTCCACAACGACTGGGCAGTGGTCACTCCTACCTATACTGTCATGGACAGATGCATCTGCGGCAGGCTTACAGCCAATGAAATGAAGCGACTGTTGTAACGTAGGAAGCGTGCCAACCAATTTGCGCACAGCAAGCTCCCAGAAACAGCAATGTGATAATGACCAGATTTCAGCACAAGAGCCTAGGCTGACATTCCAGTGCAGTACTGAGGGGCTGCTGCACTTTCAGAGGTGCCATTAAACTGAGGTCCTGTTTGCCTTATCAGGTGGACGTAGAAAAACTTCGGGCAATATTTTGAAGAAGGGCAGAAGAGTTCTCCTCAGTGTCCTGGATAATATTTACCCCTCAATCAACATCACAGAAATAGATTTGGTCATTATCACCATGCTGTGTGTGGGATCTTGCTGTGTGCGAATTGGCTGTTGCATTTTCTGTGTTACAACAGTGACTGCACTGCAAAAGTACTTCACCAGGTGCAAAACACTTTGGGACGTCTTGAGATTTACAAAACCACTATAGAAATCCAAGTCCTTCTTTTTCTCAGAAACATTTCAAAGGCCCTACAGATGCGATAACACATTCTGCTGTTACGCAGGCACAAATTTCATGCGCAGCAAGATCAGAAACAGCAACTGTTTTGTGGTGTGTCTGGGGTCTAGACGGGTGTTTTGGGGGTTGCCTGTTCTCCCAAAGAAAGCTGCTCGAGTCTATAGTTTCCCAAAACCATTACTCTTTATTTACAGCAAGTATTTACACATTTGGGCCTCTACACGAGGATGGAGCTTCTCCTCCTTCCAGATCTTTCTTACTTCTCAGTCATGTGATCTGACATCATTATTACATCAGCCTCATGTATGCTTTGGATGTTAACCCTTTACTCTACATCATCAAAATAAACAGCCAATTAATTGGTGATTTCCTGTCGAATTGGATGAGTGAGGGTGGTTGGCCCAGTCACCAGGAGAACTCCCTGAGTTGGGCTTCAGGAACTATCTGATAGGGTGAGATGAAGAGGTGCATGAGGAGGCTTGTGTGCAGCATAGACCAATCGGGCCGAATTATTTTTTTATTCATTCACGTGATGTAGGCTTTGCTGGCTGGGCCAGCATTTATTGCCCATCCTTAATTGCCCTTGAGAAGATGGTGGTGAGCTGCCTTCTTGAACCACTGCAGTCTATATGGTGTAGGTACACCCACAGCGCTGTTAGGAAGGGAGTTCCAGGGTTTTGAGAAGGAATGGCCTCTTTCTGTTCTGTAAATTCTAAGTAAGCCTCCCCACTGATCTAGATAGATAACATGACATTTATTTCACTGGAAACTCATCAAATGATCAGCTCTCATCAAAGGCATCTCAGGAATCACACCATCAGCCTTCCCTTCAATTATTTTACCAGTTTTCATATTGGATTATGATATAGTTTCACAGTTTTGTTATTCTAGAACATCAGAAGATACTGGAGCAACTTGAGCATTCAAGGTCAGAACTTCAGCACAGACCCTTACTTTCAGGAGAAGAGGCAAGAAAGGTAAAGAGGGAAAAACGTAAGAGTGTAAGGACAATAGTAGGCCATTCAGCCCCTATAGCCTGTTCCACCATTCATTTAGATCATGGCTGATCTGTACTTCAACTACATTCTGTAACATAATAGTTATGTTAGTGGACTAATAAACAAGCAAACTTGAACTAATGATCTTGATGGCATGAGTACAAAACCCATCTTAATAGCTTGAGAAATTTAAATCCAATTAGTTCAGTAAATTGGAATAGAAAACTGTTATCAATAATTGTGACCATGAAACTATGGGTTGTCGTAAAAGCCCATCTTGTTCACTAATGTACTTCAAGGAAGGAAATCAGCCGTCCTTACCCAGTCTGACTGATACATGACTTCAGACACATATCAGTCCTGATGAAGGAAGGATCATCAGCCTGAAATGTTAACTCTGATTGTCTCTGTGCATGCTGCCTGACCTGCTGAGTATTTCCAGCATTTTCTGTTTTTAATCCCCAGCAATATGAATTTTTTGTATCCAGGAAGTATCACCATCTTCTCAAAGGGAATTAATGATGAGCAATAAACCTTCTGGCCAGTGATAGCCACATCCCACGGACAAATTAAAAATTAATTAGCCATTTAGCTCCTTAGCCCTTGATATCCAAATCTTGTGAAAGCCCCACAACCTCAGTCTTCAAAGATCTAATTGATCCGTAACATTTTGGGGGTGGAGAGTTCCAGATTTAATTGAACGTTTGTCTGAAAATTGCTTCCTGATATCACTTCTGAATGGCCCAGATTTTGTGCCCCCTGGTTCTGGACAACTCCACCAAAGGAAATAGTTTCTCTCTATCCACCCTATTGAATCTTTTTCTTATGTCAAACACTTCAATCAGATCACCCCTCAATTTCCTTTACCGAAGAAAATTCAGGATCATTTTCTGCAACCTCGTGATTTAACCCTTTCATCCCAGGTATCATTGCGATGAATCGGCCCTGCACCTCCACCAAACTCATTATATCTTTCTCCCTTCTAATGGTTATCACAATTCTCACTCTATAACACATCAAGCATCTCACCCCAGTTTCTCTTAGCTACTCTCTTCCTTGCTATGGTTCTTACAATCTGTGTCTGTATTCCTGATTCTTGGTTTGTTTACTCTCATATCCTATGTTCTCCCTTCCTTATCAACTTTTTGGTGGCCCTTGTTGGTTTCTAGACACTCTCAATCCCCAGACTTGCTACTATTCTTTGCAACATTATAACCTCTTCTTTTAATCTAATACTACCTGTAACTTCCTGAGTGGGCAGGGGATGGATCTGTCTTGCTGAGTTTTTGCTTCTGAACAGAATGTATTTTTGTTGAACACTTTGAATCCTTTCTTTAATGTTTCCCATTGTTTATTTACGGCCACAACTTTTAGTCTATTTACCCAATCAACTTAAGTCAGATCTCCTCTCATACTTATGGGGCAGGATTTTACCGTCGGCGAGCAGGGATGGGGCCCACTCGCCGACGCATAAAATGATGCGCGGTGATGTCGGGCGGAACTCCCGATGTCACCGCGCCCCATTTAAATTTTCAGGAAGGCGGGAGCGCAGCAAAATCAGCTGCGCGTCCGCTGACCTGTCAATGGCCAATCGAGGCCGTTGACAGAGCAATTATAGTAAGTAGTGGACCTGCCCGACCAACCTTAGGTTGGCGGGTCGCCCAAGAGCCCCAGCGGGAAGTAGAAAAAGCAGCACACCTCATCCACAGGTGGGATGAGGTTTCGTGTAGGGTTTTAAAAATTTTAATAAAGCTTTTTTGGAAATTATGGACATGTCCCAACTCATGTGACATTGTCACATGAGGGGGACATGTAAGGGAATTTTTTTTTTCTATTTTTAATATTTTTGAAAGTAGAGATGATCTCCCTGAGGCAGCACTTAGCCTCAGGGAGATGTGCGCTCTTCCATGCGCATGTGCGAAAGAGTGCACTCTCAATTTTAGGCATTCCCCCCACCGTCCGCACAGGGAGCACATAGCGCTTCCCTGTGGACATCACGCTGGGTGGGCCTTAATTGGCCCACCCACGTAAAATGGCACCGCCCCTCCAATCGGGAGCACCGATCGGAAGCACACCTGCACACGCCCGCCCATCAACTCCCCCCCACCCAAAGGGGGGAAAATTCAGCCCCCTGGAGTTTACTTTGTCTATGTTTAAGATTCTTGTTTATGGTTAGGGTATATCACTTTCAAACTTAACATGGAAGTCAATTGCTTTATGATCACCAGTTCCCAGTGAATTATTTACTTTGAGATTACTAATTAGTCTTGCCTCATTACATAATACTACATATAAAATAGCTTTAGGCTTACTGTGAAGGATTTTGTATTCAAATAGTCTTTTGGTAGTACAGAAATTTTCATCTTGCAATAAGTATAAATTGTTGTTTTTTCCCCTTAGATCGGTATTCTTGCAAAGTGTCCTGATGAGTGCAAGATGAAAAGCTTCGGCATGTCTCTTTCTTTCAGCAAGGTTTTGTATTTCCGGATTGTTTCAGTGGGGTTTCTGGGTGGAAAGCCAAGGACCACAATTCCCGGTATGCCTGGGAGCGCAGGTACAAATGCAGAGAGCAGCAGGGGGATGAGCCACACATGCTCCATTCTAACTTTTCTTTGGCAGCAGCTCGGGTGAGGCTTGAAGCATTTTTCGCTGCAGGCTTCAAGCTGCGAGCGTGGTTCACAATGCGTTCAGTTCCAGTGGCGGCTGAAGAGCATTGGCCTCCAGGCCGCCCCCCCCTCAGAACAGAAGCTGAGGCGCTCAGACACCCTGACAGCAGCGCCCACCTGCGAAAGATGGCATGAAAATAATGACCACGGGTCCAAGTCTTTGTGCCACGAAAGCGAGCCTACAGTGATAGGGAGTGAGGAGAGAGGGAGAGGAGGGTCAGCTCCGTGCAGCTGAAGTGCCTCCATTACCTCTGTGCTGCTCATGGGGTTGGGGCTCCGGGAAGCCCAGGAGCAGCGTCTGCTCAGTGCAGCTGAGAGTTGGGGTTCAGGAAAGATCAGATGTGGTGTTTGCCTGGTGCAGATGGGGAGAATGGGCCTTGGGAAGCAGAGAAGCAGTATGTTGGTAGCAGCATGGCTGAGGGGCTGAGAGTGTGTCTTTGTTTAAACATTGGAGTGTAGCCTGGTCAACACAGGGGGACACAGGCTCAGAAGCAGGTCAGCTCAGATAGATAAGAAGACCAAGGAGGCTGGGTCTGGGAGCAGATTGGAGAGATCTGGAATTGTGTGCCTTTTGGGTGTGGACGGTACCTGTGCAACTCAGGTGGAGTAGAGATGCTTTTGGCTGGGGATCAGACTAGGTCTTTGAAGGAGAAGAGCTGAAATCTCCTTGTAAGGAAGATGGGGGAGAATCACAGAATCACAGAACCACACAGTGCAGAAGAGGCCCTTCAGCCCATCGAGTCTGCACCAACATGTGAGAAACACCTGACCTTCCTACCTAATCCCATTTACCAGCACTTGGCCCATAGCCTTGAATGTTATGACATGCCAAGTGCTCATCCAGGTACTTTTCAAAGGATGTGAGGCAACCCGCCTCCACTACTCCCCCAGAGAGCGCATTCCAGACCATCACCACCCTCTGGGTAAAAACGTTTTTCCTCACATCCCCCCTAAACCTCCTGCCCCTCACCTTGAACTTATGTCCCCTCATGACTGACCCTTCAACTAAGGGAAACAGTTGCTCCCTATCCATCCTGTCCATGCCCATCAATCTTGTACACCTCGATCAGGTCGCCCCTCAGTCTTCTCTGCTCCGACAAAAACAACCCAAGTCTATCCAACCTCTCTTCATAACTTAAATGTTCCAACCCATGCAAAATCCTGGTTAATCTCCTCTGCACCCCCTCCAAGGCAATCACATCCTTCCGATAATGTGGTGACCAGAACTGCACACACTAATCCAGCTGTGGCCTCACCAAAGTTCTATACAACTCCAACATGACCTCCCTACTTTTGTAATCTATGCCTCAATTGATAAAGGCAAGTGTCCCATATGCCTTTTTCACCACCCCGCTAACATGTCCCTCCGCCTTCAGAGATCTATGGACACACATGCCAAGTTCCCTCTGTTCCTCAGAACTTCCTAGTGTCATGCCATTCATTGAATACTTCCTTGTCAAATTACTCCTTCCAAAGTGTATCACCTCACACTTTTCAGGGTTAAATTCCATCTGCCACTTATCTGCCCATTTGACCATCCCATTTATATCTTCCTGTAGCCCAAGACACTCAACCTCACTGTTAACCACCCGGCCAATCTTTGTGTCATCTGCAAACTTACTAATCCTTGCCCCCACATAGTCATCTATGTTGTTTATATAAATGACAAATAATAGGGGACTGAGCACAGATCCCTGTGGTACGCCATTGGACACTGGCTTCCAGTCACTAAAGCAGCCTTCTGTCACACACTCTCTGTCTCTTACAACTAAGCCAATTTTGAATCCACCTTATCAAATTACCCTGTATCCCATGTGCATTTGCCTTCTTTATACGTCTCCCATGTGGGACCTTGTCAAAGGCTTTGCTGAAATCCATATAAACTACATGAACTGCACTACCCTCATCTACACACCTGGTCACCTCCTCAAAAAATTCAATCGAATTTGTTAGGCATGACCTCCCTCTGACAAAGCCATGCTGACTATCCTTGATCAAACCTTGCCTCTCTAGATTCTCTCCTTCAGAATTTTCTCCAATAGTTTCCCTACCACTGATGTGAGACTCACTGGCCTGTAGTTCTCTGGCTTATCTCTACAACCCTTTTTAAATAGCAGAACCACATTAGCTGTTCTCCAGTCCTCTGGCACCTCCCCCGTGGCCAGCGAGGAATTAAAAATTTGGGTCAGAGCCCCTGCGATCTCCTCCCTTGCCTCCCTCAGCAGTCTGGGACACAAATCATCCGGACCTTGAGATTTGTCCACTTTTAAGACTGCCAACACCTCCAATACCTTGTCACTCCCTATATCAATTTGCGTAAGAACCTCCCAGTCTCTCTCTCCGAGATCGATACCTTCATCCTCATTCTCTTGGGTGAAGACGGATGTGAAGTATTCACTCAACACTCTAGCGATGTCCTCAGGCTTCACCCATAGATTGCTTCCTTGGTCCCTTATGGGCCCTACTCTTTCCCTGGTTATCCTCTTCCCATTGATATACTTATTGAGTATCTTGGGATTTTCCCTACTTTTACCAGCCAGAGCTTTCTCATATCCTCTCTTTGCTCTCCTAATTGCTTTCTTAAACTCCACCCTGCATTGCCTGTACTCCACTAATGCCTCCGCTGATTTGCTTCCCTTGTACCTGCTAAAAGCCTCTCTTTTCCTTCTCATCGTATCCTGAACATCTCTGGTCATCCATGGTTCTCTGGGCTTGTTACTCCTTCCTATCACCCTAGAGGGAACATGTTGAGCCTGTACCCTCCCCATTTCATTTATGAACACCCCCCACTGCTCCTTTGTAGATTTCCCCACAAGTAACTGTTCCCAGTCTACCTTGGCCAGATCCTGCCTTATTTTACTAAAATCCACTCTCCCCCAATCCAAAACATATTTTTGCAACTTGTCGATTTCTTTGTCCATAACAAGCTTAAATTGTACCATGTTGTGGTCGCTATCACTAAAATGCTCACCCACCACCACCTCAGCCACCTGTCTGGCTTCATTCCCCAGAATTAGGTCCAGCAATGCACCGTCCCTTGTTGGACCCTCTACATAGTGACCTAAAAAGTTCTCCTGTACACATTTCAAGAAATCCACTCCATCCAAGCCCTTAACACTATGTCTATCCCAATTAATGTTGGGAAAGTTGAAATCACCTAATATAATTACCCTGTTGTTATTGCTTTTACACACCTGCAGTGGCATAGTGGTATTGTCACTGAACTAGTATTCCAGCGAGCCGCAGTAATGTCCTGGGAGCCCAGGTTTGAATCCCACCACGGCAGGTGTTAAAATTTGAATTTAATAAAAAATCTGGAAATAAAGGTCTGATGATTACCACAAAACCATTGCTATTGTTGTATAAAGTCATCTGGTTCACTAAGGTCCTTTAGGGAAAGAAATCTGCTGTCCGACGTGTGACTCCAGACCAATCCAGCAATGTGAAATGCAATTAGGGATGGGCAATAAGTGCTGGCCTGGCCAGTGACACCCACATCCCAGGAATGAAAAAAAAAGTTTTAAAGAATTTTTGTGACTAAGAGCGATGACTGATGTCTGGGTGGGTTGCTGAGAAACTTATGGGGTCTGCCTTTGTGGTATCTCCCATTTATGTGCAGTTTGTGCTGTGTTCAACCTGTTAATTCATGTTTATGTCATCTTAATTCTGGATGTTAGAGAATAAGATAGATAATGCTGACTGTTTGCCTCATTGAATTTTGTACGGTAACATTTCTTCTGTTGGTTGTGGCTTTCTGTGGCTTTATTCTTTTTGTCAGCAACTGGTATTTCAACTTTTGTCTACTTTACAACAAGGGTTACTGGACCCTAACCAGATCGTAACAAAAATCAGGGTCTGGTCCGGATCGTAACAAACTTGGGAGTACTTTGTGGGGTTTCGAGTCCACAGATGGATACAGGTGCTGGAACATTCTCACAGTGAATTTTACTATAATTATTGAAAAGCAGAATAGCTTTGTCAATTGCTATGACTTTTCTGCAAAGGGAATATTTATCCCCGAGTGATTTGTAACAATTAACCAAGGCTAGGCTAATAGCATTCGTAGAAAAGTCAAAGTTAGTTCAAAGCAGGGGCTAAAGATCAGACATGATTGAGGTAATTGCACAGCGTTTGTAATTCGAAGAAGAAAAGCCTGACTCAGGTAAGAACACAGCATAAGTTGGCCAGAATTCAGTTGCAGTTGAAGTAGCTTGAACAAGAAAAAGAGATGAGGCAGCTTGAGATAGAAAGAGAAATGCAAAGACTTGAACTTGAACTCCAGGAAGAGAAGTTAGCAAGGGAGGAAAGAGATAAGGAAAGAGAGTTTCAAAGAGAGGGGAAAATCAGACAGCATGAATTGGCTAAAGGAAAGCTTAGGTTATGGGGTGAAAGAAAGGCTATTATATAAGTCAAGTCCCACTCCAAGCCTCGACATAACAAAGAATTTGAGTATTGCTGAAAAAAGAGACTTTTTTGCCAAAGCTTTTCATCTTGCACTCATCAGGACAAATCGCAAGAATGCCAATGTCACGGAAAACGATGTATTAATACTGTATGAGAAGAGAGGGCTGATTAGTTGGCAAGTGGACTTTGATTGGTAGATATGTTGCCATGTAGTTTCTTTCATTTTTGTTAAGCTCTTGTAAATCTGTAAATACCATATGTGTAATTGTGAAAACTGAAAAGGTTACATGTACAATATCCTTTTTGTTAGAAAAGTTTATGATGATAAGCGCTTGTTGTAAAGAAACTGTAAAGTCATTGTGAAGGAACCTTCACTATGGTGAAGCTTGCTTTTACCCAAGGGGTCACGTCTGGAGGATTTTGTATTCCTGGGATTTTTCGGTGGGTTTTCGTAGTCGAGGGCTACGATTCCCAGCATGCCTTGGGATTGCAGTGCAGGCACAGAGGTCATCAGGGGGATGGGCTGTGCATTCTCTGTTACAGTTTCTCTTTGATGCTGCTTGGGAATATCTTGAAGTTTCTTTTGCTGGGGGCTTTGAGCTGAGAGCTTGGTTCACATTGCGTTCAGTTCCTGTGGTGATTGGACAGCATCAGCCTCCAGGCCCTGCCTCAGATCTCAGAACCTGAAATGCTCAGTCATCCTGACAGCAATGTACACGTGTGAAAGATAGCATGCAAACAACAACCACGGGGTTGGGGTTTTACAGTGGGAAAACAAGCCCACCTGACAGGGACTTGAGACCAGATGGAGAGGAGAGTTGGCTCCATGCACCTGAAGTGTTGCCATTAGCTCCATGCTGCAGAGGGGGTTGGAGCTCAGGGAAGCCCAGGTACAGTATTTGCCTGAGGCACCTGGGGAGATTGGGGCTCGGGGAAGCCCAGGAGCAGTTAGTCATAGCAGCATGGTTGAGGAGCTGGGACTATGCTTGTGTTTAGACTTTGGAGTGTAGTCTGGCCAACACAAGGGGACACAGTCTCAGAGGTAGGTCAGGTCAGCTGGAAAAGATGCCCATGAGGCTGGATCTGGGACAAGATCTGAGAAAGATCGGGAATAGTGTGTCCTTTTGGTGATGATTGTACCCATGGAACTCAGGAGCTGCTGTCAGCTGGGGATCAAACTAATTCTTAGGAGAGGTGCTGAAATTCTTCATGAGGAAGACAGGGTTTTAATGAATTGTTCTGATTCACGGTGATATGGGTTGCTGGGAGATGTATGGAATCTGTCTTGGTGGTGTCTGTAATTTAATGTGGAGTTTGTGGTATGTTTGACCAGTTTGCCTGTTAATTCATGCTTACCTCCTGTTAATTCTGGATGTTAGAGTATAAGAGAGATAGTGTTGACTGTTTGCTTTGCTGATTTAAGTACAGTAACATTTCTTTTCTTAAAACCATGGAATCTTGTGGCTTTTATTCTTTTAGTAAGTAACTGGGGTTTCAAATTTTTGCATACTTTGCAACAAAAGTTACTGGTTCCAAACTGGATCATAACTAAATTTGGGGGTCTGGTCTGGGATCACAACACTAGTTGGTTCCACAATGCATTGCTCCGGGAAATTAGCACAAAAACATTCAACAAACTCATCTTCTAGACCACCCTTGCCAATTTGATTGGACCAGCCTATATGAAGATTAAAGTCTTCCACAATTATTACATTACCTTTGTTACACAATCCAATAATTTTTTTGTTTCATGCTCTACCCAACAATATAACTACAGTTAGGGGTTTTATAAACTACTCCCAACAGCATTTTCTGACTCTTGCTATTCCTAATTTCCAGCCATACCAATTCTACTTCATGATCTTCTGAGCCAAGATCATTCCTTATGTCATCGTTTACTATCATGGTTATTCCTTTGCTCTTCCGACTGTCTTTTTGAAATATATTTGGAATATTCATTCTTCACCTTGGTTACCATGCAATTATTTATCCCTACATGTGCCACTAGATCATTTATCTTATTGTGGCTGCTTTGTACATTTGGATAAAGAGCTTTTAATTTCATTTTTTTACTACTATTCCCTGCATGGACCTTACTCGCTGATGCACAATTACTGTTAAACTCTCTGTCCCTTCTTGTCCCACTCTGCTCAGCTTTACCCACACTGCTACACCATCCTGCTGCCCTTTAGAAGGTGATGCTGAGCCACCTTCTTGAATGCAGCCAAGTGGCTCACGAGGTCATTAGGGAGGACGGTTAAGAATCAACAAACCTTGCTGTGGGTCTAGAGTCACATGTAGGTCAGACAGGGTAAGGGCAGCAAATTTCCTTCTCTAAATGACTTTTTTTAAAAATTCATCACGGGATGTGAGTGTTGTTGCAAGTCAGCATTTGTTGCCCAGCCCTAATTGCTCTTCAATAAGTTATGGTGAGCTGCTTTGTTGAACCCTTGCAGCCCATGTGGTGCAGGTACATCCAGTGCTGTTAAGAAGAGAGTTCCAGGTTATTGACCCACGGTCAATGAAGGAATGGCGACATAGTTCCAAGTCAGGATAGTGAGGACAATAACTGTAGCTTGCATTTAGGAGTCCAGTACCATAGTGGTTATGTTACTGAACTAATCATCCAGAGCCCTGGGCTAGTACGCCTGTACAATAACAGTGGTTTGGTACAGACTTGGATGGGAGCTTGTGGGTGGACGTGCTCCCATGCGGCTATTGCCTTTGTCCTTCTAAGTGGTGGAGGTCATGGATTTTGAAGGTGTTGTCGAAGGAGCTTTGGTGTTGATGAAGCAGCTGAGGATGGTTTGACCTATGACACTACTCTGAGGAACTCCTTCAGTGATGTCCTGCATGTCCTGAGATGATTGACCTGCAACAACTACAACCATCTTTCTTTGTGCTAGGTATGACTCCAACCAGTGGAAAGTTTTCCCCCTGATTCCTATTGACTTAAATTTTGCCAGGGTTGCCACACTTGGTCAAATTCTGCCAAGATGCCAAAGGTAGTCACTCTCACCTCATCTCTCAAGTCCAGTTCTTTTGTCCATGTTTGGACCAAGGCTTTAATAAAGTCTGGAGCTGAATGGCCCTAGCAGAACCCAAACTGAGCATCGGTGAATAGGTTGTTGCTGGGTATGTGCCACTTGACAGCACTATTGACGACCCTTTCCATCACTTCGCTGATGATCAAGAGTAGACTGATGGGATGGTAATTGGCTGGGTTGGATTTGTCCTGCTTTTGGTGGAAAGGAGATACCTGGGCAATTTTCTACATTGTTTGGTAGATGCCAGTGTTGTAGGTGTATTGGAACAGCTTGGCTAGGGGCACGTCTAGATCAGAAGCACATTAGAAAATAAGATAGATTTTTACAGAAATGCCAGTAGTTCATGATGACTATTGGTGATACCAGCTTTTTAGTTGAGATTTATTTAATTCATTGAATTTAAGTTTCATAGCTGCAGTGGTGAGATTTGAGCTCTTGATCACTACTCCAGGCCTCCAGGTGATTCGTTCAGTAACATAACCACTATGGTACTGTACTCCTAAATGCAAACTACAGTTAATGTACCGGCACACTGCAAATATCCTTGCTCAACTTGCAACTTGGAATAGCAGTTAGATATACCTTCCACTGAAGTCTGTGACTGAAAGGGATTTAAAGATCAGATTTTGGTATCTTGCATTAAAACTATCCAGGCAGGTCAATACTATAATAAAGGCAAAATACTGCAGATGCTGGAAATCTGAAACGAAAACAAAAAATGTTGGAAAATCTCAGTAGGTCTGACAGCAGTCATATGGACTCGAAACATTATCTCTGTCCCTCTCCACAGATGCTGTCAGGCTTGCTGAGTTTTTCCAGCATTTTTTGTTTCCGTTTCAGGACTATACTATAGTTGGCTTATTTCTTTAAACTGGTTGTTTTTTTAAAAAAAAAATGCTAGGGTTGGGTCAACACATTCCTTCAGGTGCAGTTGTACTGACAATCTGCAGATATCCTGGCTACGCATCAGCGCAAAAAAATGCCTGCATTACTTAAAAAGTCAAGTGCTTAGTTGAGACCCACATACATTAAAAAAAACTTGTATTTGTGTAGCACCTTTAAAATAGTCAAACCTCCCAAGATGCGTCACAGGAACATGGGGAGATGGTGATGTAATGGTAATGTCACTGAACTAGTAATTGAATGGCCAGTGGGTTCCAGGGCAGATGGTGGAATTTAAATCCAGTTAATAAAATTATAAAATTATAATTAGAATTAGAATTATAAAGCTAGTCTGAACAGTGACCATGAAACTATCATCAATTGCTGTAAAAAACTATCTGGTCCCTTAGGGTAGGAAACCTGCCGTGGTCTACACATGACTCCAGAGCCACAGCAATATGGTTGACCCTTAAATGTCCTCTGAAGTGCCCCTTGCAAGCAACTCAGTTCAGTGATGCCCACATTCCACACATGAAAGAATAAAGGAAAATTTGGCATGGACCCACTTAAGGGGATATTGGGGCAGATGACCAACACCTTAGTTGAAGAGGTAAGTTTTAAGGAGCAGCGTATGTGCCAGTTGGTAGCACTCTCACCTGTGTCACAAGGTGAGGTTGACGCCCCACTCCAGGCCTAGGTTGACGTTCTAGTACAGAACTGAGGAAATGCTGCACTGTTGGAGGTGCCATCTTTCAGATTAGAATTTAAACCACAGTCCTATCTACCATCTAAGGTGGACATAAAAGTTTGAAGAGGAGCAAGTTTTTATTTGTTCTTGGGATGTGAACATCACTGGCAAGGCCAGCATTTATTGCACATCCATAGCTGTCCTTGAGCAAGTGTTGTTGAGCTGCTACAATGGAGTAGCTTGCTAAACCATGTCAGAGGGCAGCTAAATGCCAATCACATTGCCATGGATCTGGAATCACAGACCAGGCAAGGATAGCAGATTTCCCCTAAAGAACAGAAGTGAACCAAGTGAGTTTTTGCAACAATTCAGTAGTTTCATGATCATTATTAACAAGACTGGTATCTTATTCCAGATTTATTAATTAATTGAATTAATTTATTAATTAACTGAATTGAATTCAAATTCCCCAGATGCCAAGGTGGAATTTGAACTCATTCTTCAGAACATGAATCTAGGCCTCTGGGTTTCGGAAACATTACCACCTCTGAGGAGCCTGTTAGCGTAATCAATTTTAACTTTCAACCAACACCACTAAAAACAAATGATCTGATCATTATCACATTGCTTGTGGGAGCTTAGAGTATATAAATTGGCTGCCACATTTCCTCCACTATCACAATGACTACATTTCATCAGCATGAAAGCACTTAGGGATGTGCAGGATGTGCTACGTGAATGCAAGGCTTTGGGAGTCAATTCCAGAGCACTGGGGCCTCGGCAGCTGAAGGCTCGGCTGTCAATCTTCCTTGGGATCATCATGCACTGTTTCTCGCCTACACTGGGCACATTAGAACTTTGGGTGGGTGTGATACAGCAATAATAAAAATTAGTGAGAGGCTGACATTAATCAAAGCAACCTGAACACACATGGTAGGGATAGAAGATACCACTCTGGGTTCAGTAGCTACAGTATAACTGTGATTATACGAACCTTTGAAATAGGAGCAGAAGTAGGCCATTCGGCCCATCAAGCCTGCTCTGCCATTCAATAAGGTCATGGCTGATCTTCTTGTGTTTCGATTTCCACATTCCCATCTACCCCCGATAACCTTTGATCTCCCTGCCTAACAAGAATCTATCTACCTCCACCTTAAAGATATTCAATGACCCCGCCTCCACCACCTTCTGAGGCAGAGAATTCCAAAGCCACACAACCCTCTGAGAGAAATAACTTCTCCTCATCTCTGTCCTAAAAGGGCGAACCCTAATTTTAAAACAGTGCCCCCTAGTTCTGGACTCACCCACAAGAGGAAAAACTCTTCCACGTCCACCTTGTCAAGACTGTTCAGGATCTTGTTTACTTCAATCAAATCACCCCTCGCTTTTCTGAACTCCAGTGGAAACAAGCCCAGTCTGTCTAACCTTTCCTCATAAGACAACCCACTCATTCCAGGTATCAATCTAGTAAACCTCCTCTGAACCGCTTCTAATGTATTTACATCCTTCCTTAAATAAGGAGACCTTAACTGCACACAGTATTCCAGATGTGGTCTCACCGATGCCCTGTATAACTGAAGCCAAACATCCTTACTTATATATTCAATTTGTCTCATAATAAAGGACAGCATTCCATTAGCCTTCTTGTACGTGACATTTAGAAAGTACAGGGAGTAAGGAAAAGGTGGAGGGGTGTCTCTGTTGATTAATGACATTAGCACATTAGAGAGGGATGACCTAAGTTCAGGAAACCAGGGTGTAGAAGCAGTTTGGGTTGAGGTGAGAAATGATAAAGGCAAGAAGTCACTTGTGGGAGTGGTGTACAGGCCCCCTAATTGTAACTACACGGTAGGACAGAGTATAAAAGAAGAGATAATGGGAGCTTGCTAGAAAGGTACAGCAATAATCATGGGGGATTTTAATCTACATTTGGACTGGAAAAATCAGATGGGCAAAGGTAGCGTAAATGAAGAGTTCATAGAATGTTTTCAGGATAGCTTCCTAGAACAGCACGTTCTGGAGCCAACCAGAGGGCAGGCTATACTAGACCTGGTATTGAGCAACGAGATAGGATCAACTGATAACCTCCTACTGAAGGCACCCTAGGTAGCAGCGATCATGACATGATTGAATTTTACATTCATTTTGAGGGAAAAACGAGTGCATCCAAGACTAGTATTTTAAATCCTGGAACTCCCTTCCTAACAGCACTGTGGGTGTACCTACACAACATGGACTGCAGCGGTTCAAGAAGGCAGCTCACCACCACCTTCTCAAGGACTGGCCTAGCCAGCAAAGCCCACACCCCACGAATGAATAAAAAAAAACTTAAATAGGGGCAATTATGAGGGCATGAAAGCAGAGTGTGCTAAAGTGAACTGGCAAATGAGGTTAAGGGATATGTCAATAGAATTTCAGTGCAGACATTTAAAGGGGTATTTCAGAATACACGGAATATATACATTCCAATAAGAAAGAAAAATTCTAAGGGGAGGGCCCACCATCCGTGGTTAACTAAAAAAGTTAAAGACAGTATCAAACTTAAAGAAAAAGCATATAATTATGGAAAGATGGGTGAGGTCAGAAGATTGGAAATAATATAGAGAACAGCAAAGAACGACAAAAAGATTAACAGGGAGGCAAAAATTAGAGTATGAGAGAAAGCTAGCTAGCAATATAAAGATGGATAGTAAGTGATTCTATAGATATTTAAATAAGAAAACAGTTTACAAAGTGAGCGTTTATCTTATAGAGAGTGCATCTGGGAAACTGATAATGGAAAGTAGGGAGATGGCTGATGAATTAAGCAGGTATTTTGCTTCGGTCTTCACTATAGAGGAGACAAGGAACATCCTGGAAATAGCTACAAATCAGGAAATGGAAGGGAGGGCGGAACTCAAGAAAGTTACAATCACCAGGGAAATGGCACTGAGCAAATTGTTGGGGCTGTGGGCTGACAAATCCCCAGGTCTAGTTGGACTTCACCCTAAGTCTTGAAAGAAGTGGCTAGTGAGATAGTTGATACATTGGTTTTAATTTTACAAAATTCCCTAGATTTGGGAATGTTCTATTAGATTGGAAAATAGCAAATGTAACTCCTTTATTCAAAAAGGGAGAGAGACAGAAAGCAGGAAACTATCGGCCAGTTGGCCTAACATCTGTCATAGGGAAAATGTTAGAAGCTATTATTAAAGATGTTATAGCAGGGCACTTAAAAAAATTGAAGGCAATCAGGCAGAGTCAACATGGTTTTGTAAAAGGGAAATCACGTTTAACCAATTTATTGGATTCTTTGAAGGAGTCACATGTGCTGTGGATTAAGCGGAACTGGTGGATGTACCATGCTTAGGTTTCCAGAAGGCATTTGATAAAGTGCCACATCAAAGGTTATTGCAGAAAATAAAAGCTCATGGTGTAGGGGGTAACATATTGTCCTGGATAGAAGATTGGCTGGCTGGCAGAAAGTAGAGAGTTGGCATGAATGGGTTTTTTTTTCTGGTTGGCAGGATGTGATGAGTTGTGTGCCACAGGGATCAGTGCTGGGGCCTCAACTTTTTGCAATTGATATAAGTGACTTGGATGAAGGGACTGAAGGAATTTGCTGATGATACAAAGTTAGGCAGGAAAGTAAATTGTGAAGAGGATGTAAGGAGGCTACAAAGTGACACAGATAGGTTAAGTGATTGGGCAAAGATCTGACAAATGGAATATGAAGTGGGCAAATGTGAAATCGTTCATTTTGGCAGGAAGAATAAAAAGGGAGCTTATTATCTAAATGGTGAGAGATTGCAGAGCTCTGAGATTCAGAGGGATCTGGGCGTCCTAGTGCATGAATCACAAAAGGTTAGTATGCAGGTACAGCAGGTAATTGGGAAAGCTGATAGAATGTTATCATTTATTGTGAGGGGGAATTGATTACATAAGTCGGGAGGTTATGCTTCAGTCGTACAGGGCACTGGTGAGACCACATCTGGAATTCTGTGTACAGTACTGGGGCAGAAGTTTTCATCCGGCATGCGGGCGTGCATCCCGACATCATCGTGAAGTCGTGCGGTAATTGAAAGGCCTATTAAGGCCATTAACCAGGTAATTAACCTGAATTTTATGCAAAAAGGCCCAGCAGCCTTTATGTTTGTCAGGAAACCTCATCCATGAGTGGGATGAGGTTTCCTGAAGCTACTACAAGTTAAATAAAAAGTTTCATTTGAACTTAAAAACATGTCCCATCTCATGTGATACAGTCACATGAAGGGACATGTTTCATTGAATTTTTCTGCTTTTTATTAATCTTTTTAAAAAGCACTTCAATCTCCGTGCCTCAGGGAAATTGTAGCGCTCTTTCGCGCGCATGTGCAAACTACGCGCTAGGCCCGGCTCTCCCTCCTCCCCCCCACCCACACAGGTAGCGCTCAGTGCTACCACTCGCGATCCACGCAGGGCGGGCCTTAATTGGCTCACCGCGTGAAATCGCAGTGTGGAGCTAATCGCGGGCGGCAGTCGGCTCCACAACTGCCCTCGCCCGCTCCCGCCAAGCCTACCTGACAAATGGAAAATCCTGGCCCTGATCTCTTTATTTAAAGAAAGATATGAACGCATTAGAAGCAGTTCAGAGAAGGTTTACTATACTAATACCAGGAATGCACGGGTCATCTTATAAGGAAAGACTGGACAGGTTAGGCTTGTGTCCATTGGAGTTTAGAAGAGTAAGAGGTGATTTAATTGAAACCTTTAAGATCCTGAGGGGTCTTGATAGTGTGGTTGTGGAGAGGATGTTTCCTCTTGTGGGAGAATCTAGAACTAGGGGTCACTGTTTAAAAATAAGGGGTCACTTATTTAAGACAGAGATGAGGAGAAATTTTTTCTCACAGATGGTTGAGAGTCTTTGGAACTCTCTTCCTCAAAAGGCAGTGGAAGCGGAGTCTTTGAATATTTTTAAGGCAGAGCTAGATAGATTCCTGATTAACAAAGGGGTGAAAGGTTATCGGGGGTAGGCAGGAGTGTGGAGCCGAGGTTACAATTAGATCAGCCATGATCTTATAGAATGGCAGAGCAGGATCAAGTGGCTGAGTGGCTACTCCTGCTCCTAATTCATATGTTTGTATGTTAATTACTTGCTGCACCTACATGCTAATGTTTTGTGACTCATGCACTAGAACACCTAGATCCCTCTGCACCTCGGAATTCTGCAGTCATTCTCCATTTAAGTGATACTCTGCTTTTTTTATTCTTCCTGCCAAAGTGAACAACTTCACATTTTCCCACATTATACTCCATCCACCAGATTTTTGCCTGCTCACTCAACCTATTTATCTCTGTCTACAACCTCTCATGTCCTCTTCACAACATACTTTCCTACCTATCTTTGTGTCATCTGCAAATTTAGCTACCATGCCTTCGTTCTCCTCATCTAAGTCATTGAAATAAACTATAAAAAGTTGAGGCCCCAGCACAGACCCCTGCAGGACTCCACTTGTCACATCTTGCCACCTACAATTATTGCTGCCCCTTTATCACAAGTATCCAATATTTCTTCTTGATCAACGTGATTGAAGGCCCCTGCAAACTGTATCAGCTTCTACTTCAAACTGAACCTGAAGGTGTAACATTTCCCCTCCACATCTCTCTTTCTCTCTCAAAGATAGCTCGGGTTAAGCAGATTTTGTACGTAAGAATCAGCCTCGCTCAAGTAAATCTATTCCCAGAAGATTAATGGTGTCTATTAAGTGGGCAGCAATTGCTGTTTGAGAGCAGTGTGAATGTTGGTCATTTATTAACTGCCTCCTTTATGCCATTGCTGTTAGCGCTTTAATCATCAAGTGCTTCAGTAAAACATCACAGCTGAAATTTTCTCCTATATGCAAGAGATCAAATAGATTCTAATCAAGGCAGGAGCAAGTAGTAGTAGTGATCTGCCTAAGGGTGGGTTCGCTGCTCATTTCTCCACACTTTGTGGTCTTGCAATTTCCTCGTCAGTTGCCCCTGGAGCCTCCCATTTCAATTTCAAATTGTCTTTCTCTTCCTCGCTCTTCATCTACATCCCTCTAACCTTTCTTCAGGAAGTTCTCGTACCTTAGAATTTGGCCATTCCAACCTTGTTGCCTTTTCTTGATGATGTTCACAAATGACCTTTCCCCCCTCCACCATTCTGAGAACCTCTTCATTGCTCTTCTGTTCTCTCCATCTGACCCACTCCATCATTCTCCAGAACCACATTTCACAACTTACCAGCCTTTGGGTATCATCTTTTCTCAAGGTTAGTGTTTCAGCTCCATGCAGTAAGACACTCCAAATCACAGACTATTCTTTTCTTTAGATCTCAACTCATTTTTAAAAGAAAGAGAAGAAATCGGAGCAGGTGTAGGCCATTTAGCCCATTGAGTCAGCTCCCCCATTCAATAAGATCATGCCTGATTTAATTGTGGCCTTAACTCCACTTTCCTGTCTGCCTCTAGAATAACCCTTGACTTCCTTGTCGATCAAAATTCTCTCTTGCTGAGCAATTCTTTGGGAAGAATTTTCCCCTCGTCGGTGGGGGGGGATATGCAGGAGCGGGCATGGGTGGGCGAACCTCTGATTGGCGTCCCTCAGTCGAGGGCTCATCGCCATTTTATGTGGGCTGGCCAATTAAGGCCCGCCCAGCATGACGTCTGCCAGAAAGCACTATGCACTCCCTGTGTGGGTGAGGGGGGTTCCCTCAGCTGGGGGTGCACTCTTTTGTACATGCACGTGAAAGAGTGCACTGATCTCCCTGAGGCTAAGTGCTGCCTCAGGGAGATCGGCGCCAAATTTAAAAATGGTGAAGGGGCAAAAATAATATTTCCCTGACCTGTCCCCTCATGTGACACTGTCATGTGAGTTGGAACATGTCCATCACTTTTAATCAAACATTTATTAAAATTTTAAATACCCTCATAAAATCTCATCCCGCCTGTGGATGAGGTTTCACGCTTTTTCTTAAGAATGCAAGGGCTCCCGGCCTGACCGACAAACTTAAGGTTGGTTGGGCAGGTACATTATGTACCTCAATTACTTTTTAAATGGCCTCAATAGGCCGTTGGCAGGTTGGCAGGCGCACAGCTGATTTGGCTGTGCCCCCGCCAAACTGAAAATTGAAATGAGGCAGGGTGACGTTCGGAGTTCCACCCGATGTCATCCTGTGTCATTTTACGCATCAGTGAGTGAGCCCCACCCCCTGTTCGCCGACCTAAAGATCCTGGCCTTTATGTTTGGAAAATGTATTCTTTGCCATTGTGAGTCTAACTCTGATTTCTTTATGGCTGTAAGCATGTTCTGCTAAGATGGTTCTCAGGTAGTTAAATTATGATACCTGTTGAGCTTATCTTCACAGAATCACAGAATCTCACAGTACAGAAGAGGCCCTTCGGCCCATCGAGTCTGCACCGACACGTGAGAAACACCTGACCTACCTGCCTAACCCCATTTACCAGCACTTGGCCCATAGCCTTGAATGTTATGACTTGCCAAGTGCTCATCCAGGTACTTTTTAAAGGATGTGAGGCAACCCGCCTCCACCACCCTCCCAAGCAGCACATTCCAGACCATCACCACCCTCTGGATAAAAATGTTTTTCCTCACATCCCCTCTAAACCTCCTGCCCCTCACCTTGAATTTATGTCCCCTTATGAATGACCCTTCAACTAAGGGGAACAGCTGCTCCCTATCCACCCTGTCCATGCCCTTCATAATCTTGTACACCTCGATCAGGTCGCCCCTCAGTCTTCTCTGCTCCAACAAAAATAACCCAAGTCTATCCACCCTCTCTTCATAACTTAAATGTTTCATCCCAGGCAACATCCTGGTGAATCTCCTCTGCACCCCCTCCAGTGCAATCACACCCTCCCTATAATGTGGCGACCAGAACTGCACACACTACTCCAACTGTGGTCTCACCAAGGTTCTATACAACTCCAACATGACCTCCATACTTTTGGAATCTATGCCGCGATTGATAAAGGCAAGTGTCCATATGCCTTTTTCACCACCCCTCTAACATGCCCCTCCGCCTTCAGAGATCTATGGACACAGACGCCAAGGTCCCTTTGTTCCTCAGAACTTCCTAGTGTCATGCCGTTCATTGAACACTTCCTTGTCAAATTACTCCTTCCAAAGTATATTACCTCACACTTTTCAGGGTTAAATTCCATCTGCCACTTATCTGCCCATTTGACCATCCCATTTATATCTTCCTGTAGCCCAAGACACTCAACCTCACTGTTAACCACCCGGCCAATCTTTGTGTCATCTGCAAACTTACTAATCCTACCCCCCACATAGTCATCTATGTCGTTTATATGAATGATGAATAATAGGGGACCGAGCACAGATCCCTGTGGTACGCCACTGGACACTGGCTTCCAGTCACTAAAGCATCCTTCTGTCATCACCCTCTGTCTCCGACAACTAAGCCAATTTTGAATCCATCTTATCAAATTACCCTGTATCCCATGTGCATTTGCCTTTTTTATAAGTCTCCCATGTGGGACCTTGTTAAAGGCTTTGCTGAAATCCATAAAAACTACATCAACTGCACTACCCTCATCTATACACCTGGTCACCTCCTCAAAAAATTCAATCAAATTTGTTAGGCATGACCTCCCTCTGACAAAGCCATGCTGACTATCCTTGATCAAACCTTGCCTCTCCAAGTGGAGATAGATTCTCTCCTTCAGAATTTTCTCCAATAGTTTCCCTACCACTGACGTGAGACTCACTGGCCTGTAGTTCCCTGGCTTATCTCTATAACCCTTCTTAAATAGCGGTACCACATTAGCTGTTCTCCAGTCCTCTGGCACCTCCCCCGTGGCCAGAGAGGAATTAAAAATTTGGGTCAGAGCCCCTGTGATCTCTCCTCCCTTGTCTCCCTCAGCAGTCTGGGACACAAATCATCTGGGCCTGGAGATTTGTCCACTTTTAAACCTGAAAACACCTCCAATACCTTGTCACTCCCTATATCAATTTGCGTAAGAACCTCCCAGTCTCTCTCCCCGGGTTCGATACCTTCATCCTCATTCTCTTGGATAAAGACGGAAGTGAAGTATTCATTCAACACTCTAGCGATGTCCTCTGGCTCCACCCATAGATTGCCCCCTTGATCCCTCTCCTCTCTCCTCTCCCATGATTATGTATTCCTGGCAGTCTTCATAATGTTCACCTTTTTTGTACGTTAATTTTCATTCTGTAAACTTTCATAACTTCATTCATTCTTTCCATTGGTACCTGTAGATTTACTGTTGTGCTAGCCACAAGAGTCTGGTTATTTGTGAATCTCACTACTTATACCAATTGAACTCCTACAATGACACCTTCAACAAAGGCAATGAACATAAAAACATAAGAAATAGGAGCAGGCCATTCGGCCCCTCAAGCCTGCCCCACCATTTAATAGGATCATGGCTGATCTGCCCCAGGCCTCAGCTCCTCTTTCGTGCCAGTCCCTCATAACCCTCAACTCCCGGATATTTCAAAAATCTATGTACCTCCTCTTTAAATACTTTCAGTGATCTAGCCTCCACAACTCTCTGGGGTAGGGAATTCCAGATATTCACTGCCCTCTGAGAGAAGAAATTCCTTCACATCTCAGTTTTAAATGAGTGTCCCCTTATCCTGTAACTATGTCCCCTAGACAACTGACATCCCCCCATCAGTGGAAGCATCTTCTCAACATCTACCATTTGGAGTCCCCTCAGAATCTTGTACATTTCAATAAGATCACTCCTTATTCTTCTAAACTCTAATGAATAAAGGCCTAACCTGTTCAGCCGTTCCTGATAAGCCAACCCCTTCATCCCAGGAATCAGCCTAGTGAATCTCTTTTGAACTGCCTCCAATGCCAGTATATCCTTTCTTAAATACAGGGACCAAAACTGTTCACAGTACTCCAGGTACAGCCGCACTAACCCCTGTATAGTTGTAACAAAACTTCCCTATTTTTAAACTCCAACCCCCTAGCAAAACAGGCCAAAAGTCCATTTGCCTTCTTAATTACTTGCTGCACCTGCAGGCTAACTTTTTGTGTTTCATGCACAAGAACACCCAGATCCCTTTGAGCTGCACTTTTTTGGGTCTCTCTCCATTTAAATAATAGTCTGCCTTTTGATTCTTCCTACCAAAGTGCATGACCTCACACTTTCCTACATTAAACTCCATTTGCCAGGTTTTTGCCCACTCACTCAACCTGTCTATATCCCCTTGCAGATTCCTTATGTTCTCATCACAACATGCCCTCCCACCTATTTTTGTATTGTCAGCAAATTTGGGTACATTGCACTGTGCCTCCTCTTCCAAGTCATTAATACAGACAGTAAATAATTGAGGCCCTAGGACTGATCATTGTGGTACTCCACTAGTTACATCTTTCCAACCTGAAAAAGGCCCATTAATCCTGACTCTCTGCCTTCTGTGTGTTAACCAATCCTCAATCCATGCTAATACATTACCCCCAATACCATGAGCTCCTATCTTGTGCAATAACCTTTTATGTGGAACCTTATCAAATGCCTTCTGGAAATCCAAATACACTACATCTACCAGTTCCCCTAATCAACTCTGCTTCTGATATCCTCAAAGAACTCTAGCAAATTTGTCAAACATGATTTCCCTTTCACAAAACTGCAGTGACTCTGTTTGATTGTGTTAAGCTTTTCTAAATGTCCTACTATTTCCTCCTTAATATTGGATTCTAGCATTTTCCCAATGACAGATGTTAGGCTGGCTGACCTATTGTCTCCCTCCCTTCTTGAACAGGGGGGTCACATTAACGGTTTTCCAATCCTCTGGGACCCTCCCAGAATCCAGGGAGTTCTGGAATATTTCGACCAATGCCTTCACTATCTCTGCAGCCACTTCCTTTAAAACCCTTGGATGCAGGCCATCAGGTCCTGGCGACTTGTCTGCCTTTAGTCCCATTCGTTTGTCAAATACTTTGTCTTTCGTGATAGAGACTGTTACAAGATCTTTCCTCCCATTAGCTCCTTGCTTATCTGACATCTTTGGAATGTTTATAGTGTCTTCCACTGCGAAGATCGATGTAAAATATCGGTTTAAATTATCTGCCATTTCCCTGTTCCCCATTATCAATTCTCCAGTTGCATTGTCCAAGGGTCTCACTTTAGCTACTCTCTTTCTTTTAACATACCGTATCAGCCCTTGCTGTTTTGTTTTTATATTTCTTGTCAATTTACTTTCATAATCAATTTTCTCCCACTTTATTAGCTTTTTAGTCAACCGCTGCTGGTTCCTAAAAAATTCCCAATCCTCTGGACTACCACTAGTTTTCCAGCACTCTCAGATCTATGCTCTCTGACCCAGCTTGTGTTTTGTGGAATCATATATCTGCATGCAGCTGCACTGCCGATATCAATCATTGTTTTTTGCCCCTATTACCCTGGGCAGAATTTTCTGCCTGTTGGACGGGTGGGCCCGACCCAATCTCCGGCGGGCAGGGAGCCGATCCCCGCCGGAGAAGCGGGCCCCACCGCCATTTTGAGTGGGCGGGCCAATTAAGGCCCGCCCAGCGTGATGCCCGGCGGGAAGCGCTATGCGCTCCCTGTGCGGGCAGTGGGGGGAATTCCCCAAAAGCGAGAATGCGCTCTTTCACGCATGCCTGAGGCTAACTGCTACCTCAGGGAGAGCGCTGACAGCTTTATAAACTTTAAAAATAGAAAAATAAAAAAATCCTTAACATGTCCCCCTTTTGTGACAATGTTAATAAATTTTACCGAAACTTTAATAAACTTTTTTAAACCCTACATGAAACCTCAACCCGCCAGTGGATGAGGTTTCATGTATTATCAGAAGCCCGCTGGGGCCCCTGGCCTGCCCGCCAGCCTTAAGGTTGGACGGGCAGGTCCTTTAATTGTTTTAATTATCCTGTCAATGGCCTCAATTGGCCATTGACAGGTCGGCGGGAGGACAGCTGATCTCGCTGCACCCCCACCTTCCTGGAGATTTAAATGGGGCGGGATGACGTCAGGGGTTTCCTCCCAATGTCACCCCATGTCGGTGAGTGGGCCCCGCCCCCTGCTCACTGACGGAAAAATTCAGCCCCCTGAGTGTGTGGACTAATGTCAGAATCTGGATTTTTGTGTCCTTTCTGCATATTGACTGGACAAATCAGATTGGCAGGAGTAACATGGAAGACAAATTTGTAGAGTGCATCAGGCTTTGTATGCCTTAGTTTTTGATTGGATGCTCTCCTTGACCACCTTTGTTAACGATGGTCATTCATCCTTCTCATCGAGTCCTTCATTTTGACCGGGATAAATTTTTGCTGAGCATTATGAAATATCTGCTTAAATGTCTGCCACTGCTCATCCACTGACCTTCCCCTTCGTCTATTTTCCCAGCCCACTTTAGACAACTCTTTCTTCATACCTCTGTAATTGTCCTTATTTAAATTGGAGATACTGGTTTGAGATCCGAATTTCTTGCCCTCAAACTGAATTTGAAATTCTACCATGTTGTGATCGATACCCTCTAGAGGACCCTTAACTATGAGATCTCTTATTAATCCTACCTCATTACACATTTCTCCATCTAAAATAGCCTGTTCCTGGGTAGGTTCTGCAACGTATTGCTCTAAGAAACAATCCCTGATGCACTCTACAAATTCGTCTTCCATGTTACTCCTGCCAATCTGATTTGTCCAGTCAATATGCAGAAAGGACACAAAAATCAAGATTCTGACATTAGTCCAGGCACTCAGGGTAATAGGGGCAAAGAACAATGATTGATATCGGCAGTGCAGCTGCACACAGCTATATGATTCCACAAAACACAAGTTGGGTCAGAGAGCATAGATCTGAGAGTGCTGGAAAACCTACTAGAAAATTGGGTATAATTTGCACAAATTCCACAGATTGAATAAAACTAAATTCACAGACTGAATTACATTAATCCCCAAAATGAGTTGAATTTATCCCATAGTCTGGATTACACTAATCCTTCAAACTGAATTACATTAATTCCACAGACTGAATAGCACTAAACCCAGACTGAATTGCAGTAATTTCAGACTGATTTAGACTAATCACAGACTGAATTACACTGATACAACAAATTGAATTGCACTATTTGCAGATCGAATTACACTAACCCCAGACTGAACTACATGAATCCCACAAATTGAATTACACTAATACCACAAACTGAATTACACTAATCCTACAGACTGAATTACCCTAATCCCAGATTGAATTTCACTAATCCCAGATTGAAATCTGAAACGCACTAACCTGACGCCTGAATTACACTAATCCCAAAGACTGATTTACATGAATCACAGACTGATTTACACTAATCCCAGACACAATTAATCTAATTCCACAGATTAAATTGCACTGATCCCACAGCCTGAATAACACTAATCCCTAACTGAAATACCCTCATCCCACAGACTGAATTACACTTATCCAACACACTGGATGGGATTGTCCACACTCCGCAGCTGCCAGGATCTTCCGGTCCTGCCGCCAGTCAATGGACTTCTGGCTGGGGGGCCACCTCGCCCGCGAAGGGGCCGGAAAATCCCAGCCGCTGTGATGCACTAATCCCAGACTGAATTACACTAATCCCAGACTGAATTACACTAATCCCAGACTGAATTACACTAATCCCAGACTGAATTACACTAATCCCAGACTGAATTACACTAATCCCACAGCCTGAATTACATTAATCCCACAGCCTGAATTACATTAATCCCACAGCCTGATTTACATTAATCGCACTGATTGAATTACATTGGCCACAGACTGCATTACACCAACATCTAACTCAGATGCGCCAATCCCACAAACCGAATTACAGTAACCCCAGACTGAATTCACCAAACCCACAGCCTGAATAACACCAATCCCAGAATGAATAGCACTAAACCCAGGATGAATAGCACTAATTCCAGAACGCTAATCCCCCAGGTCGATTTACACTAATCCCTCAAACAGAATCGTTGGGTTGGCGATAGCATCCACTCCCATGGAAGAGTTCTGAAAAGATCTGCTAGACAAACCCAAAATGTATAGCATTGAAGAGCTACTCAAGGATGGACGTAAGTATGAAGTGATCGTTGCAGGTCGATGAAGCTTCCAGGTCCTTAATACAATCCCAATTGTTGATGAATTCACTAGAGCACCCAAATCTAGCAAACCATGTGGAAGGTGAGGTGACTTTTCGATCAATACTGAAAGGTATGTGGCAGAAAAGGCAATCGGCAGTGGCAGTGCACTAGAGAAAATGATAATGATATGCTGATGAGACGAGGAGTGGGGAACACATGTTTCATACCATCAATCTCGCAGAGAACATGGATGCCATCTGAAGTGTTTGCCAAGATTCAAATTATCTGTCCTAAGAAAGTTGGTAACTATTTATTATTGCCCAAGATTGACATGGGGCAATTGCCAACACACTACTGCAAGTTCTAAAAGAGATATATCAACAGGCATGGAAGGCCATGGTGAAACCCACTGGTCTGAAACTCTCGGCATACAACGGTTCACTAATTATGTGTGCAGGTTCCATAATCCTGGAGTACAAATATAATCAATCCTCCTGGGTGCCACAGGTATTCTACATCATGGAGACTAAAGGTCCAGCGACTGAATGTCTACCAGCATGCTGTGACCTCACACTAGTGGCAATGCGTGGAATCAGTCAGACATCACACGGCAGGTCAACCTCAGAAACTACTCCTATCACCTCAATTAATGATCTAAAATCGAAATATCCAGAATTTTTTGACAACATTGGCAGCCTCAAGTGATCTGCAACACTACACTTGCAGGAGAATGCAAGTCCGTCAGCTGATCGGGTATATTTTGCACAATGCAAATGCCAGCAGTTACAAGATGAAATGGTGAAAGATTCCACGCTACAGAAACCATGGAAAACCATCATTGAAGGATGGCCTGATTCAATTCAGCATGTCCATAAATGTGAGAGACCATTTTGGCCTTACCGGGGTGAGCTAGGCATCTCCCGCGGAGTCATTTATAAAGGTAGGCAGGTCATCATACCGGAATCTTTGCAACCTGATATTCTTCAACAATTTCATAACTTGCACATGGGAATAGATCAGATGAGAAGACCTGCAGGAGAGACAGTCTATTGGCTGGGAATGAGCAATGACTTTGAAGTCATCGTCAAGAAGTGTGAGACATGTCAAGAGCAGATACCAAGTCAGCACAAAGCACCACTGATTCCACATGATGTTCCTACCCATCCTTGGTCCAAAATCACATCTGACATCTTTCATGTCCATGGCACTGATTTCATCATCATCGTCAACTAATTTACAAGTACCCTACTATTCGACAATTGCACAACATGTCAAGTATAACTTTCACGCATGTTGTAAGTGCTATTTTAAGTTTATCTGGTGTGTCTAGAGAGATCATTATGGATAATGGTCCACAATTTATTTGTAAGCCATTTTGGAATATGTAAGAGAAGTGGAATATCGATCACACTACATCTTCTCCTCATCACCCAGATATAATGGCCTGGTTGAACAAATGATTTGCAGGGTGAAATCCATAATTATCAAATGTAGAGAAACAAAACAAAATCTAGACATTGCAATGTTACATTTGAGAATGATAACTCAAAGTGCAACTATTCCATCACCAGCAGAGTTCATGTTTGGCCGACCAGTGTGTACCAATTTACCTACTATTACCCATTCTGCTCTCTCAGAAACTAGAGCACTAGTTTTAAAACTGCAAGAGAAGATAACCAATTCACATGATAAAAATGTGGGTATAGAATCACCAAGCTTACAGTTGGTACAGCAAGTTTGCATCCAGGATCCCACAGGAGGTCCGTGGCAACCAGTCAAGGTGACAAGAATTTGTTCAGAACCAAGATCTGGGTGTACCAGTAGATCACCTCCACGCTTTAGAGACTCATAGATTCACCAGTCCTATATACTAATGTAATGGTAACTAAACATGGACATGTATTGTAAATAGTTATACTCCATTGGAAGGGTGGTGGTGGGATGGGGGTGGGGGTGGTGGGGGGGGGGTGGTGGGGGTGGGGGGTGGAATGCATCTTTAAGAAAGGGGAGTGTTGTCATATGCTTTAAGGGATAGCAGCATGCCATCACGAGAAGGGAAGTGTGTCATGTGATCCAGCCTCAGTTTCACTTTGACCTGCAGCAGAACACAGGCATACAGCTCTGTCATCCTCAAGCTTTCCATCCCTCTATATCTGTTCACATGTGTCTACAATTAATAAATGAACCCACAACACGTTTGCACAATCCATTATGAGTGATTGGTGTCCTTGTATCATCATAACACACATGACAACTAACTGCACACTGAGTTACACTAAATCCACAGCCTGATTTCAGACTAATCCCACAGACTGAATTACAGTAATCCAAATCCTGACTAACAATTTAGGGGGAGGCAGTGGTATTGTCATTCGATTAGTAATCTAGAGACCGAGAGTATTGCTTTGGGGACCTGGGTTCGAATCCTGCTATGGCAGATGGTGGAATTTGAATTCAATAAAAATAAAATCTGGAATTAAAAGTCTGATGATGACCATGAAATCATTGTCGATTGTTGTAAAAACCCATCCGGGTCACTAATGTCCTTTAGAGAAGGAAATCTGCTGTCCTTACCTGGTCTGGCCTACATGTGACTCCAGACCCACAGCAATGTAGTTGACTCTTTTAAGCGCCCTCTAAACAAGGGCAATTATGGATGGGCAATAAATGCTGGCCTAGTCAGCAACACTCACATCCCAAGAATGAATAAAAGAAACAATAACCTCACAGCCTGGATAACACAAATCCCATGGTTAAATTACATTAATCCCAGATCTGGAATTGCGCTAATCCCATAGACTGAATAACATAATCCCAGACTGAATTGCACAAATGCCACAGACTGAATAACACTAGCGCTGATCGAATTAGACTAATCCCACAGACTGAATTACACTAGTGCTGACTGAATTAGACCAATCACACAGACTGCATTACACTAGTGCTGACCGAATTAGACTAATCCCACAGACTGAATTACACTAGTGCTGACCGAATTAGACTAATCCCACAGACTGCATTACACTAGTGCTGACCGAATTAGACTAATCCCACAGACTGCATTACACTAGTGCTGACCGAATTAGACTAATCCCACAGACTGAATTACACTAGTGCTGACCGAATTAGACTAATCCCACAGACTGCATTACACTAGTGCTGACCGAATTAGACTAATCCCACAGACTGAATTACACTAGTGCTGACCGAATTAGACTAATCCCATAGACTGAATTACACTAGCACTGACCGAATTACTTATCCCACTGCCTCAATTACACTAATTCAAGACGGAATTACACAAACCCCAGAGCATTGCTGAAAAAAATAGAGACATGTTGTTGAAGCTTTTCCTCTTGCACTCATCAGCATAGTTTTCAAGTATACAAATAGTAAAGGGAACAACAATTTATATTGCCTGAGAAGAGAGTGCTGATTGATTGGCAAGTAGACACTGATTGGTAAAGGCATTTGCATGGAAAATGCACCAGCGAATAAGTTAACTGCCAAGCTTTTGTTCATATTCAAAGCAGGCAGGTCAGCTCTGATTGGTCAACGCATTGCCAGGGGAATGAATCAGGGAATGGCTATTCCCCAAGCTTTTGTTTAGATGAAAAAAGGCACAATGTGTGGACACGTTCCTTCAACCTGCAGGACAGGGCCCTGTGAATGAATAGATGCAGCTTCTAGCATAGCATTCTTAATGATGGGTCTAAATATATATCCGTTGGACCAGCAGCTAAGCATGACCAGACAACACTGATCAAAAGCAAGTTTCAAAAATGCTTGTTGGACCTGAGTGCGAATAGCAAGCTGACAGATAGTATATCTGATAGGATTTGTCTTCACGGTTCACTGCATCTGCGTTTTGTTTTTTTATTCATTCACAGGATGTGGGCTTTGCTGGCTGGGCCAGCATTTATTGCCTATCTCTAGTTGTCCTTGAGAAGGTGGTGGTGAGCTGCCTTCTTGATCTGCTAGAGTTCATGTGGTATAGGTACACCCACAGTGCTTTTAGGAAGGGAGTTTCAGGATTTTGACCCAGTAACGGTGAAGGAACGGTGATATATTTCCAAGTAAGGATGGTGAGTGACTTGGAGGGGAACTTCCGGGTGGTGGTGTTCCCATCTATCTGTTGCCCTTGTCCTTCTAGATGGTAGAGGTCGTGGGTTTGGAAGGTGCTGTCTAAGGAGCCTTGGTGAATTCCTGCAGTGCATTTTGTACATGGTACACACTGCTGCTACTGTGCGTCAGTGGTGGAGGGAGTTAATGTTTATGGATGTGCTGCCAATCAAGCGGCTGCTTTGTTCAGTCTCAAGCTTCTTGAGTGTTGTGGGAGCTGCACTCATCCAGGCAAGTGGGGAGTACTCCATCACACTCCTGACTTGTGCCTTGTAGATGGTGGGTAGGCTTTGGGGAGTCAGGAGGTGAATTACTTGCCGCATGATTCCTAGCCTCTGACCTGCTCTTGTAGCCACAGTATTTATATGGCTAGTCCAGTTCAGTTTCTGGTCATTGCTAACCCCCAGGATGTTGATAGTGGGGGATTTAGTGATGGTAATGCCATTGAACATCAAGGGGCAATGGTTGGATTCTCTCTTGTTGGAGATGATCATTGCCTGACACTTGTGTGGCATGAATGTTACTTTCCACTTGTTAGTCCAAGCCTGGATATTATCCAGGTCTTGCTGCATTTGAACATGGACTGCTTCAGTAACTGAGGAGTTGCGAATGGTGCTGAACATTGTGCAATCATCAGCGAACATCCTCCCTTTTGACCTTATGATGGAAGGAAGGTCATTGATGAAGCAGCTGAAGATGGTTGGGCTGAGGACACTACCCTGAGGAACTCCTGCAGTGATGTCCTGGAGCTGAGATGACTGACCTCCAACAACCACAACCATCTTCCTTTGTGCTAGGTATGGTTCCCACCAGCAGAAGGTTTTCCCCCTGAATACCATTGACTCCAGTTTTGCTAGGGCTCCTTGATGGCACATTCTATCGAATGCAGCCTTGATGTCAAGGGCAGTCACTCTCACCTCACCTCGGGAGTTCAGCTCTTTTGTCCATAATTTGAACCAAGGCTGTAATGAGGTCAGGAGCTGAGTGGCCCTGGCGGAACCCAAACTGGGCATCAGTGAGCAGGTTATTGCTCAGCAAGTGTCACTTGATAGCACTGTTGATGACCCCTTCCATTACTTTACTGATGATTGAGAGTGGACTGATGTCGTGGTAATTGGCTGGGTTGGGTTTGTCCTGCTTTTTGTGTACAGGACATACCTGGGCAATTTTCCACATAGCCAGGTAGATGCCATTGTTGTACCTATACTGGAACAGCTTGGCTAGGAGCGTGGCAAGTTCTGGAGCACATGTCTTCAGTACTATTGCTGGAATATTGTCAGGACCCATAGCCTTTGCAGGATCCAGTGCCTTTAGCCGTTTCTTGAAATCACGTGGAGTGAATCAAATTGTCTGAAGACTGGCAGCTGTGTTGCTGGGGACCTCCGGAGGAGGCCGAGATGGATCACCCACTCAGCACTTCTGGCTGAAGATTGTAGCAAATTCTTCAGCCTTATCTTTTGCACTGATGTGCTGGGTTCCCCCATCATTGAGGATGGGGATATTTGAGGAGCCTCCTCCTCCAGTGAGTTGTTTAATTATTCACCACCATTCATGACTGCAGAGCTTAGATCTGATCTGTTGGTTGTGGGATTGCTTAACTCTGTCTATCACTTGCTGCTTATGCTGTTTGGCCCGCAAGTAGTCCTGTGTTATAGCTTCACCAGGTTGACACCTCATTTTTAGGTGTGCCTGGTGCTGCTCCTGGCATGCCCTCCTGCACTCTTCATTAAACCAGTGTTGATCCCCTGGCTTGATGGTAATGGTAGAATAGGGGATATGCCGGGCTATGAGGTTACAGATTGTGGTTGTGTACAATTCTGCTGATGCTGATGGCCCACAGCACCTCATGGATGCCCAGATCTGTTTGAAATCTATCCCATTTAGCATGGTGGTCGTGCCACACAACACGATGGAGGGTATCTTCAATGTGAAGGCGGGACTTCATCTCCACAATGACTGTGCGGTGGTCACTCCTACAGATACTGTCATGGACAGATGCATCTGCGGCCGGCAGGTCGGTGAGGATGAGGCCAAGTATGTTTTTCCCTCTTGTTGGTTCCCTCACCACCTGCCGCAGACCCAGTCTAGCAGCTATGTCCTTTAGGACTCAGCAGCTCGGTCAGTAGTGGTGCTACCGAGTCACTCTTGGCGATGGGTATTGAAGTCCCCCCACCCAGAGTACATTCTGCACCCTTGCCACCCTCAGTGTTTCCTCCAAATGGTGCATATGTATAGGCTGCCCAAGATATACAAAAGTGATGTCCCTTTACACCCTATCTTATCTATAGCTGGTTCTGCACAACATTCTGCACAACACTTCAGCTCTGAGGAAGAGTCATATGCACTTGAAACATTGGGTGGAATTTTCTGTGCCCTCTGTCAGCGGGCGTGATAGGTGGCGTGAGCGGACAATATGGCTCAATTGGCTTCACGAGGGCGGGAAGGCAGGTTGCGATTGTCTGCTCAGCCATTTCCTGACAATAGTCATCGGGGAGCTCATTGTAACACATCAGTGTATCATTAAAAGGCCATTCCCTCAGGCTCTTGGACCCCTGCCGGATAGTCCATCCACATCAGCGGGAAAGCACGTCGACGTGTTTCACAATAGCACGCAGGCAACATGCACTTGGCGGCCTGCACTTTGGGGAACTGGATGTGAGTGAACAGCATCGCTCTGCAGAGATCGCCAGGGTCGCCTGTTGCTTGGCAGACTTCAGCGGCACTGGGGGGGCCGGGGTCAAGTGCCGCTCTGCCACGGATGAGACTGTTGTTGGTGGGTGTGTGCGGGGGCAGCTGCTGTCCAGCCACAGAGGTGACTGTTGTTTGGGGGGGGGGTTGCTGCCCTGGCGTTGGATCCCGCACACAAGAAGTCAAGGTGGGGGGCAGGGTAAGTGAGAAGAGTGGCCGCGCAGTGGGGACACCTGAATAAACTGGCCATTTCTCTGCAACTGAGACAGTTCAGGCACAGCCACAGTGATATCATTGCAGTCGGGTTCCTAGCCTGCCCGCCCATGCAAGCAATGTGGGGGCACCAAAGGGCCACCAAGTGCTCCAGGCCTCCCCCACTGACCCCCCACCCAACCACCCCCCTCCCTTACCCCGCCTAACCCCGACACAGACTGCGAGTCTACAACCACTTTATTGGACCAGGGAGCAGTTGGACTGCACACGTTGTACAATCTCCTCACCAACACTGGCCATGGAGCAGTCACTGCTGGAGGTGCTCACAGCCTCTTGCAATCTCAGCACTCTGGTTTGGACCAGTGTCCCCCATGTCACAGGCTGACAGGGCAGCCATGCAGCGCACTCATCTCTGGCCATCCGAGGGGTGACAAGCACTCTCCAGGAAGCGTTAAGTGGTGGCCACACAGGGGCAGGAAAGGTGCTAAGTACAGTCATGGTAACCATGTCTCTCTCTCTTTCATGCTGCAGGAGGATCACGTCAGGATCATGGGTCCTGGTGACCTAGCTGTGTGCCTGATGGCCCACAGAGAGCAGAGAAGATGGAGGAGGGAGCGACTGAGGCTCCTGGCCGTGCAAAGGCAGGAGCAGCAACTTCATGAAGAAGGGGCTGCTGGGGCTTCCGCACACGCTGCCCAGGAGTGACAGTGAGCCATTGCTGGTCAGCGCCTAGCGACGCCCAGGATCTATGGACACCGCCTGTCATTCCTGCAGATGACTGAGAACCAGTATTGCCATTGACTGCGCATGTCTAGGGACCTGGTGACTCACATCTGCCACTTACTGCAGGACTTGGCGCCAATGGGACATGGAGGGCATCCACTGTCAGTGGCTGTAAAAGTGACCGTGATGCTCAATTTCTACGCCAGTGGCTCCTTTCAGGGCTCCACAGGTGACCTCTGTGGGATTTCACAATCCACCACCCACAAATGCATCCATGAGGTCACGGATGCCATCTTCTCCATGGCCCAGAACATTGTGCATTTCGCCCGGGACCGGGACAGCCAGGATGGAAGGGCCATTGGATTTGCCCTGATCTCGGGATCCCCACAGGCGCAGGGTGTGATTGACTGCACTCATGTGGTGCTCAGGTCTCCATTGCTGCACTCAATGGTCTTTATCAACCGCAAGGGCTTCCACTCACTGAATGTGCAGCTGGTATATGACCACCAGAAACACATCCTGCAGGTGTGCGCACGGTTTCCAGAGAGTTTACATGACTCCTACATCCTCAGTCAGTCACAGATCACTGGAATCTTCCAGGGTCCACAGAAGCTGCAGGGATGGCTCCTCAGGGACAAGGGCTACCCGCAGAGGTCGTGGCTGATGACACCCGTGCAGCGGCCTCAGACTGCTGCAGAGAGAAGATATAATGAGGCTCATACTGCAGCTCGCAACTTGGTAGAGCAGGGGTGCTGAAGATGAGGTTCTGGTGCCTGGACCGATCTGATGGAGCCTGCAATACAGTCTGCAGAGGGTGTCATGCATCTGCTGCGCCCTTTACAACCTGGCGCTGCAACGGGGAGAGCGGCTGCTGAGGAGGAGGTGGAGGAGCTGCACATCGTCTCAGATGAGGAGGGCGCTGATGGAGATGAGGCTGAGGAGTTCCTCAGAGGTGACGATGACAGGGATGAGACCCTCGCACTGGTTAGACAAGGCTCGGGAGGCCCTCATAGCTGCTAGATTTGTGGAGGATGATGACGACATGCAGTGAGCTGACCCCATATGTCCTCGCATTGAATTTGTGAATGTTTGACTCCAGTCTGGCTTATGGCAGCGCCAATACCCTCTGTGAGAAAGCTCCTGTCACGGAGATGCAGTGGAGGCCCTAGAAGTCATTCAATCGCAGGAGGATGATGACGACCTGCAGTGAGGACACTCCATAGATCTTCACACAGCCTCTGTGAATGTCTGACTCCTGTCTGGCCGAGGGCAGCTCACTTGTGCTCTGTGATCCAGGTTATATCATAGAGATGCAGCCATGAATCTTTAGAAGCATCTGATGCTTTGTCCACCTTCAGCACCTGAGCCCTTCAGGAGCTGGTGCACAGCATCACTGGTCACAGATGCTGAAGAGATGGGGGCCAGCCCCACCTTAAAGGTGCTGAGAGCACAGGGAGAATGAGGGAACTCTGTGGCACCTGCCCAGTACATTCTGGCAGCAATGACCAGCACCATCGAGGTGCAGGCATCAGTAATATGTCCAGGGAGTGTGAGGCCGGACCATCACTTTGGTCTGAAGGCTGCACAGACACAGGGAAGAGACACTGGACTGAGACACCTGCCTTTATCTTGTGCAGAAAGGTTTCACATCTGAGTGACAAGAACACTGCTCATCAGAACAAGGAGCCATAGGCAGGGGGACATTCTTGGGAATTTATTGGCAATAATGAACAATATGTACAAGTGATTAATACCCGTGCCCAGGCTGTGCAACTAATTCCCCTTAACTGTCCTAACCCTGCCGCCATTTCTTGGTGCTCCCCCGACATCCACAGTAGCGGTGGAGGCAGCCTGCTGACTGCTACGCCCTGTCTGTGATGACTTTGGCAGACATCCTCTGTAGGGCCGTGACTTGGAGGGCCCCGGCCTGCTTTCGGGGTCCTGCTGTGTGGCAGTGGCACCCTCCTCGGCCTGTGGAGCTGGAGCTGCGGAGGTTACAGGAAGAGGGGAGTCAGATTGGTCGGACACTCCCAGAGTCGCCTGGGTTGATGGCCCCGGAGTGTGCACCTGCTGATCCTCCTCCCTATGGGTGCCCGAGGGCCCCAGACTGACCCTGTGAGAGGAAGGGGAAACTGGAGTGAGATCGAGCTGCCCAGCACCCCTCTCACGTACACACTGTTGGAGGCCAACTATGGCATCAGGGAGGGAGTTGAGCCCACACAGCAGTGCAGAGGCCAAGCTCTGGACCAAGGTCTCCATTGCACCCTACCAGTGTTGACCTCGGTGCATTGACAATGCCGGCACTATAACCTCAGCCTGAAGACGGACGGACTCCTCCATTGTGCCTTGCAATCTGAGGAGTGCAGCGGACATCCCTTCCTGATGTTCCCAAGCTTGCCTTTGCAGCTGCAGCAACTGTGACATGACCGACTCCAGAGGCTCCTCATCTGCGAATGACAGCCCACTCACCATGGAAACGGCGTGGTTCCCGGGAATGCATAAATAATGAAGTGGGCTTGGGACATTTCCTGTGTGAAAACCCATCATCGCGGCCGGTGAGTAAACCGACATTTGATCCACCTGCTGCCACACTTGGTGCAAATTTGGGAAAATTCCACCCGTTAACTCTGTTGCTTTCTCCACAGATGCTTCCAGACCTCCTGAGTTTTTCCGGCTTTTTCTGTTTTTATATCTGCATAACGTGATTTGGCCAAATGGTTGGTCAATTTGCTACAACCAGTTCTGAGCAAGGTTTCCAAATACATAGCGAAGACCACACAGGACTTGCATATCGATAGCAATGCTGTGTCCATGTGCTCATTTACATTGCTAGCCTATTCACCAATGTACCACTCAAGGGAACCATAGGTGTTTGCACTGTGTCACTATATCATGGTGATCTAGATGCACCACCATTGTCAGAATCTGTATTCATTGAACTTATGAACTCAGCAACCTGTGCAGTTGAGTCAGTTGTAACTACACCATGTATGCCCAAATAGGTGGTGTTGCCAGGGAATCCTCTAGGTTCAGCTCTCACAAACATCTTTATCGGTTTCCATGAGAAATACACCTACAATGGGATTACACCTAACCTACTACCCCCTTGCAGATTTCCAATATGTAGTTAGTACATTTGCTATATTTGAATCTGCAGCTGCATGTAAGAACTTCCTTACAATCCATGATGGGCTCCATCCTGCACTCAAATCCACCTTTGAAATGGAGCAGTCAAATGAGTTCCCTTTCCTCAAAGTGCTGGGTGAGAAATCTGCCAATGGGTTCTCCACGACTGTCTACTGCAAGCCTACCTTCACTGGTCAATATATGCGTTGGGATTCCTACAGTTCCAAGCGCTATACGGTCGGCCTTATTGACAACCTCATAAACAGCACGTAAGCTATTTACTCACCATGCAAGCTTGATGCTGAAATAAGGCGCATCAGAGCCATCCTGCAGGTTAATGGCTACCCTGATCAGATCATTGCTCGCTGTATATCACTCATCATTGGGCCTAAGGTCGCCAGTAAGGTTGCCCAGTCTGCTTCAGATTAAAGTGTCTCAAAAATTTGAGCCAACAGGTGAGGTTAGCCATTTCGCACTGCTACTGTGCAGTAGCAACATGAGTGGTATTCACTACTAACAGGATTTTGCAGTCAAGCTAAAAAGAAGTTCTGCCTATCACATAAATGAGTAATGTGGTATATGACTTTCAATGCTGGAGTGATGCCAGGTATGTAGGCTACTGGTGGATTGAGTCAAACAGCACGTTCTTTTTTTAAATTCATTTACGGAATGTGGGTGTCACTGGCTGGGCCAGCATTTATTGACCATCCCAGGTTGCCCTTGAGAAGGTGGTGGTGAGCTGCCTTCTTGAACCTCTGCAGTCCATGTGGTGCAGGTACACCCACAGTGCTGTTAGGGAGGGGGTTCCAGGATTTTGATCCAGCGACAGTGAAGGAACTGCAATATATTTCCAAGTCACGATGGTGAGTCATTTGGAGGGGAACTTCCAGGCGATGGTGTTCCCATCTATCTGCTGCCCTTGTCCTTCTAGATGGTAGTGGTTGTGGGTTTGGAAGGTGCTCTCGAAGGCGCCTTGGTGAATTCCTGCAGTGCATCTTGTAGATGGTACACACTGCTGCCACTGTGTGTCGGTGGTGGAGGGAGTGAATGTTTGTGGATAAGGTGCCAATCAAGGGGCTGCTTTGTTCTGGATGGTGTCGAGCTTCTTGAGCTGCACTCATCCAGGCAAGCGGGGAGTATTCCATCACACTCCTGACTTGTGCCTTGTAGATGGTAGACAGGCTTTGGAGGGTCAGGAGGTGAGTTACTCATTGCAGGATTCCTAGCTTCTGACCTTCGGCTGTTCGCAACAGGCAAAGTGCAGATTGTATCCAATCAGTCATGCTTGCAAAACATTGTGTTCATTAGATGTGATTCCATGATTAGACAACACTTGCTAAACAATCCTGATTGTGTTAAGAATTACACTGAAAACCAATTTAAGATTGTCAGTTGGGCTCTCAGTGTGACTCACTCACATATGTTGGAAGTTACATATATTCACAAACAGGGCTCTGTACTTTTCAGACAGAGGGAGTGTATTCACACGTTGCGGCTTTTTCAACTACACAAAAGCTTGGGGGACAGCCATCCCCTTGTTCATTCCCCATGACAATGACCTGCCCAATCAAAGTTGACCTGCTGGTTTGAATTTGAACAACAGCTTGGCAGTTAACTGTTCCCTGGTGCATTCTTCATGGCAAAGTCTCGACCAACCAGAGCCCACTTTCCAACCAGCCAATCAGCACTGTCTTCTCATGCAGTTCCCATTAATATGTCAAGATAATAACAGCAAACTGTCCTGATGAGTGCAAGATGAAATGCTTTGGCAGCATGTCTCTACTTTCAGCAATACTGAAGTTCTGTACTACCAACCAATTAATCCAAGACTGAATGACACTAACCCTGGATTTAATTACACTAATCTCACAGCCTGAATAAAACTAAACCCACAGTCCAAATTACACTATTCCCACTGTGTGAATTACACTATTCCCACTGTGTGAATCACACTAAGCCCACTGTGTGAATCACACTAAGCCCACTGTGTGAATCACACTAAGCCCACTGTGTGAATCACACTAAGCCCACTGTGTGAATCACACTAAGCCCACTGTGTGAATCACACTAAGCCCACTGTGTGAATCACACTAAGCCTACTGTGTGAATCACACTAAGCCCACTGTGTGAATCACACTAAGCCCACTGTGTGAATCACACTAAGCCCACTGTGTGAATCACACTAAGCCCACTGTGTGAATCACACTAAGCCCACTGTGTGAATCACACTAAGCCCACTGTGTGAATCACACTAAGCCCACTGTGTGAATCACACTAAGCCCACTGTGTGAATCACACTAAGCCCACTGTGTGAATCACACTAATCCCACAGAGTGAATCACACTAATCCCACAGAGTGAATCACACTAATCCCACAGAGTGAATCACACTAATCCCACAGAGTGAATCACACTAATCCCACAGAGTGAATCACACTAATCCCACAGAGTGAATCACACTAATCCCACAGAGTGAATCACACTAATCCCACAGAGTGAATCACACTAATCCCACAGAGTGAATCACACTAATCCCACAGTGTAAATCACACTAATCCCACAGTGTAAATCACACTAATCCCACAGTGTAAATCACACTAATCCCACAGTGTAAACCACACTAATCCCACAGTGTAAATCACACTAATCCCACAGTGTAAATCACACTAATCCCACAGTGTAAATCACACTAATCCCACAGTGTAAATCACACTAATCCCACAGTGTAAATCACACTAATCCCACAGTGTAAATCACACTAATCCCACAGTGTAAATCACACTAATCCCACAGTGTAAATTACACCAATCCCACAGTGTAAATTACACTAATCCCACAGTGTAAATTACACTAATCCCACAGTGTAAATTACACTAATCCCTAAAAGAATATCCCACTGTCTGAATTAGACTAATCCTACAGAGTGATTTACACTAATCTCATAGCTAGAATGACACTAATCCCACAGCCTGAATTACACCAACCATAGCCTTAATTATACTAATCACAGAGACTGAATTACACAAGTTCCGCAATATGAATTACACTAATCCCCCAGATTAATTTGAACTGATTGGAACATAGAAATGCAGGAGCAGGAGTAGGCCATTCGGCCTGTCGAGCCTGCTCTGCCATTCAAACAGATCATGGCTGAACATCTAACCCAACCCTATGTTCCTGCAGTATCCCCAATCCCTTGATGTCGCTGATATCCAGAAATCTATCAATTTCTGTCTTGAACATGTTCATAGATTGAGATTCCACAGTCCTCTGGGCTAGAGGATTCCAAAGATTCATCATCCTCTGAGTGAAGAAATTCCTCCTCATCTCAGTCCTAAATGGCCTGCCCCTTATTCTACATACGAACATATGAATTAGGAGCAGGAGTAGGCCACTCGGCCCCTCAAACCTGCTCTGCTATTCAATAACAGCTGAGACTGTGTTTGTTGATGCTACACTCACCAGCCAGGAGAACCATCCTATCTACATCGACTCTGTCACGGCCTGTAAGAATTTTGTAAGTTTCAATGAGATCACCTCTCATTCTTCGAAACTCTAGAGAATACAGATGCAAGAACAGAGAACAAAGAACAAAGAAAAGTACAGCACAGGAACAGGCCCTTCGGCCCTCCAAGCCTGCGCCGATCATATTGCCTCTCAAGCTAAAACATTTTGCACTTCCGGGGTCCGTATCCCTCCATTCCCATCATATTCATGTATTTGTCAAGCTGCCTCTTAAACACCACTATCGTACCTGCTTCCACCGCCTCCTCTGCAGCGAATTCCAGATACTCATTACCCTCTGCGTAAAAAACTTGCCCCGCACATCTCTTCTAAAGTTTTCTCCTCTCACCTTAAATCTATGTCCCCTAGTAATTGACTCTTCCACCCTGGGAAAAAGCTTCTGACTATCTACTCTGTCCATGCCACTCATAATTTTGTCAACTTCTATCAAGTCGCCCCTCAATCTCCATCGCTCTAGTTAGAACAATCCGAGTTTCTCCAACTTCTCCTCATAGCTAATAACCTCCAGACCAGGCAGCATCCTGGTAAACCTCCTCTGCACCCTCTCCAATGCCTCCACATCCTTCTGGTAATGTGGCGATCAGAATTGCATGCAATATTCCAAGTGTGGCCTAACCAAGGTTCTATACAGCTGCAGCATGACTTCCCAGCTTTTATACTCAATACCCCTGCCGATGAAGGCAAGCATGCCATATGCCTTCCTGACTACCTTTTCCACCTGCGTTGCCACTTTCAGTGACCTTTGGACCTGTACACCCAGATCCCTCTGCCCATCGATGCACTTAAGGGTTCTGCCATTTACTGTATAATTCCTGCCTGTATTAGACCTTCCAAAATGCATTACCTCGCATTTGTCCGGATTAAACTCCATCTGCCATATCTCCGCCCAAGTCTTCAACCGATCTATATCCCGTTGTAGCCTTTGACAATCCTCTTCACTACCTGCAACTCCTCCAACCTTAGTGTTGTCTGCAAACTTACTAATTAGCCCAGTTACATTTTCCTCCAAATCATTTATGTATACTACAAACAGCAAAGGTCCCAGCACTGATCCCTGCGGAACACCACTAGTCACAGCTCTCCATTCAGAAAAGCACCCTTCCACTGCTACCCTCTGTCTTCTATGACCAAGCCAATTCTGTATCCATCTTGCCAGCTCACCTCTAATCCTGTGCGACTTTACCTTCTGTACCAGTCTGCCATGAGGGATTTTGTCAAAGGCCTTACTGAAATCCATGTAGATAACATCCACTGCCCTTCCATCATCGATCATCTTTGTCACTTCCTCAAAAAACTCGATCAAGTTAGTGAGACACGACCTCCCTTTCACAAAACCATGCTGCCTCTCACTAATACGCCCATTTGTTTCCAAATGGTAGTAAATCCTGTCACGAAGAATCTTCTCCAATAATTTCCCTACCACTGGTGTAAGGCTCAACGGCCTGTAATTTCCTGGATTATCCCTGCTACCCTGCTTAAACAATGGAACAACATTGGCCATTCTCCAGTCCTCTGGGACCTCACCCGTAGCCAGTGAGGATACAAAGATTTCTGTCAAGGCCCCAGCAGCCTCCTCCCTTGCCTCCCTCAGTACTCTGGGGTAGATCCCATCTGGCCCAGGGGACTTATCCACCTTAATATTCTTCAAGACGCCTAACACCTCCTCTTTTTTGATCTCAACATGATCCAGGCTATCTACACACTCTTCCCCCGACAAATCGACCGCTAAGTCCTTCTCTTTGGTGAATACTGATGAGAAGTACTCATTTAGTATCTCTCCCATTTCTTCTGGTTCCACACACAGATTCCCACCTCTGTCCCTGGGTGGACCTACCCTTTCCCTGGCTACCCTCTTGCTTTTCACATATGTATAAAAGACCTTGGGATTTTCCTTAATCCTGGTTGCCAATGACTTTTCATGACCCCTTTTAGCCCTCCTGACTCCTTGCTTAAGTTTCTTCCTACTTTCTTTATATTCTCCACAGGCTTCATCTGTTCCCAGCCTTCTAGCCCTTATGAATGCTTCCCTTTTCTTTTTGACTAATCTCACGATATCCTTTGTTATCCAAGGTTCCTGAAACTTGCCATACTTATCCTTCATCCTAGCAGGAACATGCCGGTCCTGAATTCTTATCAACTGATGTTTGAAAGCCCCCCACATGTCAGTTGTGACAATCCTGCTACCCCAGGGATTAGTCTGGTGAACCTCCTTTACACTCCCTCTTTGGCAAGCAAATCCTTCCTTAGATAAGGAAACCAAAACTGTACACAATACTCCAGGTGCAGTCTCACCAAGGCTCTATACAATTGCAGCAAGACATCTTCACCCCTGAACTCAAATCCCCTTGTGATGAAGGCCAACATACCATTTACCTTCCTAATTGCTTGCTGCACCTGTATGCTAACTTTTAGTGACTCATGAACAAGGACACCCAGGTCCCTTTGGACATCAACACTTCCCAATCTCCCACCTTTTAAGAAACATCATATTTCTGTTTTTTTCTACCAAAGTGGATAACTTCACACTTATTCACATTATATTCCATTATCCATGTTCTTTCTCACTCACTTAGCGTGTCCAAGTCCCCTGGAAGCCTCTTTGTGCCCTCCTCAGAACTCACAACCCTGCCTGGTTTTGTATCATCAGCAAATTTGGAAATATTACATTTGGCCCTACAGCAAATCATTTATACAGATTGTGGCCAGCTCTGGCCCCAGCACTGATCCTTGCAGTACCTCACGAGTAACAGTCAGCCATCCTGAGAATGACCTGCTTATTCCTACTCTCTGTTTCCTGCCTGTTAACCAATTCACAATCCAAACCGATAGGTTACATTAATCCCAGACTGAATTACATTAATCCCAAACTGAGTTACACTAACCCCAGACTGAGTTACACTAACCCCAGACTGAGTTACACTAACCCCAGACTGAGTTACACTAATCCCACAGATTTAATTACACTAACCCCAGACTGAACTACATTAATCCCAGGCTGAATTACACTGATTACAGAGCCTGAATTACACCAATCCCATTTTGATTTACACTAATCCCAGCCTGAATTACACCAATCCTACAGACTGAATTACACCAATCCTACAGACTGAATTACACCAATCCTACAGACTGAATTACACCAATCCTACAGACTGAATTACACCAATCCTACAGACTGAATTACACCAATCCTACAGACTGAATTACACTAATCCTACAGACTGAATTACACTAATCCTACAGACTGAATTACACTAATCCTACAGACTGAATTACACTAATCCTACAGACTGAATTACACTAATCCTACAGACTGAATCACACTAATCCTACAGACTGAATCACACTAATCCTACAGACTGAATCACACTAATCCTACAGACTGAATCACACTAATCCTACAGACTGAATCACACTAATCCTACAGACTGAATTACACTAATCCTACAGACTGAATTACACTAATCCTACAGACTGAATTACACTAATCCTACAGACTGAATCACACTAATCCTACAGACTGAATTACACTAATCCCAGACTGAATCACACTAATCCTACAGACTGAATTACACTAATCCTACAGACTGAACCACACTAATCCTACAGACTGAATTACACTAATCCTACAGACTGAATTACACTAATCTGAGTCTCAATTACACTAATCCCAGTCTCAATGACACTTATCCCAGACTGAATTATATACAGTCATAGAGGTCCACAGCATAGAAAAAGGCCCTTTGGCCCATCGAGGTCAAACAAGTACCTAACTACTCTAATCCCATTTAGGCCCATAGCCTTGTATGCCATGGCATTGCAAGTGCACATCCAAATACTTCTTAAATGTTATGAGGGTTTCTGCCTCTACCACCCTTTCGGGCAGTGAGTTCCAGATTCTCACCACCTTCTGGGTGAAAAAGTTCTTCCTCACATCACCTCTAAACTTCCTGCCCCTTACCTTAAATCTATGCCCCCTGGTTATTGGTCCCTCCAACAAGAGGAAAAGTTCCTTCCTGTCTACCCTATCTATGCCCCTCATAATTTTATACACCTCAATCATGTTCCCCCTCAATCTCCTCTGCTCCAGGGAAAATAGCCCCAGTCTATTCAATCTCTCCTCATAACTAAAACTCTCCAGGCCAGGCAACATCCTGGTAAATCTCCTCTGCACTCTCTCTAGTGCAATCACATCCTTCCTATGATGCGGATTCCAGAACTGCATGCAATACTCTAGCTGTGGCCTAACCAGCATTTTATACAGTTCCAGCATAACCTCCCTGCTCTTATATTCTATGCCTTTGCTAATAAAGGCAAGTATCCCATATGCCTTCTTAACCACCTTATCTACCTGTCCTGCTACCTTAAGGGACCGGTGGACATGCACACCAAGGTCCCTCTGATCCTCAGTACTTCTCAGGGTCCTACAATTCATCATGTATTCCCGTGCCTTGTTTGTCCTGCCCAAGTGCATCACCTCACACTTATCCTGATTAAATTCCATTTGCCACTGATCAGCCTGTCTGACCAGCCCATCTATATCTTCCTGTAATCCAAGGCTATCCTCCTCACTATTTACCACCCCACCAATTTTCGTGTCATCGTGAACTTGCTGATCAACCCTCCTACATTCAAGTATAAATCGTTTATATATACCACAAACAGCAAGGGACCAACACCGATCCCTGTGGAACCCCACTGGACACCGGCATCCAGTCACAAAAACACCCCTCGACCATCACTCTCTGCTTCCTGCCACTCAGCCACTTCTGGATCCATTTTGCTAAACTGCCTTGGATCCCATGGGCTCTTACCTTCGTTATCAGTCCCCCATGCGGAACCTTATCAAAAGCTTTGCTGAAGTTCAAGTAGACTACATCAAATGCATTGCCCTCATTTACACACCTGGTCACCTCTTCGAAAAATTCAATCAAATTGGTCAGACATGACCTCCCCTTAACAAAACCACGCTGACTGTCCTTGATTAATCCCTGCCTCCCCAAGTGTAGATTAATTCTGTCCCTCAGAATTGCTTCCAATAGTTTCCCCACCACTGAGGTTAGACTGACTGGCCTGTAGTTTCCTGGTTTATCCCTTCCTCCCTTCTTGAATAACAGTACCACACTGGCTGTCCTCCAGTGGCACCTCTTCTGTGGCTAGAGAGGTCTTGAAAATTATTGCCAAGCGCCCCTGCTATCTCCTCCCTTGCCTCACTCAACAGCCTGGGATACATTTCACACCGGCCTGGAGGTTTATCTACTTTTAAGCCTGCCAGATCACTTAGAACCTCCTCCCTTTCTATGTTAATTTCTTTAATTATATCACAGTCCTTCTGCCCGATTTCCATACCCACGATGTCTCTCTCACTTGTGAACACCAACACAAAGTATTCATTTAGAACCCTACCTATATCTTCTGTATATCACTCACAAATTACCACTATAGTCCTTAATGGGCCTTACTCTTTCCCTAGTTATCCTCTTACTCTTAATGTACTTGTAAAATAACTTTGGATTTTCCTTTATTTTGCCTGCCAATGTTTTTTCATGTCCCCTTTTTGCTCTCCTAATTTCCTTTTTAAGTTCCCCCTGCACATTCTATACTCCTCTGGGGCTTCCGCTGTTTTGAGCCCTCGGTATCTGCCATAAGCCTCTCTTTTTTTCTTTATCCAATCCTGTATATCCCTCGACATCCAGGGTTTCCTGGATTTGTTGGTCCTACCCTTTATCTTTACTGGAATATGTTGGCCCTGTTCTCTCCCTATTTCCTTCCTGAATGAGTCCCGCTGCTCTGACGCAGATTTACCTAAAAGTAGCTGCTCCCAGTCCACTCTGGCCAAATCATATCTGATCTTATTAAAATCGGCCTTCCCCCAATTTAGAACTCTGATTTCTGGCCCATCCTTGTCCTTTTCCACTACAACCTTGAATTTAACGGAGTTATGGTCGCTATCTGCAAAATGCCCCCCAATTGATACCTCTACCACTTGCCCGGCTTCATTCCCTAAAATTAAGTCCAGGACCATCCCCTCTCTTCTAGAACCTTCTACGTACTGTCTTAAAAAGCTCTCCTGGATGCATTTTAAGAATTCTGCTCCCTCTAACCATATCACACTATGACTAACCCAGTTAATATTGGGGAAGTTGAAATCCCCCATTATTAATGCCCTATAATTTAATTATAATTACACTAATCCCACAGATTGAAATGCACTAATCCCAGACTGAATTATACTGACCCCAGGCTGAATCACATTAACACCAGGCTGAATTACACTAATCCCACAGATTTAATTACACTAATCCCACAGATTTAATTACACTAATCCCAGACTCAACTACACTACTCCCAGACTCAACTACACTACTCCCAGACTCAACTACACTACTCCCAGACTCAACTACACTACTCCCAGACTCAACTACACTACTCCCAGACTCAACTACACTAATCCCAGACTCAACTACACTCATACTACAGATTGAATTACACTAATCCCAATCTCAATTACAATAATCCCAGTCTCAATTATACTAATCCCAGACTTAATTACACTAATCCCACAGATTGAATTACACTAATCCTACAGACTGAATTACACTGATCCCACATTTAATTATACTAATCCCACAGACTGAATTACACTAATCCCAGACTGATTTACACTAATCCCAGATTGAATTACACTAATCCCAATCTGAATTATACTAATCCTACAGGTTGAACTGCACTAATCCCAGTCTGAATTATACTGGCCCCAGATTGAATTACACTATTCCCACAGACTGAATTATACTAACCCCAGACTGAATCACACTAACACCAGGCTGAATTACATCAATCTCAGTCTGAATTACACTAATCCTGCAGATGGAATTACATTAATCCCAGACTGAATGACACGAGTCCCAGGCTGAATTACACTACACTTAAGCAAATCCAGGTGTTTCAAAAAGCGGGAGAGGGGTTGAGACTTCCTGTAGACCCGGAGCATCTGCTGGTGGGGCTCAGATTCGGGGACAATTAAAGTGTGACATCACAGGAAATAGGTAAGTGATTGGGCGGTAAGCATTTTGCTTATTTTGCTTGTTCATCTTTTAAGAGCTGGTACAATTTATTGGTAACTGTAAGGCTATGTTATTAGTAAGGTTTTTGTAGTGGCAGTAGTAAAGTTTATTGGGAGTAGTTGTGTTTATTAATTAAAAGCAATTAATTGAAAAAGTAAATAATTAACACTTAATTTGTAAATAGCTGGATTATAGAAAAAACATAAAAGTTTTATATGACCCTTAAGTAACTAATTTATAGGCAAGGGAAAAGGAGCTGCTTGGTGAGTAAGTCTACTTTACTGTCTAGTCTCCAGTTTATAGTAAATAGACCCAAAAGTAAGTTTAAGGTGTGGCAGGGCAGTTCAGCCAGGCGGAATGCCCATCCTGTGGCACGTGGGGAGTCGTGGACACTTCCTGTGGCCTAGACAAGCACACGAGCTGCAAGTGTCACCAGCTGCAGAAACTCGAGCTCTGGGTTTTGGGGCTCGAGCAGTGACTCGAGCCACTGTGATGCATTTGCGAGGCTGAGAATTACGTGAATAGCATGTTTAGGGAGGTGGTCACACCATAGGTCATGTGCCCCGAGGCAGAGAGGGAAAGTCCAGGAGAACAAGGCAGGTAGTGCAGGAGTCCTCTGAGTCCGTCTCACCCACAAGCCAGTTTTCTATTTTGGACACTGGCGAGGGCAATGGGCACCAGGGATGGCTCAGCTGCATGGGCGGGAAGGAAGAAGAGTGGAAGAGAAACAATGGCAGGGGAATCGATCATTAGGGCAACAGTCAGGCATTTCTGTGGCTGTAGATGTGACTCCAGAATGGCATGTTGCCTCTGGGTATCAGGATCCAGGATGCCACAGAGTTGCTGCAGAACATTCTTAAGGGGAAGAGTGAACTGCCAGAGGTCGTGGTTCACATTGGTACCAACAAAATAGGTAGAAAGAGGGATGCAGCCCTGAAAGCAGATTTTAAGGAGCTAGGTAAGACACTAAAAAGCAGGACCTCAGAGGTAATAATCTCTTTATTACTACCAGTGCCACACACTAGTGAGCATAGGAATAAGAGGCTAGAGCTGATTAATGCATGGCTAGAGAGGTGGTGTAGGAGGGAAGGGTTCAGATTCCTGTGGCATTGGGACCGGTTTGGGGGAGGTGGAACCTGTGCAAGCCAAACTGTTTGCAGTTTGGGAGGTCTGTTAGTGCTGGAGGGGGAGGTGGGGGTTTAAACTAGTTTGGCAGGGGGATGGGAGCCTGAGACTGAATTGCACTAATGCCACCGATGGAATTACACAAATCCCCATTTAGTTGCACTCACCTCATAGACTAAATTATACTGAATGCATGGACCAAATTGCACAAAACCAGATTGAAGTACAATATTCCCAAAGGTGTATTACACAAGTCTCACAGCTGGAAGAAGACACATTCCAGACAGAATTACACTAATCCCAGGCTCAATTACATTAAATCCAGCCTGAATTAGACTATCCCAGATTGAGTTACACTAATGCCATAGATTGAATTACACTAAACCCACAGTGTAAATTACACTAATCCCACAGTGTAAATTACACTAATCCCACAGTGTAAATTACACTAATCCCACAGTGTAAATTACACTAATCCCACAGTGTAAATTACACTAATCCCAGTGTAAATTACACTAATCCCAGACTGAATTACACTAATCTCACAGACAGAATTCCCTAATCTCTAAAAGAATTACACCAATCCCACTGTTTGAATTAGACTAATCCTACTGACTGATTTACACTAATCCCAGACTAAATTACAGTAATCTCACAGCTAGAATTACACTAATCCCACAGACTCAATTACAATAAACCCAAGCAGAAGTACACTATTCCCAGACTAATGCCATCTTTAATTGGGATGACAGCCCTGGCGATAGTCACTCAACTTGCCACCACTGGGTACATTCCTCCCGGGTTCCATCTCCAGCCTAAGGTGTATCTCCTGATTTTGGCCCCAGAGGCGGGATCTCAGCTGTCTCCTGTAAAATTCCAGCCCTTGTCTGATTAGTTTGACTCCTTGAGATGATTGGCTGCACATGATGCATTTCTCTCCCCGGATAGGATACTTGAGTTGGGAACAGCTGAAATTACAGTGGATGGACCCTCAGCGCCATATTGCCCCAGCGTAGTGAATTGGATCCATTTCCATGCAATTTCCTGCATTACAGGGACGCACAGGGAAGTAAATAGTAATTAATGGGTTTTCGAAAACATTGAAATAATGTTAAAAACCTGGATCTCAATGGCAGCTTTTAAATACCCGGCCTTTCCTGTTGAAAGTTTGTCATTACTTGCAGAATGTTTTACTGATGACGGCTCTGTCGTCTCTCTCTAGAATCCTCGAAGCAACTAGAGACCAATCCCACTGCTAAGGGTAAAGTCTCCTTTTCGAGTTCGTATTCTTACTGGGGAAGGTTGGAACTGATGGGGCTATATTTCTGAAGTAAGGTCATGATCGTTTTTTGCAGTATACTTTTAGGCATTAGAAACTGGGAATTACTGGGCTAATAAAAGATGAGGTTCTGTCCAGTTTACCTCCTACCATCCTTGTAATCGCATTGACACAATCACAATGGACTTGTTGACTTATCATCGGGATGGACCTCTATCAATTAGGCCGCCCGACCAGAGCTCAGGTTTCCCAAGTCCAATGTTTGCCAAACTTTCTCTCTCCTGCCCCCTTTCCCAGTTGTATTTCTCTAGATCTCTGCTCCAGAACTTCCGCTGGACTCATTGCCAGTCGGTCCCTGTGTGAGTGGAACACATTTCTTTTTAAAAGCCTCGAACCTTTCTCACCTATGGTCGTGATCACGGTGATGGCAAAGTAGAAGGAGCCAGCGAATTTCCATTGGTGCCCAGACCGGTGCGGCTCGGCTTGGAAAACCACCCACTCCAGCTCCTTGTAATCCTCCTCGCTCATGCCGTACTTGCTCTTCAGTTCCATCCGCTTGGAGTTGAGCAGCCGCTTGCGGGAGGTCTCGAAGTCGGACTCGAGTGCGTCGAAGACGGCGGCGCCCACCAGGAGGTAGGTGAACATGCAGAGGATCAGGGAGAGAGTCCGCACGTTCTGCCGCTTCATGACCACCAGAGCCCGGCTCCAGCGCGCCGCATCCCCGCCTCCCCCACCAACAGCACCCCGGGCACTTCGGCCGCGGGGACGCGCAGGATTGCGCGCTTCCCGCAACGTGCACACGCCCTAAAATAATTTAGCAATTAAGTAAATTAATTGTGCAACCGAAGAAACCCTCCAACCGGGAGCACGGCTACGGGAGGGGAAACCGGGCTTGGGTTTAGTTGAGTTGGGTTATTTTGGATGGTTTAAATTGGACTAGTTTGGGATGGATTAGTCTGGGTTAATTTAGTTTAGTTTGGGTTGGATTGGTTGGGATGGATTAATTTGGGTTGGTTTAGATTAGTTTGGCTGGGGTGGGTTAATTTGGGTTGGTTTAGATTGGTTTGGGTTAGTTTGGCTGGGGTGGGTTAATTTGGGTTGGTTTAGATTGGTTTGGGTTAGATTGATTTGGAATGGGTTTAATTTGGATTGGTTTTGATTAGTTTGGGTTAGATTGGTTGGGGTGGGTTAATTTGGGTTGGTTTAGATTGGTTGGGGTGGGTTAATTTGGGGTGGGTTAATTTGGGTTGGTTAATTTGGGTTGGTTTAGATTAGTTTGGGTTAGATTGTTTGGGGTGGGTTAATTTGGGTTGGTTTAGATTAGTTTGGGTTAGATTGTTTGGGGTGGGTTAATTTGGGTTGGTTTAGATTAGTTTGGGTTAGATTGGCTGGGGTGGGTTAATTTGGGTTGGTTTAGATTGGTTTGGGTTAGATTGATTTGGAATGGGTTTAATTTGGATTGGTTTTGATTAGTTTGGGTTAGATTGGTTGGGGTGGGTTAATTCGGGTTGGTTTAGATTAGTTTGGGTTAGATTGGTTTGGGGTGGGTTAATTTGGGTTGGTTTAGATTAGTTTGGGTTAGATTGTTTGGGGTGGGTTAATTTGGGTTGGTTTAGATTAGTTTGGGTTAGATTGTTTGGGGTGGGTTAATTTGGGTTGGTTTAGATTAGTTTGGGTTAGATTGGGGTAGATTAGTTTGGGTTAGATTGGGGTGGGTTAATTTGGGTTGGTTTAGATTAGTTTGGGTTAGATTGGTTGGGGTGGGTTAATTCGGGTTGGGTTGTCACCGGTTGGATCACTTCAGCTTTAGTTGGCCTGGGTTGTGTCGGTTTGGCTTTTGTCCAGGTCGGGACAAATATCCCTCCCCTCTCCCCGCCCCCCCCAAGTAGGACCTGATCGGCTCCGATGCCAGTTGCTAAAGCCGGAACGATCCAGGTACACGACGCCCACCCGCAAAAAGCAATTCCTCGGAGCCGGAATCAAACCCCCTCCGAGGGCAGCGCCGATACCAGCTCCCCGCCACCACCGCCCCCCCCAACCTCCCAACCCCCCCCAACCCGGGTAGGTCAGACCCTCTCCTTGGTCTAACTTTTGTAGTTTTATCCTGAGACTGTGGATGGCCAGTTAGTTCCTGGAGCCAGATCGTTTATCCCGGGTGAAGATGAGACGATCCCAGGTGTTCAGTCCCGGTTTAGGGTCTGCCCGGCTGGCTGACTCCCTTAATCACGAGCCTCTCTCGTGTGTGCGAGAGTCCTTCACGGGCGAAGCATTCCGGTCCACAAGCCCTACGCTCCCGGTGGAATCCAGGTTACACTCGCTGTCCTGGATGGAGCCGGTGTCTCGCCTTCCCTTCGCCGCTGCTCTGATAAAATCCAATTTCTCATTCTGCCTCTTCCCGGTCTGCGAAACTCCGAGCTGCCAGGATCCAGCGGGACAGAGACACAGACCCGAGATACTCCGGGCGAGGCGGTCAGCCGGAGCCCACACAACAGATCTCCCTGCCTCCCCCTCCTCTCCGCATCTCCCCCAGGTGAGAGCGGCGCTCACTTCACTCCACAGCCCAGCTCCGATCTACAAGTGTGCCCGAGTCATTAGCCGAGTTTTCCCAAAGAGTTGATCGTGTGCTTCGGCCGATCTCACTCCGCGGAACACGAGCTCACAAGCTACAGGGGCTGAGCGGAGACTGGCGATCAGTTAAAAAGCTGCTCGGAAGTGAGACACGCACTCCTCCAGATCGGCGGAAGATTGATGTTTAATGAAGGCAGTGTAATGGGTGTAATGTGCACAGGTACCAACACACACACACACACATACATACATACATACACTCGTACATAAAAACTCACACACACAAACACACTCACACAACCACACACGCAAATTCACACGCAACCAGACATACACACGCACAATCACACAAAATTACTCACCCACACACAACCATGCAAACACACAACCAGACACACACACACACACCTACCCACACAAAATTATATACACAACCACACAATTACACACACACACCTCAGACTCCCATACAGTTACACACACACACAACTACAACCACACACAATTACTCAACCACAAACACACAATGAACCACATACAAACAGAGCCACACTCAACCACACACGCAAAAACACACAGTCGTACTCACAAACAGACCAGCACACACACACACACAAACACAGCCATACCACAAACACAACCACACACACAACAGCATTTACAAAAACAAATACACATGTGCACAAACACACATAAATACAATCACACATGCACACAAACAAATACATTTACACACACATAACCACACTCAAATGCAGCCACACGCACAAAATGACACACAACTGACCAAACTCACATCTACACACAATCATAGGTGTATATATATATATCGAACTACACACACACCCACACACATGCATACAACTATACACAAACATACACATTAATCTACACACACAATTATATATACACAGGCAAACACCTGAAATGTTTATTCAGCCTCACACAACCACACACTCATTCACACACAATCATGCATACAGATGTGGTGACATGCTATTATACAAACACAAAAATGCAGAGACACACATCCATACACAGGGACACATACATGCACACACTAATTGACACAATTATACACACACTGGACCACACACACACACATATGCACATAATGTCACACATACAATCTCACACACAACCAGTCATACATACCCTTCTAAACAACCCCATCAATTCATTCACACTGATACACTTCTGGTCATACACACCAGTTTACATACAATGATATTAATCCAAAGACCTTCTCACAAACTCTGACACAATATCAAACACAACTGCATCCATCACACTCACCTATATAGTATTTTACATACTTGAAAATACACTTACACCCATACACATACAAATCCAAACACCAATGCACACAATATCTCACACAAACTGACATCCATAGACACATACTTGCGCTCATAAATATATCACATATACTTATACATACACCACGTACAGATATACAAACAAGCTCAGATACAAACACACATTCATGTAATACCACACACAGATAGACGCACACACATGCAAACACATAATGCAGAACAACTGCACAAGGTAATACGCTCACCTATGTTTTCCTCCTCTAGCATCGCTCTCTAACCCTGACAGTGAATGCCAGAGCTTATTGTGATATCATTTATTTTATAGTTAGAACGGATTCTTTTGAACCCGATCAGTGTTTCTCTCCTCAATAATAGAAACAGTGTCATTCTAAACGTATTGACTTGTTTTGATGGAGGGAGTATGCGTGTGTATATTTGTTTGTGTGTGTGTGTGTTGCGGGTGGGGGGGTGTTGTGTGGGGTTGGTGGTGGCATCACTTTGTACGCGATATTTAGTCACGCTTCAATGATTTCTCAAGCTTTGTAAGTTAGTGCTGATATATTTTTGTTGTTACAAGATAGACGATACGATAAATAGCAAAATTCATTTGCACCTTAAGCGCCCACGCTAATAGGTTTTAATATAACTCTAAATACCAATTAGACATCAGCGAGGGTGAAAATAAAAACCAGGATTTTAGGGCTAATTTTGCTTATTTCTGGGATGGAGTGGGAAGCTGATTCTGCAGAACAAGGCTGCATTCGGCGCCTTATAAGCTGCTTTTAACAGACAGAAGTTCAAAAATACTAATAATATTTAAATAAGATATTCAGACTTCCAAAATATTTCACGAAACGGAGAAGACAAACTGAAACCGGTTTATTTTTCTACGTCCATTCTCACCCTTTAGCTTGTACTTTTAAATAATTGCTAACGGTGAATTAACTTCGCGCGTCTCTGGCGAGATCAGAAGGTATAAGAAAACATAATTCAGCTAAGAGCTGTCCTTGGTCCTGAAAGCGATGTCAAATTCAAGTGTCACCGGCGAAAGCGTTCAGCACCTGAGACAGCGAACGCCGCAGCACGGACTGTAGTATCGGGGTTCAAACAAACCTGCCTCGACTCATTAATGATGACTAAATAATGATAATCTCCAATGAAATCATTTTCAGAGCCCTTCCCGGGGGTTCAGTGCGGCCTCAGACTTTATTCCCAATTAACATTGTATAAACACGAGCCAGGCAAGGGCAACGAGATAGCCTGGGAGACCCTGGACTGCAAAGAAAACCCACCTGAAATCTTACTTTTGATCGCCCCTAACCATTTGATAATGGGTGAATGTGAGTTAAATGCAGGGCAGGGCTGGCCTGTTATACTTGATACAGTGGAATAGCTGGTTAATATTCCCTATCTAGGCCCACACATTTATTGGGATGCTTGGAATTCTTCCAATGCCTCTTCCAAGTCAGATTCATTAAATCATACTGCACAGAAGGAGGCTATTCGGTCCATCATTCATGAGTCTGCTCTATGAGAGAGCTATCAAGTTATTCCCAATCATCTGTGCTTTATTTCCACAGGCCTAAAATTGTTTCCTTTTCAAGTATTTATCCAGATTCCCTTTGGAAGTTATTATTGAATCTGCTTCCATCGCCCCTTCCAATTGTGCATTCCAGATCACAACAACCCACTGCATAAATGAAATGTCCATATTTCCTCTTATCTGCCTCATTCCCTGTCTTATCAGAGATTCTGCTTAAGTTCCGCAAATATTAGGTATTACTGGCATTTTTAAAAATTCATTCATGGGATGTGGGCATCGCTGGACGGGCCAGCATCGATTGCCCATCCCTACTTGCCCTTGGGAAGGTGGTGGTGAGCTGCCTTCTTGAACTGCTGCAGTCCATGTGGTGTAGGTACACCCACAGTGCTGTTAGGAAGGGAATTCCAGGATTTTGGCCCAGCGACAATGAAGGAACAGCAATGTATTTCCAAGTCAGGATGGTGAGTGACTTGGAGAGGAACTTCCAGGTGGTGGTGTTCACATCTATCTGCTGCCCTTGTCCTTCTAGATAGTAGTAGTTGTGGGTTTGGAAGGTGCTGTCTAAGGAGTCTTGGTGAGTTCCTGCAGTGCATCTTGTAGATGGTACACACTGCTGCCACTGTGTGTCAGTGGTGGAGGGAGTGAATGTTTGTGGATGTGGTGCCAATTAAAGGGGCTGTTTTTTCCTGGATGGTGCCAAGCTTCTGGTGTGTTGTTGGGGCTGCCCTCATTCAGGCAAGTGGGGAGTATTCCATCACACTCCTGACGTGTGCCCTGTAGATGGTGGACAGGCTTTGGGGAGTCAGGAAGTGAGTTACTCATTGCATGATTCCTAGCCTCTCATCTGCTCTTGTAGCCATGGTATTTATATGGCTAGCCTAGTTCAGTTTCTGGTCAATGGTAACACCCAGGATGTCGATATTGGCAGATTCAGTAATGGTAATGCCATTGAACATCAAGGGACGATGGTTGGATTCTCTCTTGTTGGAGATGACATTGCCTGGCACTTGAGTGGTGCGAATATCACTTGTTGCTTGTCAGCTCAAGCCTGGATGTTGTTCAGGTCTTGCTGCATTTGGACATGGACTGCTTCAATGCCTGAGGAGTCATGAATGGTGCTGAACATTGTGCAATCATCAGTGAACATCCCCACTTCTGACCTTATGATGAATGAAGGTTATGAAGCAGCTGAAGATGCTTGGGCCTAGGACACAACCCTGAGGAACTCCTGCAGTGATGTCCTAGAACTGAGATGACTGACCACTAACAACCACAACTATCTTCCTTTGTGTTAGCTATGACTCCAGCCAGTGGAGAGTTTTTCCCTTGATTCTCATTCACTCGTTTTGCTAGGGCTCCTTGTTGCCACATTCAGTCAAATGCTGCCTTGAAGTCAAGGGCCGTCACTCTCGCCTCACCTCAGGAGTTCAGCTCTTTTGTCCATGTTTGAACCAAGGCTGTAATGAGGTTAGGAAATAAGTGGCCCTGGCAGAACCCAAACTGGGCATCAGTGAGCAGATTATTGCTAAGCAAAGACCACTTGATAGCACTGTTGATGACCCCTTCCATTACTTTACTGAGGATCAAGTGTAGACTGATGGGGCAGTAATTGGACAGGTTGGCTTTGTCCATCTTTTTGTGTACAGGACATACCTGGGCAATTTTCCACATAGCTGGGTAGATGCCAGTGTTGTAGCTGTACTGGAACAGCTTGGCTAGGGGTGCGGCAAGTTCTGGAGCACAAGTCTTCAGTACTATTGCTGGGATATTGTCAGGGCCCATAGCCTTTGCAGTATCCAGTGCCTTCAGCCATTTCTTGATATCATGTGGAGTGAATCGAATTGGCTGAAGACTGGCATCTTTGATACTGGGAACCTCCGGAGGAGGCCAAGGTGGATCAGCCAATCATCCACTTGGCACTTGTGGCTGAAGATTGTTGCAAATTCTTCAGCCTTATCTTTTGCACTGCTGTGCTGGGCTCCTCCATCATTGAGGATGGGGATATTTGTGGAGCCTCCTCCTTCAGTGAGTTGTTTAATTTTCCACCACCATTCACGACTGGATGTGGCAGGACTGCAGAGCTTAGATCTGATCTGTTGGCTGTGGGATCGCTTAGCTCTGTCTATCACTTGCTGCTTATGCTGTTTGGCACGCAAGTAGTCCTGTGTTATAGCTTCACCAGGTTGACACCTCATTTTTAGGTATGCCTGGTGCTGCTCCTGGCATGCCCTCCTGCGCTCTTCATTGAACCAAGGTTGACCCCCTGACTTGATGGTAATTGTAGAGTGAGGGATATGCTGGGCCATGAGGTTACAGATTGTGTTCGAGTACAAATCTGCTGCTACTGATGGCCCACAGCGCCTCATGGATGTCCAGTCCTGGGTTGCTAGATCTGTTCAAAATCTATCCCATTTAGCACGGTGGTAGAGCCAAACAACATGATGGAGGGTATCCTCAATGTGAAGGCAGGACTTCGTCTCCACAATTTCTGTGCGGTGGTCATTCCTACCGATACTGTCATGGACAGATGCATCTGCGGCAGGCAGGTTGGTGAGGATAAGATCAGGTATGTTTTTCCCTCACCACCTGTCACAGACCGAGTCTAGCAGCTCTGTCCTTTAGGACTTGGCCAGCTCAGTCAGTAGTGGTGCTACCGAGCCACTCTTGGTGATAGACATTGAAGTCTCCCATCCAGAGTACATTCTGCGCCCTTGCCACCCTCAGTGCTTCCTCCAAGTGGTGTTCAACATGGAGGAGCACTGATTCCTCAGCTGCAGGAGGGCAGTACTTGGTAATCAGCAGGAGGTTTCCTTGCCCGTGTTTGACCTGATGCCATGAGACTTCATGGGGTCCGGAGTCAATGTTGAGGACTCCCAGGGCAACTCCCTCCCAACTGTATACCACTGTGCTGCCACCTCTGCTGTGTCTGTCCTGCTAGTGGGATACCCTGGGATGGTGATGGTGGCATCTGGGACATTACCTGTAATGTATGATTCCGTGAGGATGACTATGTCAGGCTGTTGCTTGACTGGTCTGTGAGACAGCTCTCCCAATTTTGGCACAAGCCCCCAGATGCTAGTAAGGAGGACTTTGCAGGGTCAACAGGGCTGCGATTGCCATTGTCGTTTCCAGTGCCTAGGTCGATGCTGGGTGGTCCCTCCAGTTTCATTCCTTTTTTTGTGATTTTGTAGCAGTTTGTTTTAACTGAGTTGCTGGGCCATTTCAGAGTCAACCACATTGCTGTGGGTCTGGAGTCACGTGTAGCCAGACCAGGCAAGGACGACAGATTTCCTTCCCTGAAAGGCATTAGTGATAACAATTGGCAACATGGTCATCATTAGGCTGTTAATTCCAGATTTTTCTTTATGTTGAATTCAAATTCCACCATCTGCCATGGCGGGATTCGAACCCAGGTCCCCACAGCATTACCCTGGGTCTCTGGGTTACTAGTCCATCGCCTCCCCCTCATTCCAGCATTGCTGCAATGTCTGTTAAGGAATTTGATGAGTACATTACTAATGGAAATATCTGTATAAGAACAACTCAATTATACCTACTGGTGCGTTTCAGCCTACTGAGATCTTTAGAGATCTAAAGTAAAGTTAGTGGAGGTTAATATTTGCATGCATTAAAGAAATCTTTTTATGGAAACCATAAAAAAAAACCCCTCCACTCCCTATTCAACAAAAATACACATTTTGTCTCCTACTCAAAGTGGAGAAATCGGAAGGGCTGGGAATTTTCAATTCAGGGCATGGAATGTTACAGGAAAATTTGATCAAAGGGTTCAGAATTATGAGGAGCTTTGATAGAGTAAATAAGGAGAAACCATTTCCGCTAAGAGGGGAGTTGATAACCAAAGGGAACATATTTAAAGTAATTGGCAAAAGAGCTAGAGGAGAGATGAGAAGATTTTTCTTTATACACAGCAGGTTATGATCTGGCATGCATTGCCTGGTGGAATCAAATTCAATAGTAACTCTCAAAAGTGAGTTGGATAAATACTTGAAAAATGAAAAAAAAAGCGCAGGAATTTGATGGCTTTTCCAAAGAGCCTGCACAGTCATAATGGATAAAATGGCCTCCTGCTGCATTATGAGATACTATTATTCCAGAATATATTTGTGTTTGGTCCTCTTGATGTTAACCTCAAACACTGCACCCAGAAATTGGACTGTGCAGTGTCCTTGCTTGTGTGGGGTGGGGTGGGGTAGGGTAGGGTGGGGTGGGGGGCTGGAGTGCAGCATGCACATGCTGATTTCACACTAGCAGTGCACTGGTAGCCACCTTAGTGTGGGTGCTGTGTTATCATATCAGGGAGGTTGGCTGAAACAGGCATTAGACCCACTGTCTATCCAAACCAGGGGTCCAACACTCATTTGTGGTTCATTTGCCTAATTGGATAGCTGTGCTTACTTCAGTCAGTTTTATCGGGTGCTAAGCTGAACTATTAGGTCTTAAAGGGGCAGCTGGAGGCTGCCAAGAGGAAGACAGCATAATTTTTTTTACTAAGTGTATTTGGAGGCAAGAGTAACACACCTGCACCACTAGCCACCCATCTTCTGATTGCCTTACTCCCACCTCCACACCCCCTTCCTACCCCTTCCAGACATATTTGCTGCCTATAGTAGACAGCCTAGCTGACTGACTGACTGCACTTCACTATATGATGGATGCCTTCATCTGGGTCTCTGAATGGTGATGACAGTTCACTTGTAATGTACAAATGAGGCCAGCAGACCCATTTCACTTGATCCTTCTGCCCGGCTCTTTAGGCCCATACAGTGGTTGGTGCTCCTGTATTGCACCCAAATTCAAGCATGGTCCAATTTCTACATCCAGGATGATAAATCAGGGGAGATATTTTAGTTGCATTGTTTACTCTCTTTACTGCCACCTCTACTGGCCCTGGTCTGACATCTCAATAGGAATCTTCTTGCTCCCTGTTGCAGACAACATCACTATAGCAACAAGCAAGCCTCTGGGAAGCTAGTTTTAGGGATGGGCGGGGGGTGGTCATGATCTATTTGTCCTGTGTTGCATTTATATTCATTCTGACATATAACCTACCCTTGATAAATCATACATTCATGCCAAGATGCATTTGAAACACAGTATTCACTCCATTTAGAAGGAAAGAAAAAGTGGATTGTAGTATTCCAATCATTTCAGCATTTAATGGACAGCGTGAGATGGTAACTAACTCTTAGGCAACTTAGCTCAGCTTTCTGATGGTATAGTTGATAAAAGCTGTGAAATGCTGAGCCATAGAGACCAGGAATATCCAAGTTCCATCTGCTTTCTGCACTGTGTGAACTGATTTCAGCTTGGGCGAGAGTAATGCTGTTACACCTGGTGTTACAATCAATGCTACAACTGACTGCAGTAATGAGAAAAATCAGCTAGATTCCTAATCTTGATCATTGCCCAGTAACTCCCCTGGAAAATATTCTAAAAGTGTGTGTGTTTGTGTGAGTAAGAGAGAGGGAGCGAGACAGAATTGGGCAAGGATAGGGTTAATCTGAGTTTTGATGCCTCCCCCCCCCCCCCCACCATTTCTACTTCAGCCTGGAGTGATGAAACCCGCTGACCTGCTGGTGCTCATTATTTTGGCGAATCCATAATCATTTACATTTTGCAATGGAAGGCTGCTTGTTCCTTTCAAGTCATAGCCCAGCATGGGCGAGGAGAGCAACTTACTAAACCTTACTAATTGTAACGATAAACACAGAGATTAACTCTATTATTGTATAACTAACTATTTGCAAAAGTGAGGCTGTAAGGATAACCCAGAAGTAGTAAAATATAATCAGCCTCATGATCTCATCTGTCGACACAGCAGTTTACATTCTATTTATATTTTCATTGTTAAATATGATTAATTTTAAGGGTGTTATCATGAGGACAGGGTACATGAATAATTTGGTTTGGCTCAAACACTCTACAATTAAGGACAGAAGTTAATAGCCCCAGAAAATACCTGATTTCAATGTTTCCAGGACATTTTTCAATTTTAGCAGCAATACTGCTGCATATTCAAGTCTACTTTTTCCTAGAAATAGGAAATCTAGGAAGATATATCCTTTAATTACCATTTTCTGATTTATTTAATCCTTTTTACTCATTTCAGTCTTGGTGATGTCTTGTGTGTGGGATGTAGTCCATGAACTTGGTGTTTTTATTTTTAAAAAAAGGAACCCACAGCAAGTATAACAAAGGGACATACTTTTGACATGGTTGGACAAAGAGACTGATGACAGCAAACGCTGCTCAGAGAATTGGTGTTTAAACACGTTGATCAAGGCTAGGACTGTGTGTGGACATTTTCAATTGATCAAGAATGTTGGGGTGCAGCTGCTAATGCTTCTGCATTGCTGACACAAATACTAAGATCCCGTTCCTATGTGGTCCTGCTGCAGTCCGAATCCTAGAAAGAATCGACAGTCAGATACATCTCTGTAATCTTGTCAAGGTTGAATGCTGCCATTGATTAGGCCAACCTCATCCGGTTCGCCAGATGAATTTGGACGCTGCGAGAGATGAGTTTTCTCTGTTAAGTCTACAATGTTTCATCATGAGTTAGATATAGATTTCACGGGACACTAATGTTGCTGACGCTGGGAAGTCTCCCTGACTGAGTATTCATGAGAGTTTCATTTTGAACTGGCAGATCCAGTCAAAAAACCTGTTTGTCGCAGTGCAATTTGGATGTAATTGAGAAATAGAACAGTTCTGTCCTTTATCGAGGAGAGGGGAATGCCAGCTCCATGCATTCAAGGCAAAATTTTTGACTTGGCATTTTCAGTGCTGAAAATAATAAAATATTTGTCAGCTTTTCTGTCCACCTCTGCCTCCAGTAATTCAGTAGCTGCTTATCTCTCGAGAGTGAGCAATGAGAAACTCGGAAAAGCAAAGTGATTGAAAAGAACATTGCATTCAATCACACTCACCAGGTTTCGGTGTGAGGCAAGAGACAAAGTGGGGTCAACAACACGTTGCCGAAGGGAGGGAGGGTGGGGTGGGGGGACTTAAATCCTGGGATGCAGTGATTGGTAGATGAACTTTCCTAGTCTGAGAGAGTCAAATATTCTACCATATACTCAAGAAAAGTTGAGGCTTCTGCTGATGGGGCAATCCAGAATAAGGGAGCACAATCTTAAAAATGGAGCCAGAACCTGGAATTCTCTCCCAAAGGGCTGTGGATGCAGGGAAACAATTGGAGCTTTCAAGACTAGGATTGATATATTTTTGTTGAGTGAGGACATCAAGGTGTATGGAGCAAAGACAGGTAAATGGAGTTGAGCTACAGATCAACCGTAATCTAACTGAATGGTGGAACAGGCTTGAGGGGTTGAATGACTTCTTCCTGTTATTATTTACACGGTGTCGTGCATTGGCTATCTAAGCCACCAGCAGAGTTCTGGAGTTTCACATTAATCCCTTCTCATGGTTAAGAAATTTGTTGATGATGCAAAACTCAAGCCAAGTGGAATCTTGGAAAGTAGCAGAGTTGATGAGAATGCATGAAAATCCTGTTCACCTGGGAGCATCTGTCACACAACATGGGATTTAGTCACTAGTGAATATGGATCAAGTTGAGTGTGAATCATAGGTGAGTGCGAATCAAAATAGAAATTCACACTGTAACATTATGTATGCCTTATTTACACATAAATATTCAATAACAGCTTACATTCATTTTATGCTCTTAAGATAGAAAAATGCTTCCTAGAGATGTAGTCAGAAAATGGACATTGAGCTAAAGAAGGCAATATTGGGAGAGGTGACCTTATGCTTGGTCAAAGAGGTAGGTTTAAAGAGGTTCTTAAAGAAGGAGAAGCATGCAGAGTGCTTTAGTGAAATTTAGGGAGGGAATTGCAGAGCTTAGGATCCAGGCAGCTGAAGGCACGGCCACCAATGTTGGAGTGAGCAAAATCAGGGATGTACAATAGGCTAGAATCGGAAAAGCAGAGATGTTATAGGCTTGTAGGGCTCAAGGAGGCTACAGGGATCGTCGGAATAGTTAAGTTCATAGTTGAAAAAGAGACCCTTCTCCTTTATAAGATTCTCTGATATTCTTTGGTTTTTGATATAAATTGCATATTACCATATTCCTAATAAAAACCTTTCATACTAAACTGCTTTTTCAGGTGATTTTCTCTCTTCCTTTGCTGGCTATGAGCTAGGTTAGTGTTGCACAACTACCCGTTGCTCATTGGTACCTCATGAGTGTTGATATAGCTTCCAACCATGGTGCCTAATTCATACAATCAGTTTGAAGCAGGGCTCAGTGCAGAGTGATTAGCAGCAATAAGCCTGACTAATTTTATTCCCTCAAGAAACTAAAGCCAATTGGCAAATGTAGGGTGATCAACTTACTCAGCATGGACCTGGAACAAGGCAGTTTTTAAAAACAAATTGCCTCTATGACACTGTTATTGCAATGATTCTGAATGGTGGCATTCTAGAGGGGATTTACAGTGTCTTTATAAACTCATCCACTTACTGCAGAGTGTTTTACATTGTCAAGACGATAATAGATTAGATTTCACATTCCACCCCTTCTACAAAAGACATGTCAATACTTTTTGGAAAAAAATTATGTTCATCTAACTTTGCCTCAAAGCCTATCACATAATATTTAAATGCTTGGACTTGTCAATATTCCCTAAGCGTCACTCAGTGTGGTTTGAATGACAATGGCACTATGATGGAACTCCAAAACATACTATGGCCCAGAATTTGCTGTCAGGATTTTTTATCAATTCTTTCATGGGATGTGGGCATCACTGGCAAGGCCGGCATTTATTGCCCTTGAACTGAGTGGCTTGCTCAGCCATTTCAGAGGGCAGTTAAGATGCAACCACATTGCTGTGGATTTGGAATTGCATGCAGGCTTGCCAAGGGAAGGATGGCAGATTTCCTTCCCCTAAAAGGTGTTTTTTTTTTAATGACAAAAGCATGGTCATCATTACTGAGACTAGCTTTCAATTTCAGATTTTATTAGTTGAATTGATACTGTGGTGGGACTTGCACCCATGTCCCCAGGGGATTAACCCGGCCTCTGGAATACTGTTGTAGTGATATTACCACTGTACCACCATCTCCCCCAGGATGATGGCATGTTTAATGGTGGTCACCATTAGTAATGTACAAGTCATCCCACTGCCTGTGGCAAGGAAGGGAAACACTGTGAATTGCAAATCGTCACAAATGGCTGGGCGATTTGCTTTGTTCCGTGACTAACCCTGAAAAATCAATACCTCGCTGCCAACCGCGCCATGTGTTTTGTGAAGTTGCTGCACTGACATACGCATTACCCATTAAACTTGCCACAGAAAATTAGAGCTGCCACTTAGCAACTTAAGGACCTTTTTAATGAGGACATTTATATTCCTGAAATATATCTCAAACAGTCCAGCCCAGCCTGAGAAACTGTAGGCTCTCATTCCTACGGGTAATATATTAATAGGGATTTTTAATATTTCAAATTTTACACATTAACATTTTTTCTTTATTTTCCTTTTGTCTCTTTTTCTCTCTCTCTTAATCCAATATTTCTTTCCCTCTCTTTATTTATCTTCCTGTACTCAATTTGACTCTAATTTGCATATATTCCTTCTCCAGCATTCCTTTGTTCCTTTCTTAATTCCTAAGCCTCATTGATTAAGGAGATAAACTATTGATTCCGCTGTTCACTGAGGTCCCCAGATGCCATGTTGCCCTTTCTGCACTGTCATCAGGTCACACTTGCAGCAAGTTAAGGTGCAAAAACTTCTTGTGCTGAAGGGCACAGGAAAATGTCCAACTAATTGCACGTTGTGAGATGCAGCATTTCATCAAGATCTGGCCGATGCCTATTATTTCCTCTCTATGCTCCAGCAATTGCTTTGCTTCTTGTAATGATAGCACATCTCTGTAGGTGTCTCTGCTCTCAACTACAGGCATTGAGATAGCAATGAAAAGTACCTTTGTTTGAAATGCTAACTACGTCATCATATTTACACTGCAGGGCACCACCTTCTGACTATTTAGATACAGAAATAACAGCTAGAACTAAACACTGACTGGGTCCCTTATTAATCGAAAATTTTTAAAAATATGAAAGATTCTGCCAGTCAAAGAAATACTTGCATTTTTATGTCTGTGCTCCTCCAATTCTGGCCTCACACAAACGTAAGGGCGGTGTATAGAAGGTCAGAGGAACAGAGCATTTTGCATTGGGGAAAGTGGTGGTGCTGGAGGTGAATAAAGAGATAGGCAGAGGCAATGCCATGGAGGGATTTAAAAAAAACAAGGTTGTGAATTTTAAATATGAGACATTGATGGGGCTGAGGTAATGGAGGTCAACAAAGATGGGTTAATGACTGGTTTTCACTCAAAATGTCAACCTGTCTTTTCCATTTAAATGTCTGACTGATCTGCTGTGCAATTGTAGAATATGCTGGGTTTTTTTTCACGTTTGAACATAGTGCAGTGTTTTCATCTAAAGTATAAAAGAAACTCAGCTGGGCAGTACACTTGAAACTGAAAGAATGATTTCAGAAGTGGTGGAGGAGCAGGTCAGGAGGTTACAGATACCGGGCTGTGAAATTAAGGAGGGTTGTGGAAGAGCGTTTCACTGCACAGGATGGGAAACAGATCGAATGGTCTTACTGGGGAGGGCGGGTGAGCTTACAAAACTGGATTCATTAACAAGACAGCTGGATAGTGTTAAGTGAAAATGATAGAGATGGGATTCTGGAAAATTAGATCAAATAAACTGAAGCGCTCATTGTGATACATCAAAAAATAAGACTTTCATTGCTATAGCACCTTTCATGACTGTGGTAAATTCCAAAATGTTTTGCAGCCAATGAAGTAATTTTGGAGTATAGTTGCTGTTGTAATGTGGCCAAGGCTACAGCCCATTTGCGCATAGCAAGATCCCCCAATGTGATAACAATCAGATTTTTTTTCATGGTGTTGGTTGAAGGATAACTACCCTCTAGGGTACCAGGGAGAACTCCTTTGAAATTGTGCTGTGCGCTCTTTTATGTCCACCTGAGAGGCCATAAGTTGGTTTAATGTCTCAAACGAAAGATGGTATCTGTAACAGTGTTGCACTCCCTCAGTACTAAACTGGAGATAGGTGGGAGTACGCAAAGCTAGGTTTTGTGCGGAGAAAGGGCAGGGAGTGTATTTGGCCATCTTCCCTAATATCTCCTTACCTGACTCAGAATTATATTTTTGGCAGGGTTTTTAGGTTGGCGTGCGGGCGGGATCGGTGGGCCCGGGAGCAGCCAGGGAACGGCCGCTGCTCGCAATCCGCCGGCCCCTGACCGCGATTTCATGCTGGCTGGCCAATTAACTGCCAGCCAGCGTGAAACACACGCTGAAATGCTCAGCGCTGCCGGGTTGGGGGCGGGAGGAGGGAGGGCGATGACATAAGCGCGGGCACGGGGAATGTGGAATGAAAGCTCCCTGAGGGCAGAGAGCTGCCTCAGGAGCTGAAGAATTTAAAACCAATAAATAAAGCTTTTAAAATCCGGAAAAAAATGTCCATGCATCAAAATCAGTCACCTCAACATATACACGATGAAAATTCTCTCCATACGTTTTTTTTAAAATTTAATAGCGGAACCCTCATCCCGTCCTTGGATGAGGTTTCATCAAAAATGCACAGTCCGCCTGGCAGATTCGCCCGTCTGCTGACCGTAAGGTTGGAAAGACCACGAAAAATCAGAGACAATTGAAACTTTAATGGGCTTAATTGTCGACGGGCACGCTTCTGACTTTTGCATGCACTCACTGACCGAAATATCATGCGAGCGCGGGGTGATGTCGGGACACTTGCCCAATGTCATCACGCGCTATTTTATGCTCGAGCGGGTCGGGTGTGTGCCTGCACATCGAGCTGAAAATTCTGCCCTTTGTGTGGTACTGTTCCTGTGAATCATCTTGGGACACTCACTCCATTGCAGGCGCTATATAAATACACCATCGTTGTCTTTGCTTGTTTCTTCCCTTCTTGAACAAAAACAGAAAATGCTGGAAAAACTCAGCAGGTCTGACAGCATCTGTGGAGAGAGGAACAGAGTTAACGTTTCAAGTCCGTATGACTCTTCGGAGCTTCCTGCTTTCTTGCTTTGTTTTGCAATATTTTGTCTGACTGTCAAGGTTTAACGTGAGATACTGATTCTGATTTACCTTTTCTATACAGTTTAATGTAAAGTTTCTTCCTTTCAAGGCTGAACAGCCCATATACTTAAAGACTTCTTTTAAAAAATTCCTCCGCTGCTTGTGTGCCATTTTGAACACCTATGTACATGTAGGTCAGACTGAACGAAAGCTGCTTGTTTTCTGGTGAAAGGGGTTTTGGTAGAGTAAGTAAGAGAATTTGTTTCGACTGGCGGAGAGGTTGGTAAACAGAGGACACGGGTTTAAGATAATTCACAGAATCACAGAATCACAGTGCAGAAGAGGCCCTTCGGCCCATCGAGTCTGCACCAACATGTGAGAAACACCTGACCTACCTACCTAATCCCATTTACCAGCATTTGGCCCATAGCCTTGAATGTTATGACGTGCCAAGTGCTCATCCAGGTACTTTTTAAAGGATGTGAGGCAACCCGCCTCCACCACCCTCCCAGGCAGTGCATTCCAGACCGTCACTACCCTCTGGGTAAAAAAAGTTTTTCCTCACATCCCTCCCAAACCTCCTGCCCCTCATCTTGAACTTATGCACCCTTGTGACTGACCCTTCAACTAAGGGGAACAGCTGCTCCCTATCCACCCTGTCCATGCTCCTCATAATCTTGTACACCTCGATCAGGTCGCCCCTCAGTCTTCTCTGCTCCAACGAAAACAACCCAAGTCTATCCAACCTCTCTTCATAACTTAAATGTTTCATCCCAGGCAACATCCTGGTAATTTGGCAAAAGAAACAGTTGGGACATGAGGAAGAACAATTTTCCACTGTGAAATGTTATGATCTGGAATGCGCTACCTGAAAGAGCAGTGGAAGCAGGTTCAAAATGAACATACGAACATACAAATTAGGAGCAGGAGTAGGCCACTCGGCCCCTCAAGCCTGCCCTGCCACTCAATAAGATCACGGTTGATCTGAATGTAGCCATTCCTGCCTACCCCCTGATAACCTTTCACACCACAAAAGGGAATTGAATTACTCAAAGTAGAAGTTTCAGGGCTGAGGGAAAAAAACAGGGGGTAGTGGGACTAATTGGATTGTTAAATCAACAAGTTCACATAGGCAGAATGGGCTGAATGGTCTCCATCTGTGCTGTAAGGTCCTATGATTCCAAGAGAAAACTAATTAAAGAGCCAAGGATTTAAGACTCCACCAGGGATGAAGGAGACGCTGGATTAATGGGGGAACCTGGGTTCAGGGAATGATTCTGAAAGCTAACCATCCTGACTTTTCAAGATTATAATGTTTTCTTTCTTGGATGCAGATAAAAAATGTTTCTCTTAACCTTGTGTTTTCACAGCACACCCTTATTAATTTGAGTTAGCTTAATTTGAATTACGGGGTAATTTGTGGTTGAAATATAATTTAGAAAATGCCTGCAGTGCTCTTTTATTCCAACTTATTAATTCAAAATACTGGGTAATTTAACATTTTTAGTGGAAGAAAATTACTTTGAACTAAGCAGAGCAGATTGTAGTTGGTTGTTTGTTTTGTACAGGAGTCAGTAGTTCAAGGAATTTGATTAGAACACTGAAAGAGAAAAGTAAAGACCGGAACTGATCCCACTCTGTAACTATGACCCATCAGGCCATTCATAAAATACCTAGCCCCACAGTTCTCTGTTTAGTCAGGAATGAATCAAATTTCCTCAAAGCAACGCCAAACTCTGTATTTAGAGAACTGGACCCGCCCTACTCTAGAATTCAACAACTGGGCCTGGTCTACTCCAGAATTTAACAACTGGAGCAGGTCTATTCCAGAATTTAATAACTGGACCTGGTTTACTCCAGAAATCAACAACTGGACCTGGTCTACTCCAGAATTTAACAACTGGACCTAGACTACCCAAGAATTTAACAACTGGGCCTGGACTACTCCAGAAATCAACAGTTGGACCTGGTCCACTCCAGAATTCAACAACTGGGCCCGGTCTACTCCAGAATTTAGCAACTGGACTTTATCTACTCCAGAATTTAAAAACTTGATCTGGACTACTCCAAAATTCAAAAACTGGACCTGGGCTACTCCAGATATCAACAACTGGATATGGACTACTCCAGAATTCAACAACTGGACCTGGTCCACTCCAGAATTTAACAACTGGACCTGGTCCACTCCAGAATTTAACAACTGGACCTGGTCCACTCCAGAATTTAACAACTGGACCTGGTCCACTCCAGAATTTAACAACTGGATCTGGTCCACTCCAGAATTTAACAACTGGACCTGGTCTACTCCAGAATTCAATGACTGGACCTGGATTACTCCAGAATTCAACAGTGGACCTGGTCTGAGCCAGAATTCAACAAATGGATCTGGATTACTCCAGAATCTGACAACTGGACCTGGTCTACTCCAGAATTCAACAACTAGACCTGTAATACTCCAGAATTTAACAACTGGACCTGGTCTACTCCATAAATCAAAAGTTGGACCTGGTATGCTCTAGAATTCAACAACTGGGCCCGGTCTACTCCAAAATTCAGCAACTGGACCTCATCTACTCCAGAATTCAAAAACTGGACCTGGTCTGCTCCAGAATTCAACAACTAGACCTGGACTACTCCAGAATTCAATAACTGGACCTGGACTACTCCAGAATTCAATAACTGGACCTGGACTACTCCAGAATTCAATAACTGGACCTGGACTACTCCAGAACTCTCAGAACTGGACCTGGTCTACTCCAGAATTCAATAAATGGACCTGGACTACTCCAGAACTCACACAACTGGACCTGGTCTACTCTATAATTCAACAACTGGACCTGGTCTACTCCAGAATTGAACAACCGGACCTGGTCAACTCCAGAATTTAACAACTGGACCTGGTCTACTCCAGAATTCAACAACTGGACGTGGACTACTCCAGAATTCAGTAACTGGACTTGGTCTACTCTAGAATTCAACAGCTGGACCTGGTCTACTCCAGAATTCAACAACTGGACCTAGTCTACTCCAGAATTGAACAACTGGAGCTGGTCTACTCCAGGATTCAACAACAACAATTCTGTGGTTGGGGTTTTCTGCTTTTGTGCTTCCCATTTTCCATATTTTCACTTTTTGAGATGTGAACTGCAACCGGGGAGCACAGAGCCTGAAATCCCAGAACTGATGTGTGAACATTGCCTGACTGCATAGCACTCTTACATCTGAACCAGAAGGTTGTGGCTTCAAGTTTCACTCCACAGACCTGAGCATAAAATCAGTGCTGATGATCCTAGTGCAGTACTGAGGGAATGCTGCACTGTCAGGGGTGCCACCCTTTTGATTAGGGTTAAGAAACCACCTGCTCTCCCGCATGAACATAAAAGGTTCCATGGCACTATTTGTAAGATGGACAGCTGAGTTCTTCCTGGTGTCCTGGCCAATATTCACCCTTCAACCAACATCAATAAAACAGGTTACCTGGCTGTTATCACATTGCTGTTTGTGGGAGCTTGCTGTATGCAAATTGGCTGTAATGTTTCCTACGTTACAGAAGTGGCTACACTTGGAAAGCACTTCATTAACTGTAAAGATAATCGAAGCTTCAAGGGGTTATGAGGGGTGCTATAGAAATGCAAGTTGTTGTTAATGCAGGTATTTTTATTCATGCATTTGCACACATGTGAGGAAGGAGGAATACTGTGGCTTTGTCAGTAAATACAATATCATGACCAGTTCTGCACTGAGAGCTATATCACACTTTCTTCCAGCACATCCTATATACTCTGACACACACCTTTGTCATACAGCTCTCTAATATTGCAAGCATTATTTACCACTCTATTCAAATATAAATTAAAATATGATATCACTAGGGATTTATTTCAATTATTATTTTGCAAATATTATATATTTGGGCCATTTGGTAGATCAATCAATCTTCTTCCACAGCTCCTTAATGTTACCTTGTAAGGAGATGATTGGATGTATTTGGAAAGGGAAGAGGTTTCCGTTGCTTATTAAGTGGGGTTGATTTTTCAGTGAAGTAAGGATCTTGTTGGGACCAATGGGTTTCCTCAATCTTGAAGGTTCTTCTTGTAATAATCACATGATTGGACTTTTTGCTGAAACAACTAAATTGATTTGATCAGTCACCTTATCCAAATGATCTAAAGAGAAAATAAGACTAGAAATTTATTTGTGGGAATGAATTGATCCAAGGGCCTACCTGATGTTGGACTTCCACTAAGACCAATCAGTGAGCTGCAGAAGCCTGCTGTCACATTGCCTCAGGCAGAAGGTTGGAGAGGGGAAGGGGGTGGTTAGCGATTGTGTTCAGAGGGTTAGGGGGTACAGCAAGGAGGCAGTGATTAGATAAAAACAAAACACTGCGGATGCTGGAAATCCAAAACAAAAACAGAAATACCTGGAAAAACTCAGCAGGTCTGGCAGCACCGGCGGAGAAGAGCAAAGTTGACATTTCGAGTCCTCATGACCCTTCAACAGAACCAATCTTGCAGTGAGAAGGCTTCAAACAGACATTAATTCAGCCCCATATTGGCAAAGAGCCTCACACCTGTTTTGAAGTCTTTACCAATATGACAAATGCTGCATTTTGGGCTCAGTATGTAACGTAACCAGTGCGTAAATATGACCATAAGACTTAGGAGCAGAAGTTGGCCAGATGGAATATAATGTGGGAAAATGTGAGGTTATGCTCTTTGGCAGGAAGAATAGAGGAGCTGAATATTATTTAAATGGCGAAAGACTGAAGAAAGCTGCAGCACAGAGGGATTTGGGGGTCCTCGTGCATAAATCACAAAAATCTAGTATACAAGTTCAGCAGGTAATAGGGAAGGCAAATGGAATGTTGGCCTTTATTTCAAAGGGAATGGAGTATAAAAATAGAGAAGTCTTACTAAAACTAAACAAGGCACTAGTTAGACCACACCTAGAATACCGTGAACAGTTTTGGTCCCCTCATCTAAGGAAAGATATACTGGCATTGGAGGCAGTCCACAGAAGGTTCACTAGGTTGATCTCGGGTTGAGTAGGTTGGGCCTGTACTCATTGGAGTTTAGAAGAATGAGAGGTGACCTAAAATCCTTAGGAGCTGAGAACAGGGTAGATGCTAGGAGGTTGTTTCCCCTTGTGGGAGAGTCTAGGGCCAGAGGGCATAATCTCAGAGTGAGGGGTCGCCCATTTAAGACAGAGATGTGGAGGAATTTCTTCTCTTAGAGGGTAGTCAATCTGTGGAATTCTTTACCATAGAGGGTTGTAGAGGCTGCGTCGTTAAGTACATTCAGGGCTGAGGTAGACAGGTTTTTAATCAGTAAGGGAATCAAGGGTTATGGGATAAAGGCAGGAAAGTGGAATTGAGGATAATCAGATCAGCCATGATCTCATTGAATGGCGGAGCAGACCCGATGGGCCAAATGGCCTCCTTCTGCTCCTACGTCTTATGGTCTTATAGTTTCCTTAATACTTTTTCTCTAGTGATAGTTATTGTATTTATTTCCTCCTCTCTTCCTTTTTATATATTTAAAGAAGCTCTTACTGTCCATTTTTATATGTGTGTAGTATGTATGTAAGATGGCAGGTGGCATACTTTGGGCTCAAGGTGTAAAGTAGCCAGAGTCAATGAATCTCTAGGATGTAGAGTCTTAGTGAAAGCTTCAAAAGTTAAATGGAATGGAGATAACATTGGCCAGAATTTCAGCATTAAGCAACATCTCTGGCTTTTTCTGTAATGTTTTATTTTTCCAGCAGTAGCAAAATTAATATCTTATAAAGTTAAGCAGCCCCAATTGAACTTTATTGCAATCACTTTACTTGCTAAAAATAATTTTTTTAATCCATATTACTGCGTTTTTCATCAACTGGAGTGCACATCAATAAGAACCTGAATTGATAAAATTGACAAATAGATCGATGGGAAAATCTTGGGCCTCAAATTCAATTTCTGGCCATGCTAGTTTCCTTTAAGAGCATTAAATGCATTCTAACCTGCTTGAAAATATTCAATCATTGTCAATCAAACTTGCATCTCTCCCTTTTTTTATCTTGTTTAATCCATCCTCTTCCTTCCCCTTTCCTCCTTCCCTCTTCATTTCTTTCCTCTCCTCTTTTTCCTCACTGTAACTCATCTCTGCTCCTCTTCTCCCCTTTCTACCTCTCCTTTTCTCCCCTTCCCTATCCTCACTTCTCTCCTTTCCTCTCTTTTCTGCTTCCCTCTTCTCCTCCTCTTCCCCTTTCCTCTCCCCATTTCTCCAAATTCTCTCCTCTCCTCTTTTCTCCCTTTTCCTCTCCCATCTCCTCCTCATTCTGCTCCAACCCTGACCTCTTCCTCCCTTTCCTAACTTGAAGTTATTTACTCCTAATTTATTTCTTTCACATTTTCAATGAAGCTTCAGTGGTTGGTTTCATTTTCCTTAAAGCTGTGATCTTATCAACCCGAGTTGAAGGTCGGGAGTTTTAGATTATCCTATAATCTACCGATACTTTTGGACCAAAGATCAAATTGGCATTTTTTTTATAATAGAATTAACAGTAGTGCGATAAAGTGAGGTACCCTGTCCCTTTAAGAGAACGCAAGTGTACTGATCATGGGATAGCACTGGCAAATCATTGTACAGCGTGGGCAACTGGTCACTGTAAGTCTAATTCTGGGGGTTTCTGAGTGAGCACGTATGATCTGATGCTCTGCCCTATGTCTCAATAAACCATCACCTGTTTATTCTTACATCAGTCTCTCCCTGTTATTGATTGCAAGCAGCAATTGATGAAAATATAGGAAGACATGCAGTTAGTTTGTTGCCCAACAAACTCATTTACCCAAGGCATAAAAAGTCGGGTCTGTGAAGAGAAAAACAGAGTTAATGTTTCAAGTCCGTATAACTCTTCTTCAGAGCTCTGAAGAAGAGTCATACAGACTTGAAACGTTAACCCTGTTTCTCTCTCCACAGATGCTGTCAGACCTGCTGAGTTTTTCCAGTATTTTCTGTTTTTGTTTCAGATTTCCAGCATCCGCAGTATTTTGCTTTTATGAAAAGTAGGGGCCTTTGATATAGTTTGTTGTAGTGTCTATACTCGCAGTGCTGAAGAATGCTATCTGTTGGGAAATTCTTCATGTTTTATATCAATTATTCCTCCAGAATCAGATGCATATTTTGAATGCAACATTGCTAAATTTGTCTGAAAGTAACTAGCTTCAAAAGAATTAAGAGAACAAGCAGTTTTAAAATTCTAGCAGTTCAGTTAAATGAGGATTTATTTTAAGTTTCCTCTGTGAAAGATTTGACAGGATACAGCACGCTGTGACAAAGGTTTTACAAGGTGGAACCAATTAAATTTTCTGTGCCAATGCTTTAGGTTTAAAAACTAAAAAAAAAAATTCTAATCAAAGAAGTTGTTATGAAGTGTAATTTACCCATTATGAACGGTGTCGCATCTATGTTTAGATATATTCCCTCACCACTTTTTGTCCAGTCTTTTGCGCTTCATATCATTAATTGTAAATTTATGTGTCAGTGGCTTTGTTCCTCTAGAAGCTATTGACCTGTTCCAAATATCAACCAATTTAAAGAGTGTTCAATAACGTTGTGATTACTCTGACAAATTTGTAACCATAAGCATGATGATTATTATTCCCAAGGTTGGAACAATTCCTTTGGTTAAATAGGAGCTTTTGGAGGTTATTTGGCCCTTCGAGGCTGCTCTGCCATTCAACAAGATCACAGCTGATCTTTACCTTAATGCCATTTTCTCACACCATCCCCATATTCCTTCCTTTCTTGGTTCTCTCCTGTGCCAAGTGGCACATGAGGCAGATGAAGCACATGCTTTTGTCTGTTTCCATGGCCATTTTTCCTTAGAACAGGTTGCCAAACTGTCACCAGAAGCTAAAAAATAAAAACAAAAAACTGCGGATGCTGGAAATCCAAAAGAAAAACAGAAACAGAAATATCTGGAAAAACTCAGCAGATCTGGCAGCATCGGCAGAGAAGAGTACAGTTGATGTTTCGAGTCCTCATGACCCTTCAAGGGTCATGAGGACTCGAAACGTCAACTGTACTCTTCTCTGCCGATGCTGCCAGACCTGCTGAGTTTTTCCAGGTATTTCTGTTTCTGTTTTTGCCACCAGAAGCTATAGCTTGAGGAGTGCCACTTTGCATCAAGTATGGCTGACCCACAGACTACCCTGTCTGCCACAGGGTTGTTGGAAGTATTTACAAGTTGGTAATCAAGCTGTTCAGCTGTGTTATGAATGCACCTTCTGTGGCCATCAAGTCCTGGAATGGGACCTGAACTCAGAGCTTCCTAGCATCAGAGGCAGAGACGCTACCCACTGCACCACTTCCATCATCCCCCCACCCCTATATTCCTTCATTCCCTTAAAAAAAGTCTTAAAGTCTAGAATAGACTCAACGCCCGAGCATCCACAGCCCTCTGGGTCGTAAGGTGTTGGGCATAGTTCGCTAAGTCTTATTAAAGTATTTGTAGTCTTAGGTAGTTCAACAGTATTTAATAAACTGCTAGAAACTACATACATTGGTACAGTAAAGGTCGAAACTAAGAGCTGTTTCCGTGCTTCTTTTTACACACAGCTCTGTCCAACACTACACTGACCCCTAGGTGTGGGTCATGCGTTCTCTTACATCACTGTGTGAGCGGTACTGTACGCAGTTCCACATTAACCCTTTATGTGCCAGACCCTTATATTACACCTCCCCCAAGTCTTTATCTAACATATTTATAAATCATCCCAGTTTACCCCATTTATTGCATCATCAGTACTACCCTATCTCCCCCTTCAGGTCTCTGCACTCATAGGCTCAGATGGTCTGGAGGCCTTATAACCCTTCCATATTCTGTTCTCACTACTGTCTGTCTGCCACTGCAGGTGAGCTTTGTTGAACTGGGGGTTGTCCTGGTACCTGGGTGTCTTCCTCAGTTTCTCTCCACTGTGCAGTGGGAGGAACTCTTTGAGGGATAAGGAGGAGGCTCCTTCTGTTTCTCCTGACTGTACCCACTGGGGTGCCAACCAGGTATGACCGGGGTTCGTCATTGTCTTTCTGGATGATAATTCCCTCTATCTCCAGGTCTTTAATCCAGACCTTGTCATCCTTTTATAGTTGTGGCGAGTGTCTGGTGCAGTACCTTCTGTTGTAGGTGGATGCCTGCTTCTGCCTGTAGGACCATTCTCTGTCTTGGATGTCTTGGAACTCCTGGGCTACCAATCCTGGTATGTGTTTCTTTGGCAGGATTGGGAGTTGCATGCAGAGTTTTCTGCCCATCAGGAGTTTAGATGGGGCTAGGCCACATTGTAATGGGGTGGACCTGTAGGTTAACATGGACTGCAGCAGTTCAAGAAGGCAGCTCAATACCACTTTGTCAAGGGCAACTAGCGATGGGCAATAAATGCTGGCCCAGCCAGCGAAGCCCACATCCCCTGCATGAATAATAAAAAAAACAGTGCTATATTGTTCATTTTTAAGAAGGCTTTTATAGTGCAGACCCCTCTTTCAGCCTCCCCTTTTGACAGTGAGTCTCTAGGGGAGCTGGTACATGGGTGGAAACTGGATGTGATGGCAAATTGGATACACGTTTAAAAATTGTGGTCCGTTATCAGACACAATCTTGTCTGGATGCTGTGGTTCATGAACATCTCTTTCAGCACTTTAACTACTGCATCTGTGGTTGTTGTGTACAGTTACTTCACCTCAATCCCTCTGTAAAATTGACCCATCACCATAAGGAATTATTTGCTGTTGAAGACAAATAAGTTGATGTCCAGCCTCTCCTGTGGTCTGGTGGGGAACTGTGTGGGGGTGAGGGATTCCCTTTAGACCTGCTGGTGCAGCGCACACACCTGACAGTTTACTATAGTGCCCTCAATTGCCCTGGAAATGCCTGGCCTCCAGATGGCAGAATGGGCCTGGGCTCAGCACTTGGTGAAGCCCAGGTGACCCTGGTGTATTTTTTTGGAGGATCTTCAGCTGAAGGAAACTGGGATGACAACCACTCATTGTGGACCAGGAGATCGTCAATGATGGTAAAGCGCTTTTGTTGTTCGAGCCAAAGTTACACGGTACCACTGCCTGGTCTCTGTTGTGGCCACCTTTGTTAGCAATAATGGCAAGTGCATGTATACTCCTCACTGCACATTTATTCCTGGTGAATCTGCTGGAGTTTACTTATGGGCACCGACAGGTGTCTCCTTGTCAATTGGGAGTATGCTTCAAGCTCCTCGATCAGATTGACATCCTGTTTTGTCAGAAGCTCCACTGTGGCCCTAGAAAATTGCCTGCCATTGTTTGGTTTTTATCTTGGACGTATACTGTCTTGAAGGCAAACCTCATGAGGTGTGGGCGGAATCTCTGGATTCTGGCAGGCATCTTTACAGCTCCATCTTGTCCAGCAATGAGACCGGTGGCTTATAGTCTGTTTCAGTTGTGAGCTTCTGGTCAATGGTGTTGTCTGAAAATTTATCACATGCCCACATGACTGCGAGGGTTTCCTTTTTGATGATGGCGTACCTCGTCTCTGCATCCGACTGTCCTCTGGAAGCGTAGTACACCGGTCAGCAACTTCCATCCAGCTGAAATGGGACCACTCCGAGGCCTGTGGATGAAGTATCCATTGCTATGGTGGTGGGCAGGGATGGGTTGGAGTGGGCCAGGATTTCGGTTGAGAGCAGCATTGCTCTGATGCGAGTGAATACTTGCTCTTGATATGAGTCCCAACACCATGTCTGGTCTTTCTCAAATAGATGTCTCGAAGGTTCTGTGACCTGTACCAGATTTGGTAAGAATTTTTCCAATTAGTTCACCATCCCCAGGAATCTCTGGAGGTCTGCAATCAAGGATGGGTTTGGGAAATCACAAATGGCTTTAGTTTTCTGTGGGTCCACAGTGATGTCCTTATTACTGACGATGTGTCCCAGGTACTGAATTGATGTTTTGGAGAACTTGTGTTTCTCATTCAGCATCAGCCCAGCTTCCTACAGGTGTTCGAGGACTGCTGTGAGTTTTCTGTTGTACTCCTCCTCTGTTGTGCTGTGAACCAAAACATCATCCATATGGCAGATAGTAGGCCTTGCAAAATGGCTGGCATTGTATGTTGAAATATTTCCAGTGCCAAGTTGCTTCCAAACAGCAGGCGATTGAAGCAGAATCTGCCAAAGAGGGTAATGAATGTGGTCAGCAACTTGGACTCTTTGCCGAGGGGAAGTTGCCAAAAGCTGCAGTTGGTGTTGAGTTTTGAAAACACTGTGCTCCTGGACACAAAGATAAAAACAAAAAGCTAAAAGCTACTGCGGATGCTGGAAATCCAAAACAAAAACAGAATTACCTGGAAAAACTCAGCAGGTCTGGCAGCATCGGCGGAGAAGAAATCAGTTAACGTTTCGAGCCTTCACGACCCTTTGGCAGAACTGAAGCATAGTTAGAAGAAGGGAGAAATATAAATTGGTTTAAGGTGGGTGGGGGGGGGGGGGGGGGGGGGGGGGGTGGGGGGGTGGGGGGTGGTGGGGGGGTGGGGGGGGAAGAGACACATTGAGGGTGTGGTGATTGTGGAGATGAGCAGATAATCAAAAGATGTCACAGACAAAAGGGTCAAAGAGGTGTCGAAGGTGGTGACATTTGTCTGAGAAAAGTGCTAATTAAGAATGGAAGACAGGATATTCAAAGTACAGCTCTAGTGGGGGTGGGGTGGAAAGACTAACAAGGTTTTAGTTTAAAAATAATGGAAATAGGTGGGGAAAGAAGAATCTATATAAATTATTGAAAAAAAAAAGGTGGGTGGGGGGGGGGGGGCGAAGAAACGGGGTGGGGATGGGGGGAGGGGGAGTTTAAGATCTAAAGTTGTTGAATTCAATATTCAGCCCGGAAGGCTGTAAAGTGCCTAGTCGGAAGATGAGGTGCTGTTCCTCCAGTTTGCGTTGGGCTTCACTGGAACAATGCAGCAAGCCAAGGACAGACATGTGGGCAAGAGAACAGGGTGGAGTGTTAAAATGGCAAGCGACAGGGAGGTTTGGGTCTTTCTTGCGGACAGACCGCAGGTGTTCCGCAAAACGGTCGCCCAGTTTGCGTTTGGTCTCTCCAATGTAGAGGAGACCGCATTGGGAGCAACGAATGCAGTAGACTAAGTTAGGGGAAATGCAAGTGAAATGCTGCTTCACTTGAAAGGAGTGGCACCTCCCCATGCCCACGCAGAAGATGCAACACCTGCCCCGTCACTTCCTCTCTCCTCACCGTCCAAGGCCCCAAACACTCCTTTCAAGTGAAGCAGCATTTCACTTGCATTTCCCCTAACTTAGTCTACTGCATTCGTTGCTCCCAATGCGGTCTCCTCTACATTGGAGAGACCAAACGCAAACTGGGCGACCGTTTTGCGGAACACCTGCGGTCTGTCTGCAAGAAAGACCCAAACCTCCCTGTCGCTTGCCATTTTAACACTGCACCCTGTTCTCTTGCCCACATGTCTGTCCTTGGCTTGCTGCATTGTTCCAGTGAAGCCCAACGCAAACTGGAGGAACAGCACCTCATCTTCCAACTAGGCACTTTACAGCCTTCCGGGCTGAAAACTGAATTCAACAACTTTAGATCTTAAACTCCCCCTCCCCCCATCCCCACCCCGTTTCTTCGCCCCCCCCCACCCACCTTTTTTTTTTCAATAATTTATATAGATTCTTCTTTCCCCACCTATTTCCATTATTTTTAAACTAAAACCTTGTTAGTCTTTCCACCCCACCCCCACTAGAGCTGTACTTTGAATATCCTGTCTTCCATTCTTAATTAGCACTTTTCTCAGACAAATGTCACCACCTTCGACACCTCTTTGACCCTTTTGTCTGTGACATCTTTTGATTATCTGCTCATCTCCACAATCACCACACCCTCAACGTGTCTCTCCACCCCCCCCCCTCCACCCACCTTAAACCAATTTATATTTCTCCCTTCTTCTAACTATGCTTCAGTTCTGCCGAAGGGCCATGAAGGCTCGAAACGTTAACTGATTTCTTCTCCGCCGATGCTGCCAGACTTGCTGAGTTTTTCCAGGTAATTCTGTTTTTGTTTTGTGCTCCTGGACAGTTTAGTCAGACTTTCGTCCACTGGGGACATCGGGAGTACTTCTCTGGCCACGGCTTTATTGCGCTGCGCCAGGTCAACGCAAACATGGATGGGCCTGTTGGGTTTTGGGGCTGGGACCATCCCAGAACACCATGCAGTTGGTTGTATGACTGGAGAGATGACCCCCATGTTTGTCAACTGGTCCAGCTGCTGTTGCACTTGCTTTGTGAGTGGGTAGGGAATCTTTCACGGCATGAACAGGCCCATGGGTTTAGCATCCTCCCTCAGTGTGACCTCATATGCGTTCTCCAGTCACCCCAATCCTGTAAAGAGTGATGGGATCTCCTTTTATACTTGGAGCCGGGCCCTTGTTGGTTGACCATGTCAATCTTTTGTAAAAGGTTAAGGCTGAAACAGGCTTTTGACTCAGCAGTGAACAGCCCTGGGTGTGGACCAGGAACAGCGTCTCTCACATTGTTTTGTCCTTGTGCCTGAGTATTGTCTGCAGAGTGCCTTTCACTGGGAGCTTGATGCCTCCTGCTCTGTACAGGTGTATTGTGGGTGGCATGATCCTTTGGGTCACCAGCCATGGTTCGCTGTTGGACAGGAGTAACACTGGCCCCCAAGTCCAATTTAAAGTTTGTGAAATGGCCATTAACCAAGATGTCCACATTCCAAAACAAAAATCCAGGATCTTTGACCTCACCAAAGAAGCATGCTGTGCGTCCTCTTGGTGTCTGTCTCAACCTCATGAATCCTCTTGGGACCTTGTGTGAATTTTGGTGTCTTGGATTTGCACAGCTCCCCGAAGTGTCCTATTGAGTTACATTGAAAGCATTTGGCTGAAATTGCTGGACATTGATCTCGTCTGTGGAGATGCTTTGCTCCACAGTGCTGACACGGTCACTCTACTGGTCAGTTAGAGTATTGCTTCCCTGGCCTGGAGTGTCCCTGTTTCTGTGCTGTTTCACTAACTGGACTGTGGGGTTTACTTTACACCACGGTTTGCTTTCCTCCTTTAACACGGATCTGTGCTGCACATGGATTTCAGACTGCCTGACAATCGGGATGGCTTTCTCAAGAGTTAGGGGTCTTGCTTCACTTGAAGCGTGTCTGAGAGTGTGACGTCCACCACTCCTACAACTATTCTATCCTTGATTAGCTCAGATTTCAGGTCACTGTAGTCACGGCCGTCAGCTATTCTGTACAGCTCATTAATGAAGGAGTCAATAGGTTCTCCTGGCTGCTGGACACATTTAGTAAATTTCAATTTCAATTTTCAAGGATTTTGTTACTTCTGAGGTTAAAATAAGCGACAAATGATTTTAAAACTTCATCAGATTTTGCAGATGACTTGTCTAGCTAAATATCATCAGCTATCAGGCCAGCCGAATAAAACAGTTTGTTAACTTGTTCAGCTTCTGTTTTCCCCTCCAGACCTGAAGCAATCGTGTATCTAAGGAATCCCTTTCTCCAAAGTCCCTCACTTTGTGATTGATCTGGGCCTTGGATAAGTCCAAATTGATCTGAAAGAGTAAATTTCTAATCCACGATTAAAATTTTAAAATTGCAGGTTCAGCTTTAAGAGTTTCTGAAAATCCAAGATGGCCCCACCGTTTGCTTCTGCACCAAGGGTTTTTCCTGTGCTTGTCGAGTTTTGGCGAGCTCCTGCAGTAATGGCCTTTGCAATCTCAGCAGTCAAATTTTTTCAACAATGGCTGCCTGGATCAACTGTTTAGAGTCTTCCCCACTTTAGCACAATATTCTTAGGTCTTGGAAGCATCGAATCCCAGCTTTTACTGGGTTTTTAAAGCTGCCTACTCGGTTGTGATTAAATTTTAATTAATTATTTTTCTTTGTTCAGAGTGAATTCAGCCACCATGCGTTCAGACACTGACTCAGGAATCGGCTTTCCCAGGCTGTAATTTCTGACCACTGCAGTGTTTAACTTTTTTCAGGCCTTGTGTTTTCCAGGGACTTTAAATTTATAGCTCAATGCTGCTGGGTCTGCTGACTCTGCACACTCTGGCTATTGAAGCTGGACTTCCATCAGATTCAATGGAATCTTCTGCTGCATCGAGAAATTTAATTTTTGCCTCCAGTTTCCAAGACTTTCTTTGGAGCTTTTCTCTGGCCATTTCCTTCTGTGCCTTTGCTTCGTCAGCTTTTCTTCAGGTCAGGGTGCTTCTTTGATTTTTCCTTCAGTCTTCCAGGATTTAAATTTTCTTCTGCAGTCTCTGTGAGGTTTTGAGTTGTTCCATTTGCTGCCACCATGTTGTAAGATGTTGGGTGTAATTTGGTAGGCCTTATTAAGGTTTTTGTAGATGTAGGTAGTTCAACAGTAAATGTTTATTACCTACTAGGAACTATATACATAGGTACAGTAAGAGTCCAAACTTCTACACACAGCTCTGTCCAACACTACACTGAATCCTAGGTACGTGTCATGTGTTCTCTTACAACACTATGTGGACAATACTGTACTCAGTCCCACATTAACTCTTTATGTGCCAGACCCTTATATGACATTCTGGGGTAAAGAAATGCAAAAATTAATAACCTTTTGAGTGAAGAAATTTCTCCTAATTTCAGCCTAAATGGCTGCCATTATTCTGAGGCTGTGATCCAGTGTTCTAGATTCCCCAGCCATGGAAAAGCATCTACTCTGTCAAGCCCCTCAAGAACTTTATATGTTTCAATTAGATCATCTCTCATTCTTCTAAACTCCAGGGAATATAGGCCTAGTCTACTCAATCTTTCCTCATAGGATAACCCATTTATCCCAGGACTATTTCCTAATGTGTTTGCAATCTTATGAGTGGGAATTGTCACAAACACATTAACGATGTCACTGAACATTGTTACCCTGACATCCTTGCTAAACACAAGAAATGGAGAGGGCTCCTGAATCGTATGGGACATGATCCAATCAATTATGGAGATTAGTCTTCAACAGTGAGAGAGAACCCAGCATTGACTCAGCATAATTCACAGTGGCAGTGTGAACCCAATTTTGTATGTATTTGGCTGCATTTCATATTCAGTCTATTATTGTGAAGTCAATTATGCGATACCAGGTCTATACCAGTATGGATGCATGCAAAGTTTCCTGGCACACTTTTCTCTTCTATCCTGGCCAATTCTGCTCCGGGAATGAGGTTTAGTGGGACACAACTAACTGCAAATCGCCTGCCAAGTAAGACACTAACTTTTGGATCTCTCAATTTTGGCTTATGATTTTATTAAATCATTCTTACCTTGGCAGTTAGAAGAAGTTATGACCTGAAGCTGTGGCTTGAATATCAAGTGATAAATCCCCAATTAAGGAGGAGCAAAACAAGCAATGTCATTTAACAAGGCCACACAAAAAGGAAAAGAAGGCACTGACGTCCATTTCTTCAGGGTTACAATTGAAAAGTTATGTTAAACTCTTATAGGACCTTAGTTAGACTACACCTATACCACTGTGCACAGGTTTAGTCTGAATTTTACAAAAAAAGGGCACAGAAGCACTAGGGAAGGTGCACAAAACATTTCAATAATAGTAGAACTGAGAGGTTATATCTGTCAGGAGGGACTAAGCAGGCTGTGGCTCTTTAACCTAGAAAAGAGAAGACTAAGGGATGAGGTGATAGAAATCTTTTAAAATTATGGAAGGGTTTGATAGACTGGTCATAGAGAAAATATTTCCATTTGTGGCAGAGGCCAAAACTCAAGGTCATAAATATAAGTTAGACAGTAATAAACCTGTCAGGGAATTCAGGAGGAACTTCTTCATCATAAGAGTAGTGAGAATGTGATCTTGCTACCACAGGGAGTGGTCAAGGTGAATAGTGTAGATGCATTTAAGTGGAAGCTGGATAAACACATGAAGGAGAAAGGAATAGAAAAAAATGCTCATGGGGTAGGATGAAATATGGAGGTTTGTGTGGAGCATAAACACTGGCAAAGACTAGATGGGCCGAATGGCCTGATTATGTGCTGTACATTCAATGTAAAAGTGTACTGAGACACATACTGCAGACAAGGCGATTGGAAATTCAATGATGGGGTTCTGGTTCACATGATTGCAATTGTATCACAGGTAAATTTAAACCATACAATATTTTCATGCCCTTTCCCTCTACTTGTTATCTTCCTGTTGACATGGCTTGTTCCTGGCTTGTCGGATTTAAATCTCTTTCACTATTGCTAAAATTTGTCATGGTAACACGGCAGCGCTCATGAATGGCAGGCAGGTGATGGTTAAGGTTGATAGTCATGGAGGTGAGGAAGGGTTGAATGGCCTCCTCCTGTTTTGATCTTTTAGGAGAGCATATGACAGATTCAGCCTTATCATCTATCCTGGGAGTGCTGATCATGGTTTCACCAGCAGGCTATTTGCTAACAGCTGTGCATATGCATGGGAGAGTCTGAGTATAGGAGATTAAAAGTGACTTATTTGAAGTGCTTAAGATGATTAAAGGAGTTGATAGCATAGAAAGAAACTATTTCCATTCTGGTAATCTATCACACTGGAGGAGGAGGCTCCACAAATACCCCCATCCTCAGTGATGGGGGAGCCCAGCACATCAGTGCAGAAGTTGAGGCTGAAGCATTTGCAACAATCTTCAGCCAGAAGTGCTGAGTGGATGATCCATCTCGGCCTCCTCCGGAGGTCCCCAGCATCACAGATGCCAGTCTTTAGCCAATTCGATTCAATCCATGTGATATCAAGAAATGGCTGAAGGCACTGGATACTGCAAAGGCTATGGGCCCTGACAATATCCCAGCAATAGTACTGAAGACTTGTGCTCCAGAACTTGCTGCACCCCTAGCCAAGCTGTTCCAGTACAGCTACAACACTGGCATCTAACGGCAATTGGAAAGTTGCTCAGGTATGTCCTGTACACAAAAAGCAGGACAAATCCATCCTGGCCAATTACCGCCCCATTCAGTCTACTCTCGATCATAAGTAAAGTGATGGAGGGGGTCATCAACAGTGCTATCAAGCAACACCTGCTTAGCAATAACCTGCTCGCTGGTGCTCAGTTTGGGTTCCGCCAGGGCCACTCAGCTCCTGACCTCATTACAGCCTTGATTCAAACATGGACAATAAAGCTGAACTCCAGAGAAGAGGTGAGAGTGACTGCCCTTGACGTCAAGGCTGCATTTGACTAAGTGTGGCATCAAGGAGCCCTAGCAAAACTGGAGTCAATGGGAATCAGGAGGAAAACCCTCACTGGTTGGAGTCATACCTAGCACAAAGGAAGGTGGTTGTGGTTGTTGGAGGTCAGTCCTTTCAGCTCTAGGACATCACTGCAGGAGTTCCTCAGGGTAGTGTCCCAGGCCCAACCATCTTCAGAGGCTTCATCAATAACCTTCCTTCCATCATAAGGTCAGAAGTGGGGATGTTCACTGATGATTGCACAATGTTCAACACCATTCGCAACTCCTCAGATACTGAAGCAGTCCATGTCCAAATGCAGCAAGACCTGGACAATATGCAGGCTTGGGCTGGTAAGTAGCAAGTTACATTCACACCACACAAGTGCCAGGAAATGACCATCTCCAACAAGAGAGGATCTAACCAACACTCCTTGATTTTTAATGGCATTACCATCACTGAATTCTCTACTCTCAATGTCCTGGGGGTTTCCATTGACCCGAAACTGAACTGGACTAGCCATATAAATACTGTGGCTACACGAGCAGGTCAGAGGCTAGGAATCCTATGACGAGTAACTCACCTCCTGACTCCCCAAAATCTGTCCACCATCAACAAGGCACAAGCTAGAAGTGTGATAGAGTACTCTCCACTTGCCTGGGAGAAGCTTGACACCGTCCAGGACAAAGCAGCCCACTTGATTCGCAGCCCATCTACAAACATTCCTCCCTTCACCACCGACGCACAGTAGCAGCAGTGTGTACTATCTACAAGATGCACTGCAGGAATTCACCAAGGCTCCTTAGACAGCACCTTTCAAACTCACGACCACTACCACCTAGAAGGACAAGGGCAGCAGATAGATGGGAACACCACCACCTGGAAGTTCCCCTCCAAGTCACACACCATCCTGACTTGGAAATATATCGCCGTTCCTTCACTGTCGCTGGGTCAAAATCTTGGAACTCCCTTCCTAACAGCACTGTGGGTTTACCTACACCACAGGGACTGCAGCGGATCAAGAAAGCAGCTCACCACCACCTTCTAAAGGGCAATTAGGGATGGGCAATGAATGCTGGCATAGCCAGCGATGCCTACATCCAATGTATGAATTTTTAAAAATGCAGTTTTTGGGAGCTTACTGTGCACAATTTGCTGTCACATATTTAGCATAACAGCAGTGGTTGTACTTCAAAGTACTTCACTGTCTGTAAAATGCTTTATGTTGTCCCAAGAATATAAAAGGCACTATATAAATGCAAGGCTTTCTTCCTTCCCTTGTTTATTTGCTGCATTAGCAGATTTTGCTAAGTTTTTTACAATATATTTTAAAATAACATAATGTCTTTAGGTGGCTGCTATTCTCTTCAAACATTTTGAATCAGATATAAGATGAGAAGATTTCTGCTGGAATGATGACCCAACACATATAGCAGAACAATGAGATAGGAAAACACTGAACAAGCTTTACTTTCGGCCAGTTATAACCATGAAGTCATGCTGATACAAACAAAAGGTGAAATAGTTGATTGAAATAGATTTGAAAGATGCAATGGTTGTACATAGTCATCTTTCATGATAATGCATTATGTTGGGTCAGGGTTTCAAGGGACATGGAGCAAAGGTTGGACCTGGTCTACATACGCATGATCTGCAATATTGGAATGGTAAAGGAGGCTCAACAGGCTGAATGGCCTCCTCTTGTTCCTATCTTTGCACAATGTTTGGATGTTGAATTTCAATCATGAGCTTTCCTGATCATCCCCTGTAACTTTGATGGAATATGTATGGAAACACTGGAGGAACAGTATATTTATGTTGATTCTGTGGGAGTTAAATGGATTGTCAAGCAAAGTTACAGTGAACAATCCAGAGAAACCGGCTCTAAATGAAACCACCTAACACCTAAGTTACTCAGGAAATGCAACACAGTATTCGGGGAGAATTAATGGAGGTGTTCAAAATTATGAAGGGTTTTGGTAGATAAAGAGAAACTGTTTCCACTGACAGGAAGGTGATAATAGGACACAATAAAATAATTGGGAATAGACCCAGAGAAGGAGATAAACAACAGCAAGTTGTTGTGATGTGGACGGTGCTGCTCGAAAGGCAATCATAACTTTAAAAGGGAATTGCATAATTGAAAAGGGAAAAAAAATATTGCAGGGCTACAGTGGAAAGAGCAGGCAGGGAAGCTAATTGGATAGCTCTTTCAAAGAGCTGGCACATGACCGTTGGGCTGAATGGCCTCCTTTGCTGTGCGACTCTGAATCCACGAGAATGTCACTGGCCCTTCCGTATCAGATATGACATCCCCATTATTCGCAGCTGCAACCACCTGAAGCGTGTCGAATTCTCAGCTACTGCTGCCAAGAAATAAGAACAGTTTTAGATTGAGCATGAGTCAGTTCAGAAGAACCTTAGTGCCTGCTTATGCAGTTAATGATTGAAGAATCACACAATCACAGAGTTTTTACAGCGTATAAGGAATCCATTCGGCCCATCATGTCTGCACTGGCTCTCTGAGCTTTTTAACTTTGCCAATCTCCTGCCTTTTCCCCGTAACCCTGCACATTGTTTCTATCCAAATAATCGCCTAATGCCCTCTTGAATGCTTCAGTTGAACCTGCCTCCACCACACTTCCAGGCAGTGCATCCCAGACCTTAACTAATCGCTGTGTGAAAAAGTTTTTCCTCACTTCGTATTTGCTTCTTTTGCAAAACACTTTAAAATTGTGCCCTCTGGTTCTCGATCCGTTTATGTGTGGGAACAATTTCTCTCTATCTACTCTCTCCAGACCCCTCATGATTTTGAAAACTTAGTCATAGTCATAGTCACTTCTATCAAGTCTCATCTTAGCCTTCTCCTCTCCAAGGAAAACAGTCCCAACTTCTCCAATCTTTTCTCATAACTGAAGTGCCTCATCCCTGGAACCATTCTCGTAAACCTCTTCTGCACTCTCCCCACTGTGTTCACATCCTTCCTATAGTGTGGTGCCCAGAATATCAATATGTATTTATAATAAATAAATATAAATATATTTCTATATAAATAATAATAAATAAATAAATTTTAAAAAACAAAAATAAATATAAAGTAGCAGAATTTTGTTATTGGAACCGGGATCAACCTAAGCCAGTCACAGCGAGAAGTAGGGGAAGCCAGAATTCCCACGACTATTGGTTTATATTCTTTGATAGGATGTGGGTGTCACTGGCTAGGCTAGCATTTGTTGCCCATCCCTAATTGGTGTGTGGTTTGGCGAGGAACTTGCAGGTAGTGGTGTTCCCATCTCTCTGCTGCCCTTCTCCTTCTAGGTGGTACAGGTTGCAGGTTTGAAAGGTGCTGCCAAAGGAGCCTTGGTGAGTTCCTGTAGTGTATCTTGTAGATGGTACACACTGCTGCTGCTGTGCGTTGGTGTTGGAGGGAGTGAATGTTTGTGGATGTGGTGCCAATCAAGCGGCTGCTTTGTCCTGGATGATGTTGAGCTTCTTGTGTGTTGTGAGAGCTGCACTCATCCAGGTAAGTGGAGAGTATTCCATCACACTCCTGACGTGTGCCTTGTAGATGGGGGACAGGCTTTGGGGAGTCAGGAGGTGAGTTACTCGCTGCAGGATTCCTAGACTCTGACCTGCTCTTGTAGTCACAATATTTATATGGCTAGTCCAGTTCAGTTTCTGGTCAATGGTGACCTCCAGGATGTTGATAGTGGGAGATTCAGTGATGGTAATGCTATTGAATGTTATTTCTGAGGCATAAAGTGTGTCCAGATGAAGCAGCAATTTACATGCTCTTCTTTCAATTTGGTCTACTGTATTCACTGCTCACGATCCGGTCTCTTCTATATTGGGGAGACCAAACACAGACTGGGTGTCCACTTTGCAAGGCACCTTCACTCAGTCCGCAAGCATGACCCAGACCTCCCTGTCGCTTGCCATTTCAACACACCATCCTGATCTCACGCCCACATGTTTGTCCTTGGCCTGCTGCAATGTTCCAGTGAAGCTCAACGCAAACTGGAGGAACAGCAGCTCATCTTCTGATTAGGCACTTTACAGCCTTCCGGACTCAACATTGAGTTCAACAACTTCAGACCTACTGAGTTTTTCCAGCACTTTCTGTTTTTATATAAGATATGGTCAATGATCCCTGAAATACCAGTGGCACCTGGCTTGTTTGAGATCCCACCCACTGAAGCTCCAAGTGCTTCCTTAGAAAGGAGGCTGTTTTAAATCTGCCTCCCGCCATCTGCAAAGATTTCTGACCCTTCACCTTTGAGGGCCCAGGCTCCAATCCCTAGAGGTGCCAACTCTGGCTGGATCAATCCTTCATCACATGACCCTTCCGCCAAATGCCATACTTCCCCCACCCAAACTCACTCTATTCGTTGCCCAGTGTGTCCATTCTCACAGCCAAACAAATACACACTTCATTACCGATTGGATGATTCTTAACTCTCAAACATCCTTTTCTTTCCCATTTTTATAACAAATAAATAGAGGAGTTGAAAAATTTTTTAGTGATTCAATGACTTTTCTTCCGTTTGGCCTCCAGCAACATCCTGGAGATTAACATTTAATTTCTGTTGATTTGCTGGAAGATTGGTAACCCTGTCTGCAGTGGCCCTTTTAACCAGTTATCCCTGGTGAGACTCGCTGCACCCACCCCAATCATACACTAGGTCCTGATTTAAGGCCTATGAATTCCAGATGCCGGGTTTTCTTGTGCCTCTCTAACCTGGGTTTATTGACACCATTGTGCAGATTGTACTCCTCTCCCTCAAGGCCATACAGGAAACAATACCTCAAGGCCGGGACCTGGCAAAATTGGCTAAGTTTGCCGCTGCTCCTGTCATGGGAGTCCACCATAACAGGGTCAATGTCATGAGGAGAATCATTTCCATTACAGCTCAGTGGGTTTAGTTCTGAGCCATTTGAAACTGGGAATGAAAGAACCTGTATTTCTCTAGCACCGCTCACAGCCTCAGAATGTGCTAAAGCGCTTTACAGCCAATGAATTGTAGTCACTGTTGTGATGTAGGGAACACGGTAGCCAATCTGTACAGATCAGGATGCCACAAGCAACAAACAAAATAAATGGCTAGATAATCTGTTTTAGGAATAAAAACAGAAATTGCTGGAAATACTCTGGAAGCATCCATGGAGAGAAAACAGGGATAATGGCCAAATTTTTCTGTCCCCCCCTGTGGTGAGTTTGGTGGCAGGGGGGCATTTAACTGGGCAGGAGTGTGGCAGCTGGGGACCTGCCTCCCTCTCACTCCACCCTAGTGAAGTCTGTGGTGGGAAAGCCCTGTGGGTGGGCTTCCTGCCCCAGTGCCAATTGAGACCCTTAAGTGGGTAATTAATGGTATTAACCCAGTGGCGAGGGGGTGTGGGGTGGGGTGGGGTTGAGGGGGGGCAGGGTTCCTCGCTGAAAGGCACGCCAGGACGCAGCATTGGAAAGGGGGTACCCTCTGAGAGCCACCCCCGCCTGCCCTTGCTGCCAACCCCCTCACCCTGAGTTCAAACCACCCTCCCCCCACCACTTCCCCGTGACCTGATATCCAATGACAAATCTAGGCCTTGGGCGGGTGTTGTACCTACATCAGCCACCACCTTCCTGGTGGTGCTACTGAGCAATCCACAGCAGGCGGCCTCTGGTTAACCAGCAGCTCTCAGATGACGGGGTTTCACCTCTGGGGTCCTTGATCCCAAGGAAGGCCTGCTGCTGGCCTGTTGAATGCCTGAGTAGCAGTTTATATGGTAGGCATTCCAGTAAAGAGGTGACGTGAGGCTCTCTCTGTCCCTCCAGCTGGCAGGCGAGACCCCCGTCACCTCCGCAAAATTCCAGCCAATGTTTCAGCTCACTGATCTTTCATCAGAGCTCTGCAGTGTTGGCTTTCCAGCATGCATAGTATTTTACCTTTTGCAATTTATTCTCAATGTTGTTTGAGGGCTAAGTATTGGCTCCAGGACTAAAAAGGTCATGGCCAGAAGCCTTCAGCTGGGCTGAAGCTACCTGATTTCACCCAGGAAAAGCAATAAGTCTGGGGATCATTCACGATGTCCCTGGGGTAAGATATCCAGGATGTGAAATGTAGGTTTGCTGAGGTATAATTGCTCCATATTCATGGAAGATCAAATCAGGTTTGATTTTAAAACCTTTCTTTCCTTTCATGGTTGTTAGGCCTTGCTGACACTTATCTCTCTGGGCTGGCCAATGAGGAATGGCGAATCAATCAAACAGCTGCCAATACCTTTTTAAAAATAATTATTTGTTCATGGGATGTGGGCATCACTGGCTAGGCCAGAATTTATCTCCCATCCCTAATTGCCCTTGAGAAGGTGATGGTGAGCTGCCTTCTTGAACCATTGCAGTCCTGACCTGGTGACAGTGAAAGAACAGCGATATATTTCCAAGTCAGGATGGTGGGTGACTTGGAGGGAACTTCCAGGTGGTGGTGTTCCCATCTATCTGCTGCCCTTGACCTTCCAGGTGGTAGAGGTCACGGGTTTGGATGGTGCTGATGAACAAGCCTTTGCAAGTTGCTGTAATGCATCTTGTAGATGGTTCACAATGCTGCCACTGGGCACTGGTGTTAGAGAGAATAAATATTTAAGTGGTGGAGGTGGGGCCAATCAAGTGGGCTGCTTTGTCCTGGATGGTGTCAAGCTTCTTGAGTATTTTTGGAGCTGCACTCATCCAGGAAAGTGGGGAGTATTCCATCACACTCCTGACTTGTGGCTTGTAGATGGTGCTTAGGCTTTGGGGAATCAGGAGCTGAATGCAAATGTGTGACTGACGGACAAGTAAAAGAAGAGAGAGGAGAAAAAATTGATGTGCACCATGAAGGGAAATTCTGGAAAAAAATAAATTGGAAGCTGACGATTGCTTTTGTGATATGTAGGAACTGTGAGCTCAAGAGATCACCTGTTTGTCATTACAGTACATATGAGGTGGGTGAGATGAGGTGGTTCCTCGAGCAATTATTAGCTGCTGTTCTGCTGGCGATGAAAAGACATGATTACATCTCACCTTGGTGAACAGAGAGATTTGGGTTAAGCTGGATGAAATTAGAAACACATTATGAGGCAGGAGAACCAGCGCTTTCTGTGTGGGGGAAAATGCTTAACAGAGTGGAAAGAAAAGAGATGTATCTCCGCATCAGTGATGAGGATGCTGCGATTTATAACAAACTGACATTGCTCTATTGTTTCATTATCTGGGTATAAAAAGGCAGGAATCCAATTTGTTTGGATTCTGCTGACCAATTCTTACAGCCAAGCTATAGTAAGAACATGATTTGCTCACACACAGAGGGATGAGCTATTTTTTTAAAGTATATTAGAGAAATGATAAAAGGAAATGTTTTATAGCTGACCTGATAATGGCAACACGAATCCTTCATAGATTCCATTGTGCAACAGAATTAATTTCAATGGCACAAGTTTAAATCCAAAACCCACAACATCTAGAAGGCCCAGGGCAGCAGACTCATGGGAATACCAACACCTGCAAGTTTCCCTCCAAGCTTCCGGACTGTCCCCTAACTGTCACCAGGTCAAAGCCCTGGGACTTCCTAACAGCATTTTGGGTGCACCTACACCACACAGATTTCAGCGGTTCAAGAAGGCAGCTTACCATCACCTTCTCCAAGACAGTTAGGGATAGGGCAATAAATGCTGGCCTGGTCAGTGATGACCATATTCTAAAAAATAATAAAAGGAAATGGCCAACAATCTTTAATCTGAAGATCTGGGGACCAAATGCTATCAAATATAACTTCAACTCAAGTACAAATGGTGTTCCTGCAGACTGTGGCTTTTATGTTCTTGTACTCAGCCGTGCAATGTGATGACTCAAAATTTGGTTTGCTAATCAAGGTTACTGCCAACCTTCCAGCCATGCCAAGTGAACCAATTGCCGTCAAATGAATCACTTTTTGTTGAGCTTTAACTTGATAGCAGTTCATAGAAAGATACAGCAGAGAAGGAGGCTATCCAGCCTATTGAGGCTATGCTAGATCCTACTAATTCAGTCACGGTACACAAAATATTTTTTTAAAAACTAGCTGCTTTTAAAAGTCATTCCAGTGTGTCAGCCTTGGCTCAGTCAGTAGCACTTTTACCTCTGAGTCAAGAGATTTCAGGTTCAAGTCCCACGCCAGGGCTCAATCTTTTGGACGAGAGCCATCAGCCTGTTTGGGTGGATGTAAAGGGTCCCATGGCATTGTTTTGTAGAAGTGCAGGTGGGTTAACCCTGGTGTCCCAATATTTATCCCTCCACTAACATCACTAAATAACAGATGATCTGGTCATTATCACACTGCTGTTTATGGAATTTTCTCTCTCTCTTTCACATTAACTCATATTTAGTGGTTTTGTCTAAGAGCAGGCAGTTTGAGGGAGCATCCAAACCATAAAATTCAAATACAAACAACTGGGCCATCTCGTTTTGTTGTGACTCCTTTTAGATTTGGTCAACTGTTAATCAAATTGAAGAAGCTCGGGTAACTGCTTCAGGAATTCTGAATCCTTTTGCACAGTTCTAATCAGAATTGGAATTTTTGAAGAGACTGATTACAATATTTCCCTCCCATAGTTTGTAGAATTATAAGAAAACAATCATGAATGTATAAAGTTAATTATAAAATTATAGTTTAAGATAGAGATTAAGGAATATATTTAATTTTGAAGAGTTTTCATCATCTAATATCAATTGTAATTATGTAAATATTACTTTTATTCTCTGCTCATCTGTTGTTTAATGAATTCATTTATCAGTTACGGTGAGTTATATAGAATTTACAGTCCAGTTACAGACTATTCAGCCCAACAGGTCTCTGCCAGTGCTCATGCTCCACATGAGCCTCCCACTACCCGATTTCATCTCACCCTATCACCATAACCTCTCATCTCTTTCACTCTCGTGTGTTTATTAAGGTGTACAACAAGGTCTACTGGCATTCTGATGTTCTTGAAGATGAGTCAAATCCTGTGGAGGCCCAGAATAGATACCTCATGTTAGAAATGGGAAGCCTTTTTGCATTTGAACCATATGAATCCTTAATTCCCTCCTCTAATTCCTCACTAAGGAAGTGTCTAGGATTTAACTCCCCAGAGTTAGTCCATGGCCACATGATGCCTGACATGTCTGACCAAGCAGTTTTACAGTGTCAGATGTTGCTCAGTGGATATCACTCTCACCTACTGAGTTAGAAGGTTGTGAGTTCAAGTCCCACTCAGTTACTGAAGTATATATAAGCTGGGTTGACACTCCAGTGCAGGACTGAGGGATTGCTGTCTTTTGGGATGAGATGTTAAATCAAGGCTCCATCTGTCCTCTTAGCTAGACGTAAAAGGTCCCATGATGCCAATTTGAAGAAGAGCAAGGCAGTTCACAGAATTGTTACAGTGTAGAAGGAGGCCATTCAGCCCACCATGTCTGCATTGACTCTCTGAGCATTTTAACTTAGTGCCATTCTCCTGCCTTTTTCCCTCAGCCCTGCACATTGTTTCTATTTAAATAATCATCCATTGCCCTCTTGAATGCCTCCACTACACTTCCAGGCAGTGCATTCAAAACCCTAACTACTCGCTGTGTGAAAAAAATTTACTCACCTCGCATTTGCTTCTTTTGCAAAACACTTTAAAACTGTGCCCTCTGGTTCTTGATCCGTTTACAAGTGGGAACAGTTTCTCCCTATTTCATCTGTCTAGAAATCTCATGATTTTGAAAACTTCTATCAAGTCTCCTCTTAGTCTTCTCCTCTCCGAGGAAAACAGACCCAACTTCTCCAATCTTTCCTCATGACTGAAGTGTCTCATCCCTGGAACCATTCTCGTAAGCCTCTTCTGCACTATCTCCAATGCGTTCACATCCTTCCTATAGTGTGGCGCCCAAAACTGTACATAATACTCCAGCTGGGGTCTAACCAGTGTCTAATATAAGCTCATCATAACCTCCCTGCTCTGCACTCTATGCCCCTATTAACAAAACCTAGAATACGGTATGCTTTAGAAACAGCTCTTTCTACCTGTCCTGCCACCTTTAATGACTTATGTACATATACACCCAGGTCTCTCTGCCCCTGCACACCCTTTAGAATCTTTAGAATTGTACTTTGTACAATTGTACTTTGTACCAAAGTGTATCACCTCACACTTCTCTGCATTGAACTTCATCTGCCACCTATCTGCCCACTCCACCAATGTGTCAATGTCCTTTTGAAGTTCTACACTGTCCTCACAATTTACAATTCTCCCAAGTTTTGTGTCATCTGCAAACTTTGAAATTGTCTCCTGCACACCAAGATCATTTATATATATCAGGAAAAGCAAGGGTTCCAATACCAACCCCTAGGGAACTCCACTACAAACCTTCTTCCAACTCAAAAAATACCTGTTAACCATTGCTCTCTGTTTCCTATCCCTCAGCCAATTTGGTATCCATATTGCTACTGTCCCTTTTATTCCATGACCTATAACTTTCCTCACAATTCTATTGTGTGGCACTGTATCAAACGCCTTTTGGAAGTCCATATACACCACATCAACGGCCTTGCCCTCATCAACCATCTCTGTTGCCTTCTCTGGAAGTTCTCCCCAGTGTCCTGGTTAATATTTATCCCTCAAACAACATCACTAAACAAACGATCCAGTCATTATGTCGGTGCTGTTAGAACTTGCTGCGTGCAAATTTGTCAGATAGCCACTCTTCAGAAGAATCTTGAGAAGTTTTTATTTGTTAAAGGTGCTATATTTGTATTATACAAGTTATTTTTGTATGTATCGAGGAGTTGTGAGTTTGTAAGATGAAGACTGATGCTGCCTTGTAAAGCACATCCTCAATGGTAAACTTTGCTCAGTTAAATGCATCTTCCATGTTTTTAACACACCTGGATTATCCCCCACCTGATGCTTTTCATGAGTCAGAAACTCTTTTCCTGATTATTGAGATGCTAAACCGTGGGTTACGCAGATCAACTATAATTGGGCTGCTTACCTTCTCGTTACTGGGTGTCAGAATGTCATGTTTCCATGGGAACTACAATTAAGTGGATTGCTAACAAATGTTCCCATTGGATACTGTAGTGTAATAGTTATATCACTGGACAAGCAGTCCAAGGGTTTGGACTGATAATTCATAGAATATTAATTCACAATCCCACAAAAACAGAAAATGTGAAAATACTCAGCAGCAATTTGGTCTACTGTATTTGCTGCTCACAATGCGATCTCCTCTACACTGGGGAGACAAAGCGGAGACTGACAAGGAGGCTGACCACCTTGCGAACACCTCTGTTCAGTCCACAAACATGGTTCTGAGCTTCCAGTTGTCTGCCATTTTAATTCACTGCCTCACTCCCACCCTGACTTCTCTCTGTCCTCGTCCTCCGACACTGTTCCAATGAAGCTAAGCTTGAGGAACAGCACCTCATCTTTCGATTAGGCATGTTGCAGCCTTCCAGACTCAACACTGAATTCACCCATTTCAGATCATAGTGCCTGCTGCACTATCCCAGGCATTCCCTTTGTCTCCCCTCCCAGTTTCCTTGCCTTGAGTATAAACTGTTAGATCTCTAAGTACTCCCAGTTTTGACAAAGCGTCTTCAACCTGAAATGTTGGCCGGGATTTTACTAGCCCATTGGAGGTGGGAGGGGTGGGAAAATGGCAAGGAAAGGCATCGGGAGAGAAACCCAATATGTTTACGCCCTCAGGGGTTATTCCCAGCAGCGAGAATGGCAGTGGCTCAGCTGCCTATTGGACGGAGGTGGGTAGCCAATTAATTGGTCAATTGGGGGCCATTTTACCAGGTCACTGGCATTTATTTGGTGAAAGAATGCCCCCCACCCCACCCCCCACCCCGTCATGTGGGGAGTCCACCAGCTGCATTAAGGCAGCCTCCAAGTGGCTTCTTGGTTGGGGGCGGGGCAGAGGGTGTTGCCCTCTTTTGGTGTTTGGGTGGGGGGTGGGGGAGAGGGGGGGCTTCCTTTGCAGAGGCTCCATAGTCCAAGGACAGGCCCCATGGCAGCAATGGCCACACCCCTTAATTGGCCAGCAGTCCCTGTGGCGGGAAGCCTTTTAATTGGCCACCGCTGGGGAGATTGTCACATCTCCCAAGTCACACCCCCACCAGCTTGAGAACTGCATTGGGGGGCGGGAGGGGGTGGGGGGGGGGGGTCCCATGTCAGGACACACCTCATGGAGGCAAAACCCCAGCTGTTAACTCTCTTTCTGCCTCCACACATGCTGCCAAACCTAGTGAGGGTTTCCGGCATTTTCTGTTTCTATTCCAGATGTTCAACACCTGCAGTGTCTTGCTTGTTACCAGGAAGTTTGAGAGCTTGAATTCAGGAGTAAAAACACTGTGTCCCAGTAAAATGTCACCAGGAAGCTGTAAAATTATTGTAAAAACCCAACTGGATCACTAATGCCGTTCAGGGAAGGAAAGCTGCTGTCCTTACCCCCTCTGGTTCCAAATATGACTCCGTTCCCACATAAACATGGTTGACTCTTAACTCCCCTCCGCATCAACTGAGTAACCTGCTGGTCTTGCCAGCAATGCCCAGGTCTCAACAATGAATTAAAAGTGATCAATGCCCAATTAATGTCCATTAGAAAAATTATTGTTTTATTGATGACTCATGTTCCTCCTATTTTACAATTGTCTTTAATTTTTGTTTTATTAGCTCCCTCATTACTTCTTCTCAATCTTAATTTCTTTCGCTGTCAGCACTATATCCGCCTGGCTTCTTTATCACTCGACTTGATTTATCCCCTTAATTTTCCACTTGTTTTTAATTTTGTTGTTTAAGTTTTCTTTTTAACGCGATGATTTTCTACCTTCAGTGCTCATTCTCGCTTGCTCACCTTACAATGCTGTATCCCTTTGCCTCAGGGCACTCTCCTGTGTCAATAACTTTCTTCTATTTAAATCAAATTTCTGGAAATCCTTGAAGGTGTTTTTTTTTTTAACTGATATTCTCCTCTTAAAAATATCCTTTCTCTGTTTCCTCCACCTTCTCTCTCTCGAGCTTGCTAAGTCTCCTGGATTTCTTTTCATCCTTCCCACCTTGATTTACTTCTCTTATTGTCTGTAGGAAGGCAGACCCTGACTGGAGTGCCTGCAGCCCTCCAGCAACTCACAGAAGCAGCCGTTCCTTCCATGTGAGTTTAGACTGTGGGTGCTGTTGGAATATTTAATTGCGGAGCCCGGCATGACTGATTCCCACCTTCTTTTGTTCCTGATAATCAAACATAGTCACCACTATTCCAGCTGGACACCTACAGGGTCAGGAATCCTGGGTAACTCTCCCCCTCTCTCTCTCTCTCTCTCTCTCTCTTTCTCTCTCTATCTCTCCCTGTCTCTCTCTCTCCAATTCAGGTATGCTCAGCCCAATAAACACTCCTGATGCCAGCCTAGATTAAACAAGTTAACTCCGTGCAGTTTGTGCATCAAATTTGGGACCCTCCTGAGCTGTATAACTGTGTTCCACACAGGAGAGCTCTGAGCTACTTACCAAATGGTGAGGTGGTGGCATAGTGGTATTGTCACTGGGCTAGTAATCCAGAGACCCAGCGTAATGCTCTGGGGACCTGGGTACAAATCTCACCATGGTGAAATTTGAATTCAATAAAAGTCTGATGATGACCAGGAAACCCATCTGGTTCACTAATGCTCTTTAGGGAAGGAAATCTGCTGCCCTTACCTGGCCTGGCCTACATGTGACTCCAAACCCACAGCAATGCAGTGACTCTTAATTGACCTCTGAACAAGGGCAATTAGGGATGGGCAATAAATGCTGGCCTAGCCAGTGATGCCCACATCCCATGAATGAATAAAATAAAGTATGTGTCTCTGCCTTCCCTTTTTCCAGTACTCTGTTCTGATATACAATCCTTTGACTATCAGCCATCAATCAATTACAACATTTTGGGGGGGTTTCTTCTCCTTCACAGTTCTTGACCTCTCCCTCTCTCGTCACTCATCTCTTCGTCTGTCTCCAGCATCTATCTATCCCAGATATCACACTGTTCTGCTACATCTGTCACTCTCTGTGAACACTTCACAGCAGTCTTGAATTCAACGCTCTACTGCAGCTAAAATCTCTAGGCTCAATTGTGGCAGCTGAAGGGGAAATAACAGAAGAAAGTGATAAGGAAATTGAAGACTTGGTGGTTGTCTTTCGAAGACCACAAGAACACAAAAGATAGGAGCAGTTGAGCCTGCTCCGCCTTTCAATACAATTATGGCTGATCTTGGGCTTCAACTCCATTTCCTGCCCATTCCCCTTTTCCCTTAATTACCTAAGACATTGAAAATCTGTCTATCCCAGCCTTAAATGCATTTAACGATGGAGCATTCAACCCTCTGGGGTAGAGAATTCCAAAGATTCACAACCCTTTGAGTGAAGAAATTTCTCCTCATCTCAGTCCTAAATGATCGGCCCCTTGTCCCGAGACCTTGCCCTAGTGTCTTAGATTCCCGACCAGCAGAAATAATCCTTCAGCGTCTACCCTATTAAGCTCCTTCAGAATTTTGGAGGTTTCAACGGGCAGAATTTGATGTCCTGCAGGCGGGCGCATGCCCTACCCAATAGGGCGTTAAATTGCGTGAGAAGACATCGGGCGAGTGTCCTGACATTATCGCACGCTCGCGCAATATTTCACTCAGCGGCCGCACACAAAAGTTGGAAGTGTTAACAATTCAGAGGGCAATTAAGCCCATTAGTAGTGCAACTGACTCCGATTTTTCATTGCCCGTCCAACCTTATGGTTGACGGACGGGCGAATCAGCCAGGCGGCCTTCGCATTTTACAACAAACCTCATCCAAGGGCGGGATGAAATTTCCATGATGAAATAAAATAAAAATAAATGTCTGTGGGCAGCACTTTTATCAGCTATATTTTCAGGTGTAGTAATTATGGTTTTATTTAGTGTATAATGTACCATTAAGAGTAATACTTGTTAGGGAAGATCATATGATCTGTAGCAACCAATAAGAGAATAGTGCTGAAACAAAAATAAAAATAGCTGGAAAAACTCAGCCGGTCTGACAGCATCTGCGGAGAGGAGCACAGTTAACGTTTCGAGTCCGTATGACTCTTCAACAGAACTGAGGAAAAATAGAAAAGAGGTGAAATATAAGCTGGTTGAGGGGGGTGGGACAGGTAGAGCTGGATAGAGGGCCAGTGAGAGGTGGAGGCAAAGAAGAGATTGCCAAAGATGTCATAGACAAAAAGACGAAGGGGTGTTGACGGTGGTGATATTAGCTAAGAAATGTGCTAATGGTGACATTAAGGATAGAAAGCAGGACGAGCAAGTGACAGATAGCCCTAGTGGGGGTGGGGTGGGGGGAAGGGATCGAAATAGGCTAAAAGGTGGAGATAAAACAATGGATGGAAATACATGTAAAAATAATGGAAATAGGTGGGAAAAGAAAAATATATTAAAAAATATAAATTATTGGAAAAAGGGGGATCGGAAAAGGGGTGGGGATGGAGGAGAGAGTTCACGATCTGAAGTTGTTGAACTCAATGTTAAGTCCAGAAGGCTGTAAAGTGCCTAGTCAGATGATGAGGTGCTGTTCCTTCAGTTTGCGTTGAGCTTCACTGGAACATTGCAGCAGGCCAAGGATGGACATGTGGGCATGAGAGCATGGTGGTGTGTTGAAATGGCAAGCGACAGGGAGGTCTGGGTCATGCTTGCGGACAGACCGAAGGTGAAGCGCTGCTTCACTTGAAAGGAGTGTTTGGGCCCTTGGACGGTGAGGAGGGGGGAAGTAAAGGGGCATGTGTTGCACCTTCTGTGGTTGCATGCGAAGGTGCTGTGGGAGGGGGTTGAGGTGTAGGGGGTAATGGAGGAGTGGACCAGGGTGTCCCAGAGGGAATGATCCCTGTGGAATGCCGCCGGGGAGGGTGAAGGGAAGATGTGTTTGGTGGTGGTATCATGCTGGAATTGGCGGAAATGGCGGAGGATGATCCTTTGAATGCGGAGGCTGGTCTGGTGATAAGTGAGGACAAGGGGGACCTTATCATGGTTCTGGGATGGAGAGGAAGGTGTGAGGGCGGATGCGTGGGAGATGGGCCAGACACGGTTGAGGGCCCTGTCAACCACCGTGGGTGGAAATCCTCAGTTAAGGAAGAAGGAAGACATTTCAGAGGAACTGTTTTGGAAAGTGGCATCATCAGAACAGATGCGATGGAGGCAAAGGAACTTAGAGAATGGGATGGAGTCCTTATAGGAAGTGGGGTGTAAGGAGCTGTAGTCGAGGTAGCTGTGGGAGTCGGTGGGCTTGTAATGAACATTGGTGGACAGTCTATCACCAGAAATTGAGACAGAGAGGTCAAGGAAGGGAAGTGTCAGAGATGGATCATGTGAAAATGATGGAGGGGTGGAAATTGGAAGCAAAATTAATAAATTTTTCCAGGTCCAGATGAGAGCATGAAGTGGCAATGAAGCAGTCATCGATGTACCAGAGAAGGAGTTGTGGGAGGGGGCCTGAGTAGGACTGGAACAAGGAATGTTCCACATACCCCATAAAGAGACAGGCATAACTGGGGCCCATGCGGGTACCCATAGCCACACCTTTTAATTGGAGGAGGTGAGACAAGTTTAAGGAAAAATTGTTCAGTGAGAGAACAAGTTCTGCCAGACGGAGGAGAGTAGTGGTGGATGGGGATTGTTCGGGCCTCTGTTCGAGGAAGAAGCGGAGAGCCATCAGACCATCCCAGTGGGGGATGGAGGTGTAGATGGACGTCCATGGTGAAGGGGAGGCGGTTGGGTCCAGGGAACTGGAAATTGTTGACATGATGTCGGGTGTCAGAGGAATTGCGGATGTAGGAGAATAGTGCTGTCTACCTCAGCAGACAGTATAGAGATAGAATTGGAGTTGAAAGCACTTGTATAGTTGCTGCTGAGTATATCATAAATAAACTTAACGTTTCCACTTAGAAAGTTGTCTGCAGATCAACTCAATTACTAACAGTATAATTTGGCCACCCTACAACAAACTGGCAATGAGGAAAAAACAGGATTGAACAGAGGTAATCAAGTTAAAAAGAAATCGGCACTGCACCTCACCCAGTGATTTCAAGTAGCAAGTTCCATTAGAATTGAAGAAGTCATCCCCTCTCAAAATGCCACAATTTGGGAGAATTGATCCTTTTGAACCAGCCACAGACAATTGGTCTCAACACATAGAACACTTCATGTTCTTTTTTCAAGCAAATGAGATTACGGGGGAAGAGACGAGGTGAGAAATCCTCTTGAGTACTCGTGGGAGCAAAATCTATGGTTTGATTCAAAGTTTGACGGCACCCAGTGCCCCAGATTCAAAAAATTTCAATGAATTGGTGGACCTCATGAAGTGTCACATTCAACTCAAGCCCTCAGTCACAATGCAGAGGTCCAGGTTTAATTCACAAAATAGAGCCCCAAGTGAGGCAATTGCATGCTACTATGTGGCAAATTTGAAGCAGTTAATGGAAGATTGAGTTCGGCATGATATTGACCAACATGCTCAGAGTTGGTTTAGTGTGTGGTGTGAAAGAGGACACTATTCTAAAAAGGTTATTGTCCAAAGTGAATCTGGATTTCAAGAAGGCACTAGAGATAGCGCTGGCCATGGAAAGCACAGTAAGAGATTCAAAAGCAATACAGGGTGTGCAAAATGGCGCCGTCCTCCACATTGGGCAGGAAACCTCAAGCAAAAGTGGTGCAAAAAAGCAAGACTCTGCCGAGAAGTGGGAAACAGCCCCAGCTAGCCAAAAAATAAAGAAAAATAACTTAGCAGCGAAATGGAAGGATAAATTTAACAGAGGTGGAAACAATTTGTCTTTTTGCAATTGGCAGTTTAAAAAAATCGAATGCTACTATTGTCATAGAAATGGACATATGATGAGGCAGTGCAAGGAAAGATTCGAGCAGGCTTGTAAATAAACAAAGAAGCCCAATGACATCTACAATGTAGAAGAGCCTGAAAGAACAAATTCTGACATTTACTCATTGTTTAATCTGAAAGTCGGAAAGACAGAACCAACATTTGTCACAGTGAAGGTAAATGGCAAACCTGTTAGAAAGGAAGTGGACACAGGAGCTCCCATTACACTAATTGGGGAACATACCTTCAGATATCTGAATAATGAGGAAACATCAATTAAATTTAGAACAAACAGCTGCCAAACTAAAAACATACACGGGTGAAGACATTGAAGTAAAAGGAAGAGTAACTGTCCATTATGGAAGCCAATCAGCACAGTTACCATGATAGTGGTAAGGGCCAAGCCTCCTGGGCCGAAATTGGTTAAAGGAGATTAAGTTAGAATGGTCTGAAACTTTCCAGTTGAGAGCAAGTGGGCTACCAGAGCTACTTAGAAAGTATCCACCACCTTCAAGGATGAACTGGGTAAAATCCAGGGCAAGATTCATGTGGATCAGGAAGCTTCATGAAGGTGAGACCGGTGCCATGTGCCCTGCGAGAGAAAGTCGATACTGAGCTAAACAGGCTGGAGAAACTAGGCATTATACAACCTATTCAGTTCTCAGAATGGACAGCACCCATAGTCCCTGTCCTTAAACCTGACCAACGTGTCTGAATTTGTGGGGACTACAAACTGATGGTTAAGAAAGCAGCTAAGCTAGACAGGCACCCCACTCCAAAAATCGAAGACCTGTACACCAAGCTGATGGGAGGGACAACGTACACAAAGCTTGACATGAGTCATGCTTATCAAAGACTGGAGTTGGATAATGCCTCCTGGGAATTTGTCACAATTAATACCCACAAAGGGTTGTACCAATATACATGATTACCTATCGATGTCTCCTCCACTTGTGCCATCTTTCAGAGGACAATGGAAAGCTTCCTGCAGGGATTGCCCCAGGTTGTAGTCTATTTGGATGATGTAATGGTAACAAGATTCAATGAAAAGGAGAATTGGCAAAGTTAGAAGAAGTCTTAAAACACTTCTTGCAAGCTGGAGTGCATCTGAGAAAAGATAAGTACACCTTCCAAGTGAGGGAGGTAATCTATTTGAGTCACAGGGTAGATTCACAGGGTCTCCACCCAGTTGAGGAGAAAGTGAGAGCTATAAGAGAGGTACCTGCACCAAAGAACACCTCAGAGCTCAAATCATTCCGAGGAATGATCAACTATTATGGGCGGTTCTTACCCAATTTGTCTAGAGTGCTGGCCCCCCTGCATCCTCTACTCAAAAAGAGCCAATGTTGGCCTTGGGAGGTGCCCCAGAAAGAAGCTTTCATAAAGGTGAACCAATTGTTGCACTTGTCCAGTCTATTAGTGCATTATGACCAGACGGAAGAATTGGTGCTGACACATGATGCATCTCCCTACGGAGTGGGAGCAGTGCTCTCCCATTGGATGGACAACAGCACAGAACGGCCAATAAGTTACATATCAAGGACACTCACCACTGTGGAAAAGGGTTACTCACAGATAGAAAAAGACAGCTTGCCCATCGTCTTTGGTGTCAAGAAATTTCACCACTACGTACACGGTCCCCATTTTACAATAATTTCAGATCAGGAACCACTTCTAGGTTTGTTTGGTGAGGAAAAGGCTATACCACCCATAACCTCAGCAAGAATACAATGATGGGCCTTAATTCCGGACTACCCCTCACACAGCAACAGGTGTCACACCTGTGGAGCTATTGTTGAAACGCCGTCTCAGGATCAAATTGAGCTTAATAATGCTGAATTCAGAGGGGAAGCTGAAAAGGAACCTGGGAAGCCAGAAAACTAGGCATGACTGGCATAGTCGTGAGAGGAAATTTACCGTGGGAGAGTCGGTATACGTGAGAAACTTTGGGGAAGGACCAAAGAGGTTATCAGGTGAAATAAGTGCGGTGACTGTACCACGTGGAGGTGGAAGGCCGGATCATCCATAAACATGTGGACCATTTAAGAGGAGAGAGACAAATCACCAAGATATGGTTCCACCAGTGATCATGATCGGGTCTGCGTTTCCTGTTGAAGATACTCAACCCAGGACTGACATGTCTGATGTTCCTGTAAGAGTTGAGGATACAGAGCTGCAAGTGCCCACCGAAGCACCTGATGTTCAGGCAACTCCCGAGGAGGAGGTTCCTGACAAAGAATCTGAAGCTGTGGAGCTGCGACATTCCACACGTACCAGGAAACCACCTGAAAGACTGAACCTGTAAATTCCTTACCCTGTGTAAATAATATGCTGTCTTGAAAAATATGCACTTGTAAATATAACATGTGCAGCTGAGTTAAAGCAGGAGGAATGTAGTAATTATGGCTTTATTTAGTGTGTAATGTACCTTTAAGGATAATACTTGTTAGGAAAGATCACATGATCTGTAGCAACCAATAGGAGAGTAGCACAGGTTACCTCAGCAGTCAGTATAGAGATAGAGTTGGAGTTGAAAGCTCACGTGTAGTTGCTGCTGAGTATATTGTAAGTAAACTTGATGTTTCCACTTAGAGTGGATCTGCAGACAACTTTCTATTACTAACAGTACAACTCGGCCACCCTACAACATCAGGTGATTGATGATGATGCATGGACACTCTTAGTTCAGTTTTTAAAACCCTTATTTTAGTTTTTTTTCAGGTCTGCAGCTCTGTGAAGCAGCTGTCTGCCTGCAAGGAGCTTTCTCAAAGCACTCACACGAACTCGCGGAAAGGTCATCGCCTGCCCTCTTCTGCCCCCACCCCTGGCAACACTGAGCATTTCAGGGCGCGTTTCACTCTGGCTGCCCGTTAACTGGCCAGCCAGCGTGAACTCACGGTCGGGGGCCAATAGCGGCGGGCAGTCCGTTTCCCGGCCGCTCATGGGTCTGCCGATCGGGCACACCTGCCAGAGGTAAGATGCAGGCCGATGAGTTTGCATTAGGTACATCAGTGCAATCACAACAGCATTTGTAAAAACCAGTGCAAACGATTGGGGACATTTTGAACACAAGGGAAAAACCACTCATGTCAGTGTTTTCTGCGACCTTGTACTCTGATTGAAGATTCAGTAGACCTGCAACAAACCCCACCTACAAAACTAGCCACATTCCTTGGTTGAAAAATGCAAGATTCCCCCTATAACGCTGGCTCGAAAAGGCTCTTTCAAATTGTAAAAGCAAAAAAAACTGCGGATGCTGGAAATCCAAAACAGAAATAAAAATACCTGGAAAAACTCAGCAGGTCTGACAGCGTCTGCGGAGAGGGACACAGTTAATGTTTCGAGTCCGTATGACTCTTCAACAGAACTAAGGAAAAATAGAAGGGAGGTGTGTTCATTTTCATAGGCTCATAGGCAGAAGGAGGTTTTAAATGCTTTTCATTTCAAAAAATATTTAATTTTTGAAGCAAGTGAATAGCGACACCAATGAAACTATGGAATGGTTCAAATTATTTTTTTTAAAAGTAATTTTCAATGATTTAATATCCAGCCAGTCACAGGTGGAGTGTTGTACACCCTTATTAAATTGCTTGTTCTTGCTGATAGACCCATTTTCAGTTGCATTAATCAAACTTCACCAGGTTACCATTCTTAAGTACATCAGGGAACACTTTATAATAGGAAGAAAGAAAATAAATAATTGCATTCTATTATGCTGTCTAATTACACTGGTTCATGGAAAATTTTACACTTGTGTCTTTGCAAATGAACTCTATCTGAAATGTGCAGTGTCACCTTGAGAGAAATGGGAGCACAGTGGTTGTGTTCTGAGACTGGCGCTCCAGAGAAACACGAGTTCAAATCCCACTATGTCAGCTCGAGAATCTAAGTTCACTTAATTAAATAAATCTGAATAAGAAGCGAGTGTCAGTAATGGTCACCGTGCAACTACTGGATTTTGGCAAATACCTACCTGGTTCGATAATGTCCTTTAGCAAATTAAACCTGCCGTCCTTACTCAGCCTGGCTTGGTATGTGACTCCATACCCACAAATTGTGGGTCTTAACTATCCTAAGAGCCTAGAAAGCCCCCAGTTATATTCAAGAAGGTGGCTTATCGTCACCTTCTTCAGGGCAATTAGGGATGGGCAATAAATGTTGGCCTTTTTAATGACACAGGCATCCTGTGAATAAAAGAAAAGAACTACCCATATGCTCAAAAATACACTCACCCCTATCACAGACACTAGTCTGTCAGAATCCAGCTTTTTCTAGGCATCTAGCGGAATAATATTTCGGCACAGACTAGAAGGGCCGAATGGCCTGTTTCGTGTGCTGTCGTGTTCTATGGTTCTATGGTTCTATCTTCTCCAGAGACCATTTAAAAGAAACTCCTGCAGTTTGAAACCCCTCAAATGCAGGTAGTACTCCAGTGAATGAAGATTACTTCAATAAATATATATTAACTTGCCTATCACACAGGTTGCACTCCAGTGAATGAAGATTACTTCAATAAATATATATTAACTTGCCTATCACACAGGTTAAGGAATAATTAGGGAATCTTAGATAATATCTGAATAAATTTTAAAAGGCAAGCAGGAAGCAAGATCAACTGTGGACAGAACCAGTTCAACTCTCCTTTCATACCAATGTCTCTAGACTTAAACTTCGCCACTTGCCTTGGAGCTAGACACCAGCGTGTGATCCAATGCAACTAATTGCATACAGCAAGTCTGCTCACAGCTTCACTCATGAAGGCTGCGGCATATGTCCCCCGCCACCCTCAAGAGGTTACCAGGGCAATGTGGAGTTGTTAGATGTTAACACCTCTTCGTTCAGCCTTTGCTTACATTTTGTACTTTTGGCCCATTTTTAATTGCTGTCTTCACCTTTTCCCTGACACTGTCTGAATGCTGCTCCAAGTTTCACTTTCTCCTCAGGCTGAAGCAGTTTCCTGGTTGCAGTGAGTTTGAATTTATGCAGGTAGTTATTTGCAAAAAAAGAAATGCAAGGTTGTTTAAGAAATAGCCGTTCTCTGTCACAATTTTAAATTTTCATTTGGAATCAGACCCTTCCTCTGCATTTCTACAACCTATGAAACATACTTCAGTGTATTCTGTCTTTGCAAGGCAGCATGGCCAGACAATTAACAATTTCAGTAATTTGTTAATATGAATTTTTTTTATTCATTCGCGGGATGTGGGCTTCACTGGCTAGACCAGCATTTATTGCCCGTCCCTAATTGCCCTTGAGAAAGTGGTGGTGAGCTGCCTTCTTGATCTGCTAGAGTTTTTGTGGTGTAGGTACACCCACAGTGCTGTTAGGGAGGGAGTTCCAGGGTTTTGACCCAGTGACAGTGAAGGAACGGCGATATATTTCCAAGTCAGGATGGTGAGTGGCTTGGAATGGAACTTCCAGGTGGTGGTGTTCCCATGTGTCTACTGCCCTTGTCCTTCTAGATGGTAGTGGTCATGGGTTTGGAAGGTGCTGTCTAAGGAGAGTTGGTGAATTCCTGCAGTGCATCTTGTAGATGGTACACGCTGCTGCTACTGTGCGTCAATGGTGGAGGGAGTGAATGTTTGTGGATGGGGTGCCAATCAAGTGGGCTGCTTTGTCCTGGAAGGTTTCAAGCTTCTTGAGTGCTTTTGGCATTGCACTCATCCAGGCAATGGTAGGTTTTCACGCTGTATCATCCCAAACCCGCTGTATTACTTATGCATTCCCGGGAAGGACGCTGGCTCTCATTCACCTGCCATACTACCACCTCGCCGCTTCATCACGCCGGGCGCCATATTTAAAGTCCAGCCATGCGCACACATCTCAGTGCTTCCAGCCCAGGACCAATGCTGGGAAGATGTCCGCACAAGGCAAAAAGACTGCAGCCCCCAGGTTTAGTGACAATTCACTAGAATGCCTTCTGGACACGGTGCAGGCCCGCCGTGATGTCCTCTACCCCCGGTCTGTCCGTAGGAGGGGCAGCTATATTACCACCCCGGCTTGGTAGGCAATGGCAGTGGTGATCGGTGTCAATATTGCACAGAAGAGGCTGGTCATCCAATGCAAATAGAGGATGAATGATCTCATCCATACAGCCAGGGTATGGCAACCATCTCATCACTCTAAACTCACACACTCACAAACCCATCACACATTCACTGGCATCTCACTCACTGCCAGCTCAAGGGTAAGAATGTGGAACTCACTACTCTCTCACACACACACCCTCACATCTCCACCTGGCCTCATCTCCCCTGGAGACTGCCTCCTTAGCCTTCACTATCTTGAAGCCACTTGCACTGTGCCCCAACACACATCCTGGGTTACTCCCCTTCCCCTGTACAGCCTTCGTCCTGCAGCCTCTTCCCTTGTCTGAGGCCACTTCTCCCTCTTTGCCAAGCAAGCCCCAGCCCTGCAGCCATTGAAAAGCCACCCACCTGATGGCTGATCTGGTTGGTAGAGACCTGCCTGTGAGCCCCCCCTAAAAGTGATGTGGTGCTGCCTGTGAAGCCTGGCGCTGATGACTGCGAGTGCTGCCCGAAGCAAGGTAGAGAAACAAGCCTTGAAGTCCCGAGTGAAGTGCAGCCCGCCATCGGTGGCTGAGTGGATGATCGCAAACTGGTTTCACACCGTCGTGAAACCGATCGTGAGATACTGTCTGCTCACACCACCGAACACGCCCGATGCCAGCGGGCAGCAAAAATCCCAGCCAATGTTTCCTCTTGTGGGGGAGAGCAGAACTAGAGGCTGTCAATATAAGATAGTCACCAGGGAATTCTGGAGAAACTTCTTTACCCAGAGAGTAGTGAGAACGTGGAACTCACTACCATTGGCAGTGGTTGAAATGAAAAGTATGTAAAGGAAAACTAGACAAGCATATGAGTGAGAAGGGAATAGAGGATTACACTGGGAGATTTAATGAGAAATGATGGGTGGAGGCTCGAGTGGAGTATAAACACTGTCATGGACTAGTTGGGTCTAATGGCCTGTTTCTGTGCCATATATCTTGTACTAATGACTGTTTGGCTCTCAAGTAGGGCTTAAATCCAAAATGTTCTGACTCAGAGGTGAGAGTGCTACCCACTGAGCCATGGCAAACCCCTAATGCAAGTCTGAAGAGCAAAATATTCAGTAACATGATCTCTAACTGTTCATCAAATCCAGAACTACAGCATCATCTTTGTTCTTATGTTTCTAAGTCGTTGTTGCTGTGTACCTGCATTTCTTTGTAGTTGGTTTTCTCAAATAAACTTTCCACTTATAACTAGAAAGTAATAATGCAATAGCCACAAATATCAAAATCAAGACATTTGTGCAACTATCTAAAAATAATACATTATACACAGAAGGAAACCAATCAGTTTATGTAGATCACATTCCTAGCACATATTTCCAAGACCAATATGTTCAGTGGAACACTTGTCACATAATATAAGAACCTTTATTATCCACATTGAATGTGTTTATTGTAATGCAAATCAGCAAAGTAATATTAAATGTGGGAGCAATGGAAATCTCTCTGAACTTCTCATCACTTGTTTAATTAAATGGGAAATATTGCACTCCTGGTTAATATTCTGTAGAATAACGACTGGCCCCTTGAACCGTCAATGACTCGTTAACTCCCAAGATTTAGATTCTACATTTCTTCAGAGAATATTCTGGATTGCTGATATCGGCGACTGGAGACTTCCTAACACTGCTGAACAGAGACCAGAAATAAGATTTTAAAATTCTCATCCAAGTGTTCATCCATCCATGGCCTTGCCCTTCCCTATCTCTGTAACCACCTCTAACCCTAAAAACTTCTAAGATCTCTGCACTTACCCCTTCCTGGTCTCTTGCATATCCCCAATTTTCATTATTCCACCAGCCTTCAGCTTCCTGGGCCCAAAGCTCTGGAATTCCTTCACTAAACACCTCCCGTTTCTCCCTCCTCCTTCACAATGCTCTTTAAAACCTCTTTGACCAAGCTTTTTGTCACCTGTCCTAATATCTCTTTATGTGGCTTGGTTCAGAAAGAGATGTGTTTGATAAACATTCCTGCCGAGCGCCTGTGATGTTTTACTATGTTGAAGGCACTATATAAATGCAAGTTGTTGTTGCTGTTTTGAGTCTGTATGACTTCTTCAGAGCTCCTCAGAGCTCTGAAGAAGAGTCATATGGACTTGAAATGTTAACTTCTGTTTCTCTCTCCACAGGTGCTGCCAGACTTGCTGAGTTTTTCCAGCATTTTCTGTTTTTATTTCAGATTTCCAGCAAGTGCTGTAATTAGCTTTTATTGTTGTTGACTAATGCTATACTTGGGTTTGAAGAGTTAAAGATTACATTGCATTGTGACTGAGCAACAGTTAGTTCTGTTACTCTCTGAACTATAAGTATTTTCCATAACAATACTTCTTCACTTGTTACAGTGACAAAATGAAGTATTCAATAATTTGAGTCTAGTGGCTGTTATTGGGATATCCAGTATCGGAAGCATGCCATTCAAGGTGGAGAGCAGGCCTGACTGTCAGCCCCAGGTGCCAAATTCTTTGCCATGTAGGACCCAATAAGAGGGGCCATTGGACTGCAGAAAGGCACAGTGGGAATGAAACCCTTCTTGGAGAAGAGTTTGAAACAGATAGTAGCTTTTACATTGCGGCAAGAGTACAGCTCATCCTTAATAACCAAACTAGGATTGAAGGAGACAGTGAACCTCAAAGCAGCTACAGTTAGAGAAAAAAGCCAGTGTTATGAGTAGAATCTTATTGTAATAAATAAGAATTGTGTTTGTCAAATTTATTATAGTTCTTTCAAGATGTAACAAATAAGGTGGATAGAGGGGAACAATTAGATGTGGTGTATTTGGATTTCCAAAAGGCATTTGATAAGGTGCCACATAAAAGGTTACTGCACCAAAGAAGAGCTCATTGTGTTGGGGTGATATATAAGCATGGATACAGGATTGGCTAACTAATGGGAAACTGAGGGTTGGGATAAATGGGTACTTTTCAGGTTGGCAAACTGTAACTAGTGGAGTTCCACAGGGATCAGATCTGCAGGTCTCAACTATTTACAACCTATATTAATGATTTAGATGAAGGGAGTGAGTGTACTGTAGCCAAATTTTCTGATGACACAAAGTAGATAAGAAAGCAAGTGTGAGGAGGACACAAGCCTGCAAAGGGATATAGATAGGTTAAGTGCTTGGGCAAAATTCTGGCAAATGAAGGATAGTGTGGGAAAATGTGAAATTGTCCACTTTGGTAGGAAGAATAGAAAAAACAGAATATTATTTAAATGGAGAGAGGCTGCAAAATGCTATGGTACAGGGGGATATGGCTGTCATCATACATAAATCACAAAAAGATAGCAGGCAGGTACAGCAAGTAATTAGGAAGGCAAATTGAATTCTGGCCTTTATTGCAAGGTGAATGGAGTATAAAAGTAGGGAATTCTTGCTACAACTGTACATTGGTGAGATTGCACCTGGAGTACTGTGTACAGTTTGGGCCTCCTTATTTAAGGAGGGATATACTTGTATTGGAAACAGTTCAGAGAAGGTTCACTAGGTGATTCCTGGGATGTAGGGATTTGTCTTATGAGGAAAAGTTGAGCAGGTTGGGCTCTTGCTCATTGGAGTTTAGAAGAATGAGAGATGATCTTATTGAAACATAGGAGCTTGAGCCATCGCTGGGCAGCGCCTAGCGAGACCCCGGGTTGATAGACGGCGCTGTCATTCCTGCAGATGGCCAAGAACCAGTGTCGCTAATGACTGCGCATGTCCAGGGATGCTGAGAGGATGTTTTGCCCCATGGGGGAATCTAGAACTAGGTAGCAGAGTTTAAAAATAAAGGATCTCCCATTTAAGATTGAGATGAGGAGGAATTTCTTCTCTCAAAGGGTCCTTAATCTTTGGAATTCTCTACCGCAGAGAGCAGTGGAGGTTGGGTCATTGAATATATTCAAAACGGAGTTATTTAACAGGTTCTTTGATATACAAAGGCCAGCATGCCATTTGCCTTCCTAATTGTTTGCTGTACCTGCGTTCCTTGTACAAGCACATCCAAACCTCTCGTAACACTAACATTTTCAAGTTCCATGCCTTTTAAAAAATATCCTGCTTTTCTATTCTTACGAGCACCTCTCCACGTTATACTTCATCTGCCACCTGTTTCCCACCCACTTATCCTGTCTATATTTCCTTACAGCCTCTTTGTGGCCTCCTCACACTTGCGTTCCCACTTACATATACTGGATCTGGAAGGCACTGCTGGAGAGTGTGATGACGGCAGACTCAATCATGGCTTTCACACGGGAGCTGTATTAGGATCTGGAAAGGAAAGATTTACAGGGGAAAGGGTGAAGGAGTGAGACTAGCTAAATTGCTTTTACAGGGAGGCAGCACTTACTTGATGGGCCAAATGGCCCCCTTCTGTTCTGTAGCCATTCTAAGAGTTGATGTGCATCTGTACCTAGTGATGTGACCAATTGTTTGGTTACAGGAGTCTAGTCCTTTTGACAGCAGACTAAAGAACAAGTCAGAAATGAGACCCTATGGTAATTATAGACAATTGGATAATGGTGTTTATCATTTTGCTATAGATAGTACAGAGAGGAAATTTCCCTCCTGCTTTCTTAACATGCTCTGCATGTTAAATATAGTCCCTGTTGATCCATGCACATTCCGAGCTCTTGTCTAAATTTTACATTTGTATTCAGACATCCTGAAGCTCTGCTTATTGAATTATTAAATATCTCTGTATTTGGTTTTGTTTTTAAATTTGATTTTACTGTTGCATCTTTAATTCATTTTTTTCCTTCAATTGGAGATTTTGCTCCTCACTATTTTTGAGTGCATATATTTTAATATGCTTTGCATTTTTCTTCTCATACTTTATAAACTGAATTCATTGCATAAACTTGGTTTGTATTCCCTTAGGTTTAGAAGATTGAGGGGTGATCTAATTGTGCTGTATAATGTATATCCAGAAAACATTATTTCCTCTTCTGGGGATGTCCAGAACAAATGGGCACATTCTTACAATTTCTGAAATTATCAATTGACTCCCAGCCTCTGCAACTCTTTGTGGGAGAGAGTTGCAGATTTCCATTAGCATCTGGGTGAAGAACTGCTTCTACCTGACATCAACCCTGAATGGCCTGCCTCAAATGTCAAAGTTTTGTCCACTTGTTCTGGATTCCCCCACACCCGCAACCCCCTGTACCAGCCCCCCACCACACCCCACCACCCAACCCGCCAGAGGAAATAGGTTCTCTCTATCTACTCTCTGAAATCGTACAATCGTTCATTACGCCTTCATTTGATCACCCCTTAATCTTCATAACTGAAAGTAATATAAACCTAATCATACAACATGTCATCTTTTTCCAAGACATAATAGGGTGTCAGAGAGAAAACAATAGCAGTGGGAGGAGAGGGGGTAGGTTGAAGTTGAGAGAAGTGGATGGACCTAATCTGAAAGCAATTCCTGATTGATCCATGAGTGAAGGTTTGGGGCTGTCTGTAAAATGCCTACAGTTTGCCATGGTTGAGCTGATCTCATTCTGCTTTGTGTTGTTGCATCTTACATACAGGATCCCTAAAGACTTGTTCCTTTTCATGACAAAACACACAACTCACATGCTGAGTCTTTCAGCGTTATCTATTAGCGTGGCTTTATTTTTAAACCGAGTACCTTTGTCAAAGCCACTTAATTACTTGAAAATGCGAGCACAATCCAACAATAGTTTGATATTGTTTTATCCTACAAGTGTCAGTGATAATTCCCAAGCCTGGGAACATGATAATTAAATGCAGCGACGATCAAAATGCTAACCAGCTGCACTTAATTATCACTTAATGCTGGGCACCATGTGACACATCCCACAAAGTATTAGAGAATAGCAATGTGCAGCACTCCAGAAAACTCAATACAGTCCCAGCTGGTAGCATAGATCAAGAATTACCCTACTTTAGCCTCAAAATTGCTGAAAAGATGTCCTTGCAGGATTGTGTTCAGCTGCTGCCTTAAATGGGTTCAGTAACACAAAGCTTACATTACATAACACTTACAGCAGAGAAACAGGCTGTTCAGCCCTACTGCTACATGCTGTGTTTAAGCTCCACACGTGCCTCGTCCCATCGCTCTTCCTCTTAGAGGATATTATTTTATTCCCTTCTCTCTCATACATTTTTCCAGATTGCGCTTTCATACATCGACACTATTCACCTGTGGTAGCGATTCTAACCTGAATTTCCTATTGGATTTATTAGCTCTTATATTTGTGACCCAGAGTTTAGGACTAATAATCCAGACACACCCGGAGTTAAAATCCTACCATGGCAGTTTGAGAATTTGGATTCAGTTTACAAAATCTGCAAAGAAAAAGCTATTGTTGGTTTGAAGTGACCATGAAGATGTCACATTGTTGTACAAAAAAACCCTTGGTGGGACAATGGCTAACCAGAGAACAAAGATTCAGCATAATTGGTTAAAAAGTCCCGAGGGGGAAATGAGGAGAACCTTTTTCACTCAGCAAGTGGTTATGACTTGGAGTATCCTGCAGGTTCACTAATAACTTTTGAAAAGGAATCGGATAAATACTTGTAAAGGTAAAATTTTCAGAGCTATGAGGAAAGAGCAGGGGCTGTGGGGCTTAATTGGTTTGCTCTTTTAAAGAGCTGGCACAGGCAAGATAGGTTGAATGGCCTCTTTCTAAGCTGTATGATTCCAACTGGTTCACTAATATTTGCTAAGGAAGAAACCCTGTCATCGTGACCCCTTACCTCCCAAGGAGAAAGGTCACATCAAGCGATTTATCAGAGTTCAGTTTTTGTACATCCCTTAGGATCTTGAAATGATTGGTTTGACCTCCCTGAGACTTCTCGATGTAATTGCTCCCAGCACCTTAGACTCTCAAATTCCCAGCTCCCAGCATGAGCTTAACAGCCCACCTTGCTGCACTCAGTCTCCTGAATTGTACTGATGATGACTGATATCCAAATATCCTCTCGAGAAGGAAATCTGCTGTCCTTATCCAGTCAGGCTGAGATGTGATTACAGTCCCGCACCAATGTGGTTGACTTGTAACTGCCCCCTGAAATGGCCACTCTGTTTTACCAAAACTGCTACCCACCATTCAAGAAGAAGACCCACATGTGACTCCAGTCCATCAGCAATATGGCTGATTGTTAGCTGCACTCTGAAATGTTCGAGCAAGCTACTCATTTGCATTGAAAAGGGAATTCAGGAGAAACCTCCTTACCCAAAGAATGATGAGAATGTGGAGTGCCTGATGTAAATAGTACAGATGCATTTAAGGGGAAGCTGGATAAGATGATGAGGGAGAAGGGAGTAGGGGGCTGTGATGATAGATTTAGGTGAGGAATCATGGGAGGAGGCTTGAGTGCCACGTAAGTTCCGCATGGATGGGTGGGTTGAATGGCCTGTTTCTGTGCCATCTATCCTCTGTAATCCGATACCAAACTTTATCTAGGGATGTGCAGAAATGCCAGCCTTCCCATCAATGCCCCACATCCCGAGAGTGAATAAAGAAACAATCACTGACCCTGCCAGAGAAATAGGCTGAGAGAAAAACATTGACTCAGCATGGGTCTTGAGGCCACCCAGAACTTTGCTGCCTGTATCCTAACTCACACCATATCCTGTTCACCCATCACTCACTGTGCTTGCTGACTTACATTAACTCCTGATCCTGCAAAACCTTGACTTTAAAACACTCATCCTTGTTTTACAAATCTCTCCCTATCTCTGTAACCTCCTGCACTCCACCCCTGCCCCACCTCCCCCCAACCCTCAACCCTCTGAGATCTCTGCACTCTTCCAATTCTGGTTTCTTTTCCAACCACGATCTTAATCACTCTGCCACTGGCGGCCGTGCCTTCAGCTGTCTAGGTCCTAAGCTCTGGAACTTCCTCCAAAACTTCCTGCTTAGCTACCTCTCTCTCCCTCTTCTCCTTTATGATGCTGTTACACCTACCTATGTGAATGTGTTTTTGGTCATTTTTCCTAATAGCTCCTTATGTGGCTTGGTGTCAGATTTTGTCTGAATATAGGTGGGAATGTGAGTTCTGAGGAGCATGCAAAGAGGTTTCAAGGCTAAGTGAGTGGGCAAGAACATGGCAGATGGAGTATAATGTGAATAAGTGTGAAGCATACAAAATTCTTACAGGGCTCGACAGAGTAGATGCAGGAAAGATGTTGCCCCTGGCTGGCAGGGTCCAGAACCAGGGGACACAGCCTCAGAATAAGGGGTAGGTCATTTGACTGAGATGAGGAGGAATTTCTTCACTCAGAGGGTGGTGAATCTTTGGAATTCTATACCCCTGAGGGCTGTGGAGGCTCAATCACTGGGTATGTTCAAGACAGAGACCGATTATTTTCTAGATAGTAAAGACATCAAGGGACATGGGGATAGTGTGGGAAAATGGCGTTGAGATAAAAGATCAGTCATGATCTAAATGAATGATGGAGCAGGCTCGAGAGACTGAGGAGCCTATTCTTGTTCCTATCTCCTATGTTCCTATGTCTGATAATGTGCCTGTGAAGTGCTTTGGGACATAAACTCAAGTTTTTGCTGTTGAGTCACTTCACTACAGATGACTCTCAGTTGTCAATCCATCCCAAACAGGCAGAAAACAGCAATGAAAGCTGCCGTCTGTGGGCAGAGTGAAGGAGATGAGCTCTGCCCCTTTACCTCCCAAGAAGTAAGGTCATACCAAGCGACTTATAAGCATTCAGTTTTTGTACACCCCTTAGAATTTTGAAACGATTGGTTTGACTTCCCTGAGACTTCTTGATGTAACTGTTCCCAGCACCTTGCACTCTCCAATCCCCAGTTCCCAGCATGAGGTTAACAGCCCACCTTAATGTACTACAGTGTCCTGAATTGTAATCACTATGACTGATATGGCTGAACCAGTCCTTAATACATAATGTACTTTATAGAAAGAAACCTGCTGTCCTTATCCAGTCTGGCCTATATGTGACTGCAGTCCCACACCAAAGTGGCTGACTTTTAACAGCCCTCTGAAATAGCCACTCAGTTTTACCAAATCTACTACCTACTATTCAGGAAGAAGGTGCCCCCCCATCACCTTCTCAGGACAACTAGGGATGAGCAATAAATGTTAACCTTACCAGCGATGCCCACATCCTGAGAGTGGTTCAAGGAAAGCTCACTAATACCCTATCCCTCTATCTGTATACATCAATCGATAAACACCGAAACCCCGCTTGCCACTTCCTTATTCATGTTGCACACGGGATTGAACAAAAAGAACAGATTCGACTAAGTTGTGATTGAAAAGTACTTCTTCTGTAAAAGATTCACATCAAGTGGGATTTATGTGTCACAAGAAAAGAGCCAGCTTGTTGAGCTTAATAACATTTTCCTGTTCCTAGAATTCTCATGCCCTTAAGTCATTCTTCTCTTGCTTTCTATTAGTATACTGCTCTCTCATTATACAAAGAATGATGTCAGTCCAATGGATTATAATAAGAGCTCCTCTGTGTCCTGCAAGCTATCTCCCCTTACATTCCACTTGCCTGCGCATAGCAGTGTCGCCATTTAATTGACAGTCACTGAGAAATATTCCATACTTATCAAAAATGAGGCTGATGATAGAACCTGTTTATACAACAACTCATGTCCAACATCCTTAATTCTTTCAAAAGGATGTTCACAGAAAGGCTAGAAGTGGAGGAAAGGTCCATTATAAATTTGAAAAATGGAAACTATGGATTACTTTGCAGAGAGCAAATGAAGAGGGAAAGATCTTACAAGAGAACTAGGCTTAAAAATTAAAAGAAATGAGTGTAGGAATGGGAGAGGCAATTCAGCCCATCGAGTCTGTTCCATTATTCCATTGAATTGTGGCTGATCTCTATCTTAACTCCTGCCTTGGTTCCAAAACTCTTCATACGCGCAAGAGAAATCTATCAATCTCAGCCCTCAGTAACCTCCAACCCAGCCCCACCCCAGCCCTCAGCACCCACACGTTTTTGGGGAAGAGAGTTCCCGATTTCCACTACCCTCTGTGAGAAAAAGTGCTTCCTGATTTCTCTCCTGATTGGCTGAGCTTTAAGTTTAATATATGCCTGAATGCCCCTTCCCCCACCTACCAGAGAAAGTATTTTCTCTTTATCTATCCTACCCTATCAACTCCTTTAGCCATCTTAAACACTTGAATTAGATTAACCCTTAATCTTCTATACTTGAAGGTATACAAGGCTAACCTGTCATAATTTAACCGTATTAAAAAATTATTTCATGGGATATGGGCTTCGCTGGCTAGGCCAGCATTTGTTGCCAACTCTAATTGTTCTTTTAACCTCAGTAACATTCTGATGAATCTGCACTGCATGCTCTCCAAAGCCCACATTTTCTTCCTGAGGTGCAATGCACAGAACTGAATGCAGCACCCTAAATGTGGTCTAACCAAAGATTTCTACAACTGAAATAAAGGCCAACATTCCATTAGCCATTTTCATTATTTTTGTAAAAGCAAAATGCTGTGAATGCTGGAAATCTGAAAAGAAAACGGAAAGTGCCGGCAGCATCTGTGGGGAGAGAAACAGAGTTAACGTTTCGAGTCCGTATGACCCTTCTTCTACAGAACTGGTTCCTGTAAAGTGCATGTTTGATGTGTTCCCCATCGGCAATGAGGAAACCATCCTTCCTATTGTAAACGGACAAAAAAGATGTTTTCATACGTTTGGTCTGTTACCCCATAATTCCACCCCTCCAATAAACCTATTAATCCAGGAGCATTGCATTCTATTGAATTTCATTTCACAGTTGTAAAATAATCCATGGGATTTTTACAAAGAATTTACAGAACAGAAACAGGACCCAGTGGCTCCATGCTGCTGTTCAAACTCCACATGAGCCACCTTCCAACCCTCTTCGTCTCACTCGATCAACATATTCATTTTTCCCTTATAGTCTTTATCTATTTTCTCTTAAAAGTATCAATGCTATTCACTCCAACCACTCTCTAGCAAGTTCCACATTGTCACCACCACTCTCTGGGTAAAGAGGTTTCTCCTTAATTCCCGGTTGCATTTATTAATGAGAATTTTATAGTTCTGGCCCTAGTTCTGAACTTCCCAGAAAGTGGAAACATCTCTATGCCAACCCTATCAAACTCCTTTGTAGCTTTAAAGACTCAGGTCACTTTGCTTTTCCACAGAAAAGAGTCCCAATCATTCCAGCTGGTTATAACCCCTCAGATCTGACATCAGCCTGCTGCAGTTTTTAGGTGTGGGTGAGAATACTCAATGCATCCATGGAAAAGAGATTGAGGATCTATTTACAGATCTGTGGATGGTGTAATTGACAGGATTTTGATAAGGAAAATGATTAAGGAGGTTTTGTGCAGCCAGACCATGAACACAACAGCTGCACGCTTTTTTTTCAGATGTTACTATATGAGGAAGCGGTGATTTTTAGGATCAGATTGCCATTTGAAGAGTTCTAAAGCTGCCCTTTCACAAGGAGGCGATGGTTGTGTTAATGTTATATGAATTATATTGTTAAGGTTAGGATAAATAGGTGGAGGGTATTGATTGACTAAGTGTCTTGAGCGCATATAAAAAGCGACTCTTATAGGTATACTCAAAAGAATATAAAAAGGGACTCCTCTCTTCTGTACTTATGTCCATCCCAGGTGTACTTGGGGAGGGAGCACATTGTGTCTGTCGGTATGTTTGAGGCCTTCTCAGGCTCAGTGGGTGTCGGAGAGCCTGGAGTGCATTGTTTGCCTCGGGAATATTATTTTAATTTAATTTGCCAAGTTTCCTTTAAAGGTTTGTGTTTATTATTACAGTGCTCTGTTAATGGTGCTTTTAATTAGTTAATTAGTTTATATTTGTTTATTTGTTCAACAAATGAGTATAAAAAAGGACTCTCCTCTTCTGTGGTTATGTCTGCTCCCGGGTGTCCTAGGAGAGGGAGTCTGCAGTGTCTTTTGCAACTGGTAGGGCTGCAGGGTCTGGAGTGAACAGGCCCAGGAACATTGTTTTAATTTGATAATTTTCCTTTTCTTACACTTTTCCTTTTCAAATACCTGTTGAAAACCCTACTATCTGTTTTTATATTTCTAGCTGGTTTTCTCTCGTACTCTAATTCCTCCCTCCTTATTAATCTTTTAGTCATTCTTTGCAGTTCTTAATATTCTGTCTAATCTTCTGACCTGCCACTCATCTTTGTGGAATAATTTGCTTTTTCTTTTAATTTGATACTATCTTTAGCCTCCTTAGTTAGCCACGGATAGTGCGTTCTTCCCTTAGAGACTTTCCTTCTCACTGGAATGTATCTTTTCTGCGTATTCTGAAATATATCCTTAAATATCTGTCACTGCATCTCTACTGACCTATCCCTTAACCTAATTTCCCAGTTCGTTTTAGCCAGCTTTGTCTTCATGCCCTCATAATTGCCCTTATTGAAGTTTAAAACACTAGTCTTAGATCCATTCTTCTCTCCCTCAAATTGAATGCAAAACTCAATGATATTATGATCACTGCTATCTAGGGGCACCTACACTATGAGGTCATTAATTAATCCTGTCTTATTGCACATTGCCAGGTCTAGTATAGCTTGCTGTCTGGTTGGTGCTAAAATGTGCTGCTCTAAGAAACTGTCCCAAAAACACTATGAACTCATTATCCAGACTACCTTTTCCAATATGATTTGTCCAACCTATATTTAGATTGAAGTTGCCCACGATTATCACCATATCTTTCTCACAAGCTCCCATTATTTATTCCTGTATACCCCGTACTACAATGTTGGCTACTGTTAAGGGACCTATAAACCACTCCCACAAGTAACTTCCTACCTTTACTATTTCTCATATCTACCCTGATTCTGCATCCTGATCTCCAGAGCTAAGGTCATTTCTCTCCATAACACCAATGCCATCCTTAACTAACAGAGCTACCCCTCCATCTTTTCCTAAATTCCTGTCCTTCCTAAATGTATTGAATCCTTGCATATTCAGGTCCCAGCCTTTGTCATCTTGCACCCATCTCTGTCTCTGTAATGGCTATCAGATCATGTGAAGAGAGCAAAATAATAGATACAGTAAGCATAGTGAGAGAGGAAGTACTGGAGGGATTGGCAACTTTGAAGGTGGATAAATCACCAGGGCCGGATGGATTGTATCCCAGGCTATTGAAGGAAGCTGGGAAGGAAATAATGGATGCTCTGAGGATCACTTTCCAATCCTCACTAGATTCAGGCAAGGTCCCAGAGGATTGGAGGTCTGTGAACATTGTGGCGTGATTTAAAAAGGGTGTGAGGGTTAGGCCAGAAAATTATAGGCCAGTCTGACTTTGGTGGTGGGCAAATTATTGGAAAAAATTCTGAGAGACAGGGTAAACTGTTACTTAGAAAGGCACAGATTGATTAGGGATAGTCAGATTGGTTTTGTTAGGGGAAGATCATGTCTTGCTAAATTAATAGAATTTTTTGAGTAAGTAATAAGGAGGATTGATGAGGGTAGTGCAGTGGATGTTGTCTGCATGGATTTCAGTAAGGCACTTGACAAGGTCCCACATGGCAGACTGGTCAGGAAAGTGAGATCTCATGGGATACAGGGGAAGGCAGCAGGTTGGATCCAAAATTGGCTCAGTGACAGGAAACAAAGGGTAATGGTTGATGGATGTTTTTGCAAATGGAAAATGGTTTCCAGTGGTGTTCCACAGGGCTCAGTGTTGGGGCCCTTGCAGTGTGTTGTATATATTAATGACTTAGACTTAAATGTGGGAGGAAAGATTGGGAAATTTGCAGATGACACAAAAATTTAGCGGTACAGTTGATAGTGAAGAGGATAAATGTCAACTCCAGAATGATGTCAATGGTTTGATTGAGCAGGCAGAGAAGTGGCAAATGGAATTCAATCCGGAAAAGTGTGAGACGGCATTTGGAGAGGGCAAACAAAGCAGTGGAATAATTAATAAATGGGAAGTTATTGAGAGGGGCTGAGGAAGTGAATGACCTTGGAGTGCATGTCCACAGGTCCCTAAATGTGGCAGGAGAGGTGGACAAGGTTCTGGTCACAACATTACATGAAGGACATAATTGCTCTGGAGAGAGTGCAGAGGAGATTTACAAGAATGTTGCCAGGGCTTGAAAATTGCAGCTATGAGGAGAGATTCGATAGGCTATGGTTGGTTTCCTTAGAACAGAAGAGGCTAAGGGGTGACGTAGTTGAGTTGTACAAAATTATGAGGGGCCTAGATAGGGTGGACAGGGAAGACTTGTTTCCCATAGCTGAGGGGTCTATTACCAGGGGCCATAGATTTAAGGTGATTGGCAGAAAGATTAGAGGGGACATGAGGAAAAACCTTTTCACCCAGAGGGTGGTGAGTGTCTGGAATTCACTGCCTAAGTTGGTGGTTGAGGCTGAAATGCTCAACTCATTTAAAAGGTACCTGGACCTGCATCTGAAGCTCTGTAACCTGGAAGGCTATGGACCAGGCGCTGGAAAGTGGGATTAAAAATGAGCGGCTAGTTTATTTTTTCTCTTTTATGGTCGGTGCAGACATGATGGGTTGAATGGCCTCTTTCTGCACCATAACTTTTCTATGGTTCTATCTGCTGGTGAACTATTAGGTTTGTACATACTATCCCTACCTCCCATGCTCTGATCATCATTTCCCATCTTCCTACCTTGCTCTCTTGCCTTGTCTTCTCTATTTAATTGGTCCCATCTTCCTAAACTTGATCCCTCGCTGCCACTATTTACTTTAAAGCCCTCTCTCCTGCCCTAGTTATACAACTCGCCAGAACACTGGTTCAGGTGAAGACCATCCCAATGGTTTAGTTTCCACATTCTGCAGTACTGGTGCCAGTTCCCCATGAATCGAAACGAAACCCATTCCCCCCCACACCAGCCTTTGAGCCACACTTTTAACTCTCCAATCTTATCTACCCTACCCCAAATTGCTCATGGCTCAGGTAGTAATCCAGAGATTATTACCTTTGAGGTTCTGCTTTTTAAATTTACCTGTGAGCTCCTCTTACTTCCTCAGCAGAACCTCTTTCCTAGTTCTACCTATGTTGTTCATACCTACATGGACCACAACCACAGGATCATCCCCCTCCTATTGCAAGTTCCTCTCCAGTCCAGAGCAGATGTCCTGACATCGGGCAGGCAACACAGCTTCCTGGATTTTGGCTCTCCGCTGTGTCGGAGATCGGGTGGGTTGGGAGGTGTCGGAGGCTGGGGTGGGCGGGTGGGGTGGTGGGGGTGCGGAGGTTGGGGGTGGGGGATGTGGAGGAGTGGGCGGGGTCAGAGGTCGGGGGAGTTGGGGGTTCTGTGGTCGTGTATGTGTTGCAGTCTTATGCATGTGCTTGAAATTTTTTTATTCTTGTTAATAAATATTTTGACTTAATTTTTAAAATCTCTAGTGGACTCATTACTTCTGAATTCAGTGCTCACATCTTCTAATAATAAATACAAATTGAAAAACCATTGTGATAGGGTGACCATGTTTCCCTTGTGGATTTGGTCCACCTGACACACATCACTTGCCATGTCACAACACTAGGGATGGAGAAGCAAACCATCGCAGCATCTGGAAGGAGTGTAACACTAAGAGCGTAATAAAATCTGTTTTTTAGCTTACCAAACTCCTGGAAGAGCTATTGGAATTCTTGGTGGAATTCAGTCCCGTTGTCTGGTTTTTATAGGATGTGCACATTCCCGCTGAGTAAAGAGATGCTTCGATTATGCAGAATATTGAGGGTCACTGTGGTCAGTTACCCTTTGAGGCATGGAGTGGCCATACTTATTCTGCTGTTTTCTCCCTTTGGTGGAAGTTTTAAATATACAGAACCGCTGGTAGTCTCCTGTCCTCCCACAATGGAAACGCTCTGTGCCCCCTCCTGGGAAATCCTGCCATCAGTGCTGTCGCTTTGCGCCGCAGTGTAAACACTTCAAGATGGCTGCTGTGGGGTTTCCCGTCCTTTTGGCCTGTTTGGCGGCCTTTTGCATGGGCCTAAACAGTGAGTGGACATCTCTGACACCTCGGTGAGAGCTCAATTTCACCTACTTGGTTCGGTTTGGCCAGTGCCGTGAAGTGATGGATCAAGTGTGCGATTGTTTTTCAAGGCCCCATGTGCATGACCACTGGCTACTGGGAACAGGTCAGTATGGTCTGATTCAACAGACTCCCCTGGTTTGTAGGATCTCTGGTTGAAGTGCACTCGTTCTGTTTCAGAGTAAAACATGCTTTGAAGACTTTCATAACAGATTAGAAGCCTGCGGAAGTGCCATCTACCTCCTGTCTGAGAAGGATCTCATCAGCGATAGGTCCTATGGTGTAGAGGAATGAACTAACCTGGTGTTTCTGTCCCTTGGTAAGGAGACCTGAGGCTGCCTGATAACCCAAGAAGTTATCACGCCCCATCTTCCAATGTCGGCCTCTGTGTGGACCCTTGAGATTTTAGAATAGGCGTGTTAGGGGCAGCGACTGCTTGTTGAGAGACGCCATCCCTACCCTTTTCTGTTGGCCTCCTGCTTCGGTACACTCGTGGGTTGTCGTTCCGATCAGTGTTTGCTCCAGTTGTGGGCTGTTGGTGTTCCACCAATGGCAACAACACTTTGTTAGATTGGTGTCACCTCCACTGCTACCAATGGGGTGGAATTTTACGCCAGCAGGATTTTATGGTCCCGCCAAAGTCAATGGAGTTTAGAATGGCTCGCTGTGTTTTACAGGCCCATTCCCACCAAGACAGGGCTGTAGAATTCTGGCCGTATACTGGTGGCGTGTTGCATCTTATCAAGAGCGACTGCAGGCTGCCTCGGGTCATTATTTCAAACTGGTTTATTTACAGTATGGACACTATATACATAATGAGCTACTGAGTAGGCTCATCTTTCCTGAGTGGTGCCTGGTCGATCGGCTGTACAGAGTCTCTAGCTCATGACTGCTGATGTCACTGTTACCTCATTCATTACCATGGCACACTACAGTACAAAAGCCAAGGAAGTGGTAATGGGTATAGTAAAGAAATGAAAGGTGTGTCCAGATGAGGTGTGAATGGCTGCATACCAGCTGAGCAGCTGAATCCAACATGTAGGCGTAAAGAAAGAAACAAAAAATAAAACTAAACCAGCAAAAAGAATGAAACAAAATGGGGGCAGAGGTTATGATCTAAAATTGTTGAACTCAATGTTGAGTCCAAGAGACTGAGTCAAAAAATTCGGTACATGCTGATACTTGAACTTGCATTGAGCTTCACTGGAATACTATAGTAGGCCGAGGGCAGAGAGGTCAGAGTGAGAGTGAGGCGGAGGATTAAAATGCTGAGTAGCAGGAAACTCAGGGTCATGCTTGCAGACTCAACATCGGTGTTCCCCAAAGCAGTCACCAAACCTTTGTTTGGTCTCCCCAGTGTAGAGGAGACCATATTGTGAGCAGCAAATGCCGGAAATTGAAAGAAGTACAGGTAAATTGCAGTTTCACTTGGAATGAGTGTTGGGGTCTTGGATGGTGAGATGGAAAATTTGTAGGGCTGTCTTGCCCCCGGCAACTAATTACAGTACAATTAATTTCACAAAGTAAGGCAAGGACCGGTGAAAAATTAAATTTTTGAATAATGTTTAAAATTCTACTGGCGCTGTTAGCACTGCTTGGTATGATTGGGTGCTACAACTATTTTCGACACCTCTCAATGCCACCCACTTCCCATCTTAATACAAGGCAGATAGGTTGGCAGAGGCAGAAATGCCACTGGAACCAGTCGACCTTTACAGTTCTGAAAAAGGACAGAATGGACTTGCATTTATATAACATCTTTCAGGATGTCCCAGGGCTCTTTTTCAACAAATTTGTGTAGTATATTCACTGTCGTAATGTAGGAAATGTGGCAGCCAATCTGTGCACAGCAGGCTCCCATAAACAGCAGTGTGATAAAGCCCAGATAATTAGCGGTTTTAGTGATGTTGGTTGAGGGCTAAATATTGGGAAGGACAAGAGGGAGAACTCACCTGCTCTTCATCAAAACCCTGGGATCTCTGACATCCGCCTGGGAGGCCAGGCAGAGCCTCAGTCTAACATCTCATCCGAAACCCAGAACCTTCGACAGGCAGCACTCCCTCAGCCCTGCACTGGGGCTGTCGGCCTGGATCTTGTGCCTGAGGCTCTTGAATATTCATAAGTCTTTTGACTCGAGTGAGAGTGCTACCCACTGAGTGACCGCTCACACATCAGGCAACAAATTGGTCGCTCCATAGATTTTGACTGACCTGCTGAGTGCTCCCAGACATGTCTGTTGTTAGTCACAGATTTTCAGTTACAGGAGGATTTTTGCTTTTTATTTTTTAAAAAGTTTCCAAGCGTTGCAATAATTTTATCTGAAAAATCTGTTCCTGCCTTTAGAGGCAGGCTCCATAAACAGCTTGCAAATTGTAGCACGTTGAGCTATTTACAAAACTGCTCTGTTGAATTGATTCTCTCTCTCTTGGGTAGATCGATAGCAAGTTTTTAAAAATATAATATCCAGTGTGCAAATTATTGAACTTTGATATTCATTATTGAGTTTGGATGGAGATCCTCCATTTTGGGCTGGGATCTGGAACACTGAAGAGTAGCTGACCTTGACATCGCTGTCTGTGCATGTTATATATTTTTTTCCAAACTGTTTTTGTTGCATATTTGGCTCCTTCTTTTTCTTCTCTCGCTCTCTCCCTCCCTCTTTTACATTTATGAGGAGAAAAGGTCAGATGGCATTATTCTGACATTAGACAGGGATTGTAATCCCTGTCTACCTGAAATCCTGAGAGAGTGGCTCTTGAAAAGATTGATCAATGAGAAGCTCATGAGAGAGAGAAACATGAATTTACAGCATAAGAACAGGTTGCTCGGCCGACGCCAGTGTTTATGCTGTTCACAATCCTCCCCATTCCCCCCAACCCCACACTTTAATCACCCTATAAGCATATCCTATTATGCCTTTCTCTCTCATGTGTTTATCTAGCTTCCACCTAAATGCACTTAAATCATTCACCTCAGACACTGTATGTGGTAGCAAGTCCCACAGTCTACTGCTTCTCCTCAATTTCCTATTGGATATATTAGTGGCTATAATATTTTCATAGCCCCAAATTTTGGTCTCTCCTACAAATGGAAACATTTCCTCTCCATCTCCTCTGTTGAACCTTTCATAATTTTAGAGACCTTTAACCCTTCAGCCTTCTGTTTTCCAGAGAAAAGCGACCTAGCCGGTTAATCTTTTCTGATAGGCGTAAAATCTCAGTTCTAATATTGTCCATATAATCTTTTGTTACCTTCCCCAGGGCCTCTACATCATTTTAAAATGTAGAGAACAGAACTCTGCGTATAGTGGTCCAAGTGTGGTTACCATCACATTGTTGTTCATGGGAGCTTGCTGTGCTCAAATTGGTGGCTGCATTTTCTACATTACAACCGTGAGGAGTACACCTCAAAAGTACTTCACTGGCTATGAAGACTTTAGGGGTCTTCAACCCCAGACAAGGAAACATAAACAAAACACCCTGGGGTTGTGAAAGATGCTTTAGAAATGCAAATTCTTTCTTGATGCTTGACTCTGAGATTTCACTGGTGGATCTTGCTACAATTGATGAGTTGAGAGGCCAATCACAGACCTTCAATATCATATTGTTTCTGTTTAATGAAGCAGTCAGAGTATCACTGCAGTGTGCCATGATTTTTAAAATAAAATAGAACCTTCACAGCAGGGAAAACTCAGTAAAAATGTTCCTCATGCCTGATGCACAGGTTATAAAAGAGGTATCAGTCACCACCTATAATCTACTGGAAGCACACAAAGTTTGGCTCAACTCAGTCAAGATTCTTACTTCCAAACAACTTCCCATAGGGGCAGGAGGAGGCCATCCAGCTCCTCAAACCTATTCCACCATTTAGTCAGGTCATGGCTGACCTGTACCTCAGTTCCACTGACCCACCTTTACTCCATATCCCTTAATACCCTTACTCAACAAATGACTATCAATCTCAATTTTGAAATTTCCAAGGGCAGAATTTTTCTCTGGGCGGGCGGGCGGGCGGGCGCCTGACCCACTCGAGCGTAAAGCAGCACGTGATGACATCGGGTGAGCGCCCTGATGTTATCACGCACTCGCATGATATTTCGATCGGCGCCCACGAGTGGGAGTTGGAGCTGCGCCCATCATTAATTAAGAGGCTAGTTAAGGCCATTAAGGTGGCAATTGATGCCGATTTTACATTGCCCATGCGATTTTGCACTCGTCGCATGGGCAAAACGGGCAGGTGGCCAGCCGACAATTTGCAAAATCTCATCCACGGGCGGGATAAAAAGGGTCAGCAGCATTGCCAGTGTGAGAGGTGAGGACTTTGGTAGATAGCTTGTTGCTGGTGATTTATTGGTACTTGGCAGCTTCATCTCTGTTCAGGGCTTCATTCTTAGCATTTCCAGGCTTCATTTCAGATCTCCTTGGTAACTGCAAGGTCCCCCGGAGGATTCAGACAGTGTGGACCCTTCCAGGTATCAGACAGCCTTCCCTTACCCTGGGAATGGGGATTGTGGTCTCTGCTGGAGACACCTCCTCTGAGGAGGAAGAGAGGGGTAGAAGGGAGAGGAGGCCAGGTGTCCCAATGCAGCTTCCAGGGGAGGGACCTGTGGGAGGAGAGGTGCAGGCACAAGGGGCGCAGGGCCAGCAGGAAGTCCAAGGCATTAGGGGCCACAGAAGACGCCACTATCCTGCTGCCAGGGTTTACAGGCAGCGATGCAGCTACCTCAATATGTCTGAGGTGCGATGCCGAAGGTGGCTCCGCTTCTCCAGGGAGACAGTGACCTCCATTTGTCAGGTGATTGGGCCTGAGATCAGCTCCGACTGTGTGGGTGGACACCCCATGTCAGTGGCTCTGAAGGTCACAGTGGCCTCAACTTCTATTTATCCGGCTTTTTCCAGAGATCAATGGGGCATCTGTGTGGAGTCTCCCATTCAGCTGCCCATAGTTGCATCAAGCCGATGTTAGAAGCTCTGTTCAGGCGGATATTGACTTTCATTTATTACCGTACAGATGAGGCCAGTCAGGCTTTGCAGCGATTGCTGGCTTCCCCCGTGTCCAGGGTGCTATAGACTGTACACATGTGGCCATCAAGGCGCCAGCGGGTGAGCCTGGTGCCTTCGTCAACAGGAAGGGCTTCCACTCCATGAACGTGCAGATAGTGTGTGATCACAGGATGCTGATTCTACAAGTCTGTGCAAGGTACCCAGGCAGCTCCCATGATGCTAATATCCTGAGACACTCCCAGGTGCGGGGGCTCTTCAGTGCTCCAGCCCGGCTGGATGGATGGCTGCTGGGTGACAAGGGCTATTCCTTAAAATGGTGGCTCATGACGCCTCTCCACCATCCCAGAACAGAGGTAGAGCAGCGTTATAACAGGAACCATGCCTCTACAAGGGCGGTGATAGGGAGAACCAGAGATCTTCTGAAGATTCGCTTCTGATGCCTGGACCGTTCAGGGGGTGCACTCCAATAGCCCCCAGAGTGGGTGTCACTGATAGTGGTTGCATGCTGTGCTCTCCACAATCTGGCACTGGTAAATGGGTAGCCACTGGAGGAAGAGGATCTTGATGCAGCTCCACAGGCCACAAATGATGAATCCAGTAGTGAGTCCAAAGAGGAGCATAGTGAGGAGAAAGCTGAGGGCTTGGAGATATTCCTCTGTAACCTCCAGGGAGGCAGGGACATGAGGGATACCTTGATCCAACGCCCCTTCAGCCAGTCTGCCAAATAAGCACTATCACCTCGTGCCAGGGCTGCTGCCTCCATCCCCGATGTCTGAAATGACCTTTTCCTTTGACCCCAAAGTCCACCCAGTGTCTGCGCAATAAAGTTTAGAGCCACTCACATCCAGTATTACAGACTGGAGTACCCTGCATCACATTAAATAAAAACGGTGAAGCATAGACAGGCCATTATGACAAAAGAAAATTTATCTCATTTTGACAGTCCAAACAAATTAACAGATACTTCTCTGGTCTTCAACCCCATAAACAAAACATTGCACAACAGAAGATCACCCGTGACCAGTCCCTCTTGTGCTCATGATGCCTTTAACTTACATTTGCGGGTGCTATGTCTAGGTGCTCCCCCCTCACTGGCACCGGCATTGGAGACAGCCGGCTCACTCTGCTGTCCTGTTGGCCTCGATGACCTTGGCAGTCGCCCTCTGGCCCGTGGAGCCTGTGCTGGCCCCGCCTGGGAGGGAACGGCCAGTGCCACGTCTGGCATCTCCCCAGTCACTGCAGCCTCATCAGATGCCAGGGTCACTGGCAGAGGGGCGGAGGAGCTGCTGCTGTCATTCAGAGCGCCCTGAGAGGAGCCCCCAGAGGCAAAAGGCAGCTTGTGTGCCAATATGAGGTCATTCTGGACCCCCCTGCTCACCACTGATGGACAGGAACCTAGCTGGGATACTGGGTGCCTCATCCATCTCCCACATGGACACTGACCACACTGACCACATTGCCTGTGTGAGGGCTGCAGGTCCAAGCACAACCCCAGGAACCCCTGATTCTGTTCCTGGAGCAGCCTCTCCATGAGTGTCACCACTCTCTCAATGGAGGAGACAGTGCGTTCGGCAATGGGGGTCAATGCAGTGCTGATGCTCCACATGTACTCCTTCATAACGGAGACATGGAACTCCGCTAGGTCCTCCCACACATCTTGCTGGACATCCAGCATCTGCCACTTAATGGATAACTCCAAAGGCTCATCATCTCCCTCCGTCTGCTGGGGCCCTGGGTAGTCTCTGCCTCCGCCTGCACCTCAAGCAAGTCTCATCGCTGACATTCTAGCCGCGATCTAATGCACACCGAGGTGCTGGTGCCTAATTCAGAGAGTGGGTGTGACACAGGTGTATCTGGAGCCTGATGGATCTGTGGCGTCAGGGGTGGCTCTTCAGGGTCCTGTGATTGGGTGCGTGGTGGAAAACCTAAGTGAGAAGAACGACATGTCATTAGGTGAACTCACCACATGTCATTAGGTAAAATCACCACACTGTCACTGTGCATGCCAGGAACCCTGGTGAGACCATGGAGATCTGCATCATGATGCCATCGTCTTCCAATGCACTGCGCTCTTACCATCGTCTGACACCCCAGCCTCTCCGCGGCCGGTTGACCGAGGTATGTGCCGGCTCTCCACCAAGACATCCGGCTCATTCCTTGTGAGGATTAGAAGACTTTGTGAGCTTCTGCCAGTCCGTGACCTTTCAATGTTGTAATGGGTTGTTTTCTCCTGAAGGGACAGAGGAGCATTGGTTAGTCCACTCTCTACCTGCAGCGCCATTGCAGCCTGACCAACCCCACCTGAGGGACACCTCACAGGGCACACCCGAGTCGTGGCCCTCGAGCCGCAAGACACTCAGTCCAAGCAGCCAGGGCTCACCCCCTTGGAGCTCCAGCGTCATTGACAGTTGGCACTCAGACTCTAGCAGCCCTGAGGTTCATGGGAGAGACGGCCAGTCCTTAACACTTCACCACACTGACCCATGCCAACACGGCACTCACCCTTCCTGAGCGCAGCAGCTGGTTAAACCTCTTGTGGCACTGGACCCATGTGCGCCGCACAACATCACGGCTGCTGCCCTGTGCTGCCACCTCCTCCCAAGCTCTTTCTGTAGTGGTCTCCTCCTTCCATCCCTGGGGACAAGGGTGTCCCTCCTGGCAGCCCCCTCCTCCAGGCACTCATCAGAAAACCGGGGGGCCGAGTGCCCACCCAAGCTGCCCTCCTGCCTGGTGTCTGCAGCCGCACTAGAAGCCATAATTTCCTATTGACAACACCGAGGTTGTCTTCTTTGCTGGTAGCCTTCCGGGGGCTGCCTGGTCTGTTTTTAAACCGGCCGCCAGGTCGCCTTTGGGCCCAGTGACCGACAGGCCCCCGCCGCTGCTTGGCCCTTCCTGACCAATGACCAGCCGCGTTTCACACTGGGCGGGCCTTAATTGGCCCACCAGTGTGAAATCGCGGTTGGGGGCCAATCACAGGCCATTTCCCAGCCGCTCCCGGTCCCACCGACCACACCCACCGGCCGATCTCAAAACTCTGCCCCAAGTTTCCACTACCCTGTGCGTGAGGAAGCGTTTCCTGATGTCACATCTGGACAGCTTGATTCTAATTTGAAATGTATGCCCCTTGTAGCAGACTCCCTATGAGAGGTAAGACTTTCTCCCCATTTAATCTATTGTTACGGACAGGAGGGGGGTTAATTTAAACAGCACTAATTTCTCCTCTCACTACCCATCCATAAACAGAAAGGTGTTTTGATTTGTTTCCCTATTTATAAGTGGTGGTGTATTTCCCAACATTTAGTTTTGGTGCTATCCAATTTTCTATTAATAAACCCACAGAAAGCTCAAGATAGGATGAACTCAAAGGGTCAGTTTATTTGCATGTCACCTCCACATTCAGATGGTAAAGAGAGCGATAGAGATAAGAAGGTTTTATGGTACAGAGACCACAGAGAAAATAAATATTGGTTCTTGTGGATTCCAGAGTCAGGAACCAAGATCCAATGAGGAATTCTTTCAAGGAGGTCACTGGGCTGAAAACTGATGTGTAGAATTCCCTTTTCTGGTGGTGTTGACTTCACTCGATGAGATAAGCACGCAGAGATGAATCAGTCTTGTAGGCAATGGCACAGAATTTCCAATAGAAGCAGGATAAATAGGGCCAAATGTTCAACCTAGGCCAGGGCTCCTTGAGTGTGGCCTGCTTGTCAGATGTTAAACAGCAGACTGAGCTTTTCAGTTCAACAAGGCAGTATTGTTTGTTTCGCAAGCCAGAGGCCCATGTTACATGACTCCCACCTCTCCACCATCTTTGACAAAGGACGTGTGTATCCATCGTCTGGATTTCAAAGACTATTAAATGTCTCAGCCATTAAGAATTGAAAGGAAGGTTGCCAGGCCTTTGTCTTAGCGGACAATCCATCTCCTTATGGCCAGCCTGGGTTATTAAATGCAGATGGCCTTTTTATAGCTCCTTTAAAGTTGGGCTGTACAGTCCACAGGGGGTGGTTAGTGGCCCCTCAGAGATAACGAGGTGTGGGTTTTCCTAAAACTGCCAAGTGACTTCTTTTGTTCCGGGGTCACAGACAGACAGAGGGTGGAAATTCCCATGCCTGCTGGTGGTGGCATTAGTGGACAATATGGTGAGGAGGCCAAAAATCAGTTTCATGAGATTGTGAAATTAGTTTGCGATTGTCCGCTCAGCCTGTTGATGGTGGGCCATGTTTCCCTCCATCTGGCATCAGGAACCTCATTGTAATACATCTGCATATCATTATAAGGCTAGACCGCCGGACTCATACCCCCCGCCACGATCATGCTGGTGAGCCTGCGCTGCACCCTGTCAAAGAGCAATATATCTTTCCTGAGAACTTTCAACTGATCATCAGCTAGCATCCTTTTAATCATCTTTGCAGAACATTACAAAAAGGAGGGGGCCATTCAGGCCCCACTGAACCTGTCCTGTCATTCAATTCAATCACAGTTGATCTGTGCCTCAACAACATTTACCCATCTTCAGTGTCTTACCTTATAGAAATGTCAAACAGCATACCATACCCTAAAATTGTCACTAAAACAACTTTAAATATTACCCAAACCAGACACAAGGAAAGTAGACAGCAAAATACTACAGATGTTGGGAATTTGAAAGAAGGGAAATTTTAAGATAATTGGCAAAAGAACCAGAGGGAAGATGGGAATTTTTCTTTTTTTTTTATGTAGGGAGTTGTTGTGATCTGGAAGGCACTGCCTGAAAGGCTGGTGGAAGCAGATTCAATAGGAACTTTCAAATTGGAATTGGATAAACACTGAAAATGCAGGGCTATGGTGAAAGAACAGTGAAGGACCAATTGGATGGTTCTTTCAAAGAGCTGACATAGGCATGATGGGCTCAATGGCCTCCTGACAAGCTCTACGACGACACTGAGAAAGCTCATTTCCTCAGTGAAGGGTACAGCCCAGTGAACATTTCAAGTGGGACTGGGCTTGAAGGAAGACTGACATGAACATACAAACATATGAACAAGGAGCAGGAGTAGGCCATTCAGCCCTTCAAGCCTGCTCCCGCCATTTAATAAGATCATGGATATCTGACAGTAACCTCAAATCTGCATCCCACCTACCCCCGATAGCCTATCACCCCCTTGCTTACCAAGAATGTATCCACCTCTGCCTTAAAAATATTCAAAGACTCTGCTTCTACCGCCTTTTCAGGAAGAGAGTTCCAAAGACTCACGACCCTACGAGAGAAAAAAATTTCGCCTCATCTGTGTTTTAAATGGTCGAACCCTTTATTTTTAACCAGTGACCAAAAATAATGACTTGTTCACTGCATCGATGCAGACTGATCTGTTGTGTGTTAGAATTTTCTGTTGTTATTTCAGCTAGGAAAATATTTCTGGGCAGAAAAGCTTAGCATCTGCCAGATTGGAAAAGTCAAGGAGAATGCTGGCCTTTATGCCTAGAGGTCTACAAGGGGGTGGAAATCATGCTTCAACTATGCAAAGTCCTCATCAGACCACACCTGAAATACTGTGAGCTGTTCTGAGCACCATACTCAAGGAAGAATATATTGGCCTTGGAACAAGCACAACATGGAACCATAGAACACTACAGCACAGAAAACAGGCCATTCGGCCCTTCTAGTCTGTGCTGAAATATTATTCTGCTAGTCCCATTGACCTGCACCTAAACTTACTAGAATGATACCTGGACCCCAAGGATTACATTAAGGAGGAAACATTGCACAAGCTAGGGTGTATCCCTGGAGTTTAGAAGGTTAAGGGGTCATTTAATCAGTTTCCAAGTTATTAAGGGGAGCAGCGGGTAGATAGAAATAAACTTTCTCCTGGTTGGGAAGTATAGGACTAGGGCCATAGTCTAAAAGTTAGCGCCAGACATTAATTTCGGGAGTGAAATTAAGAAACACTTCTACACACAAAGGGTGGTCGGAGTTTTGAACTCTCTTCCACAAACTGGCAATCGATGTTAGGTCAATTGTAAATTTTAGATCTGAGATTCTTAGGCCAGAATTGTTAGCTCGCTGTGTGGGTGTGCGCCTGACCCGCTTGAATGTAAAATGGCGCACGATGATGTCAGGCGAGCGTCCTGACCTCATCGCACACTCGTGCGATATTTCAGTCGGTGGGCGCGCGTGGGACTCCGCAGCATGCTCACAGGCAATTAGAAGGCCTATTAAGGCCATTAAAGTTATAATTTAATTAAATTTTTCATGCCTGTCCAACCTTGCGGTTGGCGGGCAGGCGAAAAGGCCAAGCGGCCTTTGCAATTTTCAGGAAACCTCATCCACGGGCGGGATGAGGTTTCCAACAGCGAATAAAAAAAAAATAAAAATGTTAACATTTCGTTAATAACATGTCCCTGCTCATGTGACAGAGCCACATGAGGGGACATGTTTTTTAACATTTTAAAAATCTTTATTTTTAACTTTCAAAGCTCTTCATCTCCCTGAGGCACGGAGCTGCCTCAGGGAGCTTTTCCTGTGCGAACATGCGACTTGCCCTCCTCCCCTCCACCACCCTCGCCCTTCCCAGCACAGGCAACGCCGAGCGTTGCTGTGTGCTTTTCACGCAGGGCGGGCTTTAACCGAAGAGGGAAAAATCCTGGCCTTAGATATTTGTATTAGGGGACGTGGAGCCCCCTATGTTAGTGTGGCGAAAGAAGCAGAGGGGAGAGAAGGAGAATTCTTTTTTATGTAGTGAGTTGTTGTGATCTGTAATGCGCTGTCTGAAAGGGCCATGGAATCAGATTCAATAATAACTTTCAGAAGGGAATTGGATAAATACTTGGGAAAGAAACATTTTCAGGACTAGGAGGAAAGAGCAGGGAGGATTGGGACTAATTTGCTAAGTCTTTCAATGAGATAGTATAGGCATGATGGGTCAAATGGCCTCTTTCTGTTCTTTTGGAGTAATGTTGCAGATCAACCATGATCTCAATGAATGATAGAACGGGCTTGAGGGGCTCACTGGTGTCCTCTTGTCCCTATGTTCCTTTTCCTACGTGGATTAAGGGAGTTCAGGATGGAGTTTGATGCTAGGTTCTCTTTTGACCTTTATTTTCATGTGCTTTGGTCTGCTGTGGCAAGGAAGAAACATTTGTGTTTCTATAGCAACTTATCCCATTGCTCAACCATCTCAAAGTGCTTAATGCACTGACATATTCCTGGGACGTAAGCAGTGTCCTGATGAAGTCAAACAGACCAAGCACACACTGTTAGATTGGTCACTGCTGTCACTGCACATAAAGGGGGACAGTTATAACCCTCATGTTGATTAGCACATTCATGCGTCAAACATCATCAACAAGTGTGGCTTGATTACAAGTCTCTCTCATCTGGTACCTTTGGAAAGAGCTGACTTGTACTGTGAGTGCATAGGAGTTAGGGCTTTAAACTAAATAGATGGGGGAGGGGAAGCGGGAGGGTTTTGGAAAGGGGATAAGTAGGCTTACAAAGCAAAGGGATGTGGCAGTATTGATACCCAGAGTGTGACAGGGAGGGATAGAGTGTATAAACATAAAATAACAGCAGCAAATAGGGTCAAAGGGGGGGAAAAAAATGATAAAAAGGCAAAATTAATGGCCCTTTACTTAAATGCACATAGTACTTGGAACAAAATAAATGAATTAACGGCACAAATAGAGGTTAATGGGCATGATCTTGTAGCCACTACGGAGACATGGTTACAAGGAGACCAAAGCTGGGAACTAAATATTCAGGAGTATGTAACTTTTCCAAAGGACAGGCATGAAGGAAAGGGTGGGGGAGTGGGGTAGCTTTGTTAGTATGAGATGGAATAAGTACAATAACAGGAAATGATCTTGGATTGGTAGGTATAGAATCCATACGGTCGGAGGTAAAAAATAACAAGTGGAAGAAGACACTGGTGGGAGTAGTCTATAGGCTCCCCGAACAGTAGCAATACCGTAGAACAGAGAATAAATCAGGAGATAATGAGGGCATGTGAAAAAGACAGTGCCTTAATCATAGGTGACTTTAATATTCATGTGGATTGGGAAAAGCAAATTGGCAGAGGTAACTATGAGCAAGAATTCATAGAGTGTATTCAGGACAGTTTCCGAGAACAATATATTGTGGGTCCAACCAGGGATCAGGCTACTCTGGTAATGTGTAATGAGGCAGGTTTGATAAATGATCTCAGAGTAAAAGATCCCCTACAAAACAGTGATCATAACATGATAGAATTTAGCATTCAGTTTGAGAGTGAGAAACTTGGGTTGGAAACAATTGTACTGAACTTAAATAAGGGTAATCACAATGGAATGAGGGCAGAGTTGGCTGGAGTGGACTGGGAAAGGAGTTTAGCAGGAAAGACGGCTGATGAACAATGGCAGACGTTTAAGAAAATAGTTCATGACTCACAACAAAGATATATCCCAGTGAGGAAGAAGGGTTGTAGGAAGGGGGTAAACTAACCATGGTTAATCAAGGAAGTTAAGGATAGCATCAAATTGAAAGAAAAAACATACAATGTGACAAAGATTAGTAGTAAGCCAGAGGATTGGGAAAGTTTTCAAAACCACAAAATATGACCAAAAAAATAATAAAGAGGGGGAAAATAAGCTTTGAGGGTAAAATAGCAAGTAATATAAAAACAGACAGTGAGGGCTTCTTTAAATATGTAAAAAGGAAGAGAGAGGCCAAAGTCAATATAGGCCCCTTAGAGAATGAGGCTGGGGAAACAACTATGGGGAACCGGTAAATGGCAGAGGAGTTGAATCAATCTTCATGGTAGAATACACCAATAGCATTCCAAAAATACTAAATAATTAAGGGGCAAAAGGGTAAGGGGTGGAAGAAATAAATATAATTACTATCACTAGAGAAAAAGTACTAGGGAAACTAATGGGGCTAAAGGCTGATAAGTCCCCTGGACCTGATAGGTTGCATTCTAGGATTTTAAAGGAAGTAGCTACACAAATAGTGGATGCACTGTTAGTAACCTTTCAAGAATCCTTAGATTCTGGAAAAGCCCTAGAAGATTGGAAAAATGTAACACCCTTACCCAAGAAGGGAGGGAGACAAAAACAGGTAACTATAGACCATTTAGCTTAACATCCGTCATTGGGAAAATGTTAGAGTCTATTATAAAGGATGTAATAGTAGAGCATTTAGAAATGCATAATATAATCAAGCAGAGTCAGCATGGCTTCATGAAGGGGAAATCATGCCTGACAAATTTATTAGAATTCTTTGAGAAGGTAACAAGCAGGATAGATAAAGGGGAACCAGTAGATGTAATATATTTAGATTCCCATAAGGCATTCGATAAGGTACCGCATATTAGGCTACTTAATAAGATAAGAGCACATGGTGTTGGCAGTAGTATATTAGCATGGATAGAGGATTGGCTAACTAATAGAAGACAGAATGTTTGGATAAGAGGGACGTTTTCAGGTTGGCAACCTGTAACTAGTGGAGCGCCAAGGGATCAGTGCTGGGGCCACAATTATCTACAATATTTATTAATAACTTGGATGAGGGAAGTGAATGTACTATCACCAAGTCTGCGGATGACACAAAAATAGGTGGGAAGGCAGGTGGTGAGGATGACACAAAGGGTCTACAGAGGGATATAGACAGGTTAAGTGAATGGGCAAAAACTTGGCAGATGGAATATAACGTGGGAACATGTGAGATTATACATTTTGGCAGGAAGAATAGAGGAGCTGAATATTATTTACATGGAGGAATACTGCAGAAAGCTACAGCACAGAGGGATTTGGGAGTCCTAATGAATGAATTACAAAAAGCTAGCATTCAAGTTCAGCAGGTAATAGGGAAGGCAAATGGAATGTTGGCCTTTATTTCAAAAGAAATGGAGTATAAAAATAGGGAGATCTTGCTAAAACTATACAAGGCATTAGTTAGACCGTGCCTAGCATACTGTGAACAGTTTTGGTCCCCTTATCTAAAGAAAGATATTCTGGCATTGGAAGCAGTCCAGAGAAGGTTCACTAAGTTGATCCTGAGTATGGAAGGATTTTCTTATGAGGAGAGATTGAGTAGGTTTGGCCTGTACTCATTGGAATTTAAAAGAATGAGAGGCGACCTTATTGAAACATGTAAGATTCTGAGGGGGCTTGACAGGGTAGATGCTGAGATGTTGTTTCCCCTTGTGGGAGAGTCTAGGACTAGAGGCCATAAACTCAGAGTAAGGGGTCCCCCATTTAAGACAGAGGTTAGGAGGAATTTCTTCTCTCAGAGTGTAGTGAATCTGTGGAATTCTTTACCGCAGAGGGCTGTAGAGGCTGGGTCATTAAGTATATTCAAGGTGGAGATAGACAGATTTTTAATCAGTAAGGGAATCAAGGGTTATGGGGAAAAGGCAGGAAAGTGGAGTTGAGGATTATCAGATCAGCCATGATCTCATTGAATGGCAGAGCAGACTCAATGGGCCAAATGGCCTACTTCTGCTCCTACGTCTTATGGTCTTATGGTTTCATGGTGTGAGTGTGATGTGGATGGCAGGAGAGAGAGATTAACTGTTCTTCCAATATCGAGCATTATTGGCAATGTTTGCAGTGACAAAATGCTACATTTTTCAATTTGCAATTGTGGAGTCTCCAAGTCAGCGCCACTGATCAATGGATCAGACCAGAATATCATTAGGTGGAGCCATCGCCATCAATCTCTCCTGGAGTGACTTAGTAATTAATGGAGGCTGATATGGATGGATGGTGACATCAGCTGCACGTGGTCCCCAGGGTCAATGAAATAGCAGTAAAATAAAGAGCAAAAAGGTATTTAAGTACTGAAATGTGTGTGACTCAACAGAGATTTACTCCTCAACTCCAAACAACTACCCCCCTGCCAGCTGTTTCTCTCTCGCTCTGAGTATTTGTGCCTGCAATTAGAAATTGCTAATATTTCACCGCTATTTGAACTGATTCATTAACTTTGCCCAATGGACCAGTCGCCTTTTTGTCTCTCAATCACACATTAAAGGGATAAATTCACCCTGCCAAGTTGCAATCCCTATTCCTGGACTGCACTATCCAATTACTGTCAGGGTATTCGATTCAGGCTCTGGGAATGTCAATTCCAGACCAGATTGGGAATTGACTTGGCAAGTTCACTTGAAAGTGTGCGTACAATATACAAAGCAATTCTAAATAATTGGGCAAACACTGGTTAAAGAGTATCCAGTCCTGGACCTGTCAAAGAGGAGGGGGAGAATGTATGAGACATGCAAACGCATTATGCATTTAATTGGATTTTTGCTGCCAGATTTCAAGAGTTTGCTGTTCTATTGCCCCATCATTGCCCACAACTGCAAACCATCAAGAGAAAAGTAGCCAATTGATTTCTCCATCGCATCAGCGCAGAGGACAGGAGTGAAACCGAGAGAGCTTTGTTTTAATTTATTTATTAATCCAACATGCTGACCAACAAAAATAAAATGACTTGCATTTAAATACTGCCTATCACAACCTCATGACGCTCCAAAGCGCTTTACAGCCGATGAAGTATTCTTAGCTGATGCATAATTCATGCCTGTCACAGCAACACTGCTGCCTCTATCCTAGATCACACCAAACCTCGTTCACCCATCGTCCCTGCTCTTAGTGCTCAATGACCTCCATTAGCTCCCAGTCTGACAGTGTTCATGACTCACAACAAAGATATATCCCAGTGAGGAAGAAGGATTGGAGGAAAAGAATAACCCAACCATGGTTAACCAAGGAAGTTAAGGATTGTATCAAAATGAAAGAAAAAGCATACAATGTGGCAAAGCTTAGTGGTAAACCAGAGGATTGGGAAAGTTTTCAAAACTGACAGATGACCAAAAAAAAGTAGAGGGAGAAAATAAACTTTGAGGGTAAACTAGCAAGTAATATAAAAACAGACAGTAAGAGCTTCTTTAAATATATAAAAAGGAAGAGAGAGGCCAAAGTCAATATAGGCCCCTTAGAGAATGAGGCTGGGGAAATAATAATGGGGAACCAGGAAATGGCAGGAAATGCATCACTCTTCACGATAGAAGACACTAATAGCATACCAAAAGTACTAAATAACTACAGGGAAAAAGGTGGGTAGGAAATAAATACAACAACTATCACTAGAGAAAAAGTACTTGGGAAACTAATGGGGCTAAAGGCCGATAAGTCACCTGGGCCTGATGGGTTACATCCTAGGTTATTAAAGGAAATAGCTGCAGAGATAGTGAATGCGCTGTTAGTAATCTTGCAAGGGTCCATAGATTCTGGAAAAGTCCCAGAGGATTGCAAAACTGCCAATGCAACACCCTTATTCAGAAAGGGAGACAAAAAACAGGTAACTATAGGCCAGTTATTTTAACATCTGTCATTGGGAAAATGTTAGAGTCTATTATAAAGGATGTAATAGTAGAGCATTTAGAAATGCATAATATAATCAAACAGAGTTAGCATGGCTTCATGAAGGGGAAATCATGCCTGACAAACTTATTAGAATTCTTTGAGGAGGCAACAAGCAGGATAGATAAAGGGGAACCAGTAGATGTAATATGTTTGGATTTCCAAAAGGCTAGGATAAGATACCACACATAAGGCTACTTAATAAGATAATAGCACATGGTGTTGGCGGTAGTATATTAGCATGGATAGAGGATTGGCTAACTAATAGATGACAGAAAGTTGGGATATGGGAGGCATTTTCAGGACGGCAACCTGTAACTTGTGGAGTGCCACGGGGATCAGTGGAGCCACAATTACTTTCAATATATATTAATGACTTGAATGAGGGAAATGAATGTACTATCATCAAGTTTGCGGATGACACAAAAATAGGTGGGAAGGCAGGTGGTGAGGATGACACAAAGAGTCTACAGAGGGATATAGACAGGTTAAGTGAGTGGGAAAAAATGTGGCAGATGGAATATAATGTGGGAAAATGTGAGGTTATGCACTTTGGCAGGAAGAATAGAGGAGCTGAATATTATTTAAATGGAGAAAGACTGAAGAAAGCTGCAGCACAGAGGGGTTTGGGGGTCCTCGTGCATGAATCTAAAAAAGCTAACATACAAGTTCAGCAGGTGATAGGGAAGGCAAATGGAACGTTGGCCTTTATTTCAAAGGGTATGGAATACAAAAAATAAGGAAGTCTTGCTAAAATTATACAAGGCACTAGTTAGACAACACCTAGAGTACAGTGAATAGTTTGGTCCCCTTATCTAAGGAAGGATATATTGGCATTGGATGCAGTCCAAAGAAGGTTCACTAGGTTGATCCTGGGGATGGGGAGATTTTCTTATGAGGAGAGGGTGAGTAGGTTTGGCCTGTACTCATTGCAGTTTAGAAGATTGAGAGGCGACCTTATTGAAACATATAAGATTCTTAGGGGGCTTGACAGGGTAAATGCTGAGAGGTTGTTTCCCCTTGTGGGAGAGTCGAGGACCAGAGGGCATAATCTCAGAGTAAGGGGTCGTCCATTTAAAACAGAGATAAGGAGGAATTTCTTCTCTCAGATGGTAGTGAATCTGGGGAATTCTTTACCGCAGAGGGCTGTAGAGTCTGAGTCATTAAGTATATTCAAGGCTGAGATAGACAGATTTTTAATCAGTAAGGCAATCAAGGGTTATGGGGAAAAGGCAAGAAAGTGGAGTTGAGGATTATCAGATCAGCCATGATCTCATTGAATGGCAGAGCAGACTAGATGGGCCGAATGGCCTACTTCTGCTCCTACTTCTTATGGCCATATGGTGTCAATTTAAAAATTCTTATCCTCATATTTTAATCCCTCCATAGGCTTGCCTTTTCCTATCTCTGTAATCTCATCCAACTCTACATCTCTCAGGAATATCTGTGCTTCTCCAAATGTGGCCACTTGAGCAGCCCCAATTTTTACCTCTCTATTATTGGCGAATGTACCTTCAGCTGCCTGGGCCCTAAGCTCCGGAATTGCCTCCCTAAACTTCTCCACCTCTCGCCTTCTTTAAAAGGCTGTTTAAAATCAACCTCTTTGACTAAGCTTCTAGTCACCTTTCCTAATATCTCATGTGTCTCGGTGACAATTTTTGTTTAATAATACCTCTATGAAACTTTAGGATATTTTAACCATGTTAAATCTGCTATATAAATGCAAAGTGTTGTTGTTGTTGTGATTAGGAATGCAGAGGGAAAAGTCCTTAACTTGCCTTATAAGGCCCAGAGTAGCAGATATTAAAGCTTTCCTTGTGATCTCCATGGTGAATTAGCTCAATGTCCAAAATTGGATTTTACTTCCTACATGTGCCAGGCAGTGCAGTATCCATCCCAATACATTAGTGTGTGTTATATTGTGATATTATTTGTAAAGAAATAGGAACTAATTGTTCTGAGAATATACACCTGGGGTGCCATATTTCACTGCCGCTGCAGCCATGTGCTGAGTAACAATGTATTAGTCGGCTGTTGCCATGGGTCCGAGCTGCCCGGTAAAAGCTGGTGAGCCTTGTGGCTGGGTTTGGGGTCTGCCTCCTGGTAGGGCACCCGGTGGCCATCCGTGGAACCTCCCAGGTACTCTTACCCCCCCATCCCCCTACCGTGCTCCCCCTCCCCTCTGCCCTGTCGATCCTGGCTTCTCACCCACCCTCACCAAGTCTGCCAGCTTGGCCCTGGTGAGACCCAGACTCCCCCTCTCTGGGATCCGTGGAGCATCTTCTTTAGGCGACGTTCTGCAGTCCCGTCATTGGCTACAGGAGAGCTGCCGGTCATTGAATTGGCTGGCAACTCTCGGAGGTAGGACGTCCTCCCTGGGGAGGGGCGCAGGCGGCAGGAGGTCCATCTGAAGCCAGTTGATGGCCGTAAAATAGATACGGGGTGAGCCAGCCAAGTGCAGGCAGGCTTGCCCCTGACTTTTGCATCGGGGAGAGTGAGCCCACCCCCTCCCCCCATTTAAAATTCCGTTCTATGATCCTATAATTTAGAACAGAGGCAGGAGATCCCACCCCATTTAAATTTTCAGGAAGGCGGGGGCACAGCCAAATCAGCTGCCTGCCCGCCGACCTGTCAATGGCCAATTGAGACCATTGACAGGATCATTGAAGCAATTAAAGGACCTGCCCGTCCAACCTTATGGTTGTCGGACAGGCCAGGAGCCCCGGCGGGGAATAGGAAAAACATGAAACCTCATCCACCGGCGGGATGAAGTTTCATGTAGGGATTTAAAAAGTTTAATAAAGTTTTAGTGTAAATTGTGAACATGTCCCAAGTCATGTGACATTGTCACATGAAGGGGACATGTTAAGGATTTTTTTTTTTCTATTTTTAATGTTTTTAAGAGTGTCAGCGATCTCCCTGAGGCAGCACTTAGCCTCAGGGAGATGTGCGCTCTATCGTGTGCATGCGTGAAAGAGCGCACTCTCGCATTTGGGGAAGCCCCCCCACCGCCCGCACAGGGAGTGCATAGTGCTTCCCGCTGGGCGTCACACTGGGTGGGCTTTAATTGGCCCGCCCACGTAAAATGGCGGTGGGGCCCGCTTCTCCGGTGGGGATCGGCTCCCCGCCCGCCGGAGATTGGGTCGGGCCCGCCCGCCTGACAGGCAGAAAATTCTGCCCAGAGAGTTGCGAGGCTGTTTCTTTTCCTCTTCCTAGCAGGTGCGCTGTGGGTATCTCTAACTCCTTTCAAGAAGGAGTTAGATATAGCTCTTGGGGCAAAAGGGTATGGGGAGATAGCGGGAGCAGGCTATTGAGTTGGATGACCAGCCATGATCATGATGAATGGCAGAGCAGGCTCGAAGGGCCGAATGGCCTCCTCCCGCTCCTAGTTTCTATGTTTTACCTCTCCAACTTTGATCCGGCTTTGAATCTGGCTGAGTATAAATCCAGAGTGAAACCAGAGGCACTTTAAGCTGAATGGCCTTGTCTCCACCACTTCCAACCCCTTATTCCCACCATACAACCAGGTTGGTGGCGGGGGGCATGCAAACATTTACTTCACTGTTGCCAAGAAATCCTTAAGCTGCTGGTTGGCAACAGGAGAGCTGGAGCCAGGGAAAGTAGACTCATAAATCAGCAAAAGGACTCGCTCCATGTTTGCATTTATAGATGCCAGTTCGATTTGGCAGCATTAATCACAGTCCATAAAACCTCCGCCATGGGCACACTCCAATCCTGACTCACAGAGCAGATGATTTACTGAACTGGCTTTAATGGTTGCAAAGCAGCGCAAAAAATAAGATAAATTATGAGCTTTTATCGTGGAGGCTGTGTGGATAAAGGAGCACATCAATCAGACACTGATGTCTCACAACTTCTGCTAAATTGTTCGTTAAAGAATGGCATTTATAATCTACTGGTGTAACTCAACACTGTGAAGAATTAAATGTTAATTTGCCTTCCTAATTACCTTGCCACAGTGTTGTTCACACCATGAGAGTGGTTAGAATGTGGAACTCACTACCGCAGGGAGTGGTTGAGGTGAATAGTAAGACCATAAGACCATAAAATGTAGGAGCAGAAGTAGGCCATTCAGCCCATCGAGTCTGCCCAACCATTCAATGAGATCATGGCTGATCTGATAATCCTCAACTCCACGTTCCTGCTTTTCCCCCATAACCCTTGATTCCCTTACTGATTAAAAATCTGTCTATCTCAGCCTTGTGTACAACCCAGCGTCTACAGCCCTCTGCGGTAAAGAATTCCACAGTTTAACTACACTCTGAGAGAAGAAATTACTCCTCATCTCTGTTTTAAATGGACGACCCCTTACTCTGAGATTATGCCCTCTGGTCCTAGACTCTCCCACAAGGGGAAACAACCTCTCAGCATCTACCCTGTCAAGCCCCCTAAGAATCTTGTATGTTTCAATAAGCTCGCCCCTCATTCTTCTAAACTCCAATGAGTACAGGCCCAACCTACTCAACCTCTCCTCATAAGAAAGTCCCTCCACCCCCAGAATCAACCTAGTGAACCTTCTCTGGACTGCCTCCAATGGCAGTATATCTTTCCTTAGATAAGGGGACCAAAACTGTTCACAGTATTCTAGGTGTGGTCTAACTAGTGCCAGTAGTAATGCTAACTAGTACAGAGGCATTTAAGGGAAAGCTGTATAAACATGAGGGAGAAATAAATAGAAGGATATGCTGATAGGGTGAGAGGAAACAGGATTAGGAGGAGGGAAACATATAGAGCATAAACAGTAGCACTGGCCTGTTGAGCTAAGAGAATTGGAAAAAAGACAGAGGGGAGATGAGGAATTTTTTTTTTTTTACACAAAGCGTTCTTAGGATCTGGAATGCACTGCCTAAATAGAGTCAATGGTAACTTTTAAAAGGGAATTGGATAAATACTTGAAAAATTTGTAGGGCTATGGGGAATGAACATGGAGTGTTGGATCTTTTAAAGAGCTAGGGCAGGCAGGATGGGCTGAATGGTCTTTTTACTGACGGCTGGTCCAGTATGTCTACATTTTGAAATTCTCATCCTTTGTTTTCAATTTACTCGAGGACCTCACTCTCCCTGTAATCCCCTCCAGCCCTACAACCCCCAAAATTCCTGCGCTGTTCCAATTCTGACCTCTTGTGCATTCCTGATTTTAATCGCTCTGCCGTTAGCGGCCATGTGTTCAGCTGCCAAGGTCCTAAGCTCTGGAACTGCCTCCCTAAATCTCTTCTCTTCTCTACCTCTCTCTCCTCCTTTAAGATGCTCCATAAAACCTACTGCGTTGTCCACACTATTGGACACCTGCCCTCACATGTCCTTATGTGGCTTGGCATTGAAGCCTGATGATCACTCCTGTGAAGTGTTTTATCACATTAAAGGCGCTATATACGTATTGTTCTTATTCTTGCTGAGCCTCTTTGAATCACCAGGCATTTCCATCAGGACTCACCAGATCGTAGCAACTGGAAGTGATTTTTTCCCCTCTCAGTTCCAGGGTATTTAGAATACCCCAACATCTGCCTTTTCTGTCATCAGTTAACTCAGTACAGGGTGTGGCAATGACAATATCAGAGTTGTTGCAGAGTGCAGAGTATTCTCTCTCATCCTCCCACTGACATGGTAGCTTATTCGCAATAGCACATCTTCAATCTTGTTAGGTCTGCGATGAATCGCCTTGCACATTGGCAAGAATCAAGTATACAGCTGACTGAATAATAAGCTCACTCAGTTATTGATGTACAATGTGTTTAGCTCAGTTAATAGTGTTCTCACCCCTGAGTCAGATATTATGGATTCAAGTCCCCCTCAGAGACTTGAGCTTAAAAAGGCTGACACTCCCAATGTATAAGAACATAAGAAATGGCAGGAGTTGGCCATATGACCTCTCAAGTCTGTTCCTCCATTCAGTTGAGTCTTGGCTGAATCTTCACCTCAACTTCTTTTTCCCACATTATCCCCATGTGCTTTCATTCCCTTAGTACCCAAAAATCCATTCATTTCAATTTTGAACATGACTTTCACAACTCTCTCCAGTAGAAAATCCCAAAGATTCACAACCCTTTGGATGAAGAAATCTCTCCTCATCTCGTCCCAACCCTTTATTCTGAGGCTGTGACCCCATGTTCTAGACGCTCCAGCCAGGTAAAACTTAGGGAGTGCTGCATCATCAGAGGTGCAGTTGAGATGTTAAACCGATGTCCTGTCTGCCCTTTCAGAAGGATAGGAAAGGTCCTGTGGAACTGTTCGTAGAGCAGAGGAATTCCTGGCCAATGTCCAATGAGGTCTGGGGACCAACCTCTATCCATCCACAAAACTTGTGTCAAGAGCACAATCTCGCCATAGTGAACCTGACTCAAAATTAGGCCCAGTCCTAATGAATTTATAACCACGATGTACTATAATGGGTTAATAGTTAGTAATGAGTTAGTGATGTGTATCATAATGTCACAGTGACATCAGCAGTCATGTGCCAGAGACATTGTAGAGAAAGATGGGACAGTCTGTACACAAAAGAGATGTACCTACCCTGTGGCCTCTCTAGTATATAGTGTTAATAAAGTAGTTTTGAAGTAACCTACTTGAGTCTGACCTGAGTTACTCAGGATAAGATTGGGCACAAGACCAACACACTAAACACTCAATGTCTTAATTTGGGCAGATTTGACTTTAGGGATAGCGATGAATCTATTGCTGCCCACTATTGCGAAAGGGTAAATCAGACAACAAAATCTGTATTTAAACACATAAATCAGGACAGTGCCATTCAAGATGCCCTGTTCCTCCAGAGGTTTTGGTACCCCAGTACCTCTCCAAGAGACTAGCATTTAAACACAAGGAATTTTTTTTTTTTTATTCGTTCACGGGATGTGGGCTTCGCTGGCTAGGTCAGCATTTATTGCCCATCCCTAATTGCCCTTGAGAAGGTGGTGGTGAGCTGCCTTCTTGAATCGCTGCAGTCCCTGTGGTGTAGGTATACCCACAGTGCTGTTAGGGAGGGAATTCCAGGATTTTGACCCAATGACAGTGAAGGAACGGCGATATATTTCCAATTCAGGGTGGTGTGTGGTTTCAAAGGGAACTTGCAGGTGGTGGTGTTCCCATACATCTGCTCCCCTTGTCCTTCTAGGTGGTAGAGATTGCTAGTTTGGAAGGTGCTGTCGAAGGAGCCTTGGTGAGTTGCTGCAGTGCAGATGTAAATGGTACACACTGCTACCACTGTGCATCGATGATGGAGGGAGTGAATGTTTATCATGGTGGATGGGGTGCCAATCAAGCGGGCTGCTTTGTCCTGGATGGTGTTGAGCTTCTTACGTGTTGTTGGAGCTCCACTCGTCCAGGCAAGTGGAGAGTATCCTGTCACACATCTGACATGTGCCTTGCAGATGGTGGACAGGCTTTGGGGAGTCTGTAGGTGAGTTACTTGCTGCAGGATACCCAGCCTCTGACCTGCTCTTGTAGCCACAGTATTTATATGGCTAGCCCAGTTCAGTTTCTGGTCAGTGGTAGCCCCCAGGCTGTGGATAGTGGGGGATTCAGTGATGGTAATGCCATTGAATGTCAGGGGGAGATGGTTGAATTCTCTCTTGTTGGAGATGGTTATTGCCTGGCACTTGTGTGGCCTGAAGGTTACTTGACACTTATCAGCCTAAGATTTAATGTTGTCCAGGTCTTGTTGCATATGGACATGGACTGCTTCAGTATGTGAGGAGTCACGAGTGGTGCTGAACATTGTGCAATCATCAACAAACATTCCCATTTCTGAGCTTATGGTGGAAGGAAGGTCATTGATGAAGCAGCTGAAGATGGTTGGGCCGAGGACACTACCCCGGGAATTCCTGTAGCAATGTCCCAGGACTGGGATGATTGACCTCCAGCAACCACAACTATCTTCCTTTGTGCCATGTATGTCTCCAACTAGTGGGGAGTTTTCCCTGATTCCAGTTTTGCTCGGGCTTCTTGATGCCACACTCAGTCAAATGCTGCCTTGATGTCAAGAACAGTCACTCACCTCAGCTCGGGAGTTCAGCTCTTTTTTCCATGTTTAAACCAAGGACGTAATAAGGTCAGGAGCTGAGTGGTCCTGGCGGAACCCAAACTGAACATCAGTGAGCAGGTTATTGCTGAGTAAGTGCTGCCTGAAAGTAACATCGATGATCCCTTCCAATAGGGAACGGCAGAATATTTCTACCACAAATACCACAGAACTTGTCAGAAAAAGTTAGGGCTTGTCCATTTAAGTGTAAGTAAATGTTTAACCCTGTATAAGTCTTAATTATTGCCAAACTTTGGCACTGATAATTAACTTGTGGTGTGTCATTCCTTTATACTTTAATTATTGTTGGAGATTTTTAAAACTCAAATCACTAAAATAAAATGTTTCCTGTCTCTTTTACCTCTCTCTCTCTCTTTTAACCCTATCTTTCTTTCCTTCTTTTTATTTCTATTCCTGTACATGATATATCATTGAAATAATCATTTGAACTACAGACTCTGCATGGCTCAGTTAAGATTATTCATTCTGATGGGTTGAGGAAAAGCAACATTGCTGGCACTGTTCACATAAGTCACAAATCCCTGTAGAGAGCACTACACTGTTTTGGCTCTTTAATAACAGCAAGTTCCAGTGGAAAATCCAATTGAATATCTGTGGGCAAGTATGAGTTTAACGAATGGTTAGCATCACTGACTAAAAAACCTGGACAATGAAACCACGTTTACATAGGACAAAGGAGCAGGATTAGGCCATTAAGCCCTTCAAATCTGTTCTGACATTCAATAAGATCATGGCTGATTTAGTTGTGGTCTCAACTCCACTTTCCTGTCTACCCCCAATAACTCTTGGCTCCCTTGTCTATCTAACTTAGCCTTGAAAGAAATGCATTTGTATAGCACCTTTTACAACCTCAATATATCAAAACTCTTTACAAACAATGAAGTGTTGTCACCATTGTAATGCAGCAAACATAATGGCCATTTTATGCACAGCAAGATTCAACAAATAGCAATGCGATAATAACCAGATAACCTGTTTTAGTGATGTTGGTTGAGGGATAAATAGTGGACAATATGCCAAAATACTCTCCTGCTCTTCCTTTGAACAGTGTCACAGGATCTTTTACACCCACCTGAGAGGGCAGAAGGGCTCCTGGTTTAACATCACATCCAAAAGGCAGCACCTCTGACAATGCAGTAATTGTTCATCACTGCACAATGCATTGAACTTGAATCTGCCTTGTATGTTTTCTTTGATGTTAAGGTGAATGTAAGAGGTCCATTGTTTTAAAGTAATGTTCTCACTGGGATATGTTCTGGGCCAAAATTTATCCTTCAACTAACATCACCAAAATAGGTGAACTAGTCATCCCAATGCAGTTCTGAGAGAGTGCTACACTTCCAGAGAAACCATCTTTCCGGTGGGACATTATACCGAGGTCCCATCTGTCCTCTTAAGTAAGTGTAAAAGATCCCATGACCCTATTTTGAGGAAGGGCAGGGAAACTTGCCCCTTGGCCAATATTTATCCCTTAATCAACATCGCTGAAATGATGTACCTGGTCATTATCATGTTGCTATTTGCGAAATCTTGCTGTGTTTCCAACATTACAACAATAATTAGGCTTCAAAGGAATACAGGAGTAACCCATTCGGCCCCTCGAGCCTGCTGTGCCATTCAACTAGATCATGGCTGATTGTCTACCTCAACGTCATCTCCCTGCACTATCCCCATATCCCTTGATCTCATTAGTATCTAGAAATCTATCGATCTCTGTCTTGAACATACTGAGTTACTGACCTACCACAGCCTCTGGGTTAGAGAAGTTCAAAACCATCAACACCCCTTTGTCCTTTTGTCTATGACATCTTTGGCAATCTCTTCTTTGCCTCCACCTATCACTGGCCCTGTATCCAGCTCTACCTGTCCCACCCCCCCTCAACCAGCTTATATTCCACCTCATTTCTATATTTCTTAGTTCCGATGAAGAGTCATACGGACTCAAAACGTTAACTGTATTCCTCTCCACAGATGCTGTCAGACCTGCTGAGTTTTTCCAGCTATTTTTGTTTTTGTCAAAGGTTTACGATACCTTCTGAGTGAAGAAGTGTTTTCTCATCTCAGTCCTAAATGGCCTGCCCCTTATTCTGAGACTGTGTCCCCTGGTTTGGGGTGTAGAAATATCCTTTCTGCATCTACCCTGTCATGGCCCTTATGGGTTTTGTAAGTTTCAATAAGATCACCTCTCATTCTTTGAAACGCTACAGAATACAGGCCCAGGCCCAGTTTCCACAATCTCTCCTTATAGGAGGATCTTGTCATCCCATACAGACTTTATAATTCCAGATTTTTATTGAACTCAAATTCCACCATCTGCCATGTCGGGATTCGAACCCTGGCCTGCAGAGAGTTACCCTGGGTCTCCGGAATACTAATCCAGTGACCATACCACTAGGCCACTGTCTCCCCTATAAAAGTCTTTATTTTTCTTTTTTTTCTCCGAATTCAGCTTGTGCATTCTGTCTATCGCACATCTTTTTGCCACTTGCTCTAGACAGGTTTATTCTGTAACAGTCTCCAAATGTCTGACAGAACACAGACGACAATCACAATGTGACAGCTAACATGCTGGACAACCTGTTGTCATGGCAATGGCATTTTTTGTGCAATAATTGTACTAAAATACATGTACCCGCTGTCAGCGATGGCATCTCAATAGCACTTTATAGAGAGGTTAGGCATACTACCCGAAAAGCTTTCTAATGAGTTTATAACTACAAATGTTCCGATCAGTGTTTTGGTTGATATATTACATGTTTAAGAATTTCAGGAAGGACTTCACTGTCCCATTTCATTCCTGTTTTATCAGCAGTTCCTACAACTTAGAATAAGAAACGTAGGTCCAAATTAAAAGGAAATGGAGAAAGCAAATTCAAGTTCAATGCATTGTGCAGTACTGAGCAAGTGCTGCACTGTCAGAGGTACCATCTTTTGGTTGAGACGTTAAACCTATGGCCCTGAATGCCCTCTCAGGTGGTCATAAAATTTCCCATTCAAAGAAGAGCAGGGGACTTCTCCCAGGTTTTCTGGCCCAATCAGCATCTTTTTAAAAAATTTTTTGAAGGAATGTGGGCACTGGCTATCCCTAATTGCCCTGGCTCAGAGGGTATTTAAGGGTCAGCCACATTGCTGAGAGTCTGGAGTCACATCAGGTAAGGACAGCAGGTTTCCTTCCTTAAAGGGCATTAGTGAGCCACATGGCTTTTACAACAATTGGCAATGCTTTCCTGGTCATTATCAGATTTTTATTGAATTCAAATTTCACCATCTCCTATGGTGGTATTTGAACCTGCGTTCCTAGGGCTTTACACTCTGCATCTCTGAAATACTAGTCTGGTGATAATACCACTATGCCACCGCTTCCTCATTAAATCTGATTGTTATCACATTGCTGTTTGTGGGATCTTGCTATGTGAAAATTCACTACAGTGTTTTGTTACTGAGGTTGTGAAAGGCACTATAAGACCATAAGAAATAGGAACAGGAGTAGACCATTCGGCCCCTCGAGCCTGCTCCGCCATTCAATAAGATCATAGCTGATCTTCTTGTGTATCGACTTCCACATTCCCATCTACCCCCGATAACTTTTGATATAAAGTTCCATCTTGTTGAGTTCAGTTTTCTTGCTTTGCACCTTCCAAACCCACGATCTCTACCATCTAGAAGGACAAAGGTAGCAGATAGATGGGAACATCACCACCTGGAAGTTCCCCTCCAAGTCACTCACCATCCTGACTTGGAAATATATCACTCTCCCTTCACAGTTGCTGAGACAAAATCCTGGAACTCCCTCCCTAACAGCACTGTGGGTGTACCTACACTTCATGGACTGCAGCGGTTCAAGAAGGCAGCTCACCACCACCTTCTCAAGGGCAATTAAGGATGGGCAATAAAAATGCTGGCCCAGCCAGCGGAGCCCACACCCCATGAATGTAAAAGAAAAAAGCCCTGGCCCCCACACGGACATCGCGTACTCCCTTTTTAAGGACACGGTGCGAATGTAGCCGTGGAAGAGGGGCAGATAGTTGGGCCGGACGACCCCCTCAACTGCCCGCTGCCTGGACCTGTTAATTGCCAGCAGGATTGGGAGCGCAAGGCAGTCCTCCCTCCCTCCCTCCTTCCCTTCCCTCCCTCCCTTCCCTCCCCTCCCTCCCCTCCCCTCCCTCCCCTCCCCTCCCCCCTCCCTCCCCTCCCCCTCCCTCCCCTCCCCTCCCTCCCTCCCCCCTCCCCCTCCCTCCCTCCCCGCCCCCCCTCCCCCTCCCTCCCCCCCCGCCCCCCCCTCCCTCCCTCCCCGCCCCCCCTCCCCCCTCCCTCCCCCGCCCCCCCTCTCTCCCTTCCCTCCCCCTCCCCCCCCTCCCCCTTCCCTCCCTCCCCGCCCCCCCTCCCCCCCCCTCCCTCCCCTCCCCCTCCCTCCCCTCCCCTCCCCTCCCTCCCTCCCCTCCCCTCCCCTCCCTCCCCCCTCCCCCCTCCCTCCCTCCCCGCCCCCCCTCCTCCCTCCCTCCCTCCCCGCCCCCCCTCCCCCTCCCTCCCTCCCCGCCCCCCCTCCCCCTCCCTCCCTCCCCGCCCCCCCCTCCCTCCCTCCCCGCCCCCCCTCCCCCCTCCCACCCCCGCCCCCCCCTCTCTCCCTTCCCTCCCCCTCCCCCCCTCCCCCCTCCCTCCCCCCCTCCCCCCTCCCCCTCCCTCCCCCCTGCCCCCTCCCCCTCCCTCCCCCTCCCCTCCCCCCCCTCCCCCTCCCCCCCTCCCCCCCTCCCCCTCCCTCCCCCCTCCCCCCCTCCCTCCCCCCCTCCCCCCTCCCTCCCCCCCTCCCCCTCCCTCCCCCTCCCCTCTCCTCCCCCCCTCCCTCCTCTCCCTCCCCTCTATGAGTCTGTTAAATAGTCACTGCAATACAGTATTGTGACAATTGGTAAAAATGGTTGCCAATCTCTTGTGGGTTGAGTGAGCAAACCAGTCTATCAAGTGGATGAATTGAGACTATAAATTGGTGCTGGTATCAGTTCTGGCATAAATTGTCATGACTGTTCAATAAAGTGATTGCTGGGGCCTGGGAATGGGCAAAGCTCAGTCTTTGAATCCATCAGAATGAACTGATCAATTTTACACTTACTGCAGATACTGTGGATTGAAGATTGTAAGGATGCTGGAATTTATTCACTAAGCAAATCAGGCAAAATGAAAACTAGAAAAGTTGGAGCAGAAAGTACTTAGCATTGTTAATTGTTGAAAACATGAGCATCGCAGTGTGATCAGAATTGGGATTCGGTCAACATGTGCGAGCAAAATCATTTATCACATCTTCCGCATTGTTTTCTGCTCGGTAGGAGCTATTTATTTGGCCAACAGTAGTTTCTTGGAAGGGAAGAGAAAGACTGCGATCTATGCTCAACCTTGGATGTATAGCTGAATCATGTTACATGAAAGACTAAAGCAGATTATTGATCTGTCTCGTTAACTGTCCAGTTCTTCTAGAGGTCTGCTGGTCTTAGCCATTTATAATCTGTTATTGCTCTCTAAAATGTATCGAACCCAGCAGCTTTGTAAAGAATTACATAGAATGTACACCATAGAAGATGCCATTATGCCCAACTGATCTATGCCAGTGTTTCACACAAGCCCCCTTCCACTCCTTTTATTCACACCCTATCAAAATATCCTTCTATTCCTTTCTGCCTCTCATGTTTAACCAGCTTTCCCTTAAAGACATCTATGCTATTCACCCCAACTACTCCATTTGGTAGTGAGTTACACATTCTCACCACTTTTTGGGTAATGACATTTCTTCTGAATTCTGATTTGGATTTATTAGTGATTCTGACCCCTAGTTTTGACCTTCCCCACAAATGGAAGTATCAACGTAAAAAAGGAATAATTCAAATAGTAAAATGTTAGTCATTCCCAAATTGGATTCAGTGATACTGTGGGCTGAAAGGTTGGTTTGATTAAGGTGAGACTTACCATTGATTAGGTTTACTCTCTGCTACGTGGTTCAGTCTTACAGACCAAGATTCAACCTCCCAATCTGTGCTGAGATAGCTGATAAGGGATGGCTGTAACTTACTTCCTTGTTCCCACACTAGAGGAACAAAATAATGCCAGGCTTAGCACTTCTGATATCCTAGTAACAGTTAGAAAGCTTTGTGTCTGGGCAGTTAATGTTGATGGGATTGAGTTGCCCCCCCACCACGGTTAAATAGCCAGGATGCACTTATTGGCTAATTCCTTGTTCAGGTGATCCCTGCAGGAATTGGTGGGTCACTGGGATTAAGTCCCACTAGAGGCCAACCAAACAGCCAATCAGTCTGTTAGAGATGGAAGAACTGTTCGCACCTAGAGAACGATATGTGAAACTGGGCAGGAGGAAGAGGGAGGTGTGGGTGGGTGCAGTAATCTGATGTGTAATATACCTTTAAGACAAATGTTGGAATGTAAGATCACATCATATCCAGTAGCAGAGTAGTGCGGACTATGTCTGTAGTCTGTAGCCTTGAGTTAGAGTCTGAAGAGTAGAGACAGAGTTTTGAGTTATAAGCACATGAGTGTAACTGCTGATCTCCTTTTGTAAATAAACAGACTGGGCAGAATTTTCTGGCTGATGTGCGGGTGGTGGAGCCCGCACGTCAGCGCTTAAAATGTCGCGCACTGACATTGCGCAATCGTCCCGACGTCAGGGCGCGGCATCCCGATATTTTGGTCGGCGGGTGCGCACAGCCATTAATTAAAGGACTCGTTAAGGCCTTTAACTTGCCAATTGTCGAGGATTTTGAGGGGCCCGTGCGAACTTCGGGTCGGCGCAGGGGCCCAACAGGCAGACGGGTAGGTGATTTTTAATAAAACCCATGCAGTGTCGGGATATGTGGACTCAGAGGGGTTGTTCATGTTTTACACAAAGTTTTAATTGCTGAAAGTGTTTTAAACTTGCCTGTGTGATTGTTAGCAGTTCTCATCGATTTCTAAGAGCTTCTTGTGTACTTTGAAACCAGTCTGCAGACAGTAATCTTTCTCGGGCCTGCAGCTTTCCAGAGGCTTCCATTTAGCCTGGGGATATGGGTTCTGACATCTTCACTGGAGGCAGCTCCTCTGAGGAGGAAGGGAGGGATAGAATAAGGAGGAGGCCAGGAGTGGACATTCAGCCTCCAGGGGAGCCACCTTTGGGAGGCCAGGCGCAGCACAAGGGGCGCAGGGCCAAGAGGTTGTCCAAGGTGGAAGGGGCTGCAGAAGATGCCACTATCCTGCTGCCAGGGTTTACAGGCAGTGAAGCAGCTACCTCAATATGTCTGAGGTGCAGTGCTGAAGGAGGCTCTGACTCTCAAGGGAGACAGTCAAATGATTGGCCCTGAGATCTCCCCTAACTGTGTGGGAGGACACCCCATGCCAGCGGCTCTGAAGCTCACAATTGCCCTCCACTTCTATGCCTCTGGCTCCTTCCAGGGCTCGGTGGGTGATCTTTGCAGTGCCTCCCAATCAGCTGTCCACACTTGTGTCAAACAGATTACAGACACTCTGTTCAGATGTGCATTGACCTTCATCCACTACAGTTGGGACCAGGCAAGTCAGGCACAGCGAGCCAGAGGCTTCGTGGCCATTGCTGGCTTCCCCCGTGTCCAGGGTGCTATAGACTGTACACATGTGGCCATCAAGGCGCCAGCGGGTGAGCCCGGTGCCTTCATCAACAGGAAGGGCTTCCACTCCATGAACGTGCAGATAGTGTGTGACCACAGGATGCTGATTCTACAAGTCTGTGCAAGGTTCCCAGGCAGCTCCCACGACGTCTACATCCTCAGACACTCCCAAGTGCCAGTGCTCTTCAGTGCTCCAGCCCGGCTGGATGGATTGTTGCTGGGTGACCAGGGCTATCCCCTCAGAAGGTGGCTCATGACTCCTCTCCGCCATCCAAGAACAGAAGCTGAGCAGTGGTACAATAGGAGCCAGGGCACCACAAGGGCTGTGGTGGAGAGAACCATCGGTCTTCTCAAGATGCGCTTCCGATGCCTGGACCGCTCAGGGGGCGCACTCCAGTACCCCCCAGATCGTGTCGCTGTGATAGTGGTAGCATGCTGTGCTCTGCACAATATTGCGCTGGAAAGGGGGGATGCAGTTGGCGATGAAGACCTTGACGCAGTGGATGAGGCTGCACACGATGAATCCAGCAGTGGCTCAGAAGATGAGGAAGCACAGGGCGATGATGAGAGGCAGCACGCCGACCTGATACTACACCAAGGAGGCAGGGACACCCGGGACAATTTAATCCAACGAACCTTCAGCTAGCTCCACACACATGGATCAGCAGGACCAGCATTGCCTGGAACTTCCACACGTGGCACTTAGGTGCTACATCTTCCACCTCATCAGCTGCAACTAAGGGCTTAGTACAGAAACATCACTGTCCACTCTAACACTCAGGATATGTCTGTGAAAAAGACAAATGCAGCACAAAGGAAACACCCTCAACCATGGTCAGAAAAGTGGACTTTATTATGTCCAACATATAACAGAAACGTCTCTATTGCAAACATAAGTATATTTTTCCCTATTCTAAGGCCAACACAAAAACACCAGTGACATACCCATTGAGAGCCTAACGTGCCTTATGCTTATGTTTGCGGGTGCTACGTCTAGGTGCCGCCCCATCGCTCGGAGTGGCTTGTGAGACAGCCTGCTGACTCTGCTGTCTTGTTGGACTCGATGACCTTGGCGGGCGTCCTCTGGCCTGTGGAGCCTGTGCTGGCCCCGCCTGGGAGGGAGTGGCCAGTTCCAGAACTGACACCTCCCCAGTTGTCGCAGCCTCAACGGAAGCAACGTTGACTGGCAGAGGGGCGGAGGAGCTGCATTAATGATTGCAACAACCATCAGTGGTTTGGATGGTGGGCAGACAGAGTGGATGGGACTGTGGACCTCAAATACCTGGCCACTGCACCCCAGCCTCGCTGCCCCCGGCTGCCCTGGCCTCCTGACTACTGCCCAGCTCCATGGCCGCTCCTCGAAGGGTGAGAGGCACTGGTGCAGGGCGTTCCCACCTCCAGTCCTCTGGCGCTCCCGCTGATTGTGCTCAGTTTTTGCCTGCAGAACAGAGAAGAGCATTTATTGGGGCTGATCGCTCATGTATTCTGCACGCCGCACCCCAACCACAGTGGCCCATCTGAGGCCTCCAGTGGCTCCTGTCCACACGACTGGTGACCAGTCCCCAGAAGATAGTCCGGCTGGTCCCAACCCCCTCCCCCAACGGACACCTTGGACACATTCGGTGTCCATCACTTTGAATAGCACACGGGTCTTAGCGCCCATGGCTCAAAGGTTAAGGCTACCTGCTGGGTCAAATGGCCAAGGCCAACATGGTACTCACCCTTCCAGAGCGCAAAAAAAATCATTGAATCGTTTGTGGCACCGGGTCCCTGTACGCCACACATCAACATGGGCGCATACAGCATCACCAACCTCCTGCCACGCCTGCCTGGTGACATGGGGGGGCCCTCCTACTCCCATCCCCCGGATACAATATATTCCGACGGCTGGACACCTCTTGGAGGAGGACAGCAAGGCAGGTATCGGAGAACCGAGGGGCACAGTGGCCCCCCCACTGGCCTCTCCTGCAGCCTGCCCCCCTCCTCCTGCTCCTGCTCCTGTCCTGTGACAGCTGCCTCTCTCTCTCCCCGAGTGGCCATGGTGCACTGCCACAAGCAGGCTGCCCGGCCTCTCTTTATACAGACTACCGGCTCCCCATTGGAACCGGCAGCCTGAGCATGCCCGCCTCCACGACTATTTTTCCGTTCTACACGGGAGTCACTAACCCGCTGGGCAGGCCTTAATCGGCCCGCCCACGGAAAATGGCGGCCCGGCCCATTGCGGCGGCGGCAATCGGCTGCCCGCCCGCCGCCGACTTGGTCAGGCCCGCCTGTCCGTCGAGGGCAAAATTCCGGCCAATGTGTTTCTTCTAAGAATGGTCTCGAGACCTTCTCTGTCTTGATAGCAACTCGGTCACCCCGAGGCAAGCGTGTAACCCGGGTCCTTTAGCCCAAACAAACCAGGGCACTGGATCCAACAGTGTGGCTGGGGAGAGAAACGACAGGTTGGGAGGTGGGGAGGGCGGTGGAGGTGGGTGTGGGTGAGGAATAGCTGTCACTCAGAAAACACAGAAACTGGCACAGACACAATGGGCAGAATGGCCTCCTGCTGTAGCATTCTATGATTCTATGAAAAGAAGCAGTAGATCTTCAGCAGCTGATTTCATGCCATTTAACTGCCAATTCACACAATTCCTATATTTAGTAGCCCTGCCTTTGCACAGACACACACTGAATACATATTTAAGTAAGATGCAAATGATTTATCTGGTTCTATTTTGAGCTGGAGGAATAATTTTCTTGGCTTGACATTTTGCCAAAAATACAAATTGGATAAACAGAAGAGACCTGAGATTAAGCTGACCCTCCCCACACTGCAATTTAAACAAAAAGATTAAACATAAACCACCTTTTAAATGGCTTAATTGTATTGAAAAAGCTCACAGAATCTCAGTTTATTTGATACAAAGTGATATTAATTTGCTGCATTGTTGCAGTAGGTGACACCAGTTTGGAAGTAAAATTAGTTTCCATTTTTACTGTGGCATTGTGAACTGTATTCAATATATGTTAGCGAATGTATTGAGCTGACAAGCATTGGAACTAGTTTGCATGAATGCTCTTTGCTAAAGATGAGCATTCAGAGCCGGAGAAGGCAGCAATCCAAAGAAGCTGGTGGAGTAGGAGGTGGGTGAGTATTGGTGAAGCGATAATCCAGAGCCAATGTTTATCCCTCAACCAACATCACTAAACATACAGTTTACCTGGTAATTTGCCTCACTGCTGTGTGTGGAATCTTGCTGTGCACTAATTGGCTGCCACATTTCCTACATTGCAGCAGCGGCCACACTTTCATTGGCTGCAAAGCGTTTCGGGACATCCTGGGGTTGTGAAAGGTTCTGTATCGCTGAAAGCTTTTCCTTTCTCTTTTCTTAATTCATTTACATTCCACAGCCCACCAGTGAAATAGTCACAAAGTTCGACTCTCAAGATGGACTAGATCTTCCAAAGGGGGCATCAGGCTGGTGGTCATCCAATATACACCTTGCGATGGTGGTGGGGGAAATCGACACTGAAATGTTTTATCCAGATGGAGATGCAGCGTTAAATCCTTCTACCCGAGAACTGGCAGCACTTTGCCACTCAGCAAAAATAAGTTGGTTTCAAAGATGGGTTGAATTTTCACCCTGGGCCCTTTGGATGGATCCATCGCCCAGTTGACAGCCTGTTCACTATAACAAAATGAACCCAGGCTGCTTCAACATATGTCACTAGAAGATTCTTGCAGTAAGCTGGAAATAGTTCCTCACACATTTTGAAGCCAATGACAAAAATAATCAGTGAAGCTTTTAGCCAAACCATAGTGAACGGAATTAATTCCCTCAGAAGAGGTGGGCGGCTTAAGGATCTGCACTAGAAGATAAACAGAAGGGCTGGAATAGTAAAACAATCCTTTGGGGAGACTGAGTGATGCAAACGGGTTAGGCATTGCGCCTTTCACCCTGGATCTTGTGAGCCAGCCTATGGCTCAGATTCCCTGTCCCTGGATTGGAAGGCAGAGGGTATGAACCCCACTTCAGGCAGTCGTGACGAGCAGAGACCAGGAATCTGGTTTGGAATTGTGGTTAGCATCCAACGGGGTCTTCGTGTCTGGTGGGTGAGTGTGACTGATGCTGTGCCCCAGAGTGATATGATAAAAATATCTGATTACTGTTGGAGAAACGTACTTGTGCAATCTTTACTGGGCATGTACCATGTTGCTCCATTTTGAGTTAAGAAATGTGCCAATGATAGTGACCTCTATGTCCCAGTGTCAGGATGGAGGATTCCCATTGGTGATCAATGCTGGATATTAGGTGTGTGGATATTGAATAAGAGCAGATTTGGGTTTAAATCCCAGCAAGGCTCACTCGACCCCTTATCCTTCTAAACTTAACACATTGGGCTAGTCCTGGCAATTGCCCTGCACCCACTCCCCACAAGTTAGGTCCAAAAAGATCCCAGTTAAAAATCTCCCTGCCTCCTTCAAGAGTCTGATATGCTCTTCCCCTGCCACTTGCATCTCAGATTAATTAGCAGTAAAAGGTTAATAAAAGGGGGGAAAGTAGAAATAAAAATAGAAATGTGTGCTTTAACAGGGTTGCAAATCTTGTGACATGTTGACTGGTTTGTACACTTCTTTTAATTTTGTTTCAATTGAGATCAAAGAAATCTCTGATGTGAGCAACACGTGAAGCTTCAGTTTCTAATTGACTTGGGCCCTGAGAGTTCATCATAGGAGTCATTATTTTATTATGAGCAGTGCAATTCCATCCCTTTGCAAGGAACTAGAATCTTGCAGTACTGTTGCTGAAGCTTCAATGCAGGAAGCTTCCTATTTTAATTTGGCATTGCTTCACCAAGCCAGTGAAAAATGGAACATGTATTTGCCAGGAATAACAATATGTTTTATGCAATACCAGCCAGTAACTGGGGAATAGATTTAATCCAATAATACAGAAGCAAATGGATATTAAAAAAAGACAATTTGTAGCTGTTGAGTAACCCTGGAGATCACTGTCAAACTGGGACATTCCGCTCTGCTCTCTTTATTGCTGCCACTTAGAAGTTTATAAAGAACGAAAAGTTTCACTTTTGAATAATAGATATTTGGAAGAATATCAAAAGCTCATTCTTTATTTAGTTTGCCGCATCTGATGCTGAGATTATATTCAATTATAAACATGAATGCTGCAATCAGAAAGTACACAGTACTCAGCACAATTCTTTCATTAATCCACAACTGCACCACCCACATCCCATCCCAGAATAATTCCAACTCTTCAAACCATTGTCTTGTCAGCAGCCTCCACTGGCTCTGTGTCACCCACAGCCCACTGCTTGCAAGTCATTGTCATTGTTTAAAAAAGTCTCTGCTTGGGCTGCTCCGCCATGCATTGTGACCTCCCCGACCTCATGTACAACACCACCTAAGAATACAATCTCTGCCCACTAGACCCTAAATATAGAACCTCCCTCTGATCCCAAACATACAAGCTCCATACAGACCCTTTTTCTCCCTCCAACCTTAAATATACCATCTCCCCCAATCCTAAATGGACAATGACTCCCCTGAATGAGCTGACTGCCACAGGGACTGCAATTTTCCAGATACAATTGCTGTTTGGTAGCACAGAACCTGAGTATGGCTGAAAAAAGAGACATGTCAAATCTTTTCACTCTTCAGGACACTTCGCAAGAATACCAATATAAGTGGAAAATATCAATTTATACTGTATGAGAAGAGAGTGCTGATTGGTTGGCAAGTGGACTCTGATTGGTAGAGGTGTTGCCATGGAGAAGGCACCAATTTATGGTGACTGGCAGATAACTGCCAAGCATTGTTTGAAATTTAAACCAGGCAGCTTGACCTTGATTGGTCAAGGCATTTGCCCTGAGGAATGAGTCACTTATCTTGTGAAGCAGGCGCAATGTGTGTACATGTTCTTTCTGTTTAATATATGTAGCTTCCAGTACATGCAAATGCACCACCCTGCGAGCCCAACTGATGATCTTAAATTGGTTGTCAGCGTAATTCTTAGCACACTGAGGATTATTTAGCAAATGTTGTCCAATCGCAGAATCACATCTAATCACATCTAGTTGTGAACTGGGACTGGGACATGCTGCTTGATATGATCCGCCAGTCTGGTTGTATCAATATTCGTGTACAATTGCCCTCAGTCCCTTCTGATTAGTGAAGAGAGCAACCCGGGTTCCCACTCCAGATATCTGTCCAGCTACTCCTGAAGCACGATCTACACTCGGAGAGTGAATAAAAGTAATTATATATATAAATAAATATAGGCTTGTGCTCAGCTTTGATGACCCTCCCAGTTGAATAACCTTTCATTAGCATCAACTATGGCTCAGTGGGTGGCATTTAAACCTTTGAGTCTATGGTTGTGGAGTTAAGTCCCACTCCAAGGACTTGAGTGCAAAATTTAGGCTGTGCGCCACTGTGGGAATGCTGCACTATTGGAGCCCTTTGTAGATCGCCACCATGACACGTTGGAAAGGGTTGTGCACTCCGATGATCCCTTGAGTGATGCTGCAGAAGCTCCGTGATGCTGGTAGGGCCATTCATGGCAGGGGTGGGGGGGATGGTGCCAGACAAAGTGTTATCCAAATAGTCCGCAACGGCAGAGCAGGCAAAGGAGGACTGTACATTTCACTGGCTGAAATGACTGTGACTATCGTGAGTGAGAGATCTGAAACAAACATCTTCAAAATCTGGGCTAGGATCAAGCAAAGCTGTCAAGGTAGTCCCCATACTATTTACAATCTACCTGACACTGGTTATCCACCTCATGAAAAATCAACTGCCCTCTGATGTGATATTAAATACCTCCTAGATGGAAAACTCTTTAACCTCTGCCACCTCCATGCCAAAGCTAAACTGATCGCCATAGATATACATGATCTACAGTTTGTGGATGACTGCAGTGTCATTGCTCACTCTGTACCAAATTTGTAAGCCACTCTCGATCTCTTCTATTCTGCAAACAAGAAACTCAGCCTGTCCTTGAATGTTGCCAAAACAAAACTCATATATCAACCCATAATCATGTCAGCCAAATATTCCACCTCCCATATAGATATTGAAAGAGATTCTGGAATATTCTGAGCACACTCCATACCTCAGCAGACACGTCTCTCAAAAGGCCACCATTGACGGGGAGATCAAACACCGGGTTAGCTGCACCAGCTCAGCCTTCTATAAACCACGGCAGTGAGTGTTTAACAACAAAGACCTCCGCAAGTCAATAAAAGTCTGAGGGCAGCATTTTCCCGTCGATGAGCGGGGGACAGGGCCCATTCAGCAACACGTAAAAGGACACGCGGTGACGTGGGGCGTGCATCCCGATGCCATTGCACGTCATTTCGATTGTCAGTTTGGCGGGCACGCAGCCAAGTCGGCTACACACCCGCCGAACTGTCAAAGGCCTATTAAGGCCTGTTAAAAACTAATTAAAACAATTAAATGAGCTGCCTGCCCAACCTTAAGGTTGGCGGGGGGGCAGGCGAAGAGCCCAGGCGGCCTTCACATTTTTCATGGAACCTCATCCACGGGCGGGATGAGGTTTCATGAAGTGTTTAAAAATCAGTGAAATTGTTTCCAAAATTTCATTAACATGTCCCAGCTCATGTGACACTGTCACATGAGGGGACATGTTTCAAAAGTTTAAAAATCCTTTATTTAAAAGTTTAACACTGAAACAAATCTCTCTGAGGCACCTCCGTGCCTCAGGGAGATCTCTGCGCACTTTATCACTCATGTGTGAAAGGGCACAGGGGACCACTCAGGGAATCCCCCTCCACCCACACAGGGAGCGCACAGCGCTTCCGGGCGAGCGTCATGATGGGTGGGCCTTAATTGGCCTGCCCATGTAAAGTGGCGGCGCGGACCCAATCTGGAGCGCTGATCGGGTTCAGGTTCGCGCCTGCGCCCACCCCTGCCCGCTCCCGCATCACACCCCTGATAGGGGGAAATTTCTGGCCCTACTGTATGGAGCAGTTGTCATCAGCACGCTCTGTACTGCAGTGCGACCTGCACGGGTGCTAGAGAAATTCCATTAGCAATGCCTTCGTCACATCCTCCAGATTCAATGGGAGGACCATCGAACAAATGTTAGTTTCAAAGCGAGATCCACATTCAGTCAGGCAGAACTTCTGCAAAATCAACGACGATGGGCTGGACACCGGGCCTGGTTGGCTGAAAAATGCCTCCCCTTAAATGACCAACATTCCAGGGAGGACAAAGAAAGACTTCAAAGACACTCTGAAGATCTCCTTGAAGCGGGGCAGCATTGATATTGATGACTGGGAGGAATTTGATGGGAGGAGCGGCAACAGAGAAGGAAAGGAAAGGAAACAAGTCCTGCACTCCGGATCCCGGATCCCACTACCTCATGGGATCTCCTGCCCCAAATGCCGACTGATCTGCATTTTGAGAATCGGCCCATTCGGTCACATGAAGACCTGTGGCAGAAACTCATGACTCTGAGTAGACGTCATCCTCAAGCTACCACCTCTGCCAAAGACGATACACACTATTGGAGGTGCTGTCTTTTGGATGAGATGTACAACTAAGAACCCATTTACCCTCTCAGGTGGATGTAAAAGATCCCATATTTCATAGAAGAACTGGGCAGTTCTCAGTGTCCTGGGCCAATAATAGTCCTTCAATTGACGTCACAAATAAAGGATTGTTTGGCTGTTTATCAAATGACTATTTATGGGAACACGCTGTGTGAAGGTTGACTGCGGCATTTCCTACATTACAGCAGTGACTACACTTTTAAAAGTATTTCATCAGCTGCAAAGAACGTTGGCACATCCTGAAGTTGGGAAGGGTGCTGCAGGAATGCAATTTCTTTCTAGACTTTTCCCGCTGTGGGATTTTAATTGTGGATCTTACTATAAGAGATGAGAAACCAATCACAGATTCGCAAAGTCTTCCATGCTTATCAAATCTCATTTAAATTTAATGAAAATATCAGTATTTCTTGAGTTGTACCATGAATTTTGCATAAAATAGAAAATTCACACTATGGAAAGCTTAGGAAAAATATTCCTTGTGCTTGATCATAGAATCACAGAAATTTAGGGCAAAGAGGAAGCCATTCAGCCCATTGTCTCTGTGCTAGCCAAAAAGGAAAGAGCAATTTAGCCTAATCGTACTTTACAACTCTTGGTCCACAGCCTTGTAGGTTAGGACACTTCGAGTGCATATCCAAAACCTTTTTTAAATGCAGGGCCGGGTAGAGGTGGTGCAGATGGTACCAAACAGCAGGGTCTGGTAGCTAGGGGGAGCCCGTGCTTGGGGTTGTAATGGCGTCTGCAGTGAGGAGTCAGACCTGAAAGACTTAAAACATCAGGACCATCAGCCTGAGAGTTCTGATTTTTTAAAAGCTGGTGTTTCAGCTTAGTTTCAGTGAGCTGCTGCACTGCTGCTTCTGATCGTCTTGGATGGGATGCACCTGAACCGGAATGGGACCAACATCCTTGCACAAAGGTATGCTATTGCTGTTGGGGTGGGTTTGAACTAACTTGGCAGGGGGAATGGGATCCTGAGAGGAGGTTCAGCAGGGGGAGGTGCACAGCCAAAATTAGAAGAGAGAGCAAGTGAGTCTGGAAGGCATAGAAATGATAGGACAGTTAAGACACAAGGGAGTTTGGCAAGGTTGGATGGTATTTATTTTGATGCAAGGAGTCTGACAAATAAGGCAGCTGAGTTGAGGACACAAATTAACATATGGAAGTATGATGTCATTGCTGTCACAGAGACATGGTTGAGAGAGGGGCAGGATTGGCAGCTCAATATTCCAGGATATTGGTCTTCATGCGAAACAGGGAATGAGGTAAAAGACGAGGTTGTATCACAATATTGACCAAGGAATCAATTACAGAAATAAGGAGGGATGACATCTTAGAAAGCTCCTCAAATGAAACCATATGGGTAGAACATAAAAAATAAAGTGCAATCGCATTGCTGGGAGTGTACTATAGGCCCCCAAACAGTCAGAGAGAAATAGAAGAGCAGATATGTGGGCAAATTTCACAGAAGTGTAAAAATAATAGGGTAGTAATAGTGGGGGATTTCAACTTCCCCAACATTAACTGGGTTAGTCATAGTGTGATAGGTTTAGAGGAAGCAGAATTCTTATAATGCATCCAGGAGAGCTTTTTAAGCCAGTACGTAGAAGGTCCTACAAGAAAGGGGGCAGTCCTAGACTTAATTTTAGGGAATGAATCTGGGCTACTGGTAGAGGTATTGGTGGAGGAGCATCTTGCAGATAGCGATCATAACTCCGTTAGATTCAAGGTTGTAATGGAAAAGGACAAGGATGGACCAGAAATCTGAGTTCTAAATTGCGGGAAGGCTGATTTTAATAAGATCAGATATGATTTGGCCAGAGTGGACTGGGAGCAGCTGCTTTTAGGTAAATCTGCAACAGAGCAGTGGGACTCAATCAAGAAGGAAATAGGGAGAGTACAGGGCCAACATATTCCAGTAAAGATAAAGGGTGGGACTAACAAACCCAGGGAACCCTGGATGTCGAGGGATATACAGGATTGGATGAAGAGAAAAAGGGAGGCTTATGGCAGATACTGAGGGCTCAAAACAGCGGAACCCAAGAGGAGTATAGAATATGTAGGGGGAACTTAAATAGGAAATTAGGAGAGCAAATGAAGAAACATTGGCAGGCAAAATAATGGAAAATCCAAAGTTATTTTACAAGTACATTAAGAGTAAAAGGATAACTAGGGAAAGAGTAGGGCCCATTAAGGACCATAGTGGTAATTTGTGTGTGGAGCCAGAAGATATAGGTAGGGTTCTAAATGAATACTTTGTGTAGGTGTTCACAAGTGAGAGGGATGACGTGGGTATAGAAATTAGGCAGAAGGAGTGTGATATAATTAAAGAAATTAGCATAGAAAGAGAGGAGGTTCTAAGTGGTCTAGCGGGCTTAAAAATAGATAAATCTCCAGGCCCGGATGAAATTTATCCCAGGCTGTTGAGTGAGGTAGGGGAGGAGATAGCAGGGGCGCTGGCAATAATTTTCAATACCTCTCTGGCCACAGGAGAGGTGCCAGAGGACTGGAGGACAGCCAATGTTGTATCGTTATTCAAGAAGGGAGGAAGGGATAAACCAGGGAACTACAGGTGGTTAAGAAGGCATATGTGATACTTGCCTTTATTAGCCGAGGCATAGGATATAAGAGCAGCGAGGTTATAATGGAACTGTATAAAATGCTGGTTAGGCCACAGCTAGAGTATTGCGTGCAGTTCTGGAATCCACTTTATAGGAAGGATGTGATTGCATTAGAGAGAGAGCAGAGGAGATTTACCAGGATGTTGCCTGGGCTGGAGAGATTTAGTTATGGGGAGAGACTGGATAGACTGGGGTTATTTTCCCTAGAGCAGAGGAGATTGAGGAGGGACATGATTGAGGTGTATAAAATTATGAGGGGCATAGATAGGGTAGACAGGAAGGAACTTTTCCCCTTGGTGGAGGGATCAATCACCAGGGGGCATAGATTTAAGGTAAGGGGCAGAAGGTTTAGAGGGGATGTGAGGAAGAATTTTTTAACCCAGAGGGTGGTGGGAATCTGGAACTCACTGCCTGAAAGGGTGGTAGAGGCAGAAACCTTCATAACATTTAAGAAGTATTTGGATGTGCACTTGCAATGCCATGGCACACAAGGCTATGGGCCTAGTGCTGGAAAATGGGATTAGAATAGTTAGGTACTTGTTTGACCGGCACAGACTTGATGGGCTGAAGGGCATTTTTCCGTGCTGTAGATCTCTATGACTCTATGACTTCAGGCAGCTTTGCGGTTCTGATTTTGAAAAGCCCATCAAAAAAACCACTAAGTGCCCAAAGGACAGAAGGTCAGAAGAGTGTTCTTGATTGAAGATCTGTTTGAAAGCTGGTAAGTCCCTTAGTCATTTTAGAGCTAATTGGATGCTGGGGAGGGGGAGGGTGGGGGAGAGGTTTTGTGGGAGTTTGGGGGTTGTGAGGGGGGGGGTGGTCCTGAGGTGAGGGATTGGTGTGTGTGGGGTTGAGGATGCTGGGGGTTGGAGTGGGGGTGGGGGTGAGGCAAGGGTGGGGGGGTGTGCGGATGGGAGGTGAGCGAGGGTGTGGGGGTGGTGGAGTGAGGTGAGTGGGGGGATGAAGTTAGACGTTGGGGGTATGTGAGGGGGTGAGATGAAGTGAGGGGGTGTGGGTGGGAGGTGAGCTGTGGTGGTGGGGTCAAGGTCAGGGGGTTTGGGGGTGGGCGTAGGGTGGGTGTGTCAGAGGGTGGGTGTAGGGGGTTGGGTGGGGATTTTAGAGGTCGCTTTTAAGGTATAGCACCACAACATTAAATTCTGTACATATCTCAAAATTCACTTTTGAATTTAAACCTGTATATAAATAGCAGTCTAACTTTTCATTATGTCAAAAAGCAGACACAATTCTGTTGAAATGCTGTGTTGATGTACCAGAGGGTTGAGAATCTTGGAACTCATCAAAATAAATATAAGAAACTAAAAACCAGGAGTGATGCAAAACAGGGGGTTGACTCACTATCAGCTGTTTCATTACTGTTGCAAAGTCTGGGAATGAAATCCCTATTTGTCACTAGGAGGTTGCTTAAAGAAAGGCTTTGCAAACCTCTACTCCATCCTAGATTCACCCTAGATAGACTGTAAATTCACAGTGTACAACACAATGGGCCTGAACTTCCTCAGAGTGGCAATCAGTATCGGATTGCCACTCCGCTCCTAGTCCTTCACCTGAGTTTATTTCCTAGCTGGTCCCGCCAGCATTCCGACTCAAGCCGTGTGAGATCCAAATATTGCAGCATGTTCCAGGAGCCTCGTATCGAAGGGCAGCTCAGTCAAAGGGAAGAGGCCACAACCCCCTTTTTTTATGGTATCGCTTCTGTAAATCAGGTTAGTTAAAGGTCCATTTAAGTTTGAAGATCCTTGGCAGCCCAGGGAAAAGGTAAGCGCATAAGGTAAGTGGGTAGGAATTGTGGGGTTGGGGGGTCGGGGGTGGAGGTCGGGTGGGGGACCCAGGGGGGGAGGTCAAGGGTGGGGGATGTTGGGCCCTGGGGGAGGTGGTTGGGGGGATTCGGGGTGGAGGAGATCTTGGGGGGTGGGGGCTTGGGCCTTGCAGGGGAGGTTGGTGAGGTCGGCGGGGGGTCAGGCCTTGGTAATGGGGGGTGGGGTGATTGGACCTTGGGAGCGGTGGGCGGGTCAGGCTTTGAGGGGTTTGGGGGAGGTTGGGGAGGTGGGGGAGGTGAGGGGGATGGCGGAATCGGGCCTCGGGGGGGAGGGGTGGGAGCTTGGAGGGGTGGGGGCATCGGGCCTCGGTGGTGGGTGTGGGGGGTTGGACCACAGGGGTGGTAAGGGGTTGTGCCTCAGACATCGGTGGGGGCATGGTGTTTGGGGGGTCAGACCTTGGGGGTTGGAGAGGTGGGGGTCAGGCCTTGAACCTCCAACCTCGGACCTCAGGGGGTGTAGGGGGTCGGGCCTTGGAGCTCAGACCTCAGTGGGGTGGGAGAGGGGGTCAGGCCTCGAGGGTTGGAGGGGTGGGGGTCAGGCCAAGGACCTCGGGGGTTGGAGGGTTCAGGCCTCTGGCCTTGGACCTTACAGGGGGTGTGGGGAGTTGGGCCATGGACCTCGTATGTTGGGGGATTGGGGTCCTTGGACCTTGGGAGCTTGGGGTGTTGGGCGTCAGACCTCAAGGAGGTGGAGAACTCCCATGTTGGGGAGTAGTCGGGGGTGTCGGGGGAGTCCTGTGTGTCTGTACAATTGTTACCCACAAGTTAGAAGTAGTTTTAGTTCTTCTAACTTTCTCTGCGTAACTATTGATGTAACCCAGTCGGAACCATCTGAAGTTTGTGATTTAAATCACATTTTTGAATGGTTCCCAGTGCAGGGCAACTGCCCAGGAGAAATTTGCACCTCCGGGGAATTGCAAACCTCATCTGAGAACTTTTGAAGGGGATTCCCCAGTGTATCTTTGGGCTACCCCCCAACAATACAATGCCCTGGAGCTCGGAAGTTACAGCCCAATTTGTATGACAGCTTCTGGGAAATAGGTAGCAATCTAATTCTTCAGTTAAGGCTGTACTGAGTTTTTATGCTATTATCATTCTTCTCTGAAAAACTTAGATCAACAATTCAACGTACACTTTTCCTGAGTTGTTGGTACATTGACAAATCATGTGGGTAGTGTCATTAGTGTAAAAGAGACAGGTGCCATTTGTGCTATGTTGTGGATTGGTGCCAGAGAAGTCAGAATGGTAAGGTTGTATTAGCCACAGATTTGAATTGTTTTGTAAGTGAGGTAATCTTTTTGTAGCCACTTTCCTAACATCAGTTGAGCGCTCTGTGATTAATTATCCTTAGAGAATCAGCATTGGGCCTCCAATTTCACCATTGCTGCTGTCACTCTGTCTACTGCATGCAGGTGTAATGGAAGAAAGACAAAACCTACATTTATACAGCACCTTTCATCATGTCCCAAATCACTTTACAACCGATTAAGTACTTTTGAGTTGTAGTAGTCGCTGGTCTAATGTAGGCAATGTTATCAAATGGCAGGATAGACTCGAAGTGCCAAATGGGCTACTCCTGATCTTAATACATAAGTCATTTGGATGGATGAGGTGAGCTGGGTTAGATGGCCTTTTCCATCCATAATTATCTTGCAAACAGAGGGTGGAATTATGGCTGGAGTTCTATTTATTTTGTTGCTAATGGAAGTTTATTGTGAAGAAGCTTTGTGGGGTGAGATTGCCAGGACAGGAGTGTGTAATGGGTGAATCAGTAACCTGTCGTATCTTGCATTTGATTCTCAAGAGTCTTTTCCTTTTGACTTCAATCTAGCCCTTTTGTCTATTTATCTATTATCCTCACTCTACTTTGGTGCTTTTTATGAGTTTTTTGTGGTATTGAAATGTCATGATAAAGTTATGTTGCATTGTCAATATTGAAAATACATTGTAGTGAGAAGCAGAAATCAACAGAGTCTTCAGGCTTGCTGATTAAGAAAACACAGATACAACTGTGAACTATTCACTCTTTGTCCTCCAGCCTCGTAAAAGTTGTGTCGCGCAGAGACACCTGAGGGCTCCAACTCTTCTCACTGACAGTGAAGACCTATGGTATTCAATCATTCCACTTAGTTGCTCAGAAATCATCTGATATTTCTACTCTGTGAGATTACTGATAAAATAGAATCCAGTTACACCCCATGTATGAAATAATTATATTGAATAATATCATGCACCCAGACAGGAGAAAGTCTTCTACTTCTTCTACAGAATGGAAAAGATCATGGGCAGATTATCTTGGTTAAAAGTATTAATTTCTTCCCAAAATATGAATTTACTGTCACTGTGTCCATATGGTGCTATGTGCAGAACATATTATTGAGGCTGAGGCAGTTACCAAAATCATCGTCTGCGTAATGTAACCAATGGGATATTTTCTGTCAAATTAACAATATTGCACGATGCTGTTAAAGTAAAATTTGCACTCACTGGTTTGTTTAATAGTCACCTATAGGGCACACACAAACTAACACTGCATTATATCATTGCTGCTCTTAATATTGCTGTCCCATGGTGCACATATATCAGAGGATTTTTGTAACCAGGTGCCAACAATGGACATTATCATTTTACTCTGACCTTTCTGTGATTGTTTGGTGAATTAATTGGTGAATCTGGAAAGGGGGAAAAATATCATGCATGATTTAAAGGAAGGTTAAAGGGGCGGTGGGGGCGAGAGGGGGAATAAGGGGCCTGGAGACAGGAGAAGCATCAGGGCCCATGATTTCTCTCCCTGTCCCTGTTTAAATGTGATGAGGTTTTTAGTCTCTACCACCATTTCAGGCAATGAGTTCCACAGACCTCTCACCATCCTCTGGGTGAAAACATTTCTCCTGAACCTCCCTCTAATCCTTCTACCAGTCACGTTGAATCTACTCCCTGCCCCTGGTTCTTGACCTCTCTGCCAAGGAAAATAGGTCCCTTCTGATGAAACAGGTTCCAAATCTGCAAAGCACTGGAAACATTGGCTCAACTTGGTCAATACGCTTACTTCCAAACAACTTCCCAAAGGAACCAGAGGAGGCCACTCAGCCCCTTGAGCTCTGCCTTTCTTTCTTTCTTTAGAGTTGGTTCCCTCAGGGATCTTTCTATTGAGACACAGCACCTGCAGGGAACCTTGGATCAAGAAATAATGCACCGACTATCCCTTTTCCTTCCATGAATTTAAATGGGTGAAGCTTCAAGAACTGCAAGCCCATTGGCTCCTGGTTCCTAGGTGTGGCCTCACCAACACCCTGTACAGTTGTAACAAGACTTCCCTATTTTTAAACTCCAACCCCCTAGCAAAACAGGCCAAAATCCCATTTGCCTTCTTAATTACTCGCTGCACCTGCAGGCTAACTTTTTGTGTTTCATGCACAAGAACACCCAGATCCCTCTGACCTGCACTTTTTTGGGTCGCTCTCCATTTAAATAATAGCCTGCCTTTTGATTCTTCCTACCAAAGTGCATGACCTTACACTTTCCTACATTAAACTCCATCAGCCAAGTTTTTGCCCACTCACTCAACCTATATATATACCCTTTGCAGATTCCTTATGTCCTCATCACAACATGCCCTCCCACCTATTTTTGTATCATCAGCAAATTTGGATACATTACACTCTGCTCCCTCCTCCAAGTCATTAATATAGATAGTAAATAATTGAGGCCCTAGGGCTGATCCTTGTGGCACTCCACTAGTTGTGCCTTTCCAACCTGAAAAAGGCCCATTAATCCTGACTCCGTGGGCAATGGTGAGTCTGCAAAATAGGCTCAATGATGACCAATTTCTACCCCAGGAGCTCTTATCCTCAAACCCCCAGCTTCAGAAATCCTAAGGCAATCTACATGAGGAGCGGTTGGATTAGAACTAAATGCAAGTAAATTAAAATCTAACGGAATGATTCATGTGTATAAAATTGCCTTAAAAGTGACAAAGTCAGATCACTCATTACATGACTCATTATTCTGCCTTTTGCCTTATTGTATTTTTCCACTTCTGTTTACTCCCTGTGTGCTCTGTTTGACCTGCAGGCAATTTGTTAGCAACTTTTTGATTGGTAGAAACTCGTGCTCTTGTTTAAGGGTCAAGCTGAGTCAGTGAAAAACAGAGATTGCCTGGATTCTGGTCCGTGCTGAGTTACTTGGATACAAGTGATGTCAAAGGGACAGAGAGGGGGGAAGCACTGGATCACGTAGGGAACGTGACTCATCGTTGGTACAAACCCACTCAGATCTCTCAGCTAGTAACGAGATGCCACAACAACAGGTCATCACTGAGTGCTGTGCTATCTTAGATTATTTCCAGTGAAATTAGATTTTTAACAGACTTCAACAATTTCTATGTGCTGGTTCTACATAGAATCATAGCGAATCTTACAGCACAGAAGGCTAATTCAGCCCATCCTGCTTGTACTGGCACTTAATGTCAGCAGCTGTGGCTCACTTGGTAGCAGGTCTGGTCTCTGAGACAGAAGTTTGTAGGTTTCTTGTCCCACTCCACTTGAGCTCAACAATCAAGGCTGGCATTCCAGTACAATACTGAGGGAGTGCTGCACTGTTGGAGTTGCTGTCTTTTGGGTGAGACTTTAAACCAGGTCCCCGTCTGCCCTCTTCGTGGATTTAACAGATCCCCTGGAGCTATTTTTATATTTTGAAGAAGAACAGGGGAGTTATCCCTTGTGTCCTGGTCAATATTTATCCCACAATCAACATCATAAAAACAGATTACCTGGTGCTTATCACGTTGCTGTTGGTGGGAGCTTGCTGTGTGCAAATTGGCTGCTGCATTTCCTACATTTGTTACAACCAGGTGAGAAGGGGTGAACTGGCTCCCCTCTATTCAAGCTCGGTTGGTCACAACAAGGGTTTAAGTTTCTTTTTCACGAGGATATGCCTTTTCCAAATCAGAACGTGTTTAACTATTTAAACTGGGATCAATAAGAAGCCAATCAAACAAAGTTTTCTTGAGTTAAAGAAAGAGCAGATTGATGAACCACTAAACCCAAGAAAAATAATAAAAACGCAATGTCAATTTAGCCTTCATGCAATCATTCGGGCGCACTCACGCACACACACACACACACCGGCACTCACACAAACACACACACACACACAAACACACACACACACAGACACACACACATACACACACCGGCACTCACACAAACACACAGACACGCAAACACACACACACACACATACACACAGATACACACACACGCACACACACACAGACACACACACATACACACACACATACACACACCGGCACTCACACAAACACACACACACACACATACACACAGATACACACACACACACACACAGACACACACCGGCACTCACACAAACACACACACATACACACAGATACACACACACACACACAGACACACACACATACACACACCGGCACTCACACAAACACACACACACACACATACACACAGACACACACACACACACAGACACACACACAGACACACACACAGACACACATACACACAGACACACACACACAGACACACACACACACACACACACACGCTTTCTGAAATAAGGGTAGTTAGAGTCCAATAAAAAAACTGTGAAAGGATATATGGTTAAGTGCCCTTTGATTTGTCCTTGAGGTGTAGGTTTGAAATGCTGTGACGATTTGGGTTGGCTGGTTTCTTGGATGCGATCAGAGGAAGATGATGTTACAATAATTACGAGATCTTGGTTCGCCGGTAGGTTCCTGGTAGATAAAAGCAAAATACTGCGGATCCTGGAAATCTGAAATAAAAACAGAAAATGCTGGAAAAACTCAGCAGGTCTGACAGCATCTGTGGAGAGAGAAACAAAGAGTTAACGTTTTGAGTCTGTATGACCCTTCCTCAGAGCTAAAGAGAAGTGGAAATGTGATGAAATTTATACTGTTTAAGGGGGGTAGAGCAGGTGAAGCTGGATAGAAGGCCAGCGATAGGTGGGGGCTAAGGAGAGATTGACAAAGATGTCATGGACACAAAGACAAAGGTGGTGTTAATGGTAGTGTTACTGGCTAAAGGAGGTGCTGATAGTGGCATAAAGGTAAGAAAGCAGAATGTGTTAATAGCAGAACAAAGGTCAGCATTCTGTGAAAGAACAACATGGAACAAGTAACAGATGGCCCTTTTGGGGCTGGGGTGGGAGAGAGGGCAGTGGGTTGCAAAATAGAATAGAAAAAGGGATAAAAAAGGAGATAAAACAATGAATAAATGAATAAAAATGAAAATAAGTGGATAAAAATAAAAATAATTGATAAAATTAATTTAAAAGAAGGGGATTAAAAAATGGGTGAAGCAAGAGGTGAAGTTCATGGTCTGAAGTTGTTGAACTCAATGTTAAGTCTGGAAGGCTGTAAAGTACTTAATCGGAAGATGAGGCGCTACACCTCCAGTTTGCGTTTAGCTTCACTGGAATATTGCAGCAGGCCAAGGACGGACATGCGGGCATGAGAGCAGGGTGGAGTGTTGAAATGGCAAGTGACAGGGAGGTCTGGGTCATGCTTGCGGACAGACCGAAGGTGTTCTGCAAAGCGGTCACCCAGTCTGCGTTTGGCCTCCCAAATGTAGAGGAGACCACATTGGGAGCAGTGAATGCAGGAGACCAAATTGAAGGAGGTGCAAGTGAAAGGAGTGTTTGGGCCCTTGGACAGTGAGGAGGGAGGAGGTAAAGGAGCAGGTGTTGCACCTTCTGCGGTTGCATGGGAAAGTGCTGTGGGAAGGGGATGAGGTGTTGGGAGTGATAGAGCAGTGGACCAGGGTGTCTTGGAGGGAACGGTGCCTATGAAATGCTGATGGGGGGGGTGAGAGGAAGATGTGTTTGGTGGTGGCATCATGCTGGAGTTGGCAGGAATGGTGGAAGATGATCCTTTGAATACAGAGGTGGTGGGGTGAAAAGTGCGGACAATGGGGAGGGAGGGGAAGGTGTGAGAGCAAAGGCGCGGGAGATGGGCCGGACATGGTTGAGGGGCCTGTCAACCACCGTGGGTGGAAAACCTCAGTTATGTAAGAAGGAAGACATGTCAGAGGGGCTGTTTTGGAAAGTGGCATCATCAGAACAGATGTGATGGAGGCAAAGGAACTGAGAGAATTGGATGGAGTCCTGCAGGAAGCGGGGTGTGAGGAGCTGTAGTCGAGGTAGCTGTGGGAGTTGGTGGGCTTGTAATGAATATTGGCGGACAGTCTAACATCAGAAATGGAGACAGAGAGATCAAGGAAGGGAAGGGAAGTGTTGAAGATGGACCATGTAGTTTCTGGTAGAGTTGGCTTTTCAAACACTTATTCCAAGAGAGAGAGAGAGTAGCCATCAGCCTGTATCCTCTGCTGAAAACTTTCTTGACACCACCTGTGTCACCTGCAATCTCTCTCAAATGGCTGAGCAGCTTTGCTTTGAAATGCTTCACCCATTGTGTATTTCCAAGAAGTTTTGGGTGCGTCTGTCCATGGCAGCCATTGTTTCAATATCCGGTATTTTGCTTCTTCCTTAGACAGTGATAAGCTTCAATGGGCATCTGCTCTATAGGAAATGTCTCTCTCTTCACACTCCCCTGAGGCTGATTTGCTTGTTTCTCACCTCCACCTTGGAATGTGGCCTTGCATTTTTAAGCCGTTTGCTGTGTCCCAGTTCAAATTGCAAAATATCCAGTCAGCTGAAAGTTTGAAAATCATATCTTCAAACAATAAAGGGGCATAGCCTTGTGACACATTGCCACAGTGACAACACATCAAGAAGCACTTAATTGGCTGTAAAGTGCTTTGTGACGTCCAGTGGTCATGAAAGTTGCTACAGAAATGCGTGTTTTCCTTTTCTCTTTGAAAGAGCTAAACAATTACTCCCACTCCCCCTGCTCTTTCCCCATAGCCCTGCAAACTTTTATTTTTCAAATATTTATGAAATTCCCTTTTGAAAGTTATTACTGAATCTGCTTTCATGCTCTTCCAGGCAGCATGGTAACAACTCACTGTTCAAAAAACAAATCTCCTCAACTCCCTCTGGTTCTTTTGCCAATTGCCTTAAAGTACTTTTGAGGAGTTGTCACTATCGTGATGTAGGAAACATGACATCCAATTTGTGCACAACAAGGTTCCACAAACAGCAATGTGATAATGACCAGATAATCTGCTGGTTTAGTGATGTTGGTTGAGGAATAAATATTGTCCCAGGACAGTGAGCAGAGCTCTTCTGCTCTTCCTTGAAACACAGAGGGCAGAATTTTGCCCTAGGTGGGTGGGTGGGCAGCCGACCCCCGTCACTGAAATAGGGCCCGCCGCCATTTTGAGTGGGCAGGCCAATTAAGGCCCACCCAGCGGCCTGCCCGACAGGAGGCGCTATGCGCTCCCTGTGCAGTGGTGGGGAGGGAATCCCCATCTGTCAAAGTGCGCACTGTTCCTAAATGCTGTCTCAGGGAGATTAGTGACAGGTTAAAAAACTCTAAAAATAGAAACATAAAAACATTATTAACATGTCCCCCTCATGTGACAATGTCACACGAGCTGGGACATGTTAATAAGAAGCACTGAAATTTTATTAAAGTTTTTAAACATGAACATGAAACCTCATCCCGCCAGTGGGTGAGGTTTTATCTTTTATCAGAAGCCCGCTGGGGCTCCTGGCCTGCCCGCCAGCCTTAAGGTTGGATGGGTAGGTCTTTAATTATCTTAATTATCCTGTCAATGGCCTCAATTGGCCATTGACAGGTTGGCAGGCGGACAGCCGATTTCGCTGTCCACCTGCCTTCCTAAAGATTTAAAGGGACCGGGATGACGTCGGGAATTCCTCCCGATGTCATCCCACGTCATTTTCCCCTCGGCAAGCGGGCCCCGCCCCCAAATCACCGGTGGGAAAATTCTGGCCAGAATCTTTTATGTCCACCTGAGAGTGCAGACAGGGCCTCGGTTTAATGTCTCCTCTAAAAGATGACAACGATCTGACATAATAGTAAATATGTATCAGATTGGCTGAGAGGATAGTAGAATAGATTATTGAGAGCAGGTGGACTGATAAATCCTATAACATCCACCACCAGGGCATTGCATGAGTCACAAGCAGGTGAGCATTAATGATAATTAGCCATTATTTCATGAGCGCCTGTTCAAGAGAAAATCACAGCAGTTATTTTTTTCCACCTTTTGTGGACTCATTAGTAACAGCGGCCTGTTTATTTGTGACTGATTATTGTAATTTGACAAGTAATTTGAGAACTATTATTAAAGCTATCAGGGAGGATCCAGGTGTTGAAGCAATCGAATCATGCTGGCAATCAGCATCTGTTTAATGCTCGATAGGCTGGAGGCCAGGAACTGTCTTTGGCGTACACGGTTCTGTTTCAAGGATCCTGCTCTAGTTAGATTTTACAGCTCCCAGCTAAGTTTGGCTATATTTGCTTCTATTTTGGTGCCCAGTGAGTCAGCCCAGCAGTGAGATTGGGGAGCCCAGTCTTCATTGCTCCATCCTTAGTTGCCCTTGAGAAGTTGGTGGTGGGCAACCTTTCACTTGTACACTGAGGGTGCCAGTTTGAACAATCGAGCAGCTTGCTTGGCCACTTCAGAAGGCAACAGCCTTGGTGTGGGACTGGAGTCACATACAGGCCCAGACCAGGTAGGGTAAAGGCTTTTCTTCACTATAGGATGGTAGTGAACCAGATGGGTTTTTGTGACAATCTGAAAGCTTCTTGGTAACTCTTACTGATGCCAGCATTTTATTTTATTCCAGGTTGCTTGTTAAACTGCATCCAAATTCTACCATCATGGGATTCGAACTCCTGTTCTCCAGATAACCAGTTCAAGCCCCTGGATTACTAATAGAAAAGCAAAATACTTCAGAAGCTGGAAATCTGAAATAAAAATAGAAAATGCGAGGAAAACTCAGCAGGAAGGTTAGTATCTGTGGAGAGAGTTAAACTAGAAAGTGGGGGGGAAGGGAAGGGTAAAACTCCAAGAAGTATGACTAATGGGAAACAAAGCAGCAGGTTAGCGTGTGGGGGGTGGATTCAACTTCATGGAAAATTATGAAAAAACTGAAAAGAAAGGAGAGCCCAGGAGAGGCTATTAAAGTCCCCAGAACACAAAATAGGTCAGAGTGTTTGGAAAGGGCTAGGAATCTAACTTCAAGCACATCAGATAAAGGGACGATAATGAGAAAGGGGACGGGAAATACAGGACTGAATCTTGTTGTATCTGAATGCAAGCAGTATACGAAATAAGGTAAATGAGCTTGTGGCGCAGATTGAAATTGGCAGGTATGATGTGGTGGGCATCACGGAGACATGGCTGCAAGGGGATCAGGACTGGGAGCTAAATATCCAAGGATATACATCCTATCGAAAAGATAGGCAGGTTGGCAGAGGAGGTGGGGTTGCTTTGTTAGTAAGAAATGAAATTAAATCGATAGCAAGAAATGATGTAGGGTCAGAAGATGTAGAATCTGTGTGGGCAGAGTTGAGGAACCGCAAAGGTAAAAAAAACCATAATGGGAGTTATGTACAGGCCTCTGAACAGTAGTCAGGATGTGGGGCACAAGATATACCAGGAGATAAAAAAGGCGTGTAAGAAAGGCAAGGTTATAGTGATCATGGGGGATTTCAATATGCATGTAGACTGGGAAAATCAGGTTGGTAGTGGATCCCAAGAAAAGGAATTTGTGGAATGTCTATGAGATGGCTTTTCGGAGCAGCTTGTGGTGGAGCCCACCAGGGAACAGGCAATTCTAGATTTAGTGATGTGTAATGAGGCAAATTAGATAAGGGAGCTTAAGGTGAAAGAACCCTTAGGAGGAAGTGACCATAACATGATAGAATTTACCCTGCAATTTGAGAGGAAAAAACTGGAATGAGATGTAACGGTATTACAGTTGACTAAAGGCAACTACAGAGGCATGAGGGAGGAGCTGGCCAGAATTGACTGGGAGATGAGCCTAGCAGGAAAGACAGTGGAACAGCAATGGCAGGAGTTTCTGGGAGTAATTTGGGAGACACAGCAAAAATTTATCCCTAGGAAGAAGAAGCATACTAAAGGGAGGACGAGGCAACCATGGCTGACAAGGGAAGTCAGGGACAGCATAAAAGCTAAAGAGAAAGCATACAATGCGGCGAAGAGCAGTGGGAAACAAGGGGATTGGGAAGCCTACAAAGACCAACAGAAGACAACTAAAAAAGAAGTAAGGAGGGAGAAGATTAAATATGAGGGTAAACTAGCCAATAATATAAAAGAAGATTGCAAGAAATTTTTTAGATATATAAAGGGTAAGAGAAAGGCAAAAGTGGACATTGGGCTGCTGGAAAGTGACGCTGGAGAAGTAGTAGTGGGGAAACAAAGAAATGGCGGAGGAAATGAATAGGTACTTTGCATTAGTCTTCACGGTGGAAGACACGAGTAACATCCCCAAAGTTCAAGAGAGTCGGTGGTCAGAAGTGAGTATGGTGTCCATTACCAAGGAGAAGGTGCTAGGAAAACTGAAAGGTCTGAAGGTGGATAAATCACCTGGACAAGATGGATTACACCCCAGAGTTCTGAAGGAGATAGCTGAAGAGATAGTGGAGGTGTTAGTGGTGATCTCTCAGGAATCACTGGAGTCAGGGAGGGTCCCAGAGGACTGGAAAATCGCTAATGTAACCCCCCTGTTTAAGAAGGGAGTGAGGCAAAATACAGGAAATTACAGGCCGATTAGCCTGACCTCGGTCGTTGGTAAGATTTCAGAGTCCATTATTAAGGATGAGATTTCAAAATACTTGGAAGTGCATGGTAAAATCGGGCAAAGTCAGCATGGTTTCATCAAGGGGAGGTCATGCCTGACAAATCTGTTAGAATTCTTTGAGGAGGTAACAAGTAGGTTAGACAAAGGAGAGCCAATGGATGTTATCTACTTGGCTTCCAGAAGGCCTTTGACAAGGTGCCGCACAGGAGGCTGCTCAGTAAGATAAGAGTCCATGGTGTTAGAGGCAAGGTACTAGCATGGATAGAAGATTGGCTGTCTGGCAGGAGGCAGAGAGTGGAGATAAGGGGGTCCTTCTCACGATGGCGGCCGGTGACTAGTGGAGTTCCGCAGGGGTCAGTGTTGGGACCACAACTTTTCACTTTATACATTAATGATCTAGATGAAGGAACTGAGGGCATCCTGGCTAAGTTTGCAGATGACGCAAAGATAGGTGGAGGGATAGGTAGTATTGAGGGGTCGGGGAGGCTGCAGAAGGATTTGGACAGGTTAGGAGAATGGGCAAAGAAATGGCAGATGGAATACAATGAGGGGAAGTGTGAGGTCATGCACTTTGGTAGGAAGAATAGAGGCATAGACTATTTTCTAAATGGGGAGAGAATTCAGAAATCTGGAGTGCAAAGGGACTTGGGAGTCCTAGTCCAGGATTCTCTTAAGGTTAACTTGCAGGTTGAGTCGGTAGTTAGGAAGGCAAATGCAATGTTGGCATTTATTTTGAGAGGACTAGAATATAAAAGCAGGGATGTGCTGCTGAGGCTTTATAAGGCTTTGGTCAGACCACATTTAGAATACTGTGAGCAATTTTGGGCCCCATATCTCAGGAAGGATGTTCTGGCCCTGGAGAGGGTCCAGAGGAGGTTCACGAGAACGATCCCAGGAATGAAAGGCTTAACATATGAAGAATGTTTGAGGACTCTGGGTCTATACTCGATGGAGTTTAGAAGGATGAGGGGGGATCTGATTGAAACTTACAGAATACTGAAAGGCCTGGAAAGAGTGGACGTGGGGAAGATGTTTCCATTAGTAGGAGAGACTAGGACCCGAGGGCACAGCCTCAGAGTAAAGGGAAGACCTTTTAGAACAGAGTGAGGAGAAACTTCTTTAGCCAGAGAGTGGTGAATCTATGGAATTCATTGCCACAAAAGGCTGTGGAGGCCAGGTCATTGAGTGTATTTAAGACCGAGATAGATAGGGTCTTGATTGGTAAGGGGATCAAAGGTTATGGGGAGAAGGCGGGAGAATAGGGTTGAGAAACTTATCAACCATGATTGAATGGCGGAGCAGACTCGATGGGCCGAATGGCCTAATTTCTGCTCCTATGTCTTATGGTCTTATGGAGAGGAACAGAGTTATTGTTTCAGATCAATGATCTTTCATCAGTTCTGATGAAAGTTCATCGACCTGAAACATTAACACTCTTTCTCTCTCCTTAAACGCTGCCTGACCTACAGAGTATTTCTAGCATTTTCTTTTTTTACATCTCTGGATCAGGCCTCTAGTCTGGTAATATAACCACTGCACAACTCCTCGCACTCACCTGGTGTAACAGTCGCTTTTCCAGCTAGCAGATAGGCCACTGGGTGCTACGCGCTCACAGACTGGTCTCCATATTGGCTTTTCTTTCACTTCATGTCTGCATAACGTAAGGAAATGGTAACTTCTCTGTTCTACCCACAGACGGAATTGTCAAATGTTGACTGACCTGCTGAGTGTTTCCAGCGTTTTCTGTTATTTCGTCAGGTTTTCAGCAACTGCAATATTTTTAACCTTTTATTTACATTGTCAGCTGTTGATCTATTGGTAGCACTTTTGCCTCTTAGTCACATGGTTGTGGATTCGAATCCCACTCAAAACTTCAGCACAAAAATCTAGGATAACAATCTAGTGCAGTACTGAGCAAATGCTGCATTGTCAGAGGGGCCACCTTTGATTCAGGTGTTAAATCTGCCCTCTTAGATGGACATAAAAATCCCATGGCAATATTTCGAAGATGACCAGAGGAGTTCTCCTCATTTTTCAGCCGAAATCTATCCCTCAATCAACATCACTAAAAGATTATCTAGTCATAATCATGTTGCTGTTTGTAGGAGCTTGCTGTGTGCAAATTGGCTACACTACACTTCAAAAATACTTCATTGCTTGTAAAGCACCTAGGTATATCCTGAGGTCATGAAAGGTGCCATAGAAATTCAAGTCCTTTTCTTTTACTCTGTATCTAACCCTCTGCTGTACCTGTCCTGGGAGTGTTTGATGGGTGCAGTGTAGAGGGAGCTTTACTCTGTATCTAACCCCGTGCTGTACCTGTCCTGGGAGTGTTTGATGGGGACAGTGTAGAGGGAGCTTTACTCTGTATCTAACCCCGTGCTGTACCTGCCCTGGGAGAGTTTGATGGGGGCAGTGTAGAGGGAGCTTTACTCTGTATCTAACCCCGTGCTGTACCTGTCCTGGGAGTGTTTGATGGGGACAGTGTAGAGGGAGTTTTACTCTGTATCTAACCCCGTGCTGTACCTGTCCTGGGAGTTTTGATGGGGACAGTGTAGAGGGAGCTTTACTCTGTATCTAATCCCGTGCTGTACCTGCCCTGGGAGAGTTTGATGGGGACAGTGTAGAGGGAGCTTTACTCTGTATCTAACCCCGTGCTGTACCTGTCCTGGGAGTGTTTGATGGGGACAGTGTAGAGGGAGCTTTACTCTGTATCTAACCCCGTGCTGTACCTGCCCTGGGAGTGTTTAATGTTGACTCTGCTCTTGTTTACCATTACTAACGTTTCCTGCCCCACCTCAATAAGTGGCAACCAAGAGAAAAAAATTGCTTCTTCCCGAGCTTTGAAGTGTAATGTATTTATAAATAGTCACTGATTACACATTGTTTCAAGATGAGTAATAGAATTTGCAGAAACAGTCACAATGGTTAACTATCAGGCGGGGAACATCTGTACAATACAATTAGATGCTGTAGCAGCAATAAGAGGTGTCAATGAAAAAGAACAATCTTAATCTTATTTTCAAGGATGGTATCATTAGGAGTTGCTGAAAATAGGCTGTGTGGTTTAATTCTCCATTCGTGCATGTGTTCAAGTATTTAATCAGTGATGGGTTTATGACAAACTGTCACTGTTCATTTGTTCTTTTTTCAAACCTTTGTGTTGTTTTGAATACTCTATTACTAACAGAGCTCAGTCCAATGAGCTCTCTAACCCAACAGCTCCCCAGTCCCTCAGCTCCAGTCCCTCAGCTCCCCAGTCCCTCAGCTCGCCAGTCCCTCAGCTCTCCAGTCCCTCAGCTCCCCAGCCCCTCAGCTCCCCAGTCCCTCAGCTCCCCAGTCCCTCAGCTCTCCAGTCCCTCAGCTCCCCAGTCCCTCAGCTCCCCAGTCCCTCAGCTCGCCAGTCCCTCAGCTCTCCAGTCCCTCAGCTCCCCAGCCCCTCAGCTCCCCAGTCCCTCAGCTCCCCAGTCCCTCAGCTCTCCAGTCCCTCAGCTCCCCAGTCCCTCAGCTCCCCAGTCCCTCAGCTCCCCAGTCCCTCAGCTCCCCAGTCCCTCAGCTCTCCAGTCCCTCAGCTCCCCAGTGCCTCAGCTCCCCAGTCCCTCAGCTCTCCAGTCCCTCAGCTCCCCAGCCCCTCAGCTCCCCAGTCCCTCAGCTCCCCAGTCCTTCAGCTCCCCAGCCCCTCAGCTCTCCAGTCCCTCAGCTCTCCAGTCCCTCAGCTCCCCAGTCCCTCAGCTCCCCAGTCCCTCAGCTCCCCAGTCCCTCAGCACTCCAGTCCCTCAGCTCCCCAGTCCCTCAGCTCTCCAGTCCCTCAGCTCCCCAGTCCCTCAGCTCCCCAGTCCCTCAGCTACCCAGTCCCTCAGCTCCCCAGTCCCTCAGCTCCCCAGTCCCTCAGCTCCCCAGTCCCTCAGCTCCCCAGCCCCTCAGCTCCCCAGTCCTTCACTCTTTCCCACTAGGTGACCAATCCCTCACTCCTCATGTCAGAGATTGGTTCCACTTTAGATAACATCACAGCCAAGATCAAACCTGCCCATTCATCTACTCTTTCCACTCTGGCCCACCCTTCTCTCCCTGCCCCAGAAAAACTGACAGCGACTGAAACTCTCCAGCTCTCGCCTTGATGGGGAACACTCAACTGGGCACATTCTGCTGGAGATCGATTGTGGGGCCTTCTTATCTTGTAGGCTCATTTTTACATTGTCTTTAACAAATTCACCCATCATCAAAGTTCTATTTATATCAATACTGGTTTTCACATCTACTTATCCAGAAAGATAAAGGCCTGGATTTTTGCCGAGTCCGGTTGACTTGAGAGGCCTTTAAAAATGGCAGGCAGGTCCGGGATTCCTGACTCCGTTGGCAGGCTGTTTGATTTTTGGGAGTGACTGTGGGTTGGTGTCTGTCAAAAGCCTGCACCTGGCATTCCCGACCTGGCCAGTTCTATTGTGGAGATACACACCTCCTTCTCCTCCACGATATTCATGGAGCGGGGCCAGGTTTTTAATGATTCGTGGTTCACGGCCCCTCAGCGGAGTCTGCATGAGGGGACCTTTGAGAAGGTAAGTTCAGCAGGTCCTCCTCATGTCCCCCATACCAAGCTCTACCCTTCCACCCAGCCCCTATGGCCCTTCATGACCGCTCTGCCAATCTTGGCCCTTCTACCCACCCCATGGCCTCTCATGCCCTCTATGCCAAGTTATTGATACTTTAAAGGGTCTGAATAATTGACACTTTTATTGCCTTCTAAATGAAATGATTTTTTTTAACATAGTAGAAAGTTATGAATGCATTAATTTTTAAGTTTTTTGTTAACACATCCTACTGTCGCTATAGGGTTCATTGGTCCTATACAGTATATCGTGAGTTAATGTGCAGGGAAGTGCTATTATTTGCCATTGGAGGAATGAGGGACCATGGGGGTGGGTGGAAGGGCAGAACTTGGCATAGGGGGCATGAGGGGCCTGAGGGGCTGGGCATGGATGGGGCATGGGGAGTGTTTGGAGGGTGAGGGGGTATGAGGGGTGTGGACTGGAGGGCCTTTGTGTTCTAGTTTAAGCTGGGATGAAGTCCCACAGCATTGAGTTAGACCTTTTAGAAAGGCCGACTCTGCACCCGGCAGTGCCTGTGACTACCTCCAAAACTCTTCCCGGGTCAGCTGGCCCAACTCCAGTCCACACCCATCCGCCAGCAATTGAGATCCTGCCTTTGTGGGCACGTCCTCCCAAGGCAGGCAGGTGAGCCAGGAATTTTCCTGACGCCCGCTACCAGCCTCAGGCCAGTCACATGGAAAACCTTAGAATAATTTCTGTTTAGCTGCATGGTCAAGGTCTAGACAAAGTTTGGGGATTGTCTGTTCTCCCAAAGTATGCAGCTCAAGTCTATAGTCTCTTTAACCATAACTGTTTATTTACAACAAGTGCTTACACATTTGGACTACCACATGTGGTTAGAGAAGTAGGTGGCACTGCTTTAAAATTAGGGGTTGCTTTTTGAGGAGAGAGATGAGGAGAATTTTTTCTCTGAGGGTTGTACGGCTTTGGAACTCTCTGCCTCAGAAGGCAGTGGAGACGGGGTCACTGAATATTTCTAAGGCGGCAGTAGATACATTCTTGTTAGGCAAGGGAGTCAAAGATTTTCAGGGGTAGATGGGAATGTGGAATTTGAAACACAGTCAGATCAGCCATGTTCTTATTGAATGGCAGAGCAGGCTTGAGGGGCCGAATGGCCTACTTCTGCTCCTATTTCGTATGTATGTTCATAGAGCTTCTCTTCCAGATCTCGCTTACGCCTCAGTCATGTGATCTGACACCATTATTACATCAATGTATGCTTTGATGTTAACCCTTCACTCTACACCTCCCTCCCCACACCTCAAGTCTTTATCCCTATCTTATTTATTCATCTCCGCTCCAGGACATCACTGCAGGAGTTCCCCAGGGTAATGTCCTCGACCCAACCATAATCAACTGCTTCATCAATGACCTTCCTTCCATCATAAGGTCAGAAGTGGGGATGTTCACTGATGATTGCACAATGTTCAGCACCATTCACGACTCCTTAGATACTGAAGCAGTCCATGTCCAAATGCAGCAAGACCTGGACAATATCCAGGCTTGGGCTGACAAGTGGCAAGTAACATTTGCGCCACACAAGTGCCAGGCAATGACCATCTCCAACAAGAGAGAATCGAACCATCACCCCTTGACATTCAATGGTATTACCATCACTGAATCCCCTACTGTCAACATCCTAGGGGTTACCATTGGCCAGAAACTGAACTGGATTAGCCATATAAATACTGTGGCTACAAGAGCAGGTCAGGGGCTGGGAATCGTGCGACAAGTAACTCACCTCCTGACCCCTCAATGGCCTGTCCACCATCTACAAGGCACAAGTCAGGAGTGTGATGGAATATTCCCCACTTACCTGGATGAGTCCAGCTCCCACAACACTCAAAAAGCTTGACACCATCCAGGACAAAGCAGCCCACTTGATTGGCACCACATCCACAAACATTCACTCCCTCCAGCACCGACGCACAGTAGCAGCCGTGTGAACCATCTACAAGATGCACTGCAGAAATTCACCAAGACTCCTTCGACAGCATCTTCCAAACTCACGACCACTACCATCTAGAAGGACAAGGGCGGCAGACAGATGGGAACACCACCGCCTGGAAGTTCCCCTACAAGCCACTCACCATCCTGACTTGGAAATATATCACCGTTCCTTCACTGTCACTGGGTCAAAATCCTGGAATTCCCTTCCTAACAGCACTGTGGGTGTACCTACACCACATGGACTGCAGCGGTTCAAGAAGGCAGCTCACCACCACCTTCTCAAGGGCAACTAGGAATGGGCAATAAATGCTGGCCCAGCCAGTGAAGCCCACATCCTGTGAATGAATAAAAAAAAATGACACCCTCCTACATCTTCCCCCCAAAAGTCTCAGACTTCACAGGGTTAGTCTCTGAGGTGCCTTGACCAATCTCCCTGATCTCGTTCTGAGCTCCTTTCGAGGTCGAGGATATTCTGTCCTCTCCCTCCTGTCGGTGTGAGTGATCTTCTCCTGGGCGGCTGTCAGGCTCGTCGTCAGTCTTCTTCATTATCAGGATCTAGGTAGTAAGCCCAAATTTCGATTGGCTTCCTCTCCAAGGACATTATGGTGCCCTGGCCTGTCTCAACCCTGTACAATCTTGGTTGTGGACTTATTTCAATGATTGTACCTTCCTTCTATTGATCTCAGATCCATACTCTCTCCCCAGGCTTCAGTATTGGGAAGTCACATGCTCCATGCCTGTGATTAAAGTTCTGAACCTGGTTGTTTCTCTGTTGTTCATCACAGTGTTTTATGTTCTGGTGATCGTCCATGGTGATATTGGGTTTGCGTTTTTGTGTCAGAGATGGAAGTTGTGTTCTAGCACAAGTAAGACAGAAATAATTTCTTTGGCAGAGCAAGTAATGCCTGGTCACCAGACTGATTGCTGGTCTCTCCCATGACATTTTGCTATTCCTAGATGATCTTAGTGAAGACTTTAAAGAACATCAAGCCAAAGTGTTCTTGGTACGACTATTTGTTTGTTGAAGACTAGTAAGTTGTCAATGACTGTAAGGTGCTTGCGCTGTTCAAACTGCTGTCGGATTAATGGGGATATAGTCTGCCATCCTTCCAGACAATATTGTCAGACTTGAAAACATTTTCCTCTCATTGCTGGCTTGTTTTGTTTCCTGCAACTTTTTCGCAGTAGCTGTTAAGTGATGAGTGATTAAGTATGTATACACTTCAACCCCGTCAATGAAGCCTAAATCCTCTTGTTTGGTTGGTACTCGTGACAACGTGTCTGCCGTTGTTTGATACTTCCCTTGCACATACTCAATGATGGAGTCATATCTCACCAAGCTCTGTCTGAACTGCTGGATTCTGGGCAGCATCCTCACAATTTATTTCATGTGCAGAAGGGTGATTAGTGGCTTATGGTCTGTTTTGATTTTGAAAAGTAATCCATAACGTAGTCTGAAAATCTTTCACACGCCCACGTTGCTCTCAATTCTTCTTTTTCTATTGTGATGTTTCATTGTTCTGTGTCTTTTAGTGATCTAGAGGCATATTAGCCTGGTCTATGTTGCTGTCTCTCTGTACTTGAAATAAAACTGTCCCAGACCTGTAGACGATGTATCTGCTGCTACTAACGGTGAGAATTCTGGGTCATAATATGCCAAGATTTTATAAGAGATTAAAAGTTGTTTAATCCTTTCGAAAACATTTTACTGGTCCATGTTCCAGCAGCACTGCTGACCCTGCCTCACCAGCTGCCTTGAGGGCTCGTAGGCCTCTGCTAAATTTGACAGCAACTTGCCCACTTGGTTGACCATCCCAAAGAATTTTTGAAGCTTAGTTAAGTTCCTGGGTCATGGAAATTCTCTGATTACTTTAGTTTTTTGTGGATCAACTGTGATTCCAACGGTTTGTACCACGTGATCTCGAAACTTGATCCTAGGTTTGGTGAACTCAGATTTTTCATTCAATGTTAGGCCTGCATCCTGTAAGACTCTCAGGACTGCTCTGGCCCTGTGACCATGGAGGAGCCATGTACAAGTATATCATCCACATGGAATATTACTCCTTCCATGCCTTCTAGAGTGTGAGACATTGTTCTCTGGGAAATTACAGAAGTGAACACTATCCCAAAGGGCAATAATCTATTGAAACAATAACAGCCGGATGGCATTATAAATGTGTCAACAATCTGGATTCTTTGTCCAGGGGCAACTGACAAGATCCAATTTGGTGAATAAAGAGTAGTCTTGACCAGTTTGGCATGATTCCCATCCACTGAGGTCATTGGTGGATCTCCTTTCTGACTGATCTGTTTAGTTGAGTTAAATCCACACAGATTCTTACAGAGCTGTTTGGCTTTGGGACTGTAACCATTCCTGAACACCATTTTGTGGGTGTGGTAACTGGTGGGATAACCCCTTGCTGCTACATCTTTTCAATTTCACCCCTTGACTTTGCCCAAGAGTGGGTGAGGGACTTTCCTCAGTGTAAGAAGGCAAATTGGTTTAGCATCAGCTCGTGGGGTGATATTGTTCTCGGTCGTTAACTTCCCTAGGCCTATAAACAATTTTGGAAATTCATTTTGAAATGTACTGCTGTAATGTTTATCAGCAACTTAGAACCATAGAACCATAGAACACTACAGCACAGAAAACAGGCCATTCGGCCCTTCTAGTCTGTGCCGAAATATTATTCCGCTAGTCCCATTGACCTGCACCTAGTTCAACTTACAAAGTAATTTCTGTTTTAGGCATGGCTTAATGCTTAGCAGATAGCATTTATGATTTTGAATGAAGTAGAGAGATTTGAGGATTTCTCGGTCTTTTTATTTTAGCTTTGCCATGAGTTACCCTTTTATCTCCCCAGGATGCTGTTATTTAATAGATGAGGGTTGCAATGTAATTTATTTGAGCCATTTGACTTCATCCGATAAAACAGATGAAATCTATTCCTGTTCCTGTGTCTCATTTAAACTTTGTGGAGTATCCATCCACTAGTTTAAACTCTCTGGCATGTCCATCCGCTTCGAGTTTAACACTCCAGTACTTGTTTTCAGTGTCACTTCGGTGAGTCAATTCCTGCTCTTGTGTTTCTTCCACTTCTTGTATGCAGCTTTGCTTTAAAATTTCCCCCCTCTTTTTACAGGTTGTCAGTGTTTCCTAGCGTCAAGCAGTTTTGAAGTGGCCTGTTTTTCTACAATGGTGGCACTCTGCTCCACCCCCACTCCCCTCCTTTGCTGGACAATCTCCTTGTTGGTGCGGATTCTTCCTGTCACACCAGAGACATTTCAAAATGGCAGTTGGAGTGCTTTACCCTGTTTTAGCACGCTTAGATTTTGGCATGCTCCCCCTTTTATGGACTACACTAGTCCCACTCGATCTTCTCCAAGGGGCCTCTGCTTTCCCTGGAATGAAGATCCGATTCTGTTTCCTGAGCTCCGTTGTGTCCCGCGATCCTGCACTGCTTTCACTAGTGTTAAACCCTCTCTTGTCTATAGGAGATCTGATAATGCTTCAGGTCGGGCCCCTACTACGATTTTGTTGTGAATCACTCGCTTTTAAATTTCCATAGGCACAGTTCCCAGCTAGCCTATAGAGATCATTGATGAATGAATCTATACTTTCACCTGGTCTTTCCTTTCTTTTATTAAATGTAGCCCTCTCAATTATTAAATTCTGACAGACACTGAAATAAGAGTCAGCAGCCTGCAAGGCTTCTTCATAAGAAGCTGAAGACTCATCAACCCCCTGCCTTGCTATCACATTGTCAGCAATAAATCCTACTGCATATGTTAGTGTACTGACCTGGTCTTTCTTGTCTGATGTAATCCTGAAGCAGTTCTGTACATTGTGAACTTTTTCTTCGAAACGTTAACTGTGTTCCTCTCCTCTCCGCAGATGCTGCCAGACCTGCTGAGTTTTTCCAGGTATTTTTGTTTTTGTTTTGGATTTCCAGCATCCGCAGTTTTTTTTTGCTTTTGTCTCGGTTCTGGGCCTGTTGGGGGCCTTCTGCACTCTGAAATGCTTCTGGGATTGATAGTGTGGATTCCATGCGTCTGCTAAGCCCTGGAACTGATCCTGCTGCTGCTTGCTGCTTTGGGCCTATGCTCATTGCTGTCTGGCTTTTGGGCCTGTGTTATAGTTTAGTTTGCAGCTGCTGCTCCCCCGATGATCCGACGTCTTGGTGAGTCTTGGAATTTTTTCTCTTTTGTGCTTCAGTCAAGGACCTCTTCACTTGCCAGCCTTGTAGCTTCTTTCAATGTTTGCTGGGTTTTTATTCACTGCCAGCATGTTTCGCAGTGTGGTCGAGGTCTAGGTGGGGTTTTGGGGATTGTCTTTTCTCCCAAAGTATGCTGCTCAAGTCCATAGTCTCTTTAACCATAACTGTTTATTTACAGCAAGTATTTAGACATTTGGACCTCCACACAAGATTAGGGATTCTCCCCTTCCAGATCTCTCATAATTCTCAGTCATGTGATCTGACATCATTATTACTCAGCATCACGTGTGCTTCTGATGTTAACCCTTTACTCTACAGTTTCTGTCTCGTTGTTTCTGACATCTTCCCCTGATTTTCTCCCCTGCTTCAAGTCTCTCTTGTCTCTACTGCTGCTCCTCTCTGGGCTTCATTTTATTTCCCTTTCTCCCTCCCTCTCCATTCTATATAATTTGCATCAAATTTATACACACAGGCCATTTGGCCCAACGTGTCTATGCTGGTGTTCATTCTCCACATAGACCTCCTCCCACTCCTCTTCATCTCACCCTGTTAGCATATCTTTTTATTCCTTTCTCCCCCGTGTGTTTATCAGCTTCCCTTTAAATCCATCTATTCTTTTCACCTCAACCAATCACCAGTCTCAGGATAAAAAATTTTCCTCTGAATTCCTTATTGGATTTATTGGTGATTATCTTATAGTTTTGGTCTATGCCTCAAATGGCCATTAGCAAGTGTGTTGGAATGGATTGGATAGATCCATTCTTTGATTCTTTGCCTGTTTCCCTGGTACCTCCCCTTTCATCCTATGCCAGTCACAGTGGCAATGCTATCTAATGTACCATTATGGCTGCAGCAGTGTCTGCTGTAGAACTATGGATATGAACAGCAGACGTTGGTGATGACACCATTTTGAAACACAGGTACAAGGCGTGAGGAGAGGAACAATGCTATGTAAACTTCATCTTCTTCTTCGCTCTCTGTTCTTTTCTCGTCTTGCTTTTGGGTTGGATAGTGTGGGTGTTATGCTTTTGACATTCACCAATAGCTGTCTTTGATCTGGGAGTAAGGAGCTTAACATGGCCCCCACCAGTACCTAAATCCCTCCCCTCCCCTCCTGAGATCACCTTCACTGCCTCTCACCCCGTTCCCCCAATTATCACTCCCCTCCAAGTCATCTCTCTCTCCCTTCCCTTTCCTTTCATCCTTTCAATTGCTTTTTACCAGCTCCCTAACTCTGTAACATCCTGCAGCCACACGACTCTCCGAGATCCCTACATCCTCCAATCAACAGATACACCATCAGCTGCCTAGGTACCAAGCTCTGAAATTCTCTCTCTAAACCTTTCCACCTCTCAAGACTCCTTAAAACTTACCTCTGTGCTTATATCTCCTTATCTGTCTCAGTGTCAAATTCCTCTTGATAATTGCTCCTGTGTAGAGCCTTGGGATGTTTTACTACATTGGAGGCTATATATATAAATATATATATATATATATATATATAAATCAGTATATATAGATCAGATAGATAAATAGATGGATAGGTAAATAGATAAATCAATACATAGATAGAGCAACAGAGAGAGAGAGATGTGGTGCTGTGTTCTGCAGTTTCATGTTACTAGCTATCTCCTTGCTCCCTCAACATTTTATCATAACCCCCACTGCTGACGCTCAGAGGCAGTCACCATGTAATAAATGGAAGTTCCATCCTCAGCCTCATTTCACTGTGTAAATCTTAGCTTGACACTTAATGGATATGATCTGGTTATGGGGTCCTGTGCTAAGTCCTACTCCAAATGGCAGAACTTCTAAGCTAACACTTAGCAGAGATAACCCCCAATGGTTAGAAGATTTATCTTTCTGAAAATAAATATTGTATGCTGCTTGCTTTTAGTAGAAAGCTTTGATCAACATTTGCTATTCAATTAAATATTGGTTCAAACCATAAAACCAATGGGGCATCCCATCTGCGCCCATTTCCAGAGAGTAAGAGAGAGTGAAATTAGGTGGATATCTGTTCTGCTTCATTTATCCTGATCAATTCTCTGGCCTTGTTTGAACTTGGTGTCCGGAGTTCCCCTCTGAAGCAGGGAGAAGCTACACTGTTTAAAAAAAAATCTGCATTCATGTAATACTTTTCAAAATGTCAGGACACTCCAAACACTTTACAGCTAATGAAATGCCTTTTGTGAAATGTAGTCACTGTTGTAATGTAGGAAATGCAGCAACCAATCTGCACACAGCAAGCTCCCACAAACAACAATGATATACATGCCCTGTTCATCTGTTTTAGATACCAGTTGAGGGTTAAACAATGACCCAGGACAATGAGTAGAACTCCACTTGCTTTTTGAAAGCCACCACGGGACCTTTTACACCCACATAAGAAAACAAGCAGAGCTGTGGATTACATCTCATCTGAAGGACAGCACCTCCAGCAGTGCAGCATTCCCCCAGTACTGTACTGGGCATGTCAGCTTGGATTCTGTGCTCAGGTCTCTGGGGTAGGGTTTGAGCCCACAAGCACCTGTCTAATAGGTTGCAGCTTCCAACGATCCATTTAAGGGCAGCCAGTTAGGCAGTACCCTGATTCCCACTCAACTCAGGGAAAAACAATTATTTGCTTATGGTCCAGAATCAGGCATTAGGACCCTCTGTTAGAAAATTCCCCAGGCCTAACCCCTGACCAAGGTGACTGCCATGGAGGTCTCTACCGAGGTTGACTCCTTAAAACCTTCGCTCCCCTTTAACATTCCTGAAAACAGGCACAATGAGATCCAATTTCATCACTAGGGTTTAGTGGAGTGAAAACTGGATATAGAGTTTCATTTCACAGCTCCATAATAGAATGGACAGTACCATCACTGAATTACAACAGAATCAATTACAACAGGCCTTAATCACATCTAACTGTATGATTAATTTTTCCTTTAATCAACTTAAGCCAACTTTGTGTTAAATATATCCACCGATCGGTACTCACATCTGTGGGGTGTAGGCGTTATACCAAATGCCTGTTAGATTTAAGTAGCATTTCATCCTGAAGCACGGAGCAGATTTCTCTGCCCAAAACAAACCAAAAAATAAGTGCCCATACTTTGCACTGCACAATGGGCAAGCTGCCAGTGGAGGGCCAGGAACACTAGTGCAAATCGGCTTACTATGCAGGTAGTGGATATAACACACAAGCAGAATAACAGCAATAGCTGGAGATCTGGGATGAATGGAGCGAAAGGAGGCCATTCAACCCCTTGAGTGCAATCAGGCCATTCAATTGGGTCGTGAGTGATCTGCACCTCAACCCCATTTAGCAACCTTCCCTTACCTTACCCAACAGATATCTATCAATTCCAGTTATAAAATTTTCAATTGACAGCCCCCCACCCCCCACCACCCCACCCCCCATCCCATCCCCCCACCACCCCACCCTCCCAACCCCGGCCGCCTCCCACATCAACTTTTCGGACGAGAGAGGCAGATTTCCACTCTCCTTTGTATGAAGAAGTGATTCCTGACATCACCCCTGAGGGGCCTAGCCCTAATTTTAAGGTGACACTGGAGACCCCCCCCACCACAAGAGAAGATAGTTCCTCCCTATGATTAAAAACAGGAAATGCCGGAAATACTCTACAGCTCAGGCTGTAGAGAGAGAAACAAAATTGACATTTTGATTTCATTGTTTGATAGATAATTGATCTGAAACATTGGCCTGCATTTCACATTTCACATGCCCCTGCTCTACCCGGGGGGGGGGCACATATAATAGGATGGTGGGGGGGGCACTTAAAATAGGGTGTCAGGGGAACTGGGTGGTGTGGGTTGGGGTGGGTGGGGTGGGTGGTGTGGGTGGTGTGGGTTGGGTGGGTTGGGTGATGTGGTTGGAGTGGGTGGGGTGGGTAGTGTGAGGTGGGTGGGGTGGGTGGTGTTGGGTGGTGTCGGTGGGGTGGGGTGGGTGCGGTGGGTGGGATGGGTGGGGTGGGTGGTGTGGGGTGGGTGGGGTGGGGTGGGTGCCCTGGGTGCCCACCCCACCACTTTCCTACCCACCTACCCTTGAGTTCACCTCCATAATATGGAGGGTGGACAGGCACCAAAATCAACAGCCCACCCACCATATTTAAATAGATAATGAAGGGTCAATTAGATTTGTTACCAAGCCAATTGACCCTGATAATACACGGCCCACCCCATAAAATGTTTGGCTTGGGAGTCGGGTGGGACTGGGCAGCCCAATTTTAAAAATAATTTAATGAAAGGGTGAGGAGGAAGGGGGTTCTATCTTTGGGGGCTGCCCTTTGTGGATCGGGACATGCAACCCCCACTTTCTCCCCTTCCGCCTGCAGCATTAAACCCACCCCCACTCTCCACATGCCCCTTCCCTGACCTGGCTCAAATCCTCGCTGCCCAAGACCCCAGACTTACCTGATTTCAGGGATCCATGGGCCTTCTTCCACCTCCCCTTGCAGTCTCAGCAGCAGTTACTAACATGGGGCAGAATCTTCTGGCTGGTGTGCGGGTGGCGGAGTCTGTACACCAGCGCTTAAAATGTCACGCGCTGACATCACGCGAGTGACCCGATGTCAGCGCGGGGCATCGCGATATTCCAGTCGGCGGGCGCTATGCAGCGGGACGCGCGCCCGCCATTAATTAAAGGCCTCGTTAAGGCCCTTAACTTGATAATCATTGACGATGATTTTGAGGGGCCCGTGCAAACTCCGGCTTGGCGCCCGGGCCCAACGGGCAGGCGGGTAAGTGATTTTTTTACAAACTTCATCCAGTGGCCGGATGAGGTTTGATTTCAGATTTAAAAAGGTTTATTAAAGTTTTTGTTTATTTCATTAACATATCCCATCTCGTGTGACATTTTCACATGAGGGGGACGTGTTAATTAATTTTTTATTGCTCTATTTTTTTATATTTTTTGCCAGCCTTTCAGCGATGTCCCTGAGACAGCACTTTGCCTCAGGGAGATGTGCGCTCTTTCGTGCGCATGCGTGAAAGACCGCACTCTGACATTTGGGGAATCCCTCCCCCCACCCTCCCCCAGCACAGGCAGCGCATGGCGCTTCCTGTCGGGAATGCCGCTGGGTGGGCCTTAATTGGCCCGCCCACTCAAAATGGCGGCAGGGCCCGTTTCGGCGGCGGCGATCGGCTGCCCGCCCACCGCCGAGCCGGTGGGGCCCGCCCGCCCGTCAAGGGCAAAATTCTGCCCATGGTCTTGGCACTGCCGGGACTGGCAGAGCTGCCGGCCAATCGGATTGGCCAGCCAGCTCCAGAGGGCGGGACTTCCTCCCAGGGAGGGGCAGAAGTCCCACTCGGCTCTTGTTTAGCCCACCTGCAGTGCGTTATGGCTGTGGGGCAGGCGGGTGTGGAGCTAACCCGCCTGGCCCCCTGTATTATTCAGCCCATTAACTGTTCCGTCACTCCACAATTATTGCCTGTTTTGTGTGTTTCCAGCATTTTCTGTTTTTATTTCAGATTTCCAGCATCCACAGTATTTTGTTTTTGTGTTAATTTCTCTCCCTCTACCCTCTCAGTTCCTTTCATCATCTTAAACATCTCAATCAGTTCATCCTTTGACCTTCAAAATGCTGATCAGAGCTGCCTTTCTTCCCCATTGTGAATTTCAAAGTGAGAGGTAGGAAGAAATTTGAGTAACTGTAACTGTGTGGAGTGAATGTATGGAACAATGAATTCAGAGAGAATTATCTATACGGAACCTGAGAGTAAATAATGCCAGAAGATCACAGCATAAATGGAATAGATGTCAGTCATTTCCAGTAACTAAATTAAAGGGTAAGTTTGCACTTGTCACGTGGGAACAGAGAAGAAGCTACCTCTTATCATCTTCTCAAACACCATACTCTCATACACTTCTCGGCAGACAGAACTAGCTCATGTACTGACTTTCACCTCCAACATGGAAACATAGAATAGGAGCAGGAGAAGGTCGCTTGGCCCTTCGAGCCTGTTCCGCCATTCAATATGATCATGGATAATCCTGTAGCTCAAAGCCATACTCCCGCTCTCTCCCCATACCCCTTGATGCCTTTAGGGTCTAGAAATCTTTCTATTTCCTTCTTAAATATATTCAGACTTGGCCTCCACAGTCTTCTGTTATAGAGAATTCCACAGGTTCACCACCCTCTGAATGAAGAAGTTTCTCCTCATCTCAGTCCTAAATGGTCTACCCCGTATCCTGAGACTGAGACCCCTTGTTCTAGACCCCCCCAGCCAGAGGAAACATCATCCCTGCATCCAGTCTGTCCAGCCCTGTCAGAGTTTTATATGTTTCAATGAGATCCCCTCTCATTCTTCTAAACTCCAGTGAATACAGGGCCTAGTCGGCCCAATCTCTCCTCAAACAACAATCCTGACATCCCAGGAATCAGTCTGGTGAATCTTCGCTGCACTCCCTCTATGGCAAGAATATAATTTCTCAAGTAAGGAGACCAAAACTGCACACCATATTCCAGGTGTGGTTTCACCAAGGCCCTGTACAGCTGCAGTAAGACATCCTTGCTTCTACCCTCAAGTCCTCTCACAATGAAGGCCAACATACGATTTGCCTCCTTAACTGCTTGTTGCATCTGCATGTTTGCTTTCAGTGACTGGTGTACAAGGACACCCAGGTCCCTTTTTTCACAATTGTACAATCCCAATCTATCACCATTTAAATAATACTCTGCCATTCTGTTTTTCCTACCAAAGTGGATAACTTCGCACAAATCCATGTTATGCTGCATCTGCCATGTATTTGCCCACTCACTCAACTTGTCTAAATCTCCATGAAGCTTCTTAACATCCTCCTCATCAGTCACATTCCCACCAAGTTTCATGTCATCAGCAAACTTGGAAATATTACATTTGGTTCCCTCATCCAAATCATTGATATATATTGTGAATAGCTGGGGGCCCAAGCACTGATCCCTGCGGTACTCCACTAGTCACCCCCTGCCACTCTGAAAAAGACCCATTTATTCCTACTCTCTGTTTCCTGTCTGACCAATGCTCAATCCATGCCAATATATTACCCCCAATCCCATATGCTTTAATTTTATACACTAACCTCTTATGTGAGACTTTATCAAAAGCTTTCTGAAAATCCATATTCACATTGCTCCCTTGTCTATTCTGCTAATTAAGTCCTCAAAAAAACTCCAGTAGGTTTGTCAAACATGATTTCCCTTTCATAAATCCATGCTGACTTTGTCTAATCCCGTTGATATTTTCGAAGTGTCCTGTTATCACATCCTTTATAATAGACACTAGCATTTTCCCTACTACTGATATCAGACAAATCGGTAATTCGCTGATTTCTCCCTCCTTTTTTAGGAGTTACATTTGCCACCCTCCAATCTGCCGGGACTATTCCAGAATCTATAGACTTTTGGAAGATGACAACCAACGCATCCACTATTTCTGGGATGTAGATTATCGAGCCCGGGGGATTTATCAGCTTTCAGTTCCATTAATTTCTCCTGCACTATTTTTTTAGTAATACTAATTTCCTTCAATTCCTCTTTCTCACTAGATCCTTGGTTTCATAGCATTTCTGGGAAACTATTTGTGTCTTCCTCTGTGATGACAGAACTAAAGTAATTGTTTAATTGCTCTGCCATTTCCTGTTCTCTGTTATAAATTCTTCCGTTTCCGACCATAAGGGACCTAGATTTGTCTTCACTAATCTTTTTCTTTTTACATACTTATAGAAGCTTTTACAGCCCGCTTTTATGTTCCTTGCAAGCTTACTCTCATATTCTATAATCCTCAGGCTTGCTACTTTTTTTTAGCAACTTTATATGAGTCCTCTTTGGATCTAATACTAACTTTAATTTATTTTGTTAACCATGGTTGGGCCACTTTTCCTGTTGTGTATTTGTGCCAGAGAGGAATATATAAATGCGGCAATGCATACATTCGTTCATTAAATAATATACATTGTCTATTCACCGCCATGCCTTTTAATGAAGTTCCCCAATCTATCTTAGTCAACTCACACCACATACCTTCGTAGTTTGCTTTGTTTAGATTTAGTTTCTGATTGGATTACCCCTCACCATCCTAATGAAAAATTCTATCATGTTATGGTCACTGTTCCCTAAAGGGCCCCTTCTCATTACACATACCAAATCTACAATAGCCTGTTCCCTAGTTAGTTCCTCAACATACTGGTCTAAAAAACCATCTTGTACACATTTCAAGAATTCATCTGCCACAGTATCATTGCTAATTTGGTTTGCCAGTCTATATGTAGATTAATGTCACCCATGATTACCGTAGCACCCTTGTTACATGCATCTCTGATTTCCTGTTTAATGCTGTTGCCTACCTTACCACTATTTTTGCATGCCTGTAGACAACTAATAATGTTTTCCGCCCCTTGTTGATTCTTAGCGCCACCCACTACATATAGATGTCTGAGCCAATGTCCTTTCTCACTATTGCACTGATTTTATCCCTAACTAACCAAGCCACCCCACCTCCTTCTCCTTTCAGTCTGTCCTTCCTAAAGATTGAGTACCCTTGGATATTCAGTTCCACCCTGGTGACCCTGCAGCCATGTCTCCATAATCGCAATCATATCATCCGCGTTTACATCTGTTTGTGCCGTTAATTAAACTACCTTATTGCGAAAGCTCCATGCATTCAGATACAGTGCCTTTAGACTTGTCTTTTTAACATGTTTGCACATCTTTTTTTGTACTATGGCCCTATTTGCTGCTGGCCCTTGTTTCCTCTGCCTTCCACTTATGCTTTCCACTTTTCTGTCTTTCATTCCTATCTTTGTTTCCCTGCTCAGGTTCCCATCCCCCTGCCACTCTAGTTTAAACCCTCCCCCACAGTACTAGCGAATATCCCTGTGAGGACATTGGTCCCAGTCCTGCTGGGGTGCAACCCGCCCAGCTTGTACAGGCCCCATCCTCCCTAGAATCAGTCCCAATGCCTCAGGAATTTAAATCGCTCCCTCCTACACCATCTCTCCAGCCACACATTAATCTGGTCTATTCTCCTATTCCTGATCTCACTAGCATGTGGCACTGGGAGTAATCCTGAGATTGCTACCTTTGAGGTCCTGCTTTTTAATTTTTTTCCTAGCTCCCTATATCCTGTTTTCAGACCCCATCCCTACTTTTACTTATGTCGTTGGTATAGATATGGGCCACAACCTCTGACTGTCCACCCTCCCCCTTCAGAATGTCCTGCAGCCACTCAGTGACATCCTTGACCCTGGAACTAGGGAGGCAACATACCATCCTGGAGTCACATCTGCGGCTGCAGAAACATCTATCTATCCCCCTTAGGATAGAATCCCCAATCATTATTGCTCTCCCACTCTTTTTTCTCCCCCTTTGTGCAGCTGAGCCACTCGTGATGCCACAGACTTGGCTTTTGCTGCATCCCCCTGAGAAACCCCATGATCTTTGATCAATCTTGATCAGTAGGTCTCTGTCCAATGAGCAAGAAAGCAGTGCTAAATCTCGTTTGTAGGATGAAGTAGGGAAAATTTGGAAGCAGCTCAAGACCAAATGCAGCAAGACCTGGACAATATCCGGGCTTGGGCTGACAAGTGGCAAGTAACATTTGTGCCACACAAGTGTCAGGCAAGGACCATCTCCAACAAGAGCGAATCCAACCATCGCCCCTTGATGTTCAATGGCATTACCATCAGTGAATCCCCCACTGTCAATGTTCTGGGGATTACCAATGACCAGAAACTGAACTGGACTAGCCATATAAATACTGTGGCTACAAGAACAGGTCGGAGACTAGGAATCATGCGACAAGTAACTCATCTCCTGACTCCCTAAAGCCTGTCCACCATCTACAAGGCACAAGTCAGGAGTGTGATGGAATACTCCCCACTTGCCTGGATGAGTGCAGCTCCCACAACATCAAGAAGCTTGACACAGTCCAGGACAAAGCAGCCCACTTGATTGGCACCACATCCACAAACATTCACTCCCTCCACCACCGATGCACAGTAGCAGCAGTGTGTACCATCTACAAGATGCACTGCAGGAACTCACCAAGGCTCCTTCGACAGCACCTTCCAAACCCACGACCACTACTATCTAGAGGACAAGGGCAGCAGATAGATGGGAAAACCACCACCTGGAAGTTCCTCTCTAAGCCACTCACCATCCTGATTTGAAAATATATCACCGTTTCTTCACAGTCGCTGGATCAAAATCCTGGATCTCCCTCCCTAACAGCACTGTGGGTGCATCTACACCATATGGACTACAGCGGTTCAAGAAGGCAGCTCACCTCCACCTTCTCAAGGGCAACCAGCGATGGGCAATAAATGCTGGCCCAGACAGGGACACCCACACCCCATCAATGAATGAATAAAAAAAAAAGAATGATAGAATCAGAAAATGGTTACAGCACAGGAGACCATTCAGCCCATCGTGTCTGTGCTGGCGCTCTGCAAGGGGAATTCTCCTGTTTTTTCCCACAGCCCTGCAAGTTTTTCCTATTCAGATAATGATCCAATTCTTTTGTAAAAGCCATGATTGGACTTGCCTCCACTACACTCTCAGACAGTGAATTCCAGACTCTAACCACTCACTATGTGAAAAAGGTTTTCCTCATGTGGGCATTGCTTCTTTTGCCAATTAACTTAAACCTGTGCTCTCTGATTCTCGATCCTTCCACCAATGGGAACAGTTTCTCCCTGTCTACCCGGTGCAGACCCCTAATGATTTTGAAGTAGAGGGCGCTTCTGTGGGAGAGTATATGGGAAACAGCAAACACAGTAGCATTGGGTTTAGAGTAGTTATTGAAAAGGACGAGGAAAAATCAAATGTGAAAATATGCAACTGGAGGAAGGTTAATGATAATAAGTTGAAAAGGGATCTGGCAAAGATGGATTGGAATCAAAGATTGACAACTGATACAGGACACGACCAATGGGGGGGTCTCCAAAGAGGACATAGTTCAGGTACAGACTGGATACATGCCCAAGAGGGAGTAGAAAAGCAAGAAAGCTACGCTGAATCTTTATAAGGCATTGGTTAGGTCCCAGATGGAATTCTGTGTCCAATTGTGGACACCATACTTCAGGAAGTTCTCTGAATGACTAAAGATAGAGAGTTTACAATGAGACAAGAAAAAGACAGCGGATCGTAATTCAGAAAGGAACCAAATCAAATACAAAAATATAAGGATAACTGAAAAATGGAATAAGAGAGGGAAAGAGAATGTATGAAAACAGCTTAGCAGGTAAGGTAAAAGAGAATTTGTAATGTTTTTGTACAAATAGTGAAAGGGTAGTCAATGGAAGGGTGAGGCCAATTCGGGACCAAAATGGAATTTGTCTCGTAGAGGCAAAGGGTATGGCCGTGGTTTGAGTGAGTACTTTGCATCTGTCTTTACCAAGGAAGAAGATGTTGCTATTGTAGCAGTAAACGAAGATGTAGCAAGGAAATGGGAGGGGACAAAAATAGATAAAAGGGGAGGTACTAAAAGAATTGGCAGAACTCAAGTAGAAAGGTCACCTGGTCCAGGTGGGATAGACCTTAAATTGCTGAGGGAAGGGTGGAAATTACAGGAGTTTTGGCTACAGTTTTCCAATCCTCCTTGGATATGGGAGTGGTGTCAGAGAACTGTAAATATTATACCCATGTTCAAGATAGGTGAGAGGGATAAACCTGGCAACTCGAGACCAGTCAGACTGATGTCAGTAGTGGAAAATGTTTAGAAACAATAATCCAGGACAACATTAATTGGCATATGAAAAAAAATATCAGTTAATAAATGAAAGCCAACATGGATTAGTCAAAGGAAAATCATGTTGGACCAATTTGATTGAATTCTTTGATAAAATGACAGAGAGGGTTGATGAGGGGAGCATGGTTGTCGTTATGTAAATGGACTTTCAAAAGGCTTCTGATAAAATGCCACGAGTTGGCAAAGTTACAGCCCATGGGATTAAAGGAGAAGCGGTTGTTGGAATTAAAAACTTGGCTGAGAAACAGAACGCAGAGATTTGTGGTGGAATGGATCTTTATTAGCCTGGAGGGAAGTATACAGTTGCGTTGCTCAGATGTCTGTGTTCTGACCACACTGCTCTTTTTGATATATTACTGACCTGGACTTGGGTATTCAGGGCATAATTTCAAAGTTTGCAGATGGGACAAAACTTGGAAATGTAGTAAACAATGAGGAAGATAGTAACAGATTTTAGGAGGACATAGACAGACTGATGAAACGGGCTGACATATGCCAGATTAAATTTAATGCTGCTAAGTGTGAAATGATTCATTCCAGCAGGAAGAATGAGGAGAGGCTGTGTAAACTAAATGGTGCTGTTTTAAAGGGGATGCAGAAACAGAAAGCTCTGGAGGTGTACATACACAAGTCTTTGAAGGTGACAGGACAAGTTGATAAAGCTGTTTAAAAGGCATACAGTAGCTGGGTTTTATAAATGAGTGGTCAGACACAAAAACAAGGTTATGCTAAACCTTTATAGAACACTGGTTAGATTTCAGATGGAGTTCTGTGCCCAATTCTGTGCATCGCATTGTAGGGAGGATGTTAATAACTCAGAAAGTGCGCAGAAGAGATTTACAAGAATGGTGCCAGGGATGAGGTATTCAGTTATGTGGAGACACCAGCGAACATAAGACCATAAGACGTAGGAGCAGAAGTAGGCCATTTGGCCTATCGAGTCTGCTCTGCCATTCAATGAGATCATGGCTGATCTGATAATCCTCAACTCCACTTCCCTGCCTTTTCCCCATAACCCTTGATTCCCTTACTGATTAAAAACCTGTGTATCTCAGCCTTGAATATACCCAACGACCCAGCCTCGACAGCCCTCTGCGGTAAAGAATTCCACAGGTTTGAGAGAAGAAATTCCTCCTCATCTCCGTTTTAAATGGGTGACCCCTTACTCTGAGATTATGCCCTCTGGTTCTAGATTCTCCCATAAGGGGAAACAACCTCTCAGCATCTACCCTGTCAAGCCCCCTAAAATCTTATATGTTTCAATAAGGTCGCCTCTCATTCTTCTAAACTCCAATGAGTACAGGCCCAACCTACTCAACCTCTCCTCATAAGAAAATCCCTCCATCCCCAGGATCAGCCTAGTGAACCTTCTCTGGACTGCCTCCAATGCCAGTATAGCTTTCTTTAGATAAGGGGATCAAAACAGTTCACAGTATTCTAGGTGTGGTCTAACTAGTGCCTTGTATAGTTTTAGCAAGACTTCCCTATTTTTATACTCCATTCCCTTTGAAATAAAGGCCAACATTCCATTTGCCTTCCCTATTACCTGCTAAACTTGTATGCTAGCTTTTTGTGATTCATGCACGAGGACCCCCAAATCCCTCTGTGCTGCAGCTTTCTGCAGTCTTTCTCCATTTAAATAATATTCAGCTTCTCTATTCTTCCTGCCAAAGTGCAGAACCTCACATTTTCCCACATTATATTCCATCTGCCACATTTTTTCCCACTCACTTAACCTGTCTCTATCCCTCTATAGACTCTTTGTGCCATCCTCACCATTTGCCTTCCCACCTATTTTTGTGTCATCCGCAAACTTGGCGATGGTACATTCATTTCCCTCATTCAAGTCATTAATATATATTGTAAATAATTGTTTCCCCAGCACTGACCCCTGTGGCAATCCACTATTTACAGGTTGCTATCCTGAAAATGCCCCGTATCCCAACTCTCTGTCTTCTATCAGTTAGCCAGTCCTCAATATAATACCCCCAACACCATGGGGTCTTATCTTATTAAGTAGCCTTATGTGTGGTAGCTTATCGAACGCCTTTTGGAAATTCAAATATATTCCCCTTTATCTATCCTGCTTGTTACCTCCTCAAAGAATTATAATAAATTTGTTAGGCATGATTTCCCCTTCAGGAAGCCATGCTGAATCTGCTTGATTAGATTATGCATTTCTAAATGCTCTGCTATTACATCCTTTATAATATACTTTTCCCAATGACAGATGTTAAGGTAACTGGCCTATAGTTACCTGTTTTTTTGTCTCTCTCCCTTTTTGAATAAGGGTGTTACATTGGCAGTTTCGTAATCCTCCCGGGCTTTTGCAAAATCTAAGGATTCTTGGAAGATTACTACCAGTGCATCCACTATCTGTGTAGCTACTTCCTTTAATACCCTAGGATGCAACCCATCAGGTCCAGGTGACTTATCGGCCTTTAGCCCCATTCGTTTCCCTAGTACTTTTTCTGTAGTGATAGTTATTGTATTTATTTCATCCCCTCCACCTTTTGCCCCTTGATTGTTTAGTGTTTTTGGTATGCTATTAGTGTCTTCTACCATGAAGACTGATGCAAAGTATTTATTCAACTCCTCTGCCATTTCCTGGTTCCCCATTATTATTTTCCCAGCCTCATTCTCTAAGGGGCCGATGTTCACTTTGGCCTCTCTCTTCCCTTTTATATATTTAAAGAAGCTCTTACTGCCTGTTTTTATAATACTTGCTGGCTTATCCTCAAAGTTTATTTTCTCTCTCTTTGGTTTTTTTTGGTCATCTTCTGTTGTTTTTTTTAAAACTTTCCAAATCCTCTGGCTTACCACTAATCTTTGCCACATTGTATGTTTTTTCTTTCACTCTGATATTATCCTTAACTTCTTTGGTTAACCATGGTTGGTTTATCCCCTTCCTACAATCCTACTTTCTCACTGGGATATATCTTTTTATAATTACCTCTCTGGAACTCTGCCCTCTGACTCTGCTCCCTGGAACTAGGCCTGAATCCCCGAGGTAAGGTAAGGTTGCGAGTCATGAATTATTTTCTTAAATGTCTGCCATTGTTCATCAATGGTCTTTTCTGCTAAACTCCTTTCCCAGTCCACTCGAGCCAACTCTGCCTTCATTCCTTTGTAATTACCCTTATTTAAGTTTAGCACATTTGTTTCCGAACTAAGTTTCTCACTCTCAAACTTAATGCTAAATTCCACCATGTTATGGTCACTGTTTTCTAGAGGATCTTTTACTCTGAGATCATTTATTAAACCTGCCTCATTACACATTACCAGATCCGAAATAGCCTGATCCCAGGTTGGATCCACAACATGTTGTTCTATGAAACTGTCCTGAATATACTCTATGAATTCTTGCTCGTGGCTACCTCTGCCAAATTGACTTTCCCAATCTACATGAAGATTAAAGTCACCCATGATTAAGGCACTGCCTTTTTTACATGCCCTCATTATCCCTTGATTTATTCTTTGTCCTATAGCATAGCTACTGTTAGGGGGCCTATAGACTACTCCCACCAGTGTCTTCTTCTCTTTGCTATTCCTTACCTCCACCCATATGGATGCCACATCTTCCAATCCAAGATAATTTCTTGCAATTGTACTTATTCCATCTCATACTAACAAAGCAACCCCACCACCCTTTCCTTCCTGCCTGTCCTTTCAAAAAGTCACAAGCCCCTGAATATTTAGTGCCCAGCGTTGATCTCCTTGTAACCATGTCTCCGTAGTGGCTATAAGATCATACCCATTAACCTCTATTTGTGCTGTTAATTCATTTATTTTGTTCTGAGTACTACGTGCATTTAAGTAAAAAGCCATTAATTTTGCCTTTTTACCATTTTTCCCCCTCTGACCTATTTGCTGCTTTTTTTTATGTTTGTACACTCTGTCCCTTCCTGTCACACTCTGGGTATCCCAAATAGCTGCCCTGCAATGCTGCCATATCCTTTTGCTTTGTAAGCCTACTTATCCTCTCTCCAGAACCCTCTTCCCTCTATTTAGTTTAAAGCCCTCTCTACAGCCCTAGTTATTCGATTCGCCAGGACAGTGGTCCCATTTCTTTTCTTCTGTCACTACCACTGAGAGACACAAATGCCGCTAGATTATCAACGCTGATGAGCTGCCCTCACTCAATGATGTTCTTTGAGGAAGAAGGGTGAGAAACGCTTACATCAAACACTTCTAATGAAAATTTAAACACATCTCCCTGACATCAAACAAGAGTGCGGAGACTAGTTCAACTGAGGTTGACATCACAAGGATTTGAATCTCACAGTGGGACACTATCACTGAGTGGGAGGAAGGCTAAACCTCGAATTAAGAGGATTCCAAAGTATAAAATCACAACGCCTTCAGTTGACAGGAACATTCACATAACCATCAAATGTATTCACAAAGGTGCAGTTTATTTATATGTCTAGCACACCAGTGACCCAAAAGTGACATCAATTTTTCTTAACTTTCCTAACTCTACCACAGCAGAGGTGGAGGCAGCCTGTTGACTGCTACATCCTGATATTTGCAATGACCTTGATGGACGTTCTCTGGTGACCCAAGGCCTGGAGGGCCCTGGCCTCATAAGGGTCACCTGCTCAATGTCAAAAGCACCCTCGGCAGCCTGAGAAGATGGGGTCACAGGCAGAGGGGCCTGTGAGCAGATGCACACCCTTGGAGTGTCCTGTGACAAAGGCCCCAGGGTGTCCGACTGACGCTCACTCCCCCCACCGTGGGTGCCCTAGGGCCCCGGCCTGACTCCTGCAGGAGATGGTGTCTGGAGGGGGGGGGTCAAGGTGCCTCGTCCCCATGTCGCCTACATTCTGATGGTGCCCACCAGGGTGTGTGGACATGGAGTGCGGGGCCGAGTGCAAATCCAGCAAGACCTGCCAGACCAAGGTCTTCATGGTGTTCGCCAGCCTTCCCATTGTGACCTCAAGGTTCTCACATCTCGGAGCCAGGACATCAGGCAGAGAGCAGACGGACTCCTTCATTCGCTTTAGTCTGTGGAGTGACTGTTGAGTCTCTGCCTGATGTTCTGCCGCCTGTTGTTGCGCCTCCGGCACTGAGTTGGCGGCCGCTTCGAGAGGCTCATCACCTGACTCAGACTGAACACGTGGCAGGTCTTCAGCAGCCCTCTGAGTGCTGGAGACCTGGGCTGTCCCTGTCTCCGGTGCTGCGGAGACGTGTCAGTGAGGTGTTCCCCAGAAAGTGAGGCCGAGCCTAATCTACATCTGTATCCCACCATTGTGTGTGTCTCTGAGCTGGTGGAGGGTGTGTGTGAGAGCCGTGAGGGATCCTCCGGAGCCTCCTCTCCGGATGAAGTCTGGGGGCTCGGACTGGCGCTGGACTGGCTTGGGGGCCTCGATCTGCTGGTGCCTGGAAAATCGAAAATAGAGTTTCAGTTAATGAGCGTGAGCTAGATAAGAGCTCGATAAGACTGCATGTGACTCACTGTGAATGTCAGGATTTGATGAGGTGATGGAGCTGTGATCCATATTAGGTTGGTGGGAGAGGCCAATCTCCCCTTCCCCACAGGAGCAATCCCTGTCCTCCCCGGAAACTGCAGCCCCCTCGAACTCACTGAGGGCGATGGTGTCAGCTGTCCCTCCCCCGGTCTGCGCTCTCTCGTGCCTGTTGTGTGCCAGCTTGGCCTGTATGAAGAAGAAAGAAAGGCAGGTGATGAGAAGGGAGGGAGCAGAGGTTGGGTGAGATGCATGTCCCCTGTGTGTGTGGTGAGCCCTCCCCAGAAGGGCCAGAGGATGGAGTGTGAGAAACATGATCGATGGGATGGTGGTGATGTGAAGGTCTCGGTGAGAGAATGAGTTGTTGATATGTGTCTCCCGCTAATGGTTGTCTGAGATCCCTGAAGAGAGCAGCTGTTTGAGTCCATGATGCCCTGATGAGAGTTTGATATTGGAGGGAGCTGAAGGATGACTTACCCTGGCGGAGCGGATGAGATCATTCATCCTCTTCCTGCACTGGGTGGTATTTCAGACGCGGTTGTCCTCTGCACTGGCGGGAGAGGTGAGGCTGCTGTGCATCCTGCAACCATCCCTGGGCTAGAGCACTGTCCTGTGTGCCTGCGCCGCTCTGGTCAAGGCCTGGAGGGCCTGGTGTGTGGAGCAGGGTGCTGCCCTCTTCTTGAGGCTCTCAGCCTTTCTCTTCTGGCTGCCAGACATCTCTGCTGGGCTGGAGAGAGTGAGAGAGTGAGGCTGTGTTGGACTGGCCTTTAAAAACGGTGCCTATACCTTCAAACACACCAGCTGACGGCGGCCGCATGAATCAACCCCCGACCTGCCAGGTGATTTGGACAGATACGTGCCTTTGCATCATTAATAAGGCTCCAAGTGTAGAATCGGGCATGAGTTCCCGCCATTCCAGACAGTGGGATGGGCATCGCCGCAAAAGCTCATCACCGCACATAGTCTCATTCATGGAGAATTCTACCCAGAAATTGGGACTAATTGGATAGCTCTTTTAAAGATCCAGCAAAGGCACAATGGGCCGAATGGCCTCCTTCTGTGATGTACTATTCTATGATTCTATATCACTGCGGTTACTGCTCCTCTGAACGTTTTGATTTGGTCTTCCACAAATAAACTATTCCACCTGTTCATCTTCACCCCCACAATGCAATAGCTCCCAGTCTCATTCAGAAAGATCCTGCATTTCTATAGTGCCTTTACGACTTCGGGGCATCACAAAACACTTTACAGCCAATGAAGTAATTTTGCAGTGTAGTCACTATTGTAATGTAGGAAATGTAACAGCCAACCTGTGAAAGTTCTTACAGATTTACAAAGTGCGATAAGATAATCTGTTAGAGTGACGTTGGTTGAGGTTAAACATCGGCCAGGTCACTGGGGATAACTCACCTGCTCATCTTTGAATAGTGTTATGTGATCTTTTATGTCCACCGGAGAGGGCAAGTGGGGCCTTGGCTTAATGCCTGGCCGGAAAGTTGATGGCTGGAAGAGAAAAGATAAGATAAACCAGCCAAAAATAAGTGTTGAATAATTTTTGACCACAAAATAATCTGGGCCACAGTCACCCTGGGAACCCCTTCAAATGGAAGTGTGGTGGAGGCAGGTTCAATCGAGGCATTCAAGAGGGCATTAGATAATCATTTGAACAGAAACAATGTACAGGTGTACAGGGAAAAGGCAAGGCAATGGCACTAGGTCATAATGCTCATTGGAGAGCTGGTGCAGACACGAGGGGCCGAATGGCCTCCTTCTGTGCTGTTAAAATTCTGTGATTCTGTGAAGTCACTGGAAGAGATAGTATCAAACTACATTAGTTGTGCTATTCATCGTCATGAGATAAGAGAACCATTGATGTCACCTTCCTTTCCTTCCAGACCATGGGAATGTTTTTGCATGGGTCTCTTTGAACACAGAGGTAAGATGTTCTTGATCATAGTAGACTACTACTCCAGATGGATAGAAATCAAACAACTGCAGGGTCACATTTCTGAAGTGGTGATTATATCGCTGAAGGAATATTTGCAACATATGGAATCCCAGATCTTGTAATCTCAGAGAATGGAGCTCAATTTACCAATGAATACTTTAAAGGGTTCACAACATCATATGGCATAGTGGTATTATCACTGGACTAGTATTCCAGAGACCCAGCATAACGCCCTGGGGATCTGGGTTTGAACCCCACAATAGTAAATGATGAACTTTGAATTCAATAAATATCAATTAAATTAAAAAGCCTGACGATGACCACAAAACCATTGTCGATTGTTGTAAAAACCCCTTCTGGTTCATTAATGACTTTTAGGGAAGGAAATCTGCCGTCCTTACCCGGTCTGGCCTACATGTGACTCCAGGCCCACAGCAATGTGGTTGACTCTTAAATGCCCCCTAAACAAGGGCAATTAGGGAATAAATTAAATACTACCAGCTGGCCAAGATATCCTCAAGCCAATGGTGAAGCTTAAGGAGGACTGCATAAAGCATTGCTGAAGAAGAATGATGACATCCAAGTTGCACTTCTGAACTATCGTTCAACTCCACGCCAAGATGATTTAGCACCATGAGCAGTCCTAACGGGAAGAGATTGAGAACTCAACTCCCTACTCTCCCACACACACTCATGCTGCATGTATAAGCTGATGGCTTGGACAATGTAAGGGAGAAAGAGGATGAGTATCATTCTGGCCAGACATGGAACTATGACAAACATCACAAAGCACACAGCTTGCCAGATCTCTAACCAGGAGAGCGGGTTTGGATCTGAGACCAAGCTCGCTCTGGACAAGTGGTTGAACAGAAACCACATCCATGGTGCTATTTCATCCAAACAGATAATGGTACGGCGAGGCAGAACAGATATGCACTAGTTGTCACACAGAACCAACTTTCTACACGATCGAAGCAGACATCTACCAAATCGAACAGACCAGTGATGCTGCATTCTTCTACCAATCCAGATGACTACTAGACCGGTGAACCAGATTCATAATTTAATACTCCTTCTGTCCAGCTGATCTGAGAGATTATTCACCAAACTCAAATCCCAAATCTCCTCCAAAGGAGCTGAGCCCCCGCTCAGGTAGACGAGTGAAACTACCACAATGGTTGTCCCTATGAAAAGAAAAAGAAGCCGGAGACTTGGCAGCAAATATACTATAATCAGAGTATCAGAGACTTGGGGGAGATGTAGTATAAGGGGTTAATTCTAATTGTGTGCTATGCTAATGAGAATGTACATCATCACAGGAAGTGATGCAATGTCATGTGATCTTACTTTCTCTTGTTGAACCCCATGGCAAGATGAAGCCAGAGTAAGTTGTTTCCCAATAAAGTTAGTATTTTCCTTACCTCAGCAGATTTTGTAAGTATTCTATGTTAATACAATGAGACCAAGATGACTATACCCACTATCCTGTTCCTTTTCCTGTTTCCACCCTTTCCCCATGCACTTGCAGCTCTGGCCCATTTTCCTTTGCAGAAGCTGACAAACTGTGACCAGAGACACCGGAATGAACAGCCAACCCAGAGTTAAAATAGACCCCCCGAGTAGAAAATACAAAACCTGCAGGCAGCCCACCAAACTCCCCAGGTTCACACTGTTAGCATTTGAAAATGCGGTGCTGCAGATTATAAATGGACATCTCAAACCTTTCAGAAAATGAGAGAGGTTTGAAGCAATTAACAGGATTAGTGTCATTGTAAAATGCGCAGGTGATTAGCAGAAAGTGAATTTATTTGACGTGTGGGAGATTAATTAGGAAATGAGAGTTTTTCGATTTATTTTTACAGTTGCAAATTGTTAATGGAGTATATATTCCGATAAGACTTCAGAAACACTGGAGAAACCGCAAAAGAGATTTGCAAGGTTAATACCAGGATGAGAAGTTATAACCATCAGGAAAGATTGAGCTGCTGGGGTTTTTTTCCCTGTAGAAAAGGCTGATGTTTAATCTGATAGAGATCATTAAAATTATGAAGGGTTTGACAGGATAAACATAGAGAAGATGTTTGCACTTGTGAAGGTGACCAGAATTAGGGGCCATAAATATAAGATAGTCACCAATAAATCCAATAGGGAATTCAGGGACTTTACCCAGTGAGTGGTTAGAATGTGGAACATGCTACCACAGGAGTGGCTGGGGTGAATAGAACTGTATAGATGCATTTAAGGGTAAGCTAGATAGATACATGAGGGAGAAAGAAATAGAAGGATATGTTGGTAGGGTGAGAGGTAGTACGAGAGGAGGCTCAGACTAGTTGAGCCAAATGGCTTGTTTCTCTGTAACTTTGCAGATTTGTGCTCCCCACTCCTGAAAATATTGAGTTGATTTGGCGTTTGATGCCAGAGGCAGACATAGTGTCTCACACCTTACCCAGTGGTCTATTTCTTGACCCATCAGCCCAGACAGTAAGAGCCTGATGTTAACTCTGTCTGTCCAGTGGAAACCAAGCAGGTGGGCAGGTAAACATGTGGCAGAGGATTATCCCGCTCCTGCTGCCTTCCCACTGGGTGGAAATTCAACTTACCAGATAAGAGGGACACCAACTGCAATACTGCAGAGTCCTGCTTTAAATGTGTAAACACCGTTCTGATGATGTTATTGAGGCCCAACTGGAATTTTAACTCAATCCCTGCCAGTCAACCAAGCAGCTAAGATTGCCAATTCTCCAGGATTTTCCTGGAGTTTCCAAGGAATTTATCTGCTGTGAACAAACTGGGAGGGGAGAAAGTCACTGTTGGAGCATTAAACAAAATTATGTGATTTTTTTTTTGAACATATATTTGTAAAAATATTGGAGATGGGATAAAAGGCTGTTTGACTGGAATTCGAGCATTGTCCAGTCAAGTCATAAACAGTTTGTTCACCACCCAATCATTGTGGGAAGGTGAGCCATCATGTGGATGGATGTGCTGGGTGACTAATAATGGGAGGCAAAGGTGGGACATTGCAATGATGGACATATTGGGTGAGCAATATCTAGAGTAGGGCAGTTGGAGGCAGAGGGTCATGTGATGGAGCACCAGGACTACAACCAACCAGAGTTGGCAACTTTACTGGGTGCGGAGACCCAGGAAACTATATTTGGTTCCCTTGGTTTGCTATTGGCCAGGAGAAGCAGGGTTACCCATCCAAGCTCCACAAGGACCCTTTGGGCTTTTCTTTTGCCCCACATTTCTCTCTGAGCGTGAAGCGAGCTGTCAGTATGCAGACAAGACACTGCTGGGGTCACACTGCAAGGGTGGGGAGGGGGGTGAGGTTGAAAGGTTGCCCCCACCTTGGCTACCTGCTTATTGCCTGACTCACTCCTGCCTCAGGTCATCTGGTGTTGAATCGCTCACCTGTGCCTTCAATACCTCTAGACTTCATTATTCCAACACACTTCCAGCCAGCCTCCCATGTCTACTCTCTTTAAATTTGAGGTAATCCAAAACTCTGCTGCCCATTGCCTTACTCGCACCAAATCCCATTTTCCTGTCACCCGTGTACCTCCTGACCCAGTCAAGCAGCACCTTGATTTTAAAATTCTCCTCCTTGTTTTCAAATCCCTCTCTGGCCACATCCCTCCCTATTTCTGTAACTCACAACCCTCAGACCTCTGCACCCATCACAATTATAATCAGACACAATCAGTGGCTGTGACTTCCGCTGCCTGGGCCCTAACTGTGGAATTATCTTTGTAAATCCCTCCTCCTCACTTTCTTCCTTTAAGACACCCCTTAGAACCTACTTCTTTGCCCAAACATTTGGTCGCCTGTCTTAACTTCTCTGAATGTGGCTTGGTATCTAATTTAGCTTTAAGACGCTCTGTGAAGCAACTTCAATGCTTCATTACATTAAAATCACTATATTAATATAAATTGGGGTTGTTGCATGTCTCCTGTTGTTAAGGTTGAGTGTCAGCAAGCCATTCAACAGTATTGGGCAGCATATCTGTGCCCTGTCATGTCCCTATGTGACATCGATACCTTGACACTCCCCAGCATGACTCACCAATTATCAATTAGCAGGAAACCTGGTTCCTTCTCACTCTGCTGGGTGCATAAGACCAACTAATTGTTTAGCTGAGATTAACAAACTCAACACAGACCAGGGATTAACTGTGTGTGTGCGCGTGTGTGTGTGTATGTGTGTGGCTCCTTGATGCCACACTCAGTCAAATGCGGTCTTGATGTCAAGGGCAGACACTCTCACATCACCTCGGGAGTTCAGCTCTTTTGTCCGTGTTTGAACCAAGGCTGTAATGAGGTCAGGAGCTGAGTGACCCTGGTGGAACCCAAACCGAGCGTCACTGAGGAGGTTATTGCTAAGCAAGTGCCGCTTGATAGCACTGTTGATGATCCCTTCCATCACTTTACTGAGGATTGAGAGTAGACTGTTGGGATGGTAATTGGCCGGGTTGGATTTGTCCTGCTTTTTGTGTACAGGACATACTTGGGCAATTTTCCACATTGCTGGGTAGATGCCAGTGTTGTAGCTGTACTGGAACAGCTTGGCTAGGGGCATGGCAAGTTCTGGAGCATAAGCGTTCAGTACTTTTGCTGGAATATTGTCAGGGCCTTTGCAGTATCCAGTGTCTTCAGCTGTTTCTTGATATCATGTGGAGTGAATCGAATTGGCTGAAGACTGGAATCTATGATGCTGGAGGCCGAGATGAATCATCCACTTGGCACTTCTGGCTGAAGATGGTTGCAAATGCTTCAGCCTTATCTTTTGCACTGATGTGCTGGGCTCCCCCATCATTGAGGGTGGGGATATTTGTGGACTCTCCTCCTCCTGTTAGTTGTTTAATTGTCCACCACCATTCATGACTGGATGTGGCAGAACTGCAGAGCTTAGATCTGATCCATTGGTTGTGAGATTGCTTCATTCTCTATCGCATGTTGCTTCCGTTGTTTGGCACACAAATAGTCCTGTGTTGTAGTTGATGCCAGGCTGATACCTCATTTTTAGGTGTGCCTGGTGCTGCTCCTGGCATGTCCTCCTGCAGTCTTCACTGGACCAGGATTGATCCCCTGGCTTTGTGGTAATGGTAGAGTGGGGGATATGCCGGGCCATGAGGTTACAGATTGTGGTTGAGTACAATTCTGCTGCTGCTGATGGCCCACAGCGCCTCATGGATGCCAATTTTGAGTTGCTGGATCTGTTGGAAATCTATCCCATTTAGCACGGTGGTAGTGCCACACAATACGATAGAGGCTATCCTCAGTGCGAAGATGGGACTTCATCTACAAAAGAATTGCGCAGTGGTCGCTCTCACCAATGCTGTCATGGACAGATGCATCTGCGGCAGGTAGGTTGGTGAGGATGAGGTCAAGAAGGTTTTTCCCTCTTGTTGGTTCCCTCACCACCTGCCGCAGACCCAGTCTAGCAGCTATGTCCTTTAGGTATCGGCCAGCTCGGTCTGTGGTGGTGCTACCGAGACACTCTTGGTGATGGAGATTGAAGTGCCCAGAGTCCATTCTATGCTCTTGCCACCCTTAGTGCTTCCTCCAAGTGATGTTCAACTTGGAGGAGCACTGAATCATCAGCTGAGGGAGGGTGGTACGTGGTAATCAGCAGGAGGTTTCCTTGCCCATGTTTGACCTGATGCCATGGGACTTCATGGGGTCCAAAGTGAATGTTGAGGACTCCCAGGGTAACTCATTCCCGACTATATACCACCATGCCATCACCTCTGCTGGGTCTGTCCTGCTGGTGGGACAGGGCATACCCAGGGATGGTAATGGTGGTGTCTGGGACATTGGCTGGAATCTTTCTTTCTGGAGTCTAAGTTCGGAGGCACGTGTGGAAGTGAGAGTGATTTCCGCTGGGGGGGGTTTGGGTGGCTGACAATGCGCAATCTTGCACTGTTCAGCTCATTACTTTTGCATCTGTGAGGAGCTCGCTGAATCTCACATCAGGGACGGGCTGGAAGCTGCCGTTCCCACTGTTAGCTCATGGGGTTAAAGGTCACCCGGACAGCCACTGTCTCGCTGCAGGCCAGGACCTTCAGTCTCGCTGTCGATCAAGATTCTGCATCAACCAAGATGTGACAGAGCAGACAACATGTGGCCCCATGGTTCAGTGAAGCCTCCTTGGAGATTCTCCTCCAGGCCAACCAGGGAAGTGGGGGGGATGTGCTGTTTCCTTAGGATGGCAGCAGGAAGCCCTCTTGTCTGACCAGGGTGACCTGGAAGGAGGTCAAAGTGGAGGTTAGCAACCATGGGCCCACCAAAGAAACGCCCAGCAGTGCAGGCAGAGGGTGAGTGATCTGCTGTACTCCGCCAGGGTAAGTGGCACCATCTACTCTCATTGCAAATGGACACTCCTAAGGACATTAGGCACTCTAAGTGTGTGAATGCACAGGGATGTCAGACAGGAGTTTGGGCTGCAGCGCTCACCAGCAGATGGGACGTGTGCACTGAGTGTGCAGCAGCCACTCATGTTCTCAATCTTCTATCAGTTGCAGGACATCCTGCTTGTTAATCACTTATTGGGGAGGACTTAGCAGCTGCCACAGGTGGACATGCTCCTGAACTGCTCATGGACCCATTGGGATGACAATCAATCCTTCAGTCTTCCTACAGGATAGGAACCCCACAATAAGTGGGAGTGGTGCAAGACCGGAGGCAGCATTCCGGACATTGGAGTCCTCACCCTGTATAAGGAGCAGGTCACACAGATAGCCGGGGAGGAGCAGGACTGAGCCTGTGCTGAGGGTGAGGTAGAACTCCCCCAGGAAGCCAGTGAGGATCCCTCCAGTCTGCAGCTGTCAGCTGTGCCCACAGAGTAACACATTGCTATAATTACGGAGCATGCTAGGCATCTACTAAATCTTTCTTTTTCCATTCCAGCTATCAACAAGAAATAGGGGAGACCATCAGCCCAGACCAGCCACAGCTCCATGTCCAATCCCACCTCTGAGGGGAATGGCTCAGAAGGCTCAGAGGGTGCATCATCGTGGCATTCACCTGTACCTTCCACCAGCACAGATACAGGCACCTCGGTGGGTCCACGACCCAGAGTAACTCGGGGTCACAATCTGGTGAGCACATCACTGACCTGAGTCCACAGCTGCTGGAGGCAGTGACAGCCGAGGTCTCTGACACTCTGCTGGAGACCAGGCCCCTGCTCAGCCCCAACCAGATGACAAGCCTCTGGATTCAGCCGTAAGATACATGCTAGAGTTGCAGAGACAGGCAAGAGATGCCAGAGGCCATGCTTGGACTGGACCGAAGTCTGGAGCAGCATGTGGTCACTTGGCTGCCTCCATGGAAACAGTGGCAGCCGTCTTGGAGACCCAGGTCCACAAGAGTTGCAGGATATGCACTCGGAGCTGCACTCCATCGCTCTACCCTGGGTGCAGTGCAGCAGTGCCTAGGGAGAGGGGTACCCCGACCTCCCTCCAATTGCCCCTTCCCCTCGAGGACTCAGGGAAGTGCCATCCACAGGGAGGAGGATTACCAGCCTGATATCTCTGGGGCTTCATCCCAGGACAGTGCCAAGGGTGACCTGCCACTCCACTTCCCCTGTGCCGCTCGAATGTTGATTAACAAGGCCTCGTTAATTAACCTGCCTTGTTAATTAACAAGGGGGTGAAAGGTTATCGGGGTAGATCGGAGGTTACAATCAGATCACTCATGATCTCACTGAATGGTGGAGCAAGCTTGAAAGGCTGAATGGTCTCCTCCTGCTCCTAGTTTGCATGTTTGTATTGCCGCAGATTGCTTTAAGAGGTAGCGTAGCAGGTAGAATCAGGTTTACAGTGAAGTGAGAAGGTTCCTTACTTCGGTTCTGCAGGTGTGGCATTTTTAGCTGCTTAGTTACTTTAAAGCAGACTACTAGCTGTTTTTAGATGCATTTCTCTGTCTTTCCCTGGGTTGAAGCTTCTTCAAGATGGTTCTCTGTGTCGTAGCCCACTTCCTACCCTTTTCAATGCTTTTTGCAGGTTAGCTAATATGGCCACTGTTTATCATGTGATCTGTACAAAAATATTGAGTAACTTTCCATACAAAGAAAGTGGTAATTCTATTGCAGTGTTATAATATGCCAGGTGGTAATTTCTGGGCTGACCAAATCCCAAAGGGAAACTTGGCCAAGCTATCACAATAATTTGCAATTTGTATTTTTATTACGGGAAGGTATGTACACTGAAGTCAGAAGTAAAGAGTCCACTACCACTTTTGGAGATTTAAAATATTAAATTAAAACATTTATTAAGAAAAGAAAATAAAACTTAAACACATAAGACTTCAGTTACACAGTTAGATTTAGTCTTGCAACACTTCCTGAAAGATTTCTACTTGGCTAGACTCGCCAGTAAACACCCTTTCCAAATAGATTCTTAATCTATAAAACACCCAGTAATATTACAACAAGGCTATAGCTGTTGCTTTAAGAGAGGTATTTCACAGGCTTCCCTCTCCCCCTCCTTTGACAATGGAAATCTAAGGCTAAAACAAAAGCTTGCTTTCTGGAACAAGCAACCACTTCCCTGGGATGTCTCGATGCTGATACTTTACACTCTTCAAGATCTTATATGGCCCTTCACTTCATACAGCTTTCAACCTTCCCTTCAATATATTTTTCCTCTTTTATCTCTAAACCCATTGTTCCAAATTTTCTTTGAAAACCAAACTCTTCCAAATATAAGATCTTTCATGTTGCTTTGGGGTCAATAAAATATGATATCCCCGCTACTTCTTTACCTATGAACTCCTGTAAGATGCAAACATTTTCCTTGTCACCTTCTAATTCCCCTTTGAAATTTAAACAACCTCTCAACTTATTTCATAATGAAAATTTCCATTAATGCTATATCTACTGGGATCTCATCTTAACTCGCCCATCTCCATTTCAAAATGCTTGCTTTTACACTAATTCCCTTTAATGCTTTAAACCTTGTAGTCTGACTGTCTTCAGTTTAATAAAATTAGTCATACACACACAACCCCCACAAGCCTGCTTCAGTATCCCACAGTCATATGAGGAAAAAAAAATCAGATTTCCTTACAACAGTTATCCAAAGTCTCCTCACCATGTGTGGTAGTCAAAAGCATCAAGGTTGTTCACACCAGCTGATTTTTTTTATTTGGATGAAAAGCCATCAAGTCAATGAGTTTCTGTTCACTCTTGGAACACTCATTGAATTTTAAATGTATATGTCTGAGAAATGTCTTCTCTTGGTCTGGCTGAAGAGGTTCCAGCCCGAATCCACAAGGGGAAATTCAGGTGACCCTTGGTGTCCATTTTGGAAACAGCCTTTAAACACAGGCCAAGGTTTACACAATGTGACATACATGAGACAATTGTAATATCATAACTGTTTGCTACAACTGTACAGGGCATTGGTAAGACTGCACCTAGAGTACTCTGTACAGCTTTGCTCTTCCTACTTAAGGAGAGATATGCTTGCATTGGAACAAGTTCAGAGAAGAGGCACTAGGCTGATTCCTTGGATGAAGCGGGTGGCTTCTGAGGAAAGCTTCAGCAGGTTGGGCCTTTACTCATTGGAGTTTAGAAAAATGAGAGGTGGTCTTATTGAAACATATAAGGTTCTAAGGGGGCTTGACAGGGTAGATACTAGGAAGACATTTCCACTTATGGGGAATCTAGAAGTAGGGGGCACAGTTTGAAAATAAGGGGACTCCCATTTAAGATGGAGATGAGGAGGAGTTTCTTCTCTCATATGGTTGTAAGCTTTGGAATTCTCTCCCACAGGGAGTAGTGGTGGCTGGGTCATTGAATATGCTGAAGGCTGAGATAGATTTTTGATCCACAAAGGGGTTGAGGGTTGTGGGGGGCTGGCTGGCATGAAAGTGGAATCAAGGCAATAATCAGATCAGCCATGATCTTATGGAATGGTGGAGCAGGCTCAATGTGCCAAATGGCTGACTCCTGCTCCTCTTTCTTCTGACCTTGTGATCTTATTATTCTGCCAGTGACCCCATTGCCTCCAGCAGGTCAGGATGAGGAGGGTGCGTCTGCGTCTGAGCAGCAGACCCTTAGCAGGCCGGGGCCCTCCAGGCTTCGGACCACCAGAGGACGCCCACCAAACTCATCACCGTCAACAGGGTATAGCAGTCAGCAGGCTGCCTACACCTCAGCTACAGATGACGGGGCTGCACCTGGACATAGCAGTAGACCGAGAAAGATAAACAAGTTTTGGCCCGGGTGTACAACCATTGTATGTACTTTTGGCACTTGTAAATATATGTTCACCTGCACTGTTTGGAAATCTCCTAGATTCCATCTTGCTGCGAGTTGCTTCAATGGTCGTGGGAATTTAAGGATGTAGAACTTGGCCCCTCATCAGAGTCTGATAGTGTGCTGCTATCGAGTCACTTCTCTCACATTATCAACCTAGTGATTCCTCAATAACCCCACATGTGCATGATGAAGCACTGGCCATCATTTGTGAGTGTGTGGCCTGGGTACACATTATGCAACACATTACTTACAGCTCACCGTGTCTTGACCTTTGAAAATGTGTTGATTGAGGCTATTGCAGCTCCTGCTGCTGTTGCCCTGATGTGAGATGTGGGTGGATGGCATGAGTACTCAGGGCGGTTAAACCTGCTAACGTGAGTGGCAATTGGAACTCTGTAGAGGTAGTTTCAGGGCTGAGAGGGTGAAGCTGTGCACTGTCTTCTTAGCAATAGAAAACCAGACAGAGCTCTACATGTCTGGAGAAAGCTGTGGTGGGCATGTCCAATCGTTACTGGCCGTCCTTGGTGATTTGTTATTTTGAGCTAACATGTGAGTGAAGGCTGCAAGTAATGAGGCAACAGGCAAGTTAGCCTTGACTGCAAGAGGGATTTGAGTAGGATTAAAGAGATGTGAGTGCAGTTAACTGAAAGCTTTGTCAGACCTCACCTGGAGATTAGTTTGGCCTCTTTGTCTCCTTATCAAGACCTCACATAAAGGGTTTGCAACCAAAGTGCATTGGGCATCATTGAAGGACGGGGGTCTTAATCCATGAGGAGAGAGATAGTAGAAGGGGCCTGTGTGCTGGGCCCTGCTGAGTGTTATCCATGTGAAACATCAGCAGCTCGAACAGCCTCTGCAGGGTCCATGCAGGGAAGATGTTTACCTTGGCCAGGGCGTCCACAATGACGGGTCACAGCCTCACACATAGACCAAGGCAAACCAGGACTGAGACTTGTCAGAATCTCTGCAATTGCAAGGTCCAGAATGGTTGCTACTGCACATGCCTCCCATGTCCAGCCTTCAGGCTGTCCTCCCGGCTGAGAGTTGTGAGCAGTCTCCAAAGCAGCGTCAGCTCACCTCGCAGTCATGGAAGAGGTCAAGCTCACCAGGTGCACGGCACTTATATACAGTCGCAAGTGTGAATGTTCAAATTTCTGACTGGCGGGGAGCTTAATTTAATGGGAGAAATTAATTCCAGCGAGCTGGCCTTTTAATGAGCGTACGGGACATGTTACTACACGTGTAAAGGCTTCCTGACATTGCTCATTGGGAAGCTGGGCTCACCATCAAAGTCCCAAGAACAGAATTCCTACAGTTCATCCCACTGTCGGGAAACTGATTTTTGGCCTCTCGCCAAATTAAGATTCCCCACCCGCCAAGCTCCTCGCTGCTGCGGGACCGGAAGATTCCGTCCATTGTCTGTAAGTTATGGTTCAGTGAGTATGACTGTGTCAGACTCTTGCTCAACTAGTCTGTGGGACAGCTCTCCCAATTTTGGCACAAGCCCCCAGATGTTAGTAAGGGGGACCTTGCAGGGCCGATAGGGCTGGGTTTGTCATTTCCAGTGCCTAGGTTGAAACCGGGGTGGTCTGACTGGTTTCATTCCTTTTGGACCTTGTTACAACTTGGTACCAATGAGTGGCCTGCTAGGCCATTTGAGAGGCAACCATATTGCATTGGATCTGGAGTCACATGTAGGCCAGACCAGGCAAGGATGGCAGATTTCCTTCCCTAATGCACATTAGTGAACCAGATGGGTTTTTGTGACAATCGTTTCATGGTCACCATTACTGAGACTAGCTTTTTCAATTCCAGGTTTATTAATTAAATTTAAATTCCACCAGTTTCCATTGGTGGGGTGGGGTGGGGGGGAGGGGGGGGGGTTGGATTTGAACTTGAACCCATGCCCCCAGAGGATTAGCAGGGGCGTCTGATTACTGGTCCAGTGACATTACACTACACCACCACCTCCCCCTTGAATTGCTGAAGCTGCCTGGGAAACTATGATTTTTGTTGGCACAGAATAGCAAGGTGAATGGAACAAAGGCGAGTTGAGCACAGAGTAGCCGTAATCTAAGTGAATGTTGGAACAGACACGAGGATTGAATGGCCTGTACTCCTGACCCTACAATACAAGTGACCTAAACTGACTCCAGAGCAGAGGATAGTGCCAGGACTTGACGCGAGAAAGAGAGGTTTGAGGGGTGGGGGCGGTGGGAGTGGTTTACAGTGCTTGACAACTGTAAGTGGTGATTACAAGATCTCATTGTATTTGTATGGTATATTAATACCTGACTCAGCAACTTCCAATGAACACAGTGATGGTGTCAATGTATCCAGACAGAGTCCCTGAAAATTAAGTGGAGTTTTGAAGAGTCAGGAACTTCGTAACAATTGCTGAACAGGCCTATTGTTTAATTTGAAATGTATGAGTTCGGCATTTGTGCGATTGGATATGTTTGTGCTGAGTGTTAACTTTTTATTTAGTAATATTCCAACTGATTTTATCTACTTACTTTGTTCTTCAAGCTCTTCAGATATGATGTGTTAGATTTATACTTAAAGCATGTGATCTCACAGTCTTGAAGTCTCTGGACACTGGTCACTCATAGTCTGTCACTTTCTGGACACTGGTCACTCTTGGTCTGACAGCTTACTGAGTTCCTCTCTTCTCTCTCTGCCTCCCTCTCTCTGTCTCCTTCTCTCTATCTCCCTCTCTCCCTCTATCACTCTCTCTCTGAACCCTTCTGTCAATGTGAATCCCTGCCGTTCTCTGTCTCTCCCTTTTCCTCTCTCTCTCTCTTTGTCTCTGTTCTCTTTCTGTCTGTTTCTTTCTCTCTCTTTATCTCTCTCTCTGTCTGTTTTCCTCTCTCTCGCTCCCTCTCTCTGCCTCTCCCCTCTCGCTCTCTTTTTGTCTCTGCCTCTCCGTCCCCACCTTGATCTGTATCTTTTAATCCGTTTTTCTTAAAGCACCTTTGCACAGTTGATCTCCTAAAAATATCTCAGCTGATGTGTTGGTGTTATTTGGAGTTTATTGGAGATGCTGAACTGCTTTTTATCACTGTTTCAAGTTAGGAAGTGGACTTTGGACCAATTGTAATTTTAATGGCAAATTGAGATTAAGTACAACACACAACTTGAGAATTAGCTTCTCCCTTAAGTTGAGTTTTCCCTTATATCTCTGAGTCACAGTTACTGGTGTAGGGCAGGGTCAGGAATGAGGGATTTGGTAAATGCAATGTCTTCTCTGCCATCCATCCAATATTACTGGTGATGCCATAACTGTGGAAATTCCCATACTCTACAGCAAATAGAAGTGAAAATATGGAACCCTGCAGGGATAAGGGAGATGTTCAGAGGTTAGAGTGTTGAGGTAGCTCATTAACACAATTCACCTTGAGGAGGAAGCTAAGAAAGATCTCCCTTTAGTCAAGCTGGTTGTAGGCTATCACAGTCAGGAACTGGAACTGAGCCAATCCTTTCTGTCTAACTTAGTATTCAGGTCAACATCAATTCCAGACCAGGCTGTTCGGATGCCAAACACTCCTGACTCATTAATGGAACCTGGTGGGGTAGGTCTAAATGTGGGCGGGTAGGGGAGACCTGAATTTCTCTCGCTTGGCTCCAGTTAACCTTGCAATCCTTAATGGGCTTGACCACAGATGGAAGATTATGAGTTTTTTTATGTTGTTAAAATGTATGGTTTTAGCTGATTAAACTCCAATGATAGTTCTATGCATACTGGATAATCTTGGTTCCTATCAACTTATACCGAGGCTCCCTAGAACGTTGGTCTAACGTAGGTGGGATGAGTGTTGGAAATAAGGGCTTGGATTTTTGAAATGACAGAGAGCCTCTTTGGAGAGGCCAAGTGCCCTTTGGGAGTGGTAAAGTGCTTTTTGGGATTGTTAAAATGGACATGAATGTGCATAAAAAGTATATAAACTCATTGGAATGTCAGAAGCAACTGTCAAGCTATCAAGGCATTTTAAAATCTACCCTTTAAATTTTTGAAAAAACTGTGTGGAGTGTTTAAAAAAATCATTCCTGCCATTTCACTCTGGGTGTTGACATAAATCTGAGGGTTGTCATTACTGGATTTGTGCTGCATGACTGATTTTATAACCTTCCATTATCACATTGGGGTGCCTTCAATTTCACAGTTTGATTCATAGCTTCAAGTGTTATAGGCTGTTTGAAGTGGGACTATCAATTCAAATGCTTGTTTTTATAAGGGCTTAAGCACTTGAATGAAATTTTTGTTCTTATAAGGGATTACGTAGTTGAAGGAATATAATTGGAGTGAATTGGCTTTTAATGAATGAGAGGCCTGAATATCAGGCTTTCCCAGCGCTGAGCTTTTAGGCAGGGGGAACATGAAATTGAAGGAATGGTGTTCCCACCTGTTCTGACATTGCAGCACTTTTATGCTGGGGCAGGCAAGGCCTCAGATGGGCTGCTTGCCCTTACCCCAATTGAGCCCCTTTAGGGGTGAATTATTGGCCACTTATGGGCTGTTTCCCATCCAGCATAAATTTTCAGGATGGCAGGAGGATTTACTTGGTGTGGGGAAGCCCAAAAAATGAATGGGCTTAGATATCAGGTAGGAAGGCATGGGGTTGCCTCCATCAGAAGCACCTTTTGACTTCAGGCACACTCTGCCCAGGGTTCGTTGGCCAATGGATGTCCCTCCCCTGCCCCTGGCCACTGCCCTGGAACCTCAAATGCCCATTCTCCATTCCTCCCAAGTCTTCCATGCCCTCCCCACCCTGGGACCCCCAAAACCTACCTTGCTGTCCAGTCCCAGGACTTAGTCTTCAGCATGTTGAAGCACTTTCTCTTTTCATGAAGCTATGAATTTATATAATATTATTGGAAAATGTTTTTCTTTTAAAATAGAGATTTAGTCCGTGGGTGTGTCTTAATTGGATTAAAGCCAGCTAGCCTGGGTGCTTTGGTGTGTACTAGTTTTGAGATGTAAGAGAGGTGGAGTGCATTTGCATTTTTTTGAATAGAGCATTCAAGAAGGCAAGTGAAATCTGGCACCTAGCTAGCAGAGGCCAAGCAATATGTTTATAATACTAATAAAATTGGTACTATGAAAGGGGTTTTATTGTTAGAAGAGGCTGGTGATACGATGAGAATTTACATTCAATGAGCTGTGCTAGGTATAAGGATATCAGTTTTGTGTAGAGGGGGGCAGAGGCAATGTAAGATCAAAGCAGTTGCAAGCCGACAACGGTCTCCACAGGAACCAAAGTGAAAGGAACCTCATTTTGAATTCATAAGGTGAAAATGCTTTGCCTGGTATCTGGTTAAGCTTATGGGTTGCTGTTGCCTTAATGGAGATTAATCTGGGAATGTGTTAAAAGTGATGATAGTAGTAATTTGTAGTTATGTGTATGTGTTTAATGTGTTGTAACTTAATAGAATGTTTCATTTAGTTTAATATAAAAACCTCTCAAGAACCAATAGTCTGATTCCTGAACTTAGAGTTGCATCTCAAACATACCACTTAAAATATAGGTTATGACTGTTGTTTAAAGTTTCCCCCTGGGATTTTTAAATAACTCAGCTTTACTGCAAGGCTGTCTCATAACAATTGGGGGCTCTATTGGGATAAAATATTTCTAATTCCTTGATTGGTTTGGAATTGGTGAATCTTAAGGTTACGAGTACAAAAAGCACTTTGAATTCAGGAGTTGGTGAGGTATTTTAGAAATGTTGAGACTGCAAGATGGTTTTGGCACTTGCTAAGACTTGTCTGGGAGCGGAAGAGATAACTCTGATCAGCTTGGAAAAAATAACCAAAAGTAAGTTAACAGAGTTGGCAGAGAAGTTAAAATTGGGGTTATCTGAGGGGGCTAAGAAACCAGATTTAATTAAAAGTATCTTAAAAGCACAGCATCTACAGTTGGAAGTGAAACCTGATACTAGTGAGTCACAGCTGCAAGTAGTGAGACTTCAGTTAGAAATGAAAATGTTTGAATTTGAACAAGCAAAGGAACTGAAAAAGCTTGAATTTTAAGCAAAGGACAGAAAAATGGCTTTTAAAAGAGAATTAGAAATTGTGAAGATATAGAGGAAGGAAAGAGAGAGAGAGAGAGAGAGAGAATTCCAAATGAAAATGTTGGCAGTTAAAAAAGAGATGTCAGTAGGTGAGGAAGGATTTATCTCCAGAGTAGAACCCATTAAGGATATGTTTAAATTTGTACAAGCTCTCCCAAAGTTTGAGGAAAAAGATATTGAAGTATTCTTTATTTCATTTGAGAGGCTACCTAAACAGATGAAAAGGCCACAGGAAAACTGGATGTTATTATTACAGTCTAAGTCGTTAGGTAGGGGACATAAGGTATATGCTTCGCTATCAGAAGAAATGTCGGTGAATTATGATGTGATGAAAAAGGCTATGTTGAGTACATATGAGTTGGTTCCTGAAGCATACAGACAGAAATTTAGGAATATGAGAAAACAGCCTGTGCAAACTTATATTAAGTTTGAAAGAGTAAAACAAAGTAACTTTGACTGGTGGATACGGGTGTTAAAAATATAAACAACTTATGCAGTTCTTAGGGAAGTAATTCTTTTGGAAGAATTTAAAGATTCAATCCCGTCAGTAGTGAGAACTCATGTGGAGGAACAGAGGGTTGATTCTGTAAGACAAGCAGCAGAGATAGTTAATGATTATGAGTTAGTTCATAGAGCTAAACCTTTTTCTCATCACCCTTTCAAATTGGAAAAGGATAAAAAGTGGGAAGATGAGAGGAAGGTATGTAGTCAGGGAAGAGAGGAGTAGTTGAAAGTTCCCAGGAAGTTTTTTTCTCAGAATAAAAAGCAAGGTGCTGAAGGTGACATTTGAAAGTTGAAGTGTTTTCATTGTAACAAAGTGGGGCACATGAAGTCAGTGTGTTGGAGATTGCAGGAAAAATCTGTTGTGATTGTTGGGGTACAGAAAAGATCTGGAAGTAAAAGTAATGTGGTTCTGAGATTCAGGCACAGGAGAAACCAATGGTTTACATACAGGTGAAACAGGGAGAATAAATAAAAGGTGAAGAAATGGAAATGTATTCACAGTTTACTCAAAATTCTGAGGAGCAGGTTTCAGAAATGTTTGAAGACTTTTTTGTGTGAAGGGAAAGTTTTTCCATGTGTACAGGATGGAGTAGGTAAAGATGTTAAAATTTTAAGAGGCATAGGGGCTGGTTAATCCTTAATATAGTGGGATAATGATATTTGTTGTTCAAAGGGAGTATTGCAGGAGAAGGTAATAATAAGTGGAGTTAATGGAGATGCTAAATCTATTCCATTGTGGAAGGTAAATTTAAAGAGCAATTGGATGACTGGTGAAGTTATAGTTGGAGTGGTGGAAAAATTGCACATTGCAGGGGTTTAATTTATTCTGGGTAATGATATAGCTGGATCGCAAATGTGGGCGATGCCTATGTTAGCTGAGCAGCCTCTATAAGTGTTTTCAGCAGAGGTGCTACAGAAGGAACATCCTGGATTGTTTCCTAATTGTGTTGCAATGAGATCAAATGTTCATTGGGAAGACCAAGATAAACAAGATAAGCAGGCAGTTCAAAGGCAAGAAGAGGGTGTCAAAATCCAATGAGCTGACACTGTATTTGATAACATTGCTCAAGAGGAAGGAATACAGGACAATTCAGCTGAAAGAAATGTTTAACTCAAAGAGGTTAGTGGAGTTACAGAAAAATGATTTGCAATAAAACAGTTATATCAGAAAGCTTATTCAGAAATAGAAGCAAAATGTATTCCAGTATGTTATTATCTTTGGGAAGGTATTTTAATGAGTAAGTGATGGTCGGATCATGTTTGTTTTTATTCTTTCACAGGATGTGGGCTTCGCTGGCTGGGCCAGCATTTATTGCCCATCCATACTTGCCCTTGAGAACCACTGCAGTCCATGTGGTGTAGGCACACCCACAGTGCTGTTAGGAAGGGAGTTCCAGGATTTTGACCCAGCAACAGTGAAGGAACGGCAATATATTTCCATGTCAGGATGGTGAGTGGCTTGGAGGGGAACTTCCAGGTGGTGGTGTTCCCACGTGTCTGCTGCCTTTGTCCTCCTAGGTGGTAGTGGTCATGAGTTTGGAAGGTGCTGTCTAAGGAGCCTTGGTGAATTCCTGCAGGGTTTCTTTTAGATGGTACACACTGCTGCTACTGTGCATTGGTGGTGGAGGGAGTGAATGTTTGTGGGTGTGGTGCCAATCAAGTGGGCTGCTTTGTCCTGGACGGCGTTCAGCTTCAGTGTTGTAGGAGCTGCATTCATCCAGGCAAATGGGGAGTATTCCATCACATTCCTGACTTGTCTCTTGTAGATGGTGGACAGGCTTTGGGGAGTCAGGAGGCGAGTTATCATCGCAGGATTCCTAGCATCTGACCTGCTCTTGCAGCCGCAGTATTTATATGGCTAGTCCAGTTCAGTTTCTAGACAATTGTAGCCCCCAGGATGTTGATAGTGGGGGATTCAGTGATGGTAATGCCATTGAACATCAAGGGGTGATGGTTGCATTCTCTCTTGTTGGAGATGGTCATTGCCTGATGCTTGTGTGGTGCAAATGTTATTCGGAACTTGTCAGCCCAAGCCTGGATATTGTCCAGGCCTTGCTGCTTTTGGACATGGACTGTTTCAGTATACGAGGAGTCGTGAATGGTGCTGAACATTGTGCAACCATCAGCGAACATCCCTACTTCTGACCTTATGATGGAAGGGTGGTCATTGACGAAGCAGCTGAAGATGGTTGGGCCTAGGACACTAACCTGAGGAACTCCTGCAGTGATGTCCTGAACTGAGATGACTGACCTCCAACAACCACAACCATCTTCCTTTGTGCTAGGTATGACTCCAACCAGCCAAGAGTTTTCCCCTGATTTCCATTGATCCAGTTTTGCTAGGGGTCCTTGATGCCGCACTACGTCAAATGCTGCCTTGATGTCAAGGGCAGTCACTCTCACCTCACCTCGGGAGTTCAGCTCTTTTGTCCATGTTTGAACCAAGGCTGTAATGAGGTCAGGAGCTGAGTGGCTCTGGCAGAACCCAAACTAGGCATCAGTGAGCAGGTTATTGCTAAGCAAGTGCCGTTTGATAGCACTATTGATTACCCCTTCCATTACTTTGCTGATGATCGAGATTAGACTGATGGAGTGGTAATTGGCTGGGTTGGATTTGTCCTGCTTTTTGTGTACACGACATAGCTGGGCAATTTTTACATAGCCGGGTAGATGCCATTGTTGTAGCTGAACTGGAACAGCTTGGCTAGGAGCGCGGCAAGTTCTGGAGCACAAATCTTCAGTACTATTGCCGGAATGATGTCAGGTCCCATAGCCTTTGCAGTATCCAGTGCCTTCAGCTGTTTCTTGATATTGCATGGTGCGAATCGAATTGGCTGAAAACTGGCATCTGTGATGCTGGAGACCTCCGGAGGAGGCTGAGATGGATCATCCACTCAGCACTTCAGGCCTAAGATTGTTGTGAATACTTCAGCCTTATCTTTTGCACTGATGTGCTGGTCTCTTCCATCATTGAGGATGGGGATATTTGTGGAGCCTCCTCCTCCTCCCGTGAGTTGTTTAATTGTCCACCACCATTCAGATCTGGATGTGGCAGGACCACAGAGCTGAGATCTGATCCTATGTCTGTGGGATTGCTTAGCTCTGTCTATCACTTGCTGCTTATGCTGTTTGGCATGCAAGTAGTCCTGTGTTATAGATTCACCAGGTTGACGTCTCATTTTTAGGAATGCCTGGTGCTGCTCCCTTTGTTGAGCCAGGGTTGACCCCCTGGCTTGATGGTAATGGTAGAGTGGGGGATATGCCAGGCCATGAGGTTACAGATTGTGTTTGAGTACAATTCTGCTGCTGCTGATGGCCCACAGCGCCTCATGGATGCCCAGTCTTGACTTGATATATCTGTTCAAAATCATTTAGCACAATGGTAGTGCCGCACAGTACAATGGATGGTATCCTCAATGTGAAGGCAGGACTTCGTCTCCACAATGACTGTGCAGTGATCACTCCTACCGATACTCTCATGGACAGATGCATCTGCGGCAGGCAGGTTGGTGAGGATGAGGTCAAGTATGTTTTTCCCTCTTGTTCGTTCCCTCACCACCTGTCGCAGACCCAGTCTAGCAGCTATGTCCTTTAGGACTTGGCCAGCTCGGTCAGTAGTGGTGCTACCGAGCCACTTTTGGTGATAGACTTTGAAGTCTCCCACCCAGAGTACATTCTGCACCCAACCCCAAATGATGTTCAACATGAAGGAGCACTGAGCAGCTGAGGGAGGGTGGTATGTGGTGATCAGCAGGAGGTTTCCTTGCCCATGTTTGACCTGATGAGACTTCATGTATTCCAGAGTCGATGTTGGGGACTCCCTGAGCAGCTCCTTCCTGACTGTATACCACTGTGCCACCAGCAGTGGGACAGGACATATCCAGGGATAGTGATGGTGGTGTCTGGGTCATTATCTGTAAGGTATGATTTTGTCAGGATGACTATGTCAGGCTGTTGCTTGACTAGTCTGTGAGACAGCTCTCCCAATTTTGGCACTAGCCCCCAGATGTTAGTAAGGAGGATTTTGCAGGGTCGACAGGGCTGCCATTGCCATTGTCATTTCCAGTGCCTAGGTCGATACTGGGTGGTCAGTATCTGGCTTTATTCCTTTTTGTATCCTAGTAGCGGTTTTGTTACAACTGAGTGGCTTACTAGGACATTTCAGGGGGCATTTTGGAATCAACCACATTGCTGTGGGTCTGGACCAGGTAGGGAAGACAGATTTCCTTCCCGAAAGGGCATTAGGGAACCAGATGGGTTTTTACAACAATAGACAATGATTTCATGCTCATCATTGGACTTTTAATTCCATGCCATCTGCCATGTAGGGATTCGAACCCGGGTCCCCAGTGCATTACCCTTGGTCTCTGGAATACTAGTCCAGCGACAATACCACTACACCATCATCTCCCCTATGTCTCAGCAAATGAAAGCTGGAGGAAGCTGCATCAGATTGTTACCCCATTAGGGTATAGAAATTCCAATGGGGGGACATTTAGGAATTAGAAAAACACAGGAAAAGACACAGAGGTATTTTTTTGGCCAGGATTGCGTAGTCAAATTCTGTAGAACCTGTTATACATGTCAAATAACAGGAAAACCACAAGCAATTGTTAAGATGGCACCTTTAATCCCAATACCAGCATTTGAAGAATCTTCTGCCAGGGTCATGATTGATTGTGTAGGCCCCTCCCTAAGACTAAAAGCGGAAATCAGTATTTATTGACAATAATGGATTTGTCTACCAGGTTTCCTGAAGTGATACCTTTAAAAATTATTACAAATAAGAAGATTGTGGAGGAGTTAATTACATTTTTTACAAGGTATAATTTACCTAAAGAAATACAATCAGATCAGGGGTCAAATTTCATGTCATAGCTGTTTAAGGAAGTAATGAACAGTTTGGGGACAAAATAGTTTAAGTCAACAGCTTATCATCCGGAGTCACAAGGAGCTTTGGAAAGATGGCATCAAACTTTAAAATCTATGATAAGAGCATGTTGTCAGAATTATGCACAGGACTGGGATACAGGAATTCCCTTTTTGTTATTTGCTATTATAGACGCTCCTAATGCATCAACTGGTTTTAGCTCTTTTGAACTAGTTTTTGGTCATGAGGTAAGGGGACCACTGAAATTGATTTATGAGAAATTGGTGGGTCAAAATTCAGAAACCATTCTCCTGGATTATGTATAAAATTTCATGGAAAGATTGAACAGAGCATGTGAGTTAGCTAGGGAACATTTAAAGACCTCACAGCAAGTGATGAAAGTGAAAGCAAGAAAGCTAAAACTCTCAGTTTTGTTTTGGGGGATAAAGTTTTAGTTTTGTTACCAGTATTAGGTGATTCATTCAATGCGAGATTTAGTGGGCCTTACGGGATTAAAAAGAAATTGAGTGAAGTGAATTATTTAATAAATACTCCAGATAGAAAAAAGAAACAGAGGGTGTGTCATGTAAATGTGTTTTAAAAGCACTTTGACAGGGAAGAGGAACAAAAAGAGGTGTTAGTGATGGTAGATGATGAGAAAGAGGTAGAAGTGCAGGACTCTGAAATTAATTTTACTCTAATAAAATTGGGTAATAAGGGGGTGCTTGAAAATGTAAATTAAATATTGAGTCACCTTCCAAGCACGTGCCAAAGTGATTTGGAAAAGCTACTGCAGTCACACAAACCCATTTGTGGAAATAATTTGGGAAAGACACATTCAGCTTTACATGATGTATGTATGGAAATATCATCTTCAATAAAGCAACAACCTTATGGATTAAATCTGGCAAAGTTATCACAAGTACAAAAAGAAATTGATCTCATGCTTCAAAATGATACCATTGAGTCTAGCTGCAGTAACTGGAGTTCGCCTATTGTACTGGTACCAAAACCAGATGGAACACAAAGACTGTGTGTGGTCCATCGAAAGGTGAATGCGGTGACATAAGTGGATTCATATCCCATACTACCATTGGAAGATTGTATTGAGAAAGTGGGACAATCAAAATTTATCACAAAGATTGACTTGCTAAAAGGATATTGGCAGGTATCTTTGTTAGAGAGAGCAAAGGAGATATCAGCTTTTGTAACGCCAGGTGGACTATATCAGTTTCAAGTCATGCCATTTGGTATGAAGAATGCATCTGCGACATTTCAAAGACTGACAAGAGAAGTAATTGTGGGTCAAAGCAATTGCGCCGTTTATATTAATGATCTAATTGTTTTCAGTCAGTGGAAGGAGCATTTACAGCATCTGGAAGAATTAGCTACTCGACTACAAGAATCTAATTTGGTGATGAACTTGGCTAAAAGTGAATTTGCAAAAGCACAAGTTATGTATCTAGGTCATACCTTTGGATATGGTAAGGTGGCTCCGGGAGATGCAAAAGTCAAGGCTATCATGGATTTCCCAGTGCCTACAACAAAATGAGAAGTTTTGAGATTTCTGGGCATGAATGGGTTTTACCGGAAATTTGTACCAAATTTTAGCCAAGTGGTTGTTCCACTGACTGAACTATTAGAAAAGAACAAGAAGTTTCAATGGACACAGGAGGGTCAGGAGTTATTCGATAGTTTGAAAACTGTATTAGCTACGACACCAGTTTTGGCAGTGCCCAATTATGCCAAGCAATTCAAGTTGGCCATTGATGCAAGCGATATAGGCATTGGGGCTGTACTGTTACAAGAAGATGACACTGGAATTGAAAAATTGATGGGGTATTTTTCACTAAAGCTGAATGTACAACAGAGAAGATATTCAATGATCTAAAAAGAGACTTGAGTTTGTTGATAGCATTGCAGCATTTTGAAATTTATGTTGCAAACAATTCATTAGAAACAATTGTTTATACAGACCATAATCCTTTGAAGTCTTTGGACAAATTTTGAGACATTCTGTTTGCAGATTATATATATATATTATGTTAATGCATGCATCTGGTAATGTAATAGTGTGAGATGGGTTATTAAAATGAAGCCATCTTTTAGAATTATGACGATTCATTTTTCGATAGGGAGGGGGATGTCAGGAAGCTGTGAATTTATATAATATTATTGGAAAATATTTTTCTTTTAAACTAGAGGTTTAGTCTGTGGGTGTGTCTTAATTGGATTAAAACCAGCTAGTCTGGGAGCTTTGATGTGTACTAGTTTTGAGATGTAAAAGAGTTAGTGTGCATTTGCATTTTTTAAATAGAGCATACAAGAAGGCGAGTGAAATCTGGCACCCAGCCAGCAGAAACCAAGCAATATGTTTATAGTACTAATAAAATTGGTACTACGAAAGTGGTTTTATTGTTAGAAGAGGCTGGTGATATAATGAGAATTTACATTCAATGAGCTGTGCTAGGTATAAGGATAGTAGTTTTGTGTGTGGGAGGCAGAGGCAATATAAGATCAAAGCAGTTGCAAGCCGACAACTGTCTCCACAAAAACCAAAGTGAAAGGAACCTAATTTTGAATTCATAAAGTGAAAATGCTTTGCCTGGTGTCTGGTTAAGCCTATGGGTTGCTGTTGCCTTAATGGAGATTAGTCTGGGAATGTGTTAAAAGTGATGATAGCAGTAATTTGTAGCTATGTGAATGTGTTTACTGTGTTGTAACTTAATAAAATGTTTCATTTATTTGAATATAAAAACCTCTCGAGAATTGATGGTCTGATTCCTGAATTTAGAGTCGCATCTCAAACATACCACATAAAATATAAGTTATGACAGTTGGTTAAAGTTTCCCTCTGGGATTTTTAAATAACTCAGCTTTACCAAAAGGCTGTTTCATAACAATATTGTGTCTACTGCACCTCCTGTTGGCCAGAAGTTCTCTAAGGTGAGACTTCCTCCTGAATGAGGGTTGGAGATACCGCCTGCAGCCACTTAATGCTCATTCGAGTGTGAAATGGATGCGGGGGTTTGTTGCCTACTGACTCTTCAGATGGCAGGAAAGGAAACCCCACAATTTGAAATATTCAGGCCAGAGTGTTTTTTTTTAAATAAAGTCTGTAATAGACACCTAAGACTTTATTTTATCTCAGCATGAGTCCAGAGGTGTGCCCATGATGGATACTGGGTGAGTTGGCATGGAGGGTGTATGGGCAAAGGGTGGTGGGTGTAGGCCATGGGTTGGAATGAACTGGCACCAAGTTGGTATAGGTGCTATTAAGGGCCATGGAGGGTAGGGTAGACGGCATGTGTTGGCTTGGATGGGGCATGAGGAGTGTGTGGGGGCATTGATGGTGTGTGAGGGTGAGTGCTGGAGGGCTGTTTGATGTTTTATTGTTTTTTTTTAAATTATGGGCAAAGTGCCGGCACACTGAGGCAGGCCTTCCACCCAGCCGCACCCGGCAGCCTCCGCGCTGTTCCCTCAGTCACCTGGCATGACTCCCATTTTCACCCGCCAACCCCCCCCGATTCCCTCCGGCCGAAAGTCCGATGCCAGGGCCACTTTCTTAGAAGTACAATTTGTGGAGCCAAGAATCCTCCCTTCTCTGTGTGCCCGACGCAAGAGCAAAAGTCAGGCCAAAGACTTGTATTTATGTAACAGCTGTCATGACATAAAGCACTTCACAGCCAATGAATTACTTCTGAAGTATCGCTCGTGTTGTAATGTAGGAAACGCAGCAGCCAATTTGTGCACAGCAAGCTCCCATAGCAGTGATGGAATAATGACCATATATTCTGGGCGGAATTTTCCCATCCTGCCCGTGGCGGGTTTCATGGTGGGCAGGAGCGGAGAATCCAGCGGCAGGCAAAAAGTCAGAAATCTGCCGGCATAAAAATAGGTTGCAGTTCTCCTGACGGTGTGTTCATGGTGGGTTGGTTATCCCGCCGGCTAGTGCCGCGAACGCCATTTGCATTCGTTAACCTGCCATGAGTGCTCACTAAAACAGCTGCTCACTGGAGTCTTACCCGGTCTTCCAATCTTGCGACGTGCTAGCGAGTTCAAACCCGTTTGTAAAAGGGGTGGCGGGTGCAAGTCGGACCTCAGTTCGCTGGTAATTTCGAGGTGAGTGGGACATACGTAGCCGACCTGCCATACTGCTGCATCAGCCTTGTTGCGATGAAGGCCACTCTGCTGGGGCTGTAAGGTTGGTCTGCTCCTGCTCTTTGCCTACATTGTCCCGAGGAACACCACTGGGCTGTGGTACTCATCCAGGCCTCCACTTTCAGAAATGCTTCAACCGGGCGTGGGCTGTGAGGCGAGGGTGGGGTTGATGAACATGGTGGGGGCATTGGGCAGGGAAGGCTGTGTATGGAAGTCAGAGGGAAGGATGAACACGAGAGGGGGCCTTTCTGGGGTTGCTTTCTAACCTTTTGTTGCCGCAGGATTGAGCAGGAATCTGCTTAGAAAAAAAGGAGGAAGACCTCCTTGTGATGAAAACCACAGAAAACCAATGGCTTCATTAGCACTGTTAAAGAGCTACTCAGAACTCAGTGGCTTCACATCACAGTTGCTGCATCTCAAGGGTAACACACAGGAATGTAGAATTTGGGAATGCAGGCAATAGTGAAGGAGGCACAGCTGTATCATATATGGCATTCGATCAATGAAGACCTGTCATGTGTCACCAGCTGTGACACTCCTAACAGGCCAAAGGGCATCCATTCATTGACTATGATCAACTGATTGGTCATTAATATGTCACATCAGAGATAGGAGCACAGAGCTAGGTTGGGTCACTCATCTCTACTGAACTTCAGCATCCCACGCGGGGCTCAAGATGTTACATATTTGCGATGCCATCATGGTCACCTCGGTGTGTGCGCTAGTGTCTCAGTGACAAGGGACATCAACCACCATGCAAGTAGGGCTGGGAAAACCATGGACCCTTACAGCTTCCAAATGTGTCATCTTCTCAGGTTCACTTTCTTTCAGAGGGAAGACAAGAGCACATAAAGACCCCGGGCTCAATGCTGCCTTTGTCAGGGTCCTAATGCAATGGAGGAAGTGAAGGAGGGAGAGGCGATTCCGCGTGCAGCTCCAGCAGGAGGGACATGGTCAAGCAGAGCCAGAGTCTCCTATTTACAAATGAGTGAGAGGCAATGCTGTGCATGTCTGCGCTTGTTCTGAGCTCTGGCACATCACACATGCATCATTCTTCCTGAAGACCTGACACCACATCGGATGGACCACCCGGCATCGACCTAGGTACCGGAAATGACAACGGCAATCTCAGCCCTGTCAACACTGCAAAGTCCTCCTTACTAACATCTGGGGGCTAGTGCCAAAATTGAGAGAGCTGTCTCACAGACTAGTCAAGCAACAGCCTGACATAGTCATCCTCACGAAATCATACCTTACAGATAATGTCCCAGACACCACCATCACCATCCCTGGGTATGTCCTGTCCCACTGGCAGGACAGGCCCAGCAGAGGTGGCAACGCAGTGATATACAGTCGGGAGGGAGTTGCCTTGGGAGTCCTCAACATCGACTCCGGACCCCACAAAGTCTCATCAAGTCAAACATGGGCAAGGAAACCTCCTGCTGATTACCACGTACCGCCCTCCCTCAGCTGATGAATCAGTGCTCCTCCATATTGAACACCACTTGGAGGAAGCACTGAGGGTGGTGAGGGCACAGAATGTACTCTGGGTGGGGGACTTCAATGTCCATCACCAACAGTGGCTCGGTAGCACCACTACTGACCGAGCTGGCCAAGTCCTAAAGGACATAGCTGCTAGACTGGGTCTGCGGCAGGTGGTGAGGGAACCAACAAGAGGGAAAAACATACTTGACCTCATCCTCACTGACCTGCCTGCCGCAGATGCGTCTGTCCATGACGGTATCAGTCGGAGTGACCACTGCACAGTCCTTGTGGAGACGAAGTCCCGCCTTCACATTGAGGATACCCTTCATCATGTTGTGTGGCACTACCACCGTGCTAAATAGGATAGATTTCAAACACATCTAGCAGCTCAAGACTGGGTATCCATGAGGCGCTGTGGGCCATCAGCAGCAGCAGAATTGTACTTGAACACAATCTGTAACCTCATGGCCCAGCATATCCCCCACTCTACCATTACCACCAAGCCAGGGGATAAAAACAAAAACAAAAAATGCTGGAAAAACTCAGCAGGTCTCACAGCATCTGTGGCGAGAGAAACAGAGTTGATGTTTTGAGTCTGTTTGACCCTTCTTCAGAGCACAGAGGATCAACCCTGGTTTAATGAAGAATGCAGGAGGGCATGCCAGGAGCAGTACCAGGCATACTTAAAAAAAGCTGTGGTGTTAACCTGGTGAAGCTATAACACAGGACTACTTGCGTGCCAAACAGCGTAAGCAGCAATTGATAGACAGAACTAAGCAATTCCACAACCAATGGATCAGATCTAAGCTCTGCAGTTCTGCCACATCCAGTCATGAACGGTGATGAACTATTAAACAGCTCTCTAGAGGAGGAAGCTCCACAAATATCCCCATCCTCAATGATGGAGGAGCCCAGCACATCAGTGCAAAAGATAAGTCTGAAGCATTTGCAACAATCTTCAGCCAGAAGTGCTGAGTGGATGATCCATCTCAGCCTCCTCCAGAGGTCCCCAGCATTACAGATGCCAGTCTTCAGCCAATTCAATTCACTCCACGTGATATCAAGAAATGGCTGAAGGCACTGGATACTGCAAAGGCTATGGGCCCTGACAATATTCCGGCAATAGTACTGAAGACTTGTGCTCCAGAACTTGCCGCACTCCTAGCCAAGCTGTTCCAGTTCAGCTACAACACTGGCATCTACCCAGCTATGTGGGAAATTGCCCAGGTATGTTCTGTACACAAAAAGCATGACAAATCCAACGCGGCCGATTACTGCCCTTTCAGTCTACTCTTGATCATCAGCAAAGTGATGGAAGGGGTCATCAACAGTGCTATCAAGTGGCACCTGCTTAGCAATGACCTGCTTACTAACGCCCAGTTTGGGTTCCGCCAGGGCCACTCAGCTCCTGACCTCATTACAGTCTTGGTTCACACATGGATAAAAGAGCTGAACTCCCGAGGTGAGGTGAGAGTGACTACCCTTGACATATGGGCCGCTTTTGCCTGAGTGTGGCATCAAGGAGCCCTATCAAAACTGGAGTCAATGGGAATCAGGAGGAAAACTCTCTGCTGGTTGGAGTCATACCTAGCACAAAGGAAGATGGTTGTGGTTATTGGAGGTCTGTCATCCCAGCTCCAGGACATCACTGCAGGAGTTCCTCAGGGTCGTGTCCTCGGCCCAACCATCTTCAGCTTCTTCATCAATGACCTCCCTTCCATCATAAGGTCAGAAGTGGGGATGTTCGCTGATGATTGCACAATGTTCAGCACCATTCGCAACTTCTCAGATACTGAAGCAGCCCATGTCCAAATGCAGTAAGACCTGGACAATATCCAGACTTGGGCTGACAAATGGCAAGTAACATTCACGCCACACAAGTGTCAGGCAATGATTATCTCCAACAAGAGAGAATCCAACCATTGTCCCCTGATGTTCAGTCGCATTACCATCACTGAATCCCCCACTATCAACATCCTGGGGGTTACCATTGACCAGAAACTGGACTAGCCGTATAAATACTGTGGCTACAAGAGCAGGTCAAAGGTTTGTAATCCTTAGACGAGTAACTCACCTCCTGACTCCCCAAAGCCTGTCCACCATCTACAAGGCCCAAGTTAAATGTGTGATGGAATACTCCCCACTTGCCTAGATGAGTGCAGCTCCCCCAACGCTCAAGAAGCTTGATACCGTCCAGAACAAAGCAGCCCACTTGATTGGCAACACATCCACAAACATTCACTCCCTCCACCGCTCACGCACAGTAGCAGCAGTGTGTACCATCTATAAGATGCACAGCAGCGACTCACCAAGGCTCCTTCGACAGCACCTTCCAAACCCACGACCACCACCATCTAGAAGATCAAGGGCAGCAGATGCATGGGAACACCACCACCTGGAAGTTCGCCTCCAAGTCACTCCCATCCTGACTTGGAAATATATCCCTGTTCCTTCACTGTTGCTGGGTAAAAATCCTGGAACTCCCTCCATAACAGCACTGTGGATGTACATACACCACATGGAATGCAGCATTTTAGGAAGGCAGCTCACCACTACCTTCTCAAGGGCAACTAGGGATGGGCAATAAATGCTGTTCCAGCCAGCGATGCCCACATCCCATGCTGAGTAAAAAAAGAATAAGATTTGGAGGATATCCCCTGCCAGTGGCTTTGAAGGTGACCACAGCGCTCAAGTTCATGTCCTCTGGGTCTTTCCAAGGATTAAGAGGTGACCTGTACAGCATCTCTCAGTCTGCAACACATCGATGCATAAAGGAAGTCATGGATGGCCTTTACAGGAAGACCCATCATTAGTTTAGGTTTGCTCTGGATGAAGGCAGCCAGGCTGCGAGAATCACTGGCTTCGCTGCCAACTCAGGCTTCCTAAGAGTGCAGGGTGCAATAGACTGCACCATTGTGGCTATACAGGCTCCATGACAGCAGCCCCTAATGTATCATTCCATCAATGTACAACTGGTGTCTGATCACCAGAAGCAAATACTGCATGTTTGTGCACGGTACCCATGGAGTTTCCATGATTCCTACATCCTGAGTCACTCCCAGGTGCCTAAGATTTTCAAGGGGCCATTATGTCTGCAGTGATGGCTGCTTGGGGATAAGGGGCACCTTAGATGCTTGGACCACTCAGGCGACTCGCTCCAATACACTCCTGACAGGGTTTCCCGCATCATCACACTGTGTTGCGCCCTTCACAGTCTGGCAATGCAAAGAGGTGACCCCCTGCCAGAGGATGACCTGGAGGAGGATGAGAGCTCATCGGAAGATCTGGAGGCCCAGGAACCTCACGAGGTTGCTGAGGGTCAGTATGAGCGCGATCACAACATGGAGGAAGGAAGAAATGGGAGACGTTTCCGTGATACGTTAATTGCTGACAGGCTCCAGGAGAGTATAGATAAGTGCAGGAATATGGCCACACCTCCCCTAGCCCATAGTGCCATTTCCTTTCAACTCAGGGGACATCCAACCACTTGCAGCAAGAACGAGTCCTGATTCACACTTGCATGTTCTGACCTCATGAATTGCCAGGCCATGATCTTTGCTTTGGTGTGTGGGGTCCTGTGAGTGAGCTCATTCTGGGAACTGAGAGTCCGCTCAGGAACAAGAGCGATGCGAGAGGAGACTTGAAGCCTTCGCTGTCATCTAATGATGTAAACACTGCTGTGACTGAGATGTGGACATGCCGAGGGATCTCCTCCTCCTGTGCATGTCTTTTCTTCTGTCACTACCACTGAGGAGACACATATGCCGAAATGCCGCTAGATTATCAACGCTGATGAGCTGCCCTCACTCAATGATGTTCTTTGAGGAAGAAGGGTGAGAAACGCTTACATCAAACACTTCTAATGAAGATTTAAACACATCTCCCTGACATCAAACAAGAGTGCGGAGACTTGTTCAACTGAGGTTGACATCACAAGGATGTGGATCTCACAGTGGGACACTATCACTGAGTGGGAGGAAGGCTAAACCTCGAAATAAGAGGATTCCAAAGTATAAAATCACACCTTTAGTTGACAGGAACATTCACATAACCATCAAATGTATTCACAAAGGTGCAATTTATTTACATATCTAGCACACCCGTGACCCAAAAGTGACATAAATCTTTACTAACTTTCCTAGCTCTAGCGCTACCTGGGTGCAACCCCGAAATCCACAGCAGAGTTGGAGGCAGCCCGCTGACTGCTACGTCCTGATGGTCCACAATGACCTTCATAAATGTCCTCTGGTGACCCGAGGCCTGGAGGGCCCCGGCCTGATAAGGGGCACCTGCTCAGGGGCAGAAGCACTCACAGTGGCCTGAGATGCTGAAGTGGATGGCATCACAGGCAGAGGAGGCTGTGAACGGTTACGCGTCCTTAGAGTGTCCTGAGAGGAGCCCCCCGGGGTGTCCAGCTAACGCTCATCCTCCCTGTGGGTGGCCTGACTCCTGCAGGAGGTGGTGCATCTGGAGAGGGGTCAAGGTGCCTCGTCCCCATGTCGCCTACATCCTAATGGTGCCCACCAGAGTGTGTGACCATGGAGTGCGGGGCCGAGCGCAAATCCAGCAAGACCTGCTGGACCATGGTGTTCACCAGCCTTTCCATGGTGACCTCGAGGTTCTCGCAGGTTGGAGCCAGGACATCAGACAGAGAGCAGACGGACTCCTTCATTCACTCTAGTCTGTGGAGTGACTGTCCAATCTCTGCTTGATGTTCCTTTGCCTGTCGTTGCATCTCCAGCATCTTCAGATTTGGCAGCTGCTTCCAGAAGCTCAGACTGAACATGTGGCAGATCTTTAGCAGCCCTCTGAGTGCGGGAGACCTGGGCTGTCCCTGTGTCCGGTGCTGCAGAGACGTGTCAGTGAGGTGTTCCTCAGAAAGTAAGGCTGAGCCTAATCTACATCTGTATCCCACCGATGTGTGTGTCTCTGAGCTGGTGGAGGGTGTGTGTGAGAGCCGTGAGGGATCCTCCGGAGCCTCCTCTTCGGATGAAGTCTGGGGGCTCGGACTGGCGCTGGACTGGCTTAGGGGCCTCGATCTGCTGGTGCCTGGAAAATCGAAAATAGAGTTTCAGTTAATGAGCGTGAGCTAGATAAGAGCTCGATAAGACTGCACGTGACTCACTGTGAATGTCAGGATTTGATGAAGTGATGGAGCTGTGATCCATATTAGGTTGGTGGGAGAGGCCAATCTCCCCTTCCCCACAGGAGCGATCCCTGTCCTCCCCGGCCAGCTCGACTGCAGCCTTCTCGAACTCACTGAGGGCAATGGTGTCGGCTGTCCCTCCCCAGGTCTGTGCTCTCTCGTGCCTGTTATGTGCCAGCTTGGCCTTTATGAAGAAGAAAGAAAGGCAGGTGATGAGAAGGGGTGGAGCAGAGGTTGGGTGAGATGCATGTCCCCCTGTGTGTGTGGTGAGCCCTCCCCAGAAGGGCCAGAGGATGGAGTGTGAGAAACATGATAGATGGGATGGTGGTGATGTGAAGGTCTTGGTGAGAGAATGAGTTGTTGATATGTGTCTCCCGCTAATAGTTGTCTGAGATCCCTGAAGAGAGTAGCTGTTTGAGTCCATGATGCCCTGATGAGAGTTTGATATTGGAGGGTGTTGAAGGATGACTTACCCTGGTGGAGCGGATGAGATCATTCATTGTCTTCCTGCACTGGGTGGTATTTCAGACGCGCTTGCTCTGCGACAGCCTCCCAGGCCAGAGAGGTGAGGCTGCTGTACTTCCTGCAGCCATCCCTGGGATAGAGCACTTGCCGACGCTGCTTTGATCAAGACCTGGAGGGCCTGGTGCATGAAGCAGGGTCCTGCTGCCTTCTTGAAGCTCCAGGCCTCATCCTCTTGGCTGCCAGGCATCTCTGCTGGGCTGGAGAGAGTGAGGTTGTGTTTTGGAATGGTGCCCTGACCTTTGAACCCACCAGCTGTCGGTGGCTGCATGAATCAACTCCCGACCCACCAGGTGATTTGGACCGATAAGCGCCTTTGCATCATTAGCAAGGCTCCGAGTGTGGAATGAGGTATGAGTTCCTGCGATTCTGGGCAGCCAATGAATGCTGTCGGAACCGCCCGCCATCACACTCAGTCTCATTATTGCAAAATTCCGCCCTCTGGCTTTAGGGTTGTTGGTTAAGGGATAAATCGAAGATACTGGAGAGATCTCCACTGGCCAATAGGACCCTGGGTTATTGTGTCACTCAGCAATATAACATTCTCTCAATACTGCGTCAGGGGTATCACCCTAGACTTTGTGCTCAAGCCTCTGTGGTGGGGTGACACCTTTGCAGGAGTGAAGTGTGTACTCCCTATCAGTTGAGCAGATATTTAGCCTGAAGTATGTCAGTGATGGGTTTTCATGCACCAGGTGTCCAGTTGACGAACAATAAAAATAGATTCAGTCACACACTTCAGTTATTTCCTTGTGCTGTTGTTGAGCAGGGAAGATTGGGATGTGCTTGGGTATTCGAACACATAACACACAAAATGCTGCTCTTTGCCCCAGCAGCTGACAAGACATCTGATGAGGAAAATAACTGCTGGGTTATTGATTTTCATAAATTTATAAGACAAAGAAGCAGGAGGAGGCCATTTGGCATCTGGAGCCTGCTCCACCATTCAGTAAGTTCATGGCTGATCTGACTGTGGCCTCAACTCCATTTTCTTAGCTGCCCTCCCCCCTGCTATAACCCTTAGATCAAGAATCGGTCTGATTCAGTCTCAGTCATTAGGATTTAGATGATGAGACAATGGTTTAAAAGGGGATAATATGGGAAGGTAATGTTCAGGTAGTAGGTCAGCCATGATTTTATCGAGTGCTGTAGCTGGTCTGAAGGGCTGAATGGTCTACTCCTGTTCTTATTTCTTATGTTCTCTTTTCCCAGAGAGTGTTGAGCCTCTGGGATGTGTTGCTGCTACAGTGTGAGCTGATTCTCTGCATCACTTCCAAAAGAGGACTGGTTCTAGATTGGGGCAGGGATTACATCATCGTATAGAATGTTAGAACACTGAAACAGGCTATTTGGCCCAACCAATCCATGTTGGCATTTATGCTCCCTCGACCCTCCTCCCATGCTTCCTCATTTAAGACTTTCAGGACAACCCTCTATTCCTTTCCCCCTCATATACCTATACAGCTTCCCTTCAAATGCACCTATGCCATTCACCTCAGCTATACCTGTGGTCACAGTTCCACATTGCCACTATTCTCTGGAAGCAATCACTCTGCGTCTACTCTGTTATAAATTAAAGGAGCTGTTAGGTCACCTCTTAGCCTTATCTTTCATAGAGAACAGAGATCCTGCTTGTTCATCCTTTCCTGATGGGTATAACCACACATTTCTGGTATGTTCCTTGTAAATCCATGGAAGGTAAGTGTCTTTATAGAGATAGTCGACCCTGGCAAAGTCCTGGACTGCTAGCGATTGCTTGATGGGGAGGTGGGGGATGGAGGGGATTTCCCCAGAGTATTTTCTCCCTTTATGGGCCCTAGGATTTTTGCCTGGGCCAGGTGGCTGTGGGGGAATGGCTGGGGGAAGGGGTGAGCTGAGGTGGAGAGGGACGGTGTCGGAAAGAATCAGGTCATGGTGCACAGATTGGTCTGGGCAGCTTCGATGGACCAGCTACCCTTTCTCTGCTCGTCAATTTCTTATGTTCCGTATTCCCTGACAAGGTTAAAGGGTGATCAAATTGAGACTTTCAAAACTTCACTACTGCAGACACATCTCACAATGGCTACCAGCTGCTGTTATGTTTTAACGATAGGGTCGCTTTGCTCATGAATCAGTTTCACGCTTATCTGTCAGCAGATGAGTCGATTACAATATACAGCAGGCGCAGAGACCAAGATGAAATGAAGCACATACTATTTATTTACATAAATAACAGAGCATTAACATGATGTGTGCTTCTCCAACCAGACCCCACTCTAGACTAACATTAACATGGTAGCCCGCGCTACACAACTATTGGGTCTTACAGTCACGTGGTCAATCTGCTCACAGTCTCTTAAAGGTGTATTACACCTCAGATTACCACAACTACGGAACTCAAAACAATTAACTAAATGAAGGTGTAAAACAAAAGAAAGAATGGTCCAATGTTATATCTCATCTGCGTAATGAACAAACTCTAATGACCATTAAAGTTTGAATCTTGATCACATAAAGATCCTAATTTGATGATTGATTGTTGTTCTCCTCTATTTTTTCTATTTTTTTTGTATTTTGCTTCAAATAGTCGCTTGTAAAACTTGCCTCAATTTGGTCCTGGGCCGTAACTAAAATTGATTTTTATATAAATAAATGTTTGAATTGAAATTAAACATAAAACGATACAGGGATTTGATATAAGTGTTTCCCCCTGGCGGCAAAATCCAGATCAATAAAGGTAAATTCTTCAAATCAGAGCTGGTCTACTTGGGAATAATGTGAAGAAGCATTGTATCAAACAAAGTTTACTGGAAATTGGAACCTGGTCCCAAAAGGCTGTGGGTGATTCAGGCTCCAGAAGGAAAGAACAATAAAAACCGGGAAGTAAGAATACTGGTCCGAACTGATCTTAAACACCTTAAAATGGAACACCAGTAAAAACTGGGAAATAAGAGTACTGATCCGAACTGTTTTCCCCTCTGGCAGGGGTGGGGGTGTCTACTGAAAACGCTCAAGTAGAAAAGAAAGCCAGGTGGGGTATAACGGGCTCCGACCCACTATAACTCATTGCATTCATGCCAAAAACCAATGACACCCTATATTTTTCTTTCTTTATTTATTCACAGAATGTGGGCATCATTTATTGCCTACCCCTAATTGCCCTTAAGCTGCTGGTGAGCCACATTCCTGAGCTGCTGCAGCCTACGTAGTGTAGATACACCCATAATGCTGTTAGGGTGGGATTTCCAGGATTTTAACCAAATAAAAATGAGGGCATGATGGCATATTTCAAGTGAGGATGGAGTGTGACTTAGGAACTTGCAGGTGGTGGTGTTGCTAAGCACCTGTTGTCCTTGTCCTTCTAAGAATGGGCAACTTAAATTTGGGAAGTTTTGTGTATTTGGCTGAAAAGTCTTTTTATTTGTTGTTGCGATGAGGGCTACCCTGGTAATGTTACATTTATTGCCCATCCCTTGTTGGCCTGAGAAGATTGTGGTGCAAGGGCTTCCCCTTGAATCCCTGCAATCCTTGCAGTTTTGGTGCACCCATGATGTCAATAAGTAGGGAATTCTAGGATATTAGCCCAGTAACAATGAAGGAATCATAGGAAAGCTGAATATAACAGGATGGTGGTTGATTTGGAGATGAGTTTGAGGGTGTTGATGCTCTCATGATTATGCTGCTCTTGTCCTTCCTGATAGTAGAGGTCAAAGGAACAGTGTTTATCTGTCAAAATAAGCTTAGTGAGTTTTGGCACTGGAACTTGTAGCTAATATGCTGCATCAGTGATTGAAGGGTTGATATTGAGTCTTTTGGCAAGTGGACGCACAAGCTGCTCTGTCCTGGATGGTATTGAGTTTCTTGAGTGCTTTTGCAGCTGCTCTCATCCAGGTGATTGTTATGTATTCCATCACACGCCTGACCTAAACCTTGTGGGTGGTAGAGAGGCTTGAGGAGTTAGATGCTCATTGCTGAGTACTGAGATTGCACAAACTCATTTCATGTAAAATCCATACAGCCAGCAGACAGAGACAATTTTCATTCCTATCCTCTCCTAGATTCAGACAAGGAATTATTGAGACTGAGCTGGATTTTCATCAACAAAAGCAACCTACATTTATATAGCATCTTTAAAGTCCAAAACACTCCCCCATCCCCCCACTACCCCCCACAACACCCAACGAATAAACATGGTCAGACGGAAATTCAGCCTGAGCTGTGTAAAGTGTGTCTTAAAGAAGGAGGGAGTGATAGAGAAGGTAGGGGTAGAGAGGTGGAGGGAGGGAATCCCAGGGCCTGGTGCCTTGGCAGCTGGAGGTACAGTGGGGAGGGATAAAGAATTTGGGAATACACAAGAGCCAGAAGTGAAGGAATGCAAAAATCCGAGGACAGTAGGGATGAGGAGGCTGTAGAGATAGTGAGGGGAGAGAGATTTGGAAACAAGAATGAGGATTTTTATGTCGAGGACATCCCTGAGGAGTGGAGCTGGCATGAACTGAGCCAGTGCTGAGCCTGTGCCACTCAAGTTTAGCAAGCCGCTATCACCAACAAGATAAGTTACAAAAATATTCATGTTAAGCAGCCCCCCACCCCTCCCTAACCTAACCCTCCTCCCCGACTGCGATGGGAAGAATTCTTCCCTTTGTCCTCCTGCAGAGCTCTCCTAAGTGCTGCTACCAGTAGCCCTCGTGTTAGCTGTGGCCCAGCTGATTGCACTTTTGTCTTTGAGTCAGGAGGTGGTGGGTTGAAGTCCCACTCTACAACTTCAATACCAAAACCCAGGTTGACGTTCCAGTGCAGGTACTGAAAGGAATGTTGCGCTGTTGAAGGTGCTGAAGTTTGGATGAGATGTTTGAGGCTTCATCTTCCCTCCCAGGTGGATGTAAAGGAGCCCATGGCACTATTTCTAAGAAGAGTACATGAGTTATCCCTGATGTTTTGGCCAAAAGTTTTTCTCCTTATCAATATCACAAAAACAGATAACTTGGTCATTATCACATTGCTGTTTGTGGGAGCTTGCTGTGCACAAATTGACTGCATGTGTCCTACATGACTACATTTCAAAGGTACTTTATTGACTGTAAGCACTTTGGGTTGTTCTGTGGTTGAGAAAGGTGCTATATAAATGAAAGTTTTTTTAAAAAATTCTTCCCTTCCTCTTTCCCTTACCCAGGATAATAAGGCAGTCGGCCCAAAATTTGTTTCCACATAGGGATGTAGCTGCCTCCGGAGGTACTACAGGCCTCCATGAGGCCCCGGGGTCAAATTTGGGGTCAGCCTTGAAAAGTTGTAGTCGTGGAAATTGGAAGCAAAAAGAACATTGAAATTTAATCCAACAAATGTTGGACTGAAAAACTGGGTCCCGTGGGAATGCTGTAGGGATGCTAATATAGTCTAGGTGGTCTGACCGAATAAATCAAGACTTCCATTGCAAAGGAGAGCTTGGAGTTCTGGAGACGTGAATAGACTGCATAGTAGCCATAAAAGTTAAATTATTGATAGATGCAGTGTATAAAAATAAACACTCATTAAATGGATAGCCTGTGCCTGAGAGTCCCATTGAAACCATACATATCAAAAGTAGCAGAGTTAGAAAGGGAATGCAGTCTGTTTAGGAGTGCATCGGCAAATATGATCATTTAGATGCACAGATCACATACATCTACTGGAGAAACTCTTCAATATCTTCAACCTGATGATCAAGTGTGTTATCAAAGGCTGGCTATCAATCTTTTCAATTAGGAAACATCCTCTCAGATTAGAATGAGCTTCGTTAAAGAAAGCCAAACCAATTACACTTCTCATCTACCAAAATTACCCTGTCATTTTAATAACTTGTTCTAGGCTTTTTTTTTTAGTTATTTGAGGCTCCTTTAATCCTGGCCTCTTCTTGAGCATCCCTGATTTTTATTATTCTATCATTGGCCGACATGTCTCAAACTGCATGTTCGTCAATCACTGGAATTCCCTCCTTTAATGATTTTGCCCCTCCATTTCTCTCTCTTCCTTTTAAGATGTTCATTAAAACCTGCCTCTTTCATCAAGCTTTTGATCATCAACTCTAACGTCTCTTTTTATGGTTTGGTGTCATATTTTGATGACGCTCGTGTTCACTACATTAAAGGCACTATATAAATGTAAATTGTATTTCTGCACTGCTCATGATTATCCCCTTGAGTCACCCAGTTTTCTTCCCTAAGCAATCTCCAAGGCACACCAATGACCCTAACAGCCTGTGACAAGGCAGCCTGCAGTCAATACAGCATGTGGTTCCACATCAGGAGGTAACCCTACCAATCCCACACCCCCACACTGTCAAGTGCAGATTCTGCCACTTTCCCTGTAGTGATGTGACTGAGATTAAGAACTCAGTGCTGGGGATAGTAAGGTCAGTCTGAGACTATTTTTGCTGCACGAACTCAACCTCCACCCTGCAACTAAACCCAAAACAAATTTGGCTCAGGGAGTTGTAATTGACCAGAATCCCACTCCTGATTACTACCACTGCCTTTTGGATGATCAAGGTGCAATCTACTCCCTCGGATGAATGTAAAAGATGTTATGGCACAGCGGATGGTAAATGCTGAGCTGCTCAAATCCCAGAGGGAAACTTCAAACAGCTGCCACAACTGTTTTTGCAATTTGTATTTTATTTTGAGATGTGTGTCTTGAATTCAGTAGTAATGAGTCCACTGAGACTTAGAGACTTTTTTAAATAAAACTAAGTTAAATGTTTATTACTAGAAGAAATGATTTTAAGCACATACATATGTTTACAGATTACTACAAGATAACTTCTAGCTCCCCTGATTAATCTGGCTCCCAGTCACACCTCCATTAAGGCAACAGTAAAAACAAATAAGTTTCAACAGATCCAGGCAAAGCCCACAATACCCTGGACAGTGATATTTCACAGTGAGTTTTCTTAGCTTCAGTTCCTGTAGACAGCAACTTGATACCTAGAGGCTGTAGGCTTTTCACACTTGTGTTAGATCTTAGAGTTCCTTCTCCTTACACATAACCTCAACTCCGTTATACATGTTTCTCACTTTTTAATGTAAATCCCATTGTCCCAATATGTCTCTGCAACTTTGCTTTTTCCATAATATAAATCTTTCATAGCACTCATATTATCAGTAATCTTTGTGAAAATAAACACACTTAGCTTAGCTTCTTATGACTAGGTGTAACAGCTTATCATCTCTTTGAAATTCACTACTCTGGTTTATCTAAAAATGCAAATGTTCCTCACGCCTCACATTCTACAACGTTAGCCATGTTTACATATTTAATATTTCAAACCTAGCTTCCCCTTTGAACACTCAAAAGCTCCTGACTAGCTGTCTCTAATTCAATTAAATTACACACACACACACACACACACACACACCTACACACAGAGAAACTAATCCAAACCCCATTATTAACCTACCTTTATAATAAATCATAATATTATGAAAATTATTATATTTTCATGACAAAGATCCCTTGGCACTATTTGTCAATGAGCCGGGGAGTTCTCCCCGGTTTCCTGGTCAATATTTATCCTTCATGCAACACCAAAAAACAGATTTTCTGCTCCAGCTGTGGGAGTTTGATGTGCATAAATTGGCTGCTGCAACATCCTGGGGGTTACCATTGACCAAAAACTGAACTGGACCAGCCACATAGAGGCTGGGAATTCTGTGGAGAGTAACTCACCCCCTGACTCCCCAAAGCCTGTCCACAATCTACAAGGCACAAGTCAGGAGTGTGATGGCATACTCTCCATTTACCTGGATGAGTGCAGCTCCAACAACACACAAGAAGCTTGATGCCATCCAGGACAAAGCAGTCCACTTGATTGGCACCCCATTCACTCCCTCACCACCAACGCACAATGGTAACAGTGTGTACTATCTACAAGATGCACTGCAGAAACTTACCAAGACTCCTTTGACAATACCTTCCAAACCCGTGACCTCTACCACCTAGAAGGACAAGGGCAGCAGATAGATGGGAACACCACCACCTGCAAGTTCCCCTCCAAGCCACTCACCATCCTGACTTGGGAATATATCGGCCGTTCCTTCACTGTCACTGGGTCAAAATCCTGGAACTCCCTCCCTAACAGCACTGTGGGTGTACCTACACCACATGGACTGCAACAGTTCAAGAAGGCAGCTCATCACCACCTTCTCAAGGGCGATTAGGGATGGGCAATAAATTCTGGCCCAGCCAATGACATCCACATCCCGTGAACAAATACAAAAAATTAGTAACTATACTTAAAAAGTACTTCATTGGCGATAAATCCCTTTGAAGCAGCAGGGAGAATCCTCCTCCTCTTACCTGATCTGGTGCCGTGTTATCTTTCACAATCCCTAATAGGGCAGATAAAGTTTCAGTTTAAAGTCTCATCTCACAGGTGATACTTCCGACTGTGCAGCACTGGGAGTATCAGTGTGGATTATGTGCTCAAATCTCATATGAGACTTGAACCCGCAATCAATTGACTCAAATATGCAAGAATTACCCCACTGAGCCACAGCTGAGAAAGCATCATTAGACCATAAGACATAGGAGCAGAAATTAGGCCATTTGGCCCATCGAGTCTGCTCCACCATTCAATCATGGCTGATAAGTTTCTCAACCCCATTCTCCCGCCTTCGCCCCGTAACCTTTGATCCCCTTACCAATCAAAGACCTATCTATCTCAGTCTTAAATACACTCAGTGACCTGGCCTCCACAGCCTTCTGTGGCAATGAATTCCATAGATTCACCACTCTCTGGCTAAAGAAGTTTCTCCTCATCTCTGTTCTAAAAGGTCTTCCCTTTACTCTGAGGCTGTGCCCTCGGGCCCTAGTCTCTCCTACTAATGGAAACATCTTCCCCAAGTCCACTCTATCCAGGCCTTTCAGTATTCTGTAAGTTTCAATCAAATTCCCCCTCATCCTTCTAAACTCCATCGAGTATAGACCCAGAATCCTCAAACGTTCCTCAGTACAGCACTTTGCTGTACTCATCAGCTTCCAGTAAACTGAGTTCACATCTTATAGGGTGAACACGGCAGTGCGGAAGGGTAGAAAACAACATTTTATCTTATTACAGTGGGATTAAAGTGATTTTTGGATGTCTGGTTCAATTCAGGCAATGGACTGTGCCCTCTGAGCAAGCTGTAAATTAGAGTGAGAAATGAAACTAAAAGAGTGTTTTACTGCGCCTCACTTGTTCTGTTTGATTATTATCTGATTCAATTCATCTCTTTGGAAGGCTTTGGGTAGAGGTAGGAGCTGTAAAATTTTGTCACAATATGTCTTACACAAAAATAAACCCTAGTTACACTATTAAAGGCTCAAAACTCCATTGCATTACCACTCTGGAAAATCTCTAACCCACTCCCAAAGTCCAACAACTAACCCATATCCTTTGACTTGGTTTCTGACAATCAGGCAATTTATTCATGGAATCTTGTTACAGTATCTTTGTCACAATTATACCCAATGCCTTTGAGATATTATTAACCTTTCTCAGCCCTTTGTTATTTTGTTTTGCAATCAATATAATTTCATCCCACGCTTTCTCAATTAATGACACGCGAACTGCAGATGATCCTCAGTGTTTTGCCTAGGATCATAGAAAGGTTACAGCACAGAGGCCATTCGGCCCTTCCTGTCTGTGCCAGCTCTCCCAAGATCAGCTCAGCTCGTCTCTCTCCCCTGCCTTTTCCCCACAGCCTGTAATACCTCTCTCTTCAGGTGCTTTTCCAATTCCCTTTTGAATGCCACGATTGAACCTGCCTCCAACACACTCTCAGGAAGTGCCAGATCCTAAACACTTGCTGCAGAAATTTTTGCTTTCTCATTTTGGCTTTAATTTTTTTGCCAATCGCCTTAAACCGGTGTCCTCTGTTTTTCAATCACTCCATTAGTAGTGGGAGCAGTTTCTCTCTATCTACTTTGTCTGAGCCACTCATGATTTTGAACACCTCTATCAAATCTCCTCTCAACGTTCTCCAACATGGCCAGGTAACCTGATCCCAGAACCATTCTTGTCAAACTTGGCGTGAAGGAGTGCTTCCTGACATCACCGCTGAAAAGTCTTTCTCTAACTGTTAGGTTTTGCTCACTTGTTCTGGACCCTCTCACCAGAGGAAACAGCATCAAGTCCTTTAATCATCTTAAACACCTCGATTAGTTCTCCATTTAATCTTCTAAACTCGCTGCAATACTAGCCTATTCTGTGTGGCCTTTCCACACAATTTAACTCTTTTAGCCCCGTTATCATTCTGGTGAATCTGCGCTGAACCCCTCCATGGCCAACATATCCTTCCTGAGGGGTGGTGCCCACAGTCCTCACAATGCGGTCTGGCCAGAGCTCTGTACAATCATAACTTCTACCTCTTTGTATGGCACTAATTCCCTGTACAATTAACTCAGCACTACAAACACTCGGGCCAACCTAAGGTGGACTTTGAATTAACAGCACCACGTGACACAGCCCTGGAGACTGCATGATCTCTACTGGGAAGTTTGCATGACTTATGGCACAATGCCTTCACTGAAAGATCTCCAGCTGTGCATGTCTCCAGCTGATCTTAGATCTTGTTTGGACACTGCACACGATAGCTTCGGAATCATCATTAAGGTGCAATTAAGTTTCAGTTTAGTTGGAACACTCTTGCACTCCTGCATGCAAGTCCCACTCCAGAAACTAGGCTGACAGTTCAGTGCAGTACTGAGGGAGTGCTGCACAGTCAGGTGTCCCAAAGCACTTCACAGTCAATGAAATGCTTAGGAAGTGTTGTCACTATTGTCATGTAGGAAATGTGGTGCACAGCAAGCTCCCACAAATAGCAATGTGATAATGAGCAGCAGATATATTTTTAGTGATATTAGTTGAGGGATAAATGCTGACCAGGGGTTAACTTCTGTGCTCTTCTTTGAATAGTGTTGCAGGGTCTTTTATGTCCACAAGGGGCTTCCGTATAATGTTTATGCTGAAAGACAGCACCTCCAACAGTGCAGCACTCCCTCAGGACTGCAATGTACCATTTGCACTATCCATTGATACAAACCTTTCTGGTATGTCTCCCCTTATGATTGAGAAAGATAGACAAGGGAACAAGACCAATAACTGCAGTACAGCAATGAGTTTAGGCTAGCACATGTGCAACTTAGAAAGAACAATAAGTTCAGGAGAGCAGTAATCAACTCAAAGAAAGAGAAAGCACTTGTTTTTCAGATTAAACATCCTGTCCCTAGTATATCTCAAAGTGCGCCACGAACAATAAATTACTTTTGCAGTGCAGTTATTATAGGCAAAATGCTGCACTAACTTCAAATATAAAATTACAGAACAGTATCAATAAACTAATAAAGTAAAATTGGCAAATGGAGTCTGATCGCAGCCAGTATTAGTTGGCAATCTATCTAACTGCAGTGGGCCCTCCAGTTACCCTGGTTCAGATCAGCTAAGATTAGCAAAGCTGGGCAAAGAGACACTCGGTGCTGTGTGTGTGGGGCTCAGTACGACACTGGGTGAGATCAGCTAACTCAGCACAGGCCAAGGATGGAGCCTGCGACCTCCACAGTTTGGCTTAGTCCCACACCGGGAACCAAATAATGATAATAAGTCTGGTCGCACTTTAGGAAGGATGTCAGGGCCATGGAGAGGGTGCAGAGGAGGTTTACTAGAATGGTACCAGGGATGAGAGACTTCAGCAGCTTGGAAAGACTGGAGTATTGTGTCCAATTCTGGGCACCACACTTTAGGAAGGATGTGAAGGTATTAGAGAAGGTGCAAAAAAGATTTACAAGAATGGTTGCAGGGATGAGGGACTTCAGTTCCTTGGGATAGATTAAAGAAGCTGGGGCTTTTTCCTTGGAGGAGAGAAGTTTGAGAGGAGATTTGATAGAGGTGTTCAAAATCATGAGGGGTCTGGACAGAACTGATAGAGAGACATTGCTCCTATTAACAGAAGGATCGAGATCCAGAGGACATCGATTGAAGATAATTTGCAAAAGAAGCAACGATGACATGAGGAAAACTTTTTTATGCAGCAAGCGGTTAGGATCTGGAATGCATGGCCTGAGACTTTGGTGATTCAATCATGGCTTTCAAAAGAGAATTGTTTAATTATCTAAAGGAATTAAATTTGCAGGGCTACGGGGAAAAGACGGGGTAGTGGGACTAGGAGAGTTGTTCTTTCAGAGAACTGACACAAACAACGGGCAAATGGCCCCCCTCCTGTACTGGAAACATTCTATGATTCTATTGATTTTTAGAGCAGAGAAGGTTAAGAGGAGCTTTAAATAGGCGCTTAAATTCGTGTGGAGTTTTGATCCATTGGCAGGCAGGACAGTTGGTAACCAGTGGACACAGATTGAAGGTGATCGACAAAGGAATGAGAATGGGGATGTGGGGAATTTTTTATGCAACTAGTTGTTGTGACATGGATTGCGCTGTCTGAAAAAGTGGTGGAAGTAGATTCAACTGTGACTTCCCAAAGCGAATTTGACAAATATTCGAAAAGGAAAAATAAATGCAGAGCTATGGGGCAAGAACAGTAGAATGGGACTAATTGGGTAGCTCTCCCAATGGGTCAGCACAGGCACGATGGGCTGAATGGTCTCATTCTGTGCTGTATGATTCTAAGCTTACCAATGAAAGCATCAGAGGAGCCTCATCTTCTATGCTGCTCCTTTGGGCTCAAACATTATAAACCACAAAACTGGGAGTTTTTCAAGCATTTTGTGCTTCAGAACATGAGGATTCTCACAGTGCATAAAAACTTACAAAAACCATCAATGTTTTAACAGGTTAGAAATGTCCTGCCACTGATTTAGACAGCTCCACTTTACAGCTAAGCTACTGTATGTACTAAAGCCAAGCTGTAGGCTAATCCTTATTTATTCTAGCAGAAGTCTTGCAGTAATGAGCACAGGTAATGAAGATTATGGTGCCAGCTTCAACAGCTCTGTTCACTGACATACAGCGAATTTACTGTGGAGTTTAGTCCAGTGGTCAATGGTCAACTCAGATGTTCCCTGCTTCTCGTGTCAAACAATTGATGAGGCAATTACTGGAACTTAACCCTTTGTGATCCACAGTGGCATTTCCAAATTGAAATAACAAATGAAATAAGGACAATAATCTTACTTGCAGTGAAGGAGCATCGTCTGACAAGCATTGACATTGAGCCACAGAGGGAGACAATAGGATGGGTCAATGAGGTTAGTTTTAAGCAGAATTTCGAAGGAGAGGAAGGAAGTGGGGAGGCAGAGAGGTTTTAGGAGGGAATTCCAGAGCTTAGGCCTAGACAGCTGAAGGTACGGCCGCCAATGGTGAGTGAAGGAAATGCACAATTTTGAAGAGGCCGGAATGGGAGGAGCACAAGGATCTCAGAGGGTTGGTGGAGGCTACAGAGATAGGGAGGGGCAGGGCCAAAGGAGGAATTCAAAACAAAGATGAGAATTTTAAAATCAAGATTTTGCTGGACAGAGAGTTCATGTAAGTCAGAGAGCACAGGGGGCGACAGGTGTGGGTTAGAATATGGGGCTAAGAATTTTGAATGAGCTCTAGTTCATGGAGAATGGGGGATGGTAGACTGTCCAAGAAAACATCGGAGTAGTCTTTATTACCAAGACTGCCTACTATCACTTCCACATCATCACCCATCTCTGCTCCTGCCTCAAACCATCTGCTATGATACCTCCTTTATGTGTTATTTCACCTCCAAACTCAACCTAATAATGTCCAACTGGTTGACTTCCATCCCCCATACACTGAGTTCACCCAAAACATACTGCCCTTATTCTATCCCACACCAAATCCAGTCCACCCATAGTCTCTGTGTTCGATTATCTACATTGATTGAGTCTGGCAATGACTCCATTTTAAAATTCTTATTCTCATATCTCATACCCTCTATGACCTCACCCTTCCCTATCTCTGTAACTTCCTCTGGGCTCTACAACCCTCCGAGGCCTCTGCACTCCTTCAATTCTGGTCTCTTGAGCATCCTGACTTTAATTGTTCCACCATTGGTCACCATGCCTTCAGCTGCCAAGGCAGTAAACTCTGGAATTCCCTCCCAAAACCCCTCCACCTCCCTATTTTTCTTTCCTCCTTTATTACAACTGGTCCCTGGGCAAGGATCCCACCCTCCCAAATTGTTATGCTCCCAGGTGAGGAGGAATGAACTGGCTCCCCTTCTTTATTCAAACACCTTGGTTGGTCACAACAAGGTTAATTTAAAAAAGATCCCTTCCCCGTGGATACCTTTTCCCAGTCCAAATGTATTTATGTTTTAAACGGAGCCAATTTAACAGGCTGTCTTGAGTCAAATAAAAAAGTGAGTTTATTAGTTACTAAAACGCAAGAAAAAGAAATAAAATGCAACACACGTTAGAAATGAGAAGTGAGTTTAAAAATAGGAGTTAAAAAGATATACAAATCAGTCTTTGGCTTGTCCGTGAAGAGTAGATGTCAAAATGTTATGGCCTTTAAGTTGGATGATTCTGGTAGAGCTGACTAGGCAGTTGAGCAGTTGGTTTGGATATTCTTGGTTCTGCAGGTTAGCTAAAATAAATTGTCCTGTTTCCTTTTCGGCTGTGGCTTTTCTGACTTGTGACTTGCTTCTAGCAATCAGAGAGAGAGATTTCTTTTACTTGCAACTTCAGGGATGCCTAGTTAATGTTCTTCCTCTGTGACCTTCATAGCACACACTAGCACAGCAGAACTAGAACACCAGACTAGCACAGACTAGCACCAGCTAGAACACCAGGCTGGGACACAGAGACCAGGGTTGCAACCCCTTTCCTTGTGCATTCCTGGAAGGGAAAAACAAACGTGTCTTTCACCCAGGAACTTCTTTCTTTCAGCTCAAATCATGTCCACAGCCTGGGATATATCTCAACGGGAGATGGTTTCTGTTGAGATGGTAATCAGTTTTTTTGCATTCCATCTCTTCCTTTGAAGTGTCTCTGTCTGAAGGAGGCTTTGACACATTTTTAGGTGCGACATTCCATTCTCTCTGGACTAGTTGGTTGTGTGTAATCCACATAGGAATTTTCCAGCAAGTGGTTACTTTACAGTCACAGCCAGTGTTTGCTTATATGTCCTTTTTTAAAAAAACACATGTCTTACTTATAAGTTCAATATGTCCGTAAGTAATTCAGGGCTATGATCCGTGTTCATGACACCTCTAAGAGGCTCCTTAAAACCTCTTTGACCAAATGTTTTGACATCTGTTCTATATCTTTTCTTTGGTTCAGTGTCTCATTTTGTTCGAATGCACTGCCGTGAAGTACCTTGAGCCATCTTTACTTCAATACAGTAGGTATATGAATGCACATTGTTGTTGAATGTAGTGAATTCTTCCATTGATTCTACGATCAGCTCCTGGGTGTAATTTTCCAGTCTGACAGACGGCGCTAATTATCATAATTTAATTTTAAGCTTTTGGTGAGCACTGATAAAACTTGCTAATCATTTCCATTTATAGTGTGTTCATTTGCTTGGGTTTATGAAAGATCCTTTTTTATATAATTCATATTTCCCTTTCCTGGATTTCTATAATTATCCCACAGAAGACGTGGAGCTTCTAAAATACATTGATGTGATTTATTGCAGTAATATCCCTCTTATACAATGTCACAACGGGAATAGTTTCAGGAGGGGGGCTTGTGCTCAGAAAGACATGTGTCTACATGAAAGAAAGGAATCGTTGCAATTGCATAGCGCCTTTCACAACCTCAGGGTGTCCCAAAGTGTTTTACAGCCAATTTGTGCACAGCATGATCCCATAGGCTGCAATGAGGCAAATGACCAGATAATCTGTTTCAGTGATGTTAGCTGAGGGATAAATATTGCCCAGGACACCAGGGAAAACTCGCCCCCCCCCATCGACAAAATAATGCCCCTGGGATTGTTCACGTCCACCTGAGGGGGCAGATGGAAAAATAATCTCCTCACCGCTGTCTGCATTGTTTCAGTGCACATTCAGGGCAAGAAACCTCTGAATTTGTTAAGTGGATGTGAAAAGTTTTCTTTTATATTATTCATTCATGGGGTGGGGGCTTCACTGGCTGGGCCAGCATTTATTGCTCATCCCTAGTTGCCCTGGAGAAGGTGATGGTGAGCTGCCTTCTTGAACCGCTGCAGTCCATGTGGTGTAGGTGTACACACCGTGCTGTTAGGGAGGGAGTTGCAGGATTTTGACCCAGCGACAGTGAAGGAACGCTGATATATTTCCAAGTCAGGATGATGAGTGGCTTGGAGGGGAACTTCCAGGTGGTGGTGTTCCCACGTCTCTGCTGCCCTTGTCCTCCTAGATGGTAGCGATCGTGGGTTTGGAAGATACTGTCTAAGGAGCCTTGGTGAGTTCCTGCAGTGCATCTTGTAGATGGTACATACTGCTGCTACTGTGCATCGGTAGTGAATGTTTGTGGACGTGGTGCCAATCAAGTGGGCTACTTTGTCCTGGACATTGTCAAGCTTCTTGAGTGTCGTTGGAGCTGCACTCATCCAGGCAGGTGGGGGGAGTATTCCATCACACTCCTGCCTTGTGCCTCATAGATGGTGGACAGGCTTTGGGGAGTCAGGAGGTGAATGTGAATGATCTCATGGTCACTATTCAAAGAAGAATAGGGAGTTCTCCTCGGTGTTCCGGCCAATAATTATCTCTTAACGAATACCCGTAAAGCAGATGATTTGGCCATTATCACAGTGCTGACTGTGGGGAGCTTGCTGTGTGGATTTTGGCTGGCACAGTCACTATGCTTCAAAGTATTTCATTGGCTATAAAGTACTTTGGAATGTTCTGAGGCTGCAACATGTGCTAGAGAAATGTGGGTCTTTCTTTATAGAGTCAGAAGACATTTAATTCTTTAAATTCAATTAAAGAATCTTTACTTCAAAGTTAGATGGCCACCTGGTGGTGAGGAGTTTAACTCAGCTGAAGTATTGAAAAGTGGTTGGATCAATTGTCGATCAAACAATGAGTTATGAGATATTGTTTGTGAACAGGAAAAAGATGAAAAATACATTGAAACAAATCGACTCCAATAATGTCAATAGTACTCCAACGCCATGTTAACCTAATAAACAATGAGGTGACTGCAGTGGACACACAGGCAGATTAAACCCAGTCTGAAGAGTGAAGAGAATTTCCCAATTAAATTTTGGAATTTATCATTTCAGACAGAGTTGCCAAATTTGAGGATCCGTCACAGAACCTTCACCCTCAAATAGCGTCCCCTCACCACTCCTACTATTGGTCCATCTCTGGACACAATGCTTTACCATAGCCAATTGGAAAACAAACAGACTCTTCATGACCCAATTGGATTAATTTTGACTGTCAGTCTAACACCCTCCCTCCCACCCGACCCCCCACTTCCCACACACACCCCCCAATCAATCTCCAATAGTTTTTGACAATTGATGAATGAAAATGTTCAAAGAGAATGAACAAAACATTTTTTAATGCCCTGTATATGCTGGATCCCTGGAGAGAGGTAATGGGTGGGATGGGGGTTGCCAATGAAGGGGTTGCCAATGAAGGGTTGTCAGAAGCAAGGGCGGGGGTTGGCTTTCCAAGGGCTCCCTTTCTGTTGCCAGGTCTCTTGATCAGGCACTGAGTGCCTGTGAATGAGGGACCCTCATAGTAGGCCACAGGTTTTGCTGGGCAGCTTTCTGGAGGCACAGGAAACCTGTGTGAGTCTCTTTTAATCACTGAGCCTCCATTAACTCCCGGCGGGCTCAGGAATAATTGGATTTAAGTGGCTCATTAACAAGCCTAATTGCCGTCCTGCCACTCGCAGGTGGCTTTGTTTCTTGTGTGGCCCCTTCCTGCCCCTCACTAAATACAGGACAGTTTTCCCACTGCCGGGAGTCAGATGTGTGGCCTCCCCTACACGATTCTCCTGGCCCAACTACCATCCTACCCTCTCCATCAGGCTCCACTAAATTCCATCCAAGGGAACTGAAAATTGGGATATAGGATTTAACAGGTAGTCGATGCAATTCAACCCTTTTCTTGTACCATTTATGTCCAATTTAGGAACAGGTTGAAGTCCATTCAGCCCCTCGAGCCTGTTCTGCCATTCCATTACATCAAGGCCGGTCTGTATCTTAAGTCCACCTACCCATCTTGGTTCCATGGCCCTTAATATTAGTAACATAACCAGCTGGTACATGTGGTGGTTAATACATGGTCTGGTGGGATTGTTCCTGTCAACATCCTTGTGTTACTCTCTGTCACTATGGATGCCTGATACTAAATGGAAACAGTGTCCTTAGCAACAGGAAAAAGAAGAAGAAATTCAGCCATTCAGCCCATTCCACCTTTCAATTACTACACGGCTGTATTTTTACTCCATCTCCCTGTCTTAGTTCCGTAACCCTTAATACCCTTACCTAACAAAAATCTAACAATCTTAGTTTTGAAATTTTCAGTTGACCCCCAGGCCCAGATTTTCATCATGACGGAGAAGCTCTCCATCATGGGAAAAGTCCTGGCTGAGAATTCTAAATCCTGGCCCCGAACACGGCATGTTCCATTTTTGCGGGGGCGGGAGTGGAGTTGGGCCGAGGTTCACACGTGTGTGGTTTACGCAGGCAGCCAGCCATTTAAATCACAAGTGACCTTGGCTGAAGTGGGATTTAAGTTAGCCAGAAGTGTAAAACACAGAACGCAGAATTTTACATCGCTTTGGAGAGGTAAGGAACCCTTTTGGATATGGTTCAGGAATAACTTTGGGAAAGGTAAGGCACTCTTTGGAATTGTTAAGAGTGAACATGACTGTGCACCTTATACTCACAAACTCATTGGACCTGACAAGTTGTGAAGGAGCTGTCAAAGAATACTAGGTGAATTGGCATGGAGCGGATAAGGGCAAAGGGTGATGGTGGGTATGGGTTAGCATGAGATGGTATTAAGTTATATTGGGGCTATGAAGGGCCAAGGGGATGTGGGGGGCATAAGGGGTATGGGAGCCATGAGTGATGAGTAGAGGGGCATGGGTTGGCAAAGAGGATATGAGGGGCCATGGGGGTGGGTGGAGTCAAGGTGGCATAGGTTGGCATGGATGGGGCATGGGGAGTGTGTGAGGGATGAGGGTGAGGGCTGGAGGGATGATTTTTGCTTTATTCTTTTTCAAATTTCTTTCAACATAGTGCCTGAGCACAGAGGCAGGCCTTCCATGTAGCCCTGCCTTGGCATCCAGCAGCCTAGGCACTCGTTCTGGGGTGGCGGGTCCAATTTCTAATCCGGACCGCACCCCCACAACAGAACAAAAAATCTGACCTGCAGGCGGACATTGGTAAAGGTCAGCTCGCAGCCTTCGGAATGCTCCTGTCTCTGTGCATCTGACCCGGAAGCAAAGATCTGGGCCCTAGTCTCAATAACCTGTTGGTGGAGAGAGTTCCAGATTTCCACTGCCCTTGTGTGAGGAGGTGCTTCCTGGCATTGTAACTGTAAAAAAAGATACATGAGAAGGAACAAACTGAGCTGTTTGAGCCTCAACATTTGGGGCAGACCCGAATGGGTGTAAAATAGTGCCTGGGCAATGAGCCTGGGCGTCGGGTGAGCGTCCTGACGCCATTGCGCACTCTCGCGATATTTTGGTTGGGGGCAGGTGTGAGAGTTGGCAGCGCGCCCGCCAATAATGAAGAGGTCTATTAAGGCCATTAAAGTATCAATTAACAGGGATTTTCCGCTGCCCGTCTAACCTTACCGTTATCGGGTGGACAAATCAGCCAGGCGGCCATTGCATTTTTCAGGAAACCTCATCCAAGGGCAGGATAAGGTTTCCGTAATTAAGTTAAAAAAAATAAAAACCTATGCACAGAATTTTACTAACGTTCATGCACTGGTGACTCATTCTGATGCACTGACTTTATTTTCCAGGTTTTAAATTCTGTCTTTATTGATTTTAAATTTGTCAGCTCTCTGAAGCAGCTCTCCGCCTTCGGGGAGCTTTCCTTGCGCACTCCCCCGCTTCAGCGCTCGTCCTCTTCCTGCCCCCACCCCAGCAATGCTGACCATTTCACACTGGCCGTTAATTGGCCAGCCGGCGTGAAATCGCGGTCGGGGGCCAATCGCAGGCAGCGGCCTGTTCCCTGGCCACGTCCAGGTCACGCCCATTCCCCGGCCACGCCCATTCCCCGGCCACACCCAGGCCACTCCCATTCCCAGGCCACTCCCATTCCCAGGTCACTCCCATTCCCCAGCCACTCCCATTCCCAGGCCACTCCCATTCCCAGGTCACTCCCATTCCCCAGCCACTCCCATTCCCAGGTCACTCCCATTCCCCAGCCACTCCCATTCCCAGGCCACTCCCATTCCCAGGTCACTCCCATTCCCCAGCCACTCCCATTCCCAGGCCACTCCCATTCCCAGGTCACTCCCATTCCCCAGCCACTCCCATTCCCCAGCCACTCCCATTCCCAGGTCACTCCCATTCCCCGGCCACTCCCAGGCCACTCCCATTCCCAGGTCACTCCCATTCCCCAGCCACTCCCATTCCCCAGCCACTCCCATTCCCAGGTCACTCCCATTCCCCGGCCACTCCCATTCCCCGGCCACTCCCAGGCCACTCCCATTCCCCGGCCACTCCCAGGCCACTCCCATTCCCCGGCCACACCCATTCCCCGGCCACACCCAGGTCACTCCCATTCCCAGGCCATTCCCATTCCCTGGCCATTCCCATTCCCTGGCCATTCCCACTCCCAGGCCACTCCCATTCCCAGGCCACTCCCATTCCCAGGCCACTCTCATTCCCCAGCCACTCCTAGGACATTCCCATTCCCCGGCCACTCCCATTCCCCGGCCACTCCCAGGACATTCCCATTCCCCGGCCAGACCCAGGCCACTCCCATTCCCTAGCCACACCCAGGCCATTCCCATTCCCCGGCCACTCTCATTCCCCGGCCACACCCATTCCCTAGCCACACCCAAGCCATTCCCATTCCCCGGCCACTCCCTTTCCCCGGCCACTCCCATTCCCTAGCCACACCCAGGCCATTCCCGTTCCCCGGCCACTTTCATTCCCCGGCCACACCCATTCCCTAGCCACACCCAAGCCATTCCCATTCCCCGGCCACTCCCTTTCCCCGGCCACTCCCATTCCCTAGCCACACCCAGGCCATTCCCATTCCCCGGCCATTCCCATTCCCAGGCCACTCCCATTCCCCGGCCACACCCAGGCCACTCCCATTCCCCAGCCACTCCCATTCCCCGGCCACGTCCAGGCCACTCCCATTCCCCGGCCACTCCCATTCCCCGGCCGCTCCCATTCCCCGGCCGCTCCCAGGCCCACTGGCGAAAAATTCTCCCCTTGTGCTGAGGACTGGGTCCATGGCCAGGGAAATGGGTGCGTTGTGAATCAGCAGAGAGTGTTCTTCTTTCCTTTTGAAGCCAACAGAAAGAAGTTGGATGGGTGTTAAACCACTTTCTATCAACCGTTTTACACTTTCAGTATTGGGAGAGACATGGGAGTCCAAAACTAGGTTCATAAATATAAGATAATCCAACCATGGCAGCTGGTGGAATTGTTCAATTGATAAATCTGGGTTTGATTGTTGTAAGAACTGCTCTGGTTCACTAATGTCCGTTAGGGAAGGAAATCTGCTGTCCTTACCTGGCCTGGTCTACATGTGACTCCAGACCCACAGCCATGTGGTTGACTCTTAACTGCCCCCTGAAATGGCCTCACAAGCCACTCAGTTCAAGGGCAATTAGGGGTGGGTAACAAATGCTGGCTTTGTCAGTAATGCCCACATCCCATGAAAGAATAATTTTAAAAAAGAATTGATAAATCTAATGGGGAATTCAGGCGAAACCTCTTTACCCAGAGAGTGGTGCGAATGTGGAACTTGCTACCATGGGGAGTGCTTGAGGTGAATAGCAGTGATGCATTTAGGAGGAATCTAGGTAAGTACATGAGGGAGAAAGAGAAAGGAACAGAAGGATATGTTGATAGTTACAAGGAGGGGTGTGAGGAGGTTTGTGTGGAGCATAAATTTGTACGTGGGCCAGGTGGGACCAATGGCTTGTTTCTGTGCTGTAAATTCAATGCACTTTGATGTAACTATAATCTGGTGTTAGCCCTCACTGACCCACTACTTCCCCCACTCCCCCCAACCATCCCCCACTCTGTCCCATTACCTGCCCCTTCCTCCCAGGACAAACTGGGAAGGCTAACAGCAGACCGGCTTGCTCTAGAGGAAACCAGCGAGCTGCCTCAGGAGGCCCACAGCTCTCTAGAATCATTCACATTAGTGCTGGTGCCCAATATCAGCAGAGGCTCAGGCCACCAGCCTTTGGTGCACTTGTTGCTGATGTGTGGCCCAAAAGTGGGGCTAGATGAATTTTGACTGTTGCAGTGTTCCAGATATTGGAAATCTGAAATAAAAATGCTAGAAAACACTCGGAGTCAGGTGAGATGTATGGAGAAAGAAACAGTTCTGATGCAAGTTCATCAACCTGAAAGATTAATCCTGCTTCTCTCCCTCTACAGATGTTGCCTGACTTGCTGAGTGTTTCCATCATTTTTCAGTTTTAATATATAATTCAGGACTCTGATCTCAGGCCCCTCTTTTAACGACAATTGACTTTATGTTAAAATAAAAACATATGCCCATGAACCTCTTGTGAGTACCAGTTGCATATCAACTCTGATGAGAACAAGTTTCCTCATACACAAGTCTGCAGAAGCACCATTAAACACCAGGGGACTGAAGGGAGCCTCAAAGTGAAATAGCTTTGATTTAGAATTGCACTCAATCCAGCAAGATATTGGACAAGTATGTCCAACAGCCAGAAAATTACCGGAGCTTTTGCTTTGGTTGCAGACAGGCTTTGATCAGCATATTCTGCGCGATTCAGGATGGGAGAGAGATGTACTTTATTACAGCACGACTTCAAACGGTGCCTTGTAATGAGGAATTGAGTGCCAGTGATAATCAGAGACAGCACTCTCCTTGCACCTCTGGAGCCAACATTTGATTACAGCCAAGATAGAAAGGATAAAAGATTTGTTTCTTGGGTCATTTTGAAGGTCTTGCATGAAATGGGTTTTGTGCAATCTCAATTACTATTGTGTTTGGTCTTCAGCAGAGAAAAGGAATACTCATAAATTTGAGAACAAATTTCCATCAGGTGTGCAATCTCAATCAGGGGGATGACAGAAATGGCTCTTTGATCTAGCTATATCCCAGCGAGGGCTTGAACTACTGACTGCATAGTGTCACAGGCAGCCGGATGCACTGACCCATTGCAGCACAGCCAGCACAGAAATAGAAAGACCCAGGTTCCAGCTGTAGAAGCTCCTCTCCTGGATGGGTGTTCCAGACAGTGCAGAAATGGAGTAAACAGAAAATGAGAGCTTGCATTTCTGCAGTGGTTTTCATGGTGCCAGGATGTCCCCCAAGTGCTTTACAGCCAACTAAATACTAAAAGTGTAATCACTGTTGTAACAGGGGAAATGTGACAACCACATTGTGACAAGCACAGCAAGCTCCCACAAATAGAATCATAGAAACTTTACAGCACAGAAGGAGGCCATTCGGCCCATCGAGTCTGCACTGGCTCTCTGAAAGAGCATTCCACCTAGTCCCACTCCCTGGCCTTATCCCTGTAACCTTGCGCATTCTCCGTTTTCAGGTAGCAATCCAATTCCCTTTTGAATACCTCGATCGAACCTGCCTCCACCACCCTATCAGGAAGTTCGTTCCAGACTCCAAACACCCTCTGGGTGAAAGCATTTTTCATCACATCATTTTTACTCCTTTTGCCAATTATTTTAAATCTTTGCCCTTTAGTTCTTGATGCTCCCTTGAGTGGGAACAGTTTCTCCCTATTTACCCTGTCCATCCCCTCAGGACCTTGAATACCTCTATCAAGTCTCCTCTCAGCCTTCTTTTCTCCAAGGAAAACAGTCCCAACCTCCCCAATCTATCCTCATAGATACAGTTCTTCACCCCTGGAATCATTCATGTGAATCTCCTCTGCGCTCTCTCCAGTGCCTTCACATCCTTTCTCAAGTATGGCGCCCAGAACTGGACACAGTACTCCTGATGAGGCCTAATTATTGTCATATACTCTTGTACTCAATACCCCTATTAATAAAGCCTAAGATACTATATGCTTTATTAACTGCCCTCTCAAATTTCCCTGCCATCTTCAATGACTTATGTTCATATACACTGAGATCCCTCTGTTCCTGCACCTCCTTTAGAGTTTCTCATTTAATTTTATACTGCGTGATAATTATGGTTTTATTTAGCATGTAATGTACCTTTAAGAATTATACGTGTTAGGCAAGATCACATGATCCAATTGTAACCAATAAGAGAGTAGTGTGGGCTACCTCAGAAGTCAGTGCCGAGATAAAGTTGGAGTTGAAAGCACACGTGTAGTTGCTGTTGAGTATATTGTAAATAAACCAAAAGTTTCCATCTAAGAAGTGTCTGCAGATCAATTCTATCATTAATAGTACAACTAGGCTAGCTACAACAAACTGGCGATGAAAATAAAACAGGATTGAACAGAAGAAATCAAGTTAGAATGAAATGGGCACTGACCTCGCCCAGTAATTGTAGGCTCCGTTAGAATTGAAGAAATCATCCCCTCTCAAAATGTCACTGTTTGGGAGAATTGATCCTTTTGAACCAGCCACAGGCGATTGATCTCAATACATAGAATGCCTCACATTCTTTTTGCAAGCGAACGAAATTACACAGTAAGAGAAGAGGTGAGCGATCCTCTTGAGTACTTGTGGGAGCAAAACCTACAGCTTGATTCGAAGTTTGACGGCACCCAGTGCCCCAGATTGGAAGAATTTCGATGAGTTGGTGCACCTCGTGAAGGGTCATTATCAACCCAAGTCCTCAGTCACCATGCAGAGGTTCAGGTTTAATCCACGAAATAGAGCCCCAGATGAGACAATTGCATGCTAAGCGGCAAATTTGAAGCAGCTAATGGAACATTGTGGGAGTCCAGTACAACCCTGAATAACATGCTCAGAGATGGTTTAGTGTGTGATGTGAAAGAGGACCTTTTTAGAAAAGATTATTGTCCGAAGTGAATCTGGATTTCAAGAATACACTACAGATAGCGCTGGCCATGGAAAGCGCAGTAAGAGATTCAAAAGCAATACAGGGTGTGCAAAATGGTGCCGTCCTCCACATCAGGCAGGAAACCTCAGCCGAAAGAGGGGGGAAACAGCCCCCACTAGCCAAAGAATAAAGAAAAATGACTTAGCAGCGAAATCATAGAATAATTTTATTGGAATTGGAAACAATCAGTCTTTTAGCGATTGACAGTTTAAAAAAGTCGAATGCTACTATTGTCATAGAAATGGACATATGATGAGGCAATGCAAGGAAAGATTCAAGCAGGCTTGTAAATAAACGAAGATGCCCAACGAAACCTACAATGTAGAAGAGTCTGAAAGAACAGATGTCAAGCTAAAAACATATATAGGTGAAGACACTCAAGTAAAAGGCATAAGCAGAGTAACTGTTCACTATGGAAGCCAATCGGCAAAGCTACCTTTGATGGTGGTAGCAAGTGAAGGATCAAGCCTCCTGGGTGGAAATTGGTTAAAGGAGATTAAGTTAGAATGGTCTGAAATTTTCCAATTGAGAGCAAGTGGGCTCCTAGAGCTACTTAGAAATTGTGCCACCATCTTTGAGGATGAGCTGGGTAAAATCCAGGGCCTACAGGCCAAGATTCATGTAGATCCAGAAGCAACCCCTCACTTCATGAGACTGGTGTCAAATGCCCTGCGAGAAAAAGTCAACATTGAACTGAACAGACTAGAGAAACTGGGCATTATACGAGCTGTTCAGTTCTCAGAATGGGCAGCACCCATAGTCCCCGTTCTTAAAACTAACCAAATAAACAAATTTGCGGGGACTATAAACTAATGGTTAATAAAGTAGCTAAGCTAGACAGGCACCCCATTACAAAAACTGAAGACCTGTACGCCAAGCTGGCAGGAGGGACAACGTGCACAAAGTTTGACATGAGTCATGCTTATCAACAACTAGAGTTGGATAATGCCTCCTGGGAATTTGACACAATTAATACCACAAAGGATTGTACCAATGTACACGATTGCCTTTCGGTGTCTCCTCCGCTTGTGCCATCTTTCAGAGAACAATGGAAAGCTTACTGCAGGGACTGTCCCAGGCTGTAGTCTATTTAGACGATGTATTGGTGACAGGATTCACTAAAAAGAGCATTTGGTGAACTTAGAAGTCTTAAAACGTTTCTTGCCAGCTGCAGTGTGTTTAAACAAAGAGAAGTGCACGTTCTAATTGAGGGAGGTAATTTATTTGAGTCACAGGGTAGATTCACAGGGCCTCCATCCGGTTGAGGTGAAAGTGAGAGCCATAAGAGAGGCACCCGCACCAAAGAACACCCCCGAGCTCAAATCATTCCAAGGAATGATCAACTATTATGGGCGGTTCTTACCCAATCTCTCTACAGTGCTGACCCCCCCTGCATCCTCTACTCAAAAAGAACAAATAATGGCCTTGGGAGGAGCCCCAGAAAGAAGTTTTCATAAAGGTGAAACAATTGTTGCCCTTGTCCAATCTATTAGTGCATTATGACCAGACGAAAGTGATGGTGCTGACATGTGACGCATCTCCCTACGAAGTGGGAGCAGTGCTCTCTCATCGGATGGACGACGGTACAGAACGGCCTATAGGTTATGTATCAAGAACGCTCACCACAGCGGAAAAGGGAGACTCGCAGATAAAGAAAGAAGACCTGTCCATCATTTTTGGTGTCGAGAAACTTCACCAGTATGTACACGGCCGCCATTGTACAATCATTTTGGATCGTAAAAACATTGCTAGGATTGCTTAGTGACGACAAGGCTATACCACCCATAGCCCCAGCAAGAATACAATGATGGGCTTTAATTCTGGCAGCATATGAATTCATTTTCGTACATAGGCCTGGTAATCAAATCGCAAATACCAATGCACTTAGTCGTTTGCCTTTACAAGAAATTAATGAGCACGTCCCAGTTCCACAGGAACTTGTTTTATTGTTAAATTTCTTATATTCCTCACCAGTATGTGCTCGACAGATCAGAGACTGGACAAGTCAGGACCCAGTCCTATCTCAAGTAAGAGAACATGTGCTACATGGTTGGTTACAGGTGCCCGTATCTGATGAAATGAAACCGTACTTCAACAGAAGACATGAAATAGCCAGCCAGGATGGCATCTTATTGTGTGGAGCATGAGTGATAGTTCCTCCAAAGGGAAGGGAGTCACTTTTAATTGAACCACACAGAGCCCATCCAGGAATATCCCGAATGAAGACCATAGCACACAGCTATCTATGGTGGCCTGGGATGGATGGATTGCACAGTGAATGTGCAATGTCAGCAACTACAAAAGTTGCCAGTGACAGCTCCGTTACACCCATGGGAGTGGCCAGGTGGACTCTGGGTGCGGTTACACACTGACTGTGTTGGAGTTTTCCTGGGAATAATGCTTCTGCTCATTGCTGATGCCCATTCAAAATGGCTGGATGTATATGAGGTGACATCGCCAATGTTGGCTGCTAAAATTGAGAAACTATGTCAGGGTTTTGCCATTCATGGACTACCAGAAGCAGCTGTTTCTGATAACGGCACAGCATTTACGAGTGCTAAGTTTCAACAGTTTATCAGCCTCAACTGTATCGCTCATGTGAAAACTGCACCGTACTCACTCTTCCTCAAACGTACCGGCCGAAAGGGCAGTTCAAGTGTTCAAGGCAGGCATGAGAAAGCTAACTGGTGATCCCTTGGCAACCAAGCTAGCACGCTTTCTTTATCATTACAGGACCACCCCTCACACAGCAACAGGTGTCACACCTATTGTTGAAACACCATCTCAGGATGAAATTGAGCTTAATAATGCCAAATTGAGAGGGGAAGGAGGAAAGGAGTCAAGGAAGCCAGAAAACTAGACACTACTGGCATAGTCACAAGAGGAAGTTTACCATGACAGAACTGGTGTACGGGAAGAACTTCAGGGAAGGACCAAAGTGATTACCGGGTGAAATAAGTGCGGTGACTGGACCTCTATCTTACCACATGGAGGTGGAAGGCCGGATCATCTGGAAACATGTGGACCATTTAAGGAAGAGAGGGACAAATTACCAAGATTTGGTTCTACCAGTGATCATGACCGGGTTTGTGTTTCCTGTTGAAGATACTCAACCCAGGTTTGACATGTCTGATGTTCCTGTAAGAGTTGAGGATACAGAGCTGCAAGTGCCCACCAAAGCACCTGATGTTCAGGCAATTCCCGAGGAGGAGGTTCCTGACAAAGAATCTGAAGTTGTGGAGCTGCGACATTCCACACGTACCAGGAAACCACCTGAAAGACTGAACTTGTAAATTCCTTACCCAGTGTAAATATTATATTGTCTTGAAAAATATGTACTTGTAAATACAATATGTATAGCTGAGTTAAAGGGGGAGGAATGTAATAATTATGGATTTATTTAGTGTGTAATGTACCTTTAAGAATAATAATTGTCAGGCAAGATCACATGATCCAATTGTAACCAATAGGAGAGTAGCACGGGCTACCTCAGCAGTCAGTGTAGAGAGAGTTAGAGTTGAAAGCACACGTGTAGTTGCTGCTGAGTATATTGTAAATAAACTAAAAGTTTCCACCCAAGAAGTATTTGTAGATCAGCTCTATCATTAAGAGTACAACTCAGCCACCCTACAACAAACTGTCTCCCCATATTTTTCCTGCCAAAATCACCTCACACTTCTCTGCTTTGAGCTTCATCTGCCACTTGTCTGCCCAATCCATCAACATGTCTATGTTCTTTTGAAATTCAAAACTATCCTCATCACAGTTGACGTTTCCAATCTTCATATCATCTCCAAATTTTGAAATCATGCCCTGAAAACCACAGCCATTAATATATATCAAGAATAGCAAGGGTCCCAACACTGACCCCTGGAGAACTCCACTACCAACCTTCCTCCAATCTGAAAAACATCCATTAACCACTACTCATTTTTTCTTGTCACTCAGCCAACTTCTTATCTAAGTGCCTACTTTCCCTTTTATTCCATGACCTAGAATTTTGCTCACAAGTCTGTTGTGTGGCACTCGATCAAATGCCTTTGAAAAATCCACATACACCACATCAACATAATTGCCCTTATCAACCTTCTCTGGTACCTCATCAAAAAACTCCAGCAAGTTAATTAAACATGATTTTCCCTTAATGAATCCATGCTGGCTTTCCTTAATTATCCTGCATTTGTCTAAGTGACTATTGATTTTATCCCAAACTATAGTTTCCAGAAGTATCCCTACCACTGAAGCCAAATTGACCGGTCTGTAGTTGCTGGCTTTTTCCTTGCACCCCTTTTTGAACAAGGGTGTAACATTCACAATTCTCCAGTCCTCTGACACCACGCCTGTGTCTAAGGAAGACTGGAAGATTATCACTAGTACCTCTGCAATTTCCACTCTCACTCCCCTTAGTATCCTTGGATGCATCTCATCCAGTCCTGGTACTTTATCAATTTTAAGTAAAGATAACCTTTCTAAATACTCCTCCTTCTCAATTGTAAATGCTTTGGGTAGCATCTTGTTCCTTTATAAAGACAGGTGCAAAGTACCCATTTAATACCTCTGCTATTTCTCCTGCCTCTACGTAATCGGCCCTACTCTTTGACCACCCTTTTATTATTTATATGCTTATAGAAGACCTTTATTATTTGCTGCCAGTCTCTTTTCATGCTCTCTCCTTGTTTTTATTATTAGTTTTTTTCCCCTCTGGTCCTTCTATATTCAGCCTGACTGTCCATTGTATTTTCTACTTGACATCTGTCATTAAGCGCACTTCCTTTTCATATTTACCTCTATCTCTCTTGTCATCCAGGGTGCTCTGGATTTATTTCACAGAATCACAGAATCTCACACTGCAGAAGAGGCACTTCGGTCCATCGAGTCTGCACGTGAGAAACATGTGAGAAACTCCTGACCTACCTACCTAATCCCATTTACCAGCACTTGGCTCATAGCCTTGAATGTTATGACGTGCCAACTTACTTTTTAAAGTATGTGAGGCAACTCGCCTCCACCACCCTCCCAGGCAGCACATTCCAGACCGTCAACACCCTCTGGGTAAAAAAGTTTTTCCTCACATCCCCCCTAAACCTCCTGCCCCTCACCTTGAACTTATGCCCCCTCGTGACTGACCCTTCAACTAAGGGGAACAGCTGCTCCCTATCCACCCTGTCCATGCCCCTCATAATCTTGTACACCTCGATCAGGTCACCCCTCAGTCTTCTCTGCACCAACGAAAACAACCCAAGTCTATCCAACCTCTCTTCATAACTTAAATGTTTCATCCCAGGCAACATTCTGGTGAATCTCCTCTGCACCCCCTCCAGTGCAATTACATCCTTCCTATAATGTGGCGACCAGAACTGCACACAGTACTCCAGCTGTGGCCTCACCAAGGTTCTATACAACTCTAACATGACCTCCATACTTTTGTAATCTATGCCTCTGTTGATAAAGGCAAGTGTCCCATATGCCTTTTTCACCACCCCACTAACATGCCCCTCCGCCTTCAGAGATCTATGGACACACACGCCAAGGTCCCTTTGTTCCTCAGAACTTCCTAGTGTCATGCCATTCTTTGAATACTTCCTTGTCAAATTACTCCTTCCAAAGTGTATTACCTCACACTTTTCAGGATTAAATTCCATCTGCCACTTATCTGCCCATTTGACCATCCCTTCTATATCTTCCTGTAGCCCAAGACACTCAACCTCATTCTTAACCACCCGGCCAATCTTTGTGTCTTCCGCAAACGTACTAATCCTACCCCCCACATAGTCATCTATGTCGTTTATATAAATGACAAATAATAGGGGACCGAGCACAGATCCCTGTGGTACACCACTGGACACTGGCTTCCAGTCACTAAAGCATCCTTCTGTCACACACTCTCTGTCTCCTACGACTAAGCCAATTTTGAATCCACCTTATCAAATTACCCTGTATCCCAAACAAAAACAGAAACAGAAATACCTGGAAAAACTCATCGCAACAACCCAGCCCCCCACCCCCCAGAACTTGTCTCCGCCCCCCCCCCCCCTTAAACCAGCTTATATTTCACCCCTCTCCTAATATTACTCAGTTCTGTTGAAGGGTCATGAGGACTCGAAACGTCAACTCTTCTCCGCTGATGCTGCCAGACCTGCTGAGTTTTTCCAGGTAATTCTGTTTTTGTTTTGGATTTCCAGCATCCGCAGTTTTTTGTTTTTAAATCGTACCATGTTGTGGTTGCTATCACTAAAATGCTCGCCCACCACCACCTCAGCCACCTGTCTGGCCTCGTTCCCCAGAATTAGGTCCAGCAATGCACCGTCCCTTGTTGGACCCTCTACATATTGACCTAAAAAGTTCTCCTGTACACATTTCAAGAAATCCACTCCATCCAAGCCCTTTAAACTATGTCTATCCCTTGTCCTACCTTTCCCCTTCAAGGGAATATACCTTGATATTGCCTACAATACTTTTTCTTTGAAGGTAACCCATTGTTCAGCCACCATCATTTCTGCCAACATTTGATTCCAACTCACATGCATTCTCATCCCATTAAGTTGGCTTTCCCCCAATTAATTCTCTCTGCTCTGGATTGTTCTCTGTCCTTTTCCATGACCAACCTAAACCTTATGATACAATGGTCATTGTCCCCTAAATACTCTCCCGCTGGTATTGATCCACTTGGGCCAACTCATTCCCCAGAACCAGGTCGAACAGTGCCTACCCTCTCATTGGACCGGAAACATACTGCTGCAGAAATGATCTTGAACATATTCCAGGAACTCTCGCTCTTCTTGTCCCTTTGCAGTGTCCCTATCCCAGTCTATATTTGGATAATTGAAGTCTCCCATTATAATTACTCTATGATTCTTTCACCTCTCTGTAATTTCTTTGCAATTTTTTTCTCTATGTCCCTTCCAGTAGTTTGTGGTCTACATACTACACTGATCAATTATATTGCACCTTTTTCATTCCTTACCTCTAGCCAGAGAGATTCTGTCCTTGACCTCTCTGGAACATCCTCTCTCTCTAGTACTGTGATGCCATCTTTAATCAATACTGCCACTCCACCCCCTATCCCTTTTTCTTCCTTTCCTGTCTCTCCTAAACACTTTGTACCCTGGAATATTTAACACCCAGTCCTGCCCTTCTTTGACCCAAGTCTCTGTTATAGCAATAATATCATAGTTCTATTTTTCAACCTGTGCCTACAGTTCACCAATCTTATTAACAACACTCCGTGCATTCACATATATGCACATTAACCCTGATTTAGGCTTTTTTACTTTCCCCCTTACCCTGACCCCATCGAATGACTTACCAATGCCTACTCTAATTCTATCAAACTCTCCAAGTATTCTATAACCTTGATACTACTCTCTGCTATATCCTCAGCAGTTAATACTTCACTACTTCCCACTGCCAGTTTTTCTTCTCTCTGCTCTGAATTTCCCCTCAGATTCCCATCCCCCTGCCAATCCAGTTTAAACCCTCCCCAACTGCACTAGCAAACCTCCCACAGGGACATTAGTCCCAGTCCCGTTAAGGTGTAACCCGTCCTTCTTGTACAGGTCCCAGCTGCCTCAGAACCAGTCTCAGTGCCTCAGAAATCTAAAGCCACCTCTCCTAGTCCATTTCTCCAGCCATGTGCTCACTAGCACATGGCACTGGGTGTAATCCTGAGATTACTGCTTTTGAGGTCCTGCTTTTTAATTCCCTTCCTAACTCCGTGAAATCTGCATTCAGGACTTCATCCCTTTTCATTGCTCCCAATATGGACCATGATCTCTGCTGTTCATCCTCCCACAAAAGATTGTCCTGCAGCCACTCCATGACATCCTTGACCCTGGCACTAGGGAGGGAACATACCATCCTGGAGTCACTATGGCTGTAGAAACGTCTGCCTTAACTATGGAACCCCCTACCACTTTAGCACTTCCACTCTTCCTCCTCCGCTCCTGTGCAGCTGAGCCATCTGTGGTGACATAGACTTGGCTCTTGCTACAGTCCCTCTGAGCAACCATCTTGGTCATCAGCATCCAAAATGGAAAAGCAGTTAGTGAGTGTGCGAGTCTCAGGGGATTCCTGCACTACCTGTCTGTTTCTCTTAGATACTCTGGTGGTCACCCATTCCCACTCTGTGTACATCTTAGCTGCAGTGTGACCACCTCTCTAAACTTGATATCCACGCAATCCTCAGCGTTGTGGATGCACCACAGTGACTCCACCCACTGCTCGAGTTCTGCAATCCAGAGCTCAAGTTTCTGCAGCTGGTGACACTTGCTGCAGATATAGTCATCATGGGCACTTTGTGCCTGCACCATTTCCCACATCCCGCAGGATGCACATTCCTGGAATGTGTTCAAGATAATTTCTGCAGTAGTATGTTTCCAGTCCAACAAGAGGGCAGGCACTGTTCGACCTGGTTCTGGGGAATGATTTGGCCCAAGTAGATCAAATATCAGTGGGAGAGCATTTTGAGGACAATGACTATTGTATCATAAGGCGCTGACATACCTTAAATTTTATATAAAGTCTTTACTAAAGTATGGTATAATATGATAACTGACCTGTCACTCACCAATCATCTCCTTTGCGCAGAGTCTGGAAAGGCTTATACTTACCAATCAACTATCATGACTCTTGTGACATCACCTGTCTCCTTGCGCACCCCTTACTGATCATGTGGTTTGAAAAGCCTGTCTCTTTTATAGACCCTCCGATGAGTCACTAGCTAGTTTAGCTTCCTGCTACAGTAATTACCACCAATTGAACCGACTGCTTTTAGTTGATTGACAGTTAACTGTCACTACCAGGTATTTCTCTGTTTAACAAACTAATCTAGCTTATTTGAAGGTTGTTAGTTCTATGTCAGTGCTTGATTCTTAATCTATATTTAAACATGATAAAGACTTACTAGAACTTACCACGTGAACCTAATTCACTACTCACTTGGTCTCTGTCTCACTCAGGTATAGTCGCCTGTCTCCTCACCTACCCCTTACTGAATGTAGAGTGATAATAGTCAGATGATCTGTTTTATCAATATTGATTGAGGGACTAGTAATGGCCAGGACTCAAGAAAGGAGAGATGGAAGAGGAGTGGCTGAAAAGGAGAGTAGATTAGAGAGAGGGCAGGAGAGGGGGAGAGCAAGAGGGAAGGAGAGGGGGAGAAGACACGGAAAGGGAGGAGAGTGAAGAGGAAAGAGGGGTGAAGGGGAGAGGAGAAGGAAGAGAAGAGGAGGGAGGGAGAGAAATTGCAGAGGGAAGAAAAGGGTGGAGGGAGAGAAAAAAGGGGAGGAAAGGAGAGGAGAGTGAAAGGGAGGAAAGAGGTGGAAAGAAGAGAGGAAGGAAAGGGTGAGAGATGGTGGAAAAGGAGGAATGATGAGGAGAGGAAATGGGAAGGAAAGAGAAAATAGGGCAGAAAAGAGAGATAGAGAGCAAAGGGGAGGGGAGAGGTGGAGGAGTAAAAAGAAAAAGTATCCTGACTAGATGCATTCAAAAGCTTCTAATTCAAAGTATTTGCCTGGATGATGTTATCCAATGGAGGATTTTAACCAGTAACCAGGGAGGTTTCAATGTGGTGATGTGACAGTATCTTAGTTGGGCTCAGTAGATACTTTCTTCCAATTGGAAAATCAATTCCAGTGAAACCACCCTTTCACACACTGCGATTTTTGGAATGGGTTTAGTGTGTGGGGAATTTGAGATAATTATGTTGGTTGCAGTACATGTTAGCGTTTCCAATGGAGAAAGAGTCAGCTTGGCAGGGAGTGATTAAAGCTAATTGCCTCTAAGCCAAATGCTTACAGGGATGCAACTTGTGACATGACACTTGCTCTTCGCTGCACTCCACAATCTTTAGCTGAGTATGTTTCAACAGGAGGTGTTCAGCTGAAAATCAGGGCTTCCTAGAAATAATCAGTCCAATGCAACCCTGTCAAATGGCAGGTTGAGCTAGCAGTCAACAAATCGTCTTGATCTATAACAATCTGGACCTTCTTGCAAGAGAGGTGTGTCTCTCTGTGGATCCTGATGTTTTGCAAACTGAAAGATTCTCTGCTAATTATAGAAAAGAGAATCTCTTTTATAATAACTCAATGGGAGGCACTCTCCCACCTCTGAGTCAGAAGGTTGGGAGTTCAAGTCCCACTCCAAAGATTAGAGCACGTTACCAAAACTGAAACTCCTGTATAGCATAGAGGGAGTGCTGCACTGTCAGCGGCACCATGGGCGGAATCATCCCAGATTTGCACTATGTGGTAGTGGGGGGGCAAAACGTCATTTTACCCGCCGACCACAATGATGGGTTTTTGTGCGGTATTGTCCCATTCCCACCTCATTAATTATGCCGTCTCATTGGCGGGTGGTCTCTGATTTGCCCGCCACACTATTTCCTCGCTGCTTCCTCATGCAGGGCACCATATTTAAATTGTAGCCGTGCGCAAACTTCTCAATGCTTGCAGCTCTGGAGGGCACTGGGAAAGACATGGCCCAAAAGCCAAGAAGAATGCAGCCCCACAATTGAGTGACACATCCCTGGGATGCCTTCTGGACATTATGGAAGCCCATCGCAATGTCCTCTACCCCCACTCTGACTGCAGGAGGCCCATCAATCTCACCACTCCAGCTTGAGAGGTGGTGGCAGAGGTGGTCAGTGCCAATGCTGCACACAAGGGGTCAGCCAGCCAGTGCAGAAAGAGGATAAATTACCACATCTGTGCTGCCAGGGTAAGGCAGCCATCTCATCACTCTAAACTCACACACTCACAAACCCAACACACATTCACTGGCATCTCACTCACTGCCAGCTCAAGGGACATCACCACCCATTCTCAAACACACACCCTCACATCTCCATCTGACCTCATCTCCTCTGGAGACTGGCCTCTCAGCCCTCACCATCTTGAGGCCACTTGTACAGATCAGCATGTGCCCCCACATACACCCTGGGTTACCCCCCTTCCCCAGTGCAGCCCTCGCCCTGCAGCCTCTTCTCCTGCCTGAAGTCATTTCTTCCACTTCCACAAGCAGCCCCAGCCCTGCAGCCAATGGAAAGCCACCCCCGCCTTACGCCTGATCTGGTAGGCAGAGACCTGCCCGTGACCCCCTAAAGGTGATGTGGTGCTGCCTGTGGAGCCTGGCGCTGATGACTGCGAGCGCTGCCCGAAACAAGGGAGGCAAACAAACCTCGAAGTCCCGAGTGAAGTGCAGCCGGCCAGGTGCATGTCTTTTATGTACAGTTGTGAAGGATGTTGACATGCCCGGATGATCCAGCGTGGGGGGATGATTCCAGCGAGTAGAGCTTATAATGAGATGTAGATGTAATAAAATGACGTTTCCGACATGCGGCGGTGAGAAACGTGACCCGCCATTGACAGGCAGAGCGGACGATCGCAAACTGGTTTCTTGTTGGCGTGAAATTGATTTTTGGCCTTCCCGCCATGTTGTCCGCTCACGTCTGCCATGACATCTGACGCCAATGGTGGGGGGGGGAATAATTCCATCCCACGTCTTTCAGCTGAGACTTTTAACTGTTGAGTATTGAAGATTGTATTTTGCTTTTTGTCCATTTCAGGCTACCATACACACATACGCCAGCAGAGGGAGTCTAGAGTGACATAAAGGAGGTTGATTTTATGGGGGGATGGATTACCCATCCACATCCCCTCCAAAGCTTAAAGTCTGTCAGCATCGCGCTGACCAGAAACCTGACTGCCCAGCAGCAATAATATGCTGGGGTTGGTCTTAATAGAGGGTGAGAGTGAGACTCCTGCCCCTCAGGAATAGGAAGCCCTGCCCTACTCAGCTGCTGGTCAATCTGATTGGCTGGCAGCTCTGTAGTCCCAGCAGCACTAGAAGAGAGTAGTGGCCACTGCTGGGGCTACAAGCCATCCCCAAGAAGATGGATACTGGGCTTAGGTAAGTCTGGGGATTTGGGGTGGGCAGGGCTGGGAGTACTCATTAAGTGGGGAGGAGTTGTTGGGGGTATCATGTTAGAGAGGCCAAGGGGAGGGACAAAGGGGGATACCATTTGGGGGGGGCGGTGCCCATGATGGTCACGGAGGTTCTCCCCCAGAGGATGTGCGCCCCCTTTCTGCCCGCATTCAGTCCATGCATTGAAAGCTGACAGAGTGCACGCCATGCTCCTGCCTTCCCCAACAGAGCAAAACATTGTGGTGGGAGTGGAATGAGGCCCTTACGTTTAATTGTCCACTTCAGGGCCTCAATAGGGTGGGTGGGCTGCCTGACACCTTACCTTCCCCCATGATATGGGGGACAGGTTGGGGCTGGGTGGGAAGGCAGTGGGTTGGCAACCCACTTTATTTTACCATGCTACCCCACACTTCAATTACGCTGTTGTTGGGGTGGTGGGGGCGGGTGGTGGTGGGCAGGTGTAAAATTCACCCCAATGAATCCATGGCCAGAATTTTACGTTGAATGAGCGGGTGCCCACCTGACCCGAAATCGTGTGAAATATCAGGAGAAGCTGTCGCCCGCACATCCTGACGTCTTCACGCTCGCACACGTTATGGTCAGCGGGCGTGCGTGGGAGAGGGAAGCGCAGACCCCAACGATTAAGCGGGCATATGAGCCCATGAAGGAGGCAATTATTAAAGATTTTATGTGCGCTTTTACAGTTGGCAGACGGGCCAATCGGCCAGGTGGTCTTCAGGTTTTTGCTTCATACTCGATCCAGGCTGGGATAATAGGTCTGAGCTGAAATAAAGTAAAAAAAGATGTTTGAGGGTTGAGGTGTTATGAGTTGTGCTGTCAGATGTTTGAATTTGCATTATAGAGACACCTTGCGGCTTTTATTGTGCAAAATTCACTTCTCTTGAATCTCGATTGGTGCCAGAGAATATAAAATGGTAGAAATTCTGGGTTTTTAAATGGGTTTCCTCTCTCCCTCTTAGGGGTTGCCCTGGAACATTCAGGAATTACCAATTAATCTCCAGGCACCCAGGAGAAATAAATCATAGGGGCACTAAAAAAATTGTGGTTTTCTTTAATTCTCTTTGAATACTTATGATTACTAGTTGTAATCATCTCGGACATGGGAAAAGAAGGGTTGTTTGACGAACAGTCAAGAATTGTCCAATCAGGTAGCAAAGACTCAATTCCACATTCCGATTGGCCACAAGGATGTGAGGATTCACATTTCGGGCAACCGATAGCAGGAAAGGGAGGTGGGGCAGTTGGGGGCAGGAGGTGATGGGAGGGAGGCACAGTACGGAGTATTAAGGGTATTGTGGAGAAGAGAGAGCCTGGTCGGCAGCATTGGATGATCTTCCTCTCCTATCACTGCTGAATGGTTTGAGCTCTGCAGTATTTCAGGAACTCTACAACTCAGCACATTCAATAGCAATAACTCACAATTGTATAACACTCCTCGCGTCAAGTGCTTTACAAAAGGGAAAAGGATGATACCAAGCAAATGGAATTTAAATGAGGAGATTGAAGGCACTTTCAACCCAGGGCTCTTCTGAGAAAACCACACTGACGCAAAGTCACTCAGTCCAGTTTCAATTTACAGAAACCTGAGCTGACATCTGCAGAGTAGCTCTGATTGTCATCAATGCTGCTGTCAACCTGCTCCCTCATTCAAATCCACTTATGTTTGGTTTCATAAAACAAAGCAGCCTTTTAACATCTGAGCAAGTTTGATGCAAAAATAGACCAGTGTATAGAGAGTAGAGTTGGAGATATTTCTGAAGGTGTTATCAAGACCTACTTGTGGGGTCATTTCAATTAAACCCCTTAATCCCAACACCCCTATTTTTCAACTGTGTACATTCCTGGAAACATATCGACCCTGTGGCTACGCTAGTGAGTAGCCTAACTAAGTTGTTCTTCAATTCAGCATCATACCCAGTACAATAGTTACAGGTGACCGACTCTCTTCCTTTTTCCCTCTGGTATCTCACCAGCTCTTCATTCAGGTTGTGGGCCGTTAGCAAGGCCAGCATTTATTACCCATCCCTAATTGCCCTTGAGAAGGTGGCGGTGAGCCGCCTTCTTGAACCACTGCCTAGTGTTGGAACACCAGCGCTGTTACGGAGGGAGTTCCAGGATTTTGACCCAGTGACAGTGAAGGAACATCGATATATTTCCAAGTCAGGGTGGTGTGTTACTCAGGGGGGAACTTGCAGGTGCTGGTGTTCCCTTGCGCCTGTTTTGCTTGTCCTCCTGGTGGTAGAGGTGACAGGAGGCAGTAGCACGATCAAAGTAATCTTGGTGAGGTGCTTTAGTTCATGCTATTGGTTGCACACACTGCAGCCTGAGTGTATCAGTAGTGGAAGGGGCGAATATTGCATAGCCAATACTCCTGGGGAGGCACTGGCATGCTGGTATTCCAGAGACCCAGGGTAATGCTCTGGGGACCCGGTATCAAATCCCACCACGGCAAATGGCGAAATTTGAATTCAATAAAAATCTGGAATTAAAAGTCTAATGATAACCATTACCGATTGTTGTAAAAACCCACCTGGTTCACTAATGTCCTTTAGGGAAGGAAATCTGCCAACTTTACCTGGCCTGACCTACGTGTGACTCCAGACCCACAGCAATGTGGTTGACTATTAAAAATGCCCTCTGAACAAGGGCAATTAGGGATGGACAATAAATGCTGGCCTAGCCAGCGATGCCCACATCCCATGAACAAATTTTTTAAAAATCAGAAACTTACTGGGGGAGGGGAAGATTGAACCTTGTTTGCAGCATTTTTGACAATTGCTTTCCTCAGAAAATTTGAAGGGAGCAATGACTAAAGTTCAGAAACTGAGGACTTCAAACCGCCAGAGTGTAACAAGCTTTTTTCATTTCCACAAATAAGACAACAGTCCGATTTCTCACAAGAGATTATTTAATGATTGTGATGCTGGTGGATATTGCCTTGCAGTGAAATGGTTAATGTTTAATAATCATGTTCCTGCAGATTAACTTCTAGCAGTGATGGTTTTTAGAGCTTGGTAATTACCTCGATTGCCAATTCTTCCGTCAACGCCAGTCATGCAGAAGTTAAAAAGATACAAAGATGCTTCTCCCTGACTCGGAGGAACTGGCCAGAGAAACTTCAGTGCAACTACTGGATGAATTCTCCAAGGGCAAAGTATACTTGTACTGGATTTTGTGCAAGGACATTGCCCTGTCACAGGCAGTGAAGTGTTCCAACTAAATTGTACCAATGTTTTATGTAATTCACTTCCACGGTTATTTGATTTGCCTGATTTTATTGCACTTTGTGCCCTAGGTTCAGGGGCGATGGACGTGATTCATGGATTATCTTTTGATTTGATCAACCTATAGAATATTTAAAAGTGACACAGTGCTCGTTTCCCACTGTACAAAGAAAGACTTGCATTTCTATAGCACCTTTCATGACTTCAGGACGTGGCAAAGGACTTTACAGTCAACAAAGTACTTTTGAAGTGTTGTCACTGTTGTCATGTAGGAAACACAACAGTCGATTCCTGCACAGCAAGCTCCCACAAACAGCAATGTGATAATGGCCAGATATTCTGTTTCTTACTAATGTTGGTTGATGGATATATATTGACCAGTACACCAGGGAGAACTCCCCTACTCGTCTTCAAAATACTGCCATGGGATCCTTTCCATTCAACTGAGAGTTGCTTCAGTTTCACATCTCATCCGAAAGACAGCATCTTTGATAGTGCAGCACTCTCTCAGCACTCCGCTTAGAATATCAGCAATGCTGGGTTCAAATCTTTGGAGTGAGTCATGAACCTTCAGGCAGCGAGGTGAGAGTGCTACCACAGAGCTACAGCTGAAACCAAAGCTGTGATGTATAATTCTTTGACTATATCTCAGTCCTCTTGTACCTCGCACTGTCCTTCACTGTGTAGCTGTGCCAATGGGCTGACCTCAGACGGATGCTGTCCTGCAACAATGCCCTGTTGAACGTTCACGTGTTGAGCAGCTGGGCATTAATTTTCCCCTGCTCCATGTTCCTTCATTTCCAACTTGTTGTCCATGCCCTACTTGCTACAGTTCACCATTGCTAACTGTATCTTCAGCCACCCAGCTTGCACACGAACAGGAGAGAGAGCACATCCTGAGTGGGGCACAGCCAAAGTGGGTATTGGCAATTTGGTGCAAAGCGGGAATTCGGTGCATAGGGGACGAGGTGCTCTATGCAAGTTTTCCTTGCTATCCAACTTCTTAAATCTTCAGTGCGTTCTGCAGCAGTAGAGGTTACAAGGGAAAGGAATCACTGGTAAGTAGTGGATAAGGTATTTACCACTTTAATCGCTTATAGTTTAAGGTCTTTTTGTGGTTTACAGTTTGTATATTCTACAGTAACGAGGATCAGGAAAGAAGAGCCCTGGAGTAATTGACTTAAAAGGTTTAATTTAAAGGGATAAGTCATGGCAGGAGTGCTCAAAGCCATGGTGTGCTCCTCGTGCTCCATGTGGGAAGCCGAGGACATTTCCAGTGCCCGGGACCAGCATGTGTGCAGGAAGTGTGTCCAGCTGCAGCTCCTGGAAGCTCGGGTTTCAGAGCTGGAACGGTGGCTGGGGACACTGTGGAGCATCCGCGAGTCTGAGAGCATCGTGGATAGCACATTTAGAGAGGTGGTCACACCGCAGCTGAAGGGACTTGAGGAAGGGAATGGGTGACCACCAGGCAGTCCAAGAGAAACAGGCAGGTAGTTCAGGAGTCCTGGGGTCCCGCTCGCAAATCGGTATTCCGTTTTGGAGGCTGATGAGGGTGCTGGTTCCTTCAAGGAGTGCGGACAGAGCCAAGCTTCTGGCACCACAAGCAGCCTGTCTGTACAGGAGGGGAGGAAGGGAGGGAGAGCAATAGTAATAGGGGATTCTATTGTCAGGGGAACAGATAGGCGCTACTGTGGCCATCAACGTGACTCCAGGATGGTGTGTTGCCTCCCTGGTGCCAGGGTCCAGGATGTCACTGAACGGCTGCAGGGCACCCTGAAGGGAGAGGGTGATAAGGCAGAGGTCATGGTACATGCTGGTACCAATGACGCAGGTAGAAAGAGGGATGAGGTCTTGCATCAAGAATTCAGGGAGTTAGGCAGTAGACTAAAAAGCAAGACCTCTCGGGTTGTAATCTCTGGATTACTCCCAGTGCCACGTGCTAGCGAGCACAGAAATAGGAGAATAGCGCAGATAAATACGTGGCTTAAGAGTTGGTGCAGGAGGGAGGGTTTTAGATTCCTGGATCAATGGGACCGTTTCTGGGGAAGGTGGGACCTGTATAATCAGGACGGTCTACATCTGAACCAGAGCTGGACTAACATCCTTGCGAGCGGGTTTGCTAGTACTTTTGGGAGGAGTTTAAACTAATTCGGCAGGGGGAGGGGACACAGAATGTTAGCAGAATAGGGACATATCATAATACAGTAAAACAATCAAGTCAGAGGGAGTACAGCTGCATTAAGTTTCAAGGGAGTAAGGCAAGGCTGAATGGCCTCTACTTTAATGCCAGGAGTATTACAGGTAAAACGGATGAGTTAAGGATGAGGATTGACACGTGGAATTGTGATATAGTAGCCATCACTGAGACGTGGTTGAGAGAGGGGCAGGATTGGCAGCTCAACAATCTGGGATGTAGAATCTTCAGGTGAGACAGGGGAGGGGGTAAAAGAGGAGGAGACATTGCATTATTAGTTAAGGAGTCAGTTACTGCGGTAAGGAGAGATGATATCTTGGAGGGGGCATCGAATGAAGCTTTGTGGGTAGAGCTTAGGAATAAAAAAGGGGCAGGCACATTGTTAGGTGTTTATTATAGACCCCCAGATAGTCAGTGGGAAATGGAGGAGCAAATATGTGCACGATTTGTGTAGGTGTGTAAAAACAATAACAATAGGGTAATTATATTAGGTGATTTCAACTTTCCCAACATTAATTGGGATAGGCATAGTGTTAAGGGCTTGGATGGAGTGGATTTCTTGAAACGTGTACAGGTGAACTTTTTAGGTCAATATGTAGAGGGTCCAACAAGGGACGGTGCAGTGCTGGACCTAATTCTGGGGAATGAAGCTGGACAGGTGGCTGAGGTGGTGGTGGGCGAGCATTTTAGCGATAGCGACGCAACATGGTGCAGTTTAAGTTTGTAATGGGCAAAGAAATAGACAAGTTGCAAAAAAATGTTTTGGATTGGGGGAGAGCAGATTTTAGTAAAATGAGACAGGATCTGGCCAAGGTAGACTGGGAACAGATACTTGTGGGGAAATCTACAGAGGAACAGTGGAGGGTGTTCAAAAAGGAAATGGGGAGGGTACAGACTCAACATGTTCCCTCTAGGGTGATAGGAAGGAGTAACAAGCCCAGAGAACCATGGATGACCAGAGATATTCAGGTTACGATGAGAAGGAAAAGAGAGGCTTTTAGCAGGTACAAGGGAAGCAAATCAGCGGAGGCATTAGTGGAGTACAGAAAGTGTAGGGTGAAGCTTAGGAAGCAATTAGGAGAGCAAAGAGGGGATATGAGAAAGCTTTGGATGGTAAAAGCAGGGAAAATCCCAAGATATTCTATCCAACATATTCTATAAGTATATCAATGGGAAGAGGATAACCAGGGAAAGAGTAGAGCCCATATGGGACCAAATGGGCAATCTATGGGTGGAGCCAGAGGACATCGCTAGAGTGTTGAATGAATACTTCACATCTGTCTTCACCCAAGAGAATGAGGATGAAGGTATCGAACTCAGGGAGAGAGACTGCGAGGTTCTTAAGCAAATTGATATAGGGTGTGGCAAGGTATTGAAGGTGTTGGCAGGCTTAAAAGTGGACAGATCTTAAGGTCCGGATGATTTGTGTCCCAGACTGCTGAGGGAGGCAAGGGAGGAGATCGCAGGGGCTCTGACCCAAATTTTTAATTCCTCTCTGGCCACGTGGGAGGTGCCAGAGGACTGGAGAACAGCTAATGTGGTTCCGCTATTTAAGAAGGGTTGTAGTGAAAAGCCGGGGAACTACAGGCCAGTGAGTCTCACGTCAGTGGTAGGGAAACTATTGGAGAACGTTCTGAAGGAAAGTATCTATCTCCACTTGGAGAGGCAAGGTTTGATCAGGGATAGTCAGCATGGCTTTGTCAGAGGGAGGTCATGCCTAACATATTTGATTGAATTTTTTGAGGAGGTGACCAGGTGTGTAGATGAGGGTAGTACAGTTGATGTAGTCTATATGGATTTCAGCAAAGCCTTTGACAAGGTCCCACATGGGAGACTTATAAAGAAGGCAAATGCACATGGGATACAGGGTAATTTGATAAGGTGGATTCAAAATTGGCTTAGTTGTCGGAGATAGAGGGTGATGACAGAAGGATGCTTTAGTGACTGGAAGCCAGTGTCCAGTGGCGTACCACAGGGATCTGTGCTCGGTCCCCTATTATTTGTCATTTATATAAATGACATAGATGACTATGTGGGGAGGTAGGATTAGTAAGTTTTCCGATGACACAAAGATTGGCTGGGTGGTTAACAGTGAGGTTGACTGTCTTGGGCTACAGGAAGATATAGAAGGGATGGTCAAATGGGCAGATAAATGGCAGATAGAATTTAACCCTGAAAAGTGTGAGGTGATACACTTTGGAAGGAGTAATTTGACAAGGAAGTATTCTATGAACGGCATGACACTAGGAAATTCTGAGGAACAAAGGGACCTTGGCATGTGTGTCCATAGATCTCTGAAGGCAGAGGGGCATGTTAGTGGGGTGGTGAAATTGGCATTTGGGACACTTGCCTTTATCAATAGAGGCATAGATTACAAAAGTAGGGAGGTCATGTTGGAGTTGTATAGAACCTTGGTGAGGCCACAGCTGGAGTACTGTGTGCAGTTCTGGTCGCCACATTACAGGAAGGATGTGATTGCACTGGAGGGGGTGCAGAGGAGATTCACCAGGATGTTGCTTGGGATGAAACATTTAAGTTATGAAGAGAGTTTGGATAGATTTGGGTTGTTTTCGCTGGAGCAGAGAAGACTGAGGGGAGACCTGATCGAGGTGTACAAGATTATGAGGGGCATGGACTGGGTGGATAGGGAGCAGCTGTTCCCCTTAGTTGAAGGGTCAGTCACAAGGGAGCATAAGTTCAAGTTGAGGGGCAGGAGATTTAGGGGGGATGTGAGGAAAAGGTTTTTTACCCAGAGGGTGGTGACGGTCTGGAATGCGCTGCCTGGGAGGGTGGTGGAGGCGGGTTGCCTCACATCCTTTAAAAAGTACCTGGATGAGCACTTGGCACGTCATAACATTCAAGGTTATGGGCCAAGTGTTGGTAAATAGGATTAGGTAGGTAGGTCAGGTGTTTCTCATGTGTCGGTGCAGACTTGATGGGCCAAAGGGCCTCTTCTGCACTATGTGATTCCGTGATTCTAAGCTCTAGAATTCTTCCCTAAGTGCCTCCCATTTTTATCCAACTATCAACAACAACTGCATTTATGTGGTGCCTTTAGTAAAACATCTCAAGGTGCTTCACAGGAGCATTACCAAAAAGAATATTTACACCGATACACATAAGGAGATCTTAGGGCAGGTGGCCAAAGCTGTGATGAAGGGCATCGGTTTTAAGGAGCATCATAAAGGAGGAGACTGATGTAGAGAGCTGAAGAGATTTAGGGAGACCAGGACTGCAGAAACCACAAAGGATTGCAGGGCCGGAGGAAGTAACAGAGAGAGGGAAGGTTAAGGAGGAATTTGAAAACAAGGCTAAGAATTTTAAAATCCCTTTAAAACATTGAACATCCACAGCCCTCTGAGGTAGAGAATTCCAAAGATTCACAACTCTGTGAGTGAAGACATTTCTCCTCATCACTCTTTTGGCTTTTCCCCATGTTACACAGGGTTGCCACAATGCTGGCTGATCGCTCTTCATTTCAATCATCATTTCTGGATTTGGCAGGTGGCTTTACAGCCCAATGCCCTTCCTGCTGCTAACCCTCCCCACTTCTCCAGGCTGGACTCTGGCCCCAAACCACACTGAATTGCTCGCACCAGTGGCTGGATCCTTCTGTGGTCAGCAAGTTTTAGAATGGGAGTGGAACCCGGAGCATTCTGGCTCAGAAGGAGGGGTGCTACCACCTGAGCCACTGTGGCTCTTTGAAGGAAATTTCCCCTCAACTCAGTCCTAAATGGTCAAATCCCGTATTCAGCGACTGTGACCCCTAGTTCTAGACTCTCTAGCCAGGGAAAAACAGCCTCTCTATCTTGGCAAGCCCTCCAAGAATTTGATGTGTTTCAGTGAGATCACTCTTTATTCTTCTAAACTCCAAGGAATTAAATCCATTCCACTCAATCTCTCTTCATAGAGCAGCCTCTCACCCCAGGAATCGTTCTAGTCAGGGCAATGGAAGAGAATGTTGACGGTGTAAAATGGACTGCGGTTTATCATTGCCCATTACAGCCCAAGAGGAATTTCTATCCCATTGTGTATGACATTAAGCTTGCAGCGGTTACAAACCTAGAAACGAACTGCACCACAAATGGAACAGAGGTAGAAAAGAAAGACAAGTATTGCTGCTTTAAGCATTAATAAATAAGTTTTGTATTAAACGTTGATTAATGTTCACCCAGATCTGCGTCTGCAGATTTATACCTTTCATTGACTAGAGCAGATTGATTGCCCATCAATACAAGGACTGCTGGAGTAAGCAGCCTCCTCACACTGCAACTGATGGCTCTGCAAAGTAAAACTCCTAAATGCACAAGGGCAGAAGAAGAAACCATTGTGTGTCTGTACACGCAGACCAAATGCAGACATGATGCTTAATACCCATAGATTGAAGACACATACAATCTGCTAAATTCCTTTCCACTCTTTCTTTTTCTCTCTCTTCTTTTTCTTTCTACTCTTTTTCTAACTTTCTCACTCTCTTTCAGTATCCCCCACTCTCTTACTTTATCTCTCTTTAATCCTCTTGCTCTTTCCCTCTTTCTCCTGCTCTAGCCTTCTTTCTCTCTCCTAGTCTATTCCTTCATTTGGCTCTCCCTATTTCCTATCCTCTCTTTTCTTCTCTCTCATTTTATCTCTCTCTGCCCTTTCACACTTTAATTTCTTTTTTTAATCTGTTTCTTTCTGGCTATCCATTTCTTCCTTTTTTAAAATTCATTCACGGGATGTGGGCTTCACTGGCTGGGCCAGCATTTATTGCCCATCCCTAGTTGCCCTTGAGAAGGTGGTGGTGAGCTGCCTTCTTGAACCGCTGCTTACTTTTATTCTTTCTTTCTCTCACTGGGTTTCCAAGAGTGTTTTCTCCTGTGCCTTCCTCACTCTGTCAGTCTCTCCTGTCCTCCATATCGCATTCCCTTGCAGATGGTTTTCACCTTAGCCACGGAGTTTATTTCACCAACCAATGTCTGGCTTTTCACGGCAAAGAAAGGATGAATTTCTATGAATTTCCTAAAGCACTTTCTTCCAATGAAATACTTTCCGCATGTGGTCACATGTAGGAAACACGGCAGCCAATTAGCGCACACCAAGCTCCGGCAAATAGCAATGTGATAAATGACCAGATAATCTGTTTTGGTTGAGGGATTAAACCAGGACACTGGAGGAGAACTCCCCTGGTCTTCTTTGAAATATTGGCCATGGGATCTTTTACGTCCACCTGAAAGGGCAGAGGTGGCCGCAGTTTAATGTCTTATCTGAAATTAATGTAGCACATTCAGACAAAGGTCCCTTCATTTACCCTGTAGTGTTTGGGCCTTGGAATGAATTAGTGCCCAGTTAGAATTGGCAACTTGTATTTGAGAATTGTCAGCTGATCTCCTCAGTTACTTTATGTGATTAAATGAAGGAACTGCAAACTCACCTATCTGGGAAGAAATTTGAGCACAATAAATCTTTCACAGTAACTTGAAAAGCAAAATACAGCAGGCAGAGTATCCAAGGAAAGAAACCAATATCACAGTAATGGATTGGAAGGGGCAATTTTAACTCATCCTAGGCACTGGAAACCACACAGGTGTGGGGAGGCAGGAATCGATCTAGTGAGGGCAGTGGAAGAGAATGCGTGACGGTGTAAAATGGACTGCGGTTCATCATTGCCCATTACAGCCCAACAGGGTTGTCCAGGAAGAAGTTGGCCAAACCACCCAAGAGTCTCTGTCCTGGGGCCACAGTGACTCCCCGAGCTCTGCATGTGCCACACTTGAATTGTTGACCACCCCCGAACCTTCACTCCTCTCCCACACTAACCCTAATGACTGCGAGCAGCCGCTGGCTGCCCAACATTCCCAACTTTGTTCTGAGGTACTTGGTCTCCTATTATCTTGCAAGTCTTTTATTTTAAACTGATTCTCAGAATGTCGCTGGCAAAGCTGACGTTTGTTGCCCATGTTCTAATTGCTCCTTGAGAAGGTGGTGGTGAGCCATCTTCTCAAGCTGCTGCAGTTGGTGTAGGGACACCCACAGTGCTGTTAAGGAAGGATGTACAGGATTTTGATCCAGTCACAACAAGGGAACGACAATATATTTCAGGGTGGTGTGTGAGTGGGAAGCAAACCTGGAGGTGGTGGGGTTCCTGTGTATCTCTACCCTTGCTCTCCTAGGATGTGGAGGTTGTAAGTTTGGGAAGGATTAGCCTGCGTCCCTTATAGGAGTTAAAATTCCCACCCAAGCCATAAGAACATAAGAAATAGGAGCAGGAATGGGCCATATGGCTCCATTATCCTGCTCCATCATTCAATATGAATGGTCTTCTATATCAACTCTCCTTTCCTTGAGTAACTCTAACAAAGAGCTGGTACAGGCACAATGGGTCAAATGGTCTCTTGCTATGCTATATCTTTCCAGGATTCTGTGATACCACTCCTTGTACATCCCACTGCACTTTACAGCCAATGAGTTGCTTTGAAAGTGGAGTTATTGTTGTAATGTAGGAAACAGGACAGCCAATTTGCACACAGCAAGGTCCCACAGGCAGCAATTGGATAATGACTAGATAACCTTTTTGTAGTGATGTTAGTTGAGGGATAAATATTGACCAGGACACTGGGGATAACACCCCTGCTCTTCTTCAAAATAGTGGCCATGGGATCTTTTCTGCTCACCTGTGAGGTCAGACAGTGCCTCAGTTTACTTCTCATCCAAAATACAGCACCACTGACAGTACAGCACACCCTCAGTCCTGCACTGGGAGTGTCAGACTGTATTATCTCCTTAAGACTCTGGAGTGGGAATCATAACTTTCTGGGTCAACAACTTGACAAAGCCAAAACTGAGACACTAAAACAAAATTAATTAATGTTATTAAATTGCAGCTTTAAGTGCTTTCCACTGCCAGGTTTGAGTGTATTTTGCTTGTTATCTGCTGCCTTCCCAGCATTCATGCATCAGGTTTAGTGGAAAGAAACATTGGCCAGAATCTTCTGACCCTGCAGGAGGCAGGAAGCCCCGAAAATTTTGTGGGTTGGCATGGGGACCGATACCCAAAGCATTCCTGTCTCCACTGGAGGTAAGTTCAGGCCGGGAAGGCCCATGGTTGACCTTCCCACCCCACCCCTTAAGCGGCCAATTAACCACCAGTCAAGGCCTCAACCCACTGCTGCTGCAATCTTCCCAGCTCCAGGTGAGCCTGCTGACATGCATCCTGCACGACTGGTAAAACTGTGCAGGATGCATGTCAGCTGGAGGGTGGAGTGGGGGTGCCTCTATCCCACTAATCTGTGCACGATCAAGGGCATGGGCATGGGGCAGGGGGGGCTGGTTACTGACAGCTGCCAACCCTGTTGCTGATGACCCACGTGTTCCCCTCTCCCTGCAAGACCACACCCCTCCCCCACCCCGCCAGTAGTACTTATCTTTTTCCTGGGCTTCTCAACAATCCTGGGACTCTGGGGATTGTTGCTCCAGCAGCAGCCACGGCCTCCTCCATGGTGCTGCTGAGTGCAAGAGTTGCCGGCCTTTGATTGGCCAGCCGCTCCTGCCAGACAGGACGCTGTATCCCGAGGTCCTCAACTGCAATGGCCCACTGCTGTCCTCTTAACTGCCTGATGGGTAGAAATTATGGCGGGCTTTCCTCCTAAGTGTCAACGCAGATGTCTCACTGTTTTCTTCAGGCAGTGTGCGAGACACCCACTGAGAAGAGAAAGTTCTGGCCATTGACTGAGACAGTCCATGAATTGCTTAAATCTTATCTGTACAGCTTAGCAGAGATCAGAACGAAAATTGCTGGATTTAGAAAGAAGAAAGAGAGATTAGCATTTCACCTGATGAAGACAAGTAGAACCCTCCATTATTACAGCATTGACTATACCTCATTGTCTGGAAGGCACTTTGGGATGTCCTTTTTTATATTCATTCAGGGATGTGGGTGTTGCTGGCAAGAGCAGCATTTATTGCCCATCGCTATTTGCCCTTTTAAGGTGATGGTGAGCCGCTTTCTTGAATACAGCTGAGTGGCTGGTCTATTTCAGAGGGGAGTTAAGAGTCAACCACATTGCTGTGGGTCTGGAGTCACATGTAGGCCAGACCAGTAAGGACAGCAAATTTTCTTCCTTAAAGGATATTAGTGAACCAGATGAAAATCTGTTCGCTTGGTCACCATTACTGATACTAGTATTTTATTCCAAGTTTATTTAGTTGATTGAATTGAATTGGAAGGTGGGCCTGGAGAGGATCAGTTAGGAGACTGTCTCCAGTAAAATCGCTGAATTAGTCCTGCTGTTGGCAAGTGCCGGCTCAGGATCCTCATTTTGGTGCCAGCATCAGTATACCAAATACCACGTCTTCAGATCATTAATCTAGGCATCTGGGTTAGTCCAGTAATTTAACAATTTGCTACCATTTCCACTGAGGTCATGAAAATGCAATGTTGGCGTTTATTTCGAGAGGACTAGAATATAAAAGCAGGGATGTGCTGCTCAGGCTTTATAAGGCTCTGGTAAGACCACATTTAGAATATTGTGAGCAATTTTGGGCCCTGTATCTCAGGAAGGATGTGCTGGCCCTGGAGAGGGTCCAGAGGAGGTTCACGAGAATGATCCCAGGAATGAAAGGCTTAATATATGAGGAACGTTTGAGGATTCTGGGTCTATACTCGATGGAGTTTAGAAGGATGAGGGGGGATCTGATTGACACTTACAGAATACTGAAAGGCCTGGATAGAGTGGACGTGGGGAAGATGTTTCCATTAGTAGGAGAGACTAGGACCCGAGGGCACAGCCTCAGAGTAAAGGGAAGACCTTTTAGAACAGAGATGAGGGGAAACTTCTTTAGCCAGAGAGTGGTGAATCTATGGAATTCATTGCCACAGAAGGCTGTGGAGGCCAGGTCGTTGAGTGTATTTAAGACCGAGATAGATAGGTTCTTGATTGGTAAGGGGATCAAAGGTTACGGGGAGAAGGCGGGAGAATGGGGTTGAGAAACTTATCAGCCATGATTGAATGGCGGAGCAGACTCGATGGGCCGAATGGCCTAATTTCTGTTCCTATGTCTTATGGTCTTATGGAAAGCCAGAAATGCATGTTCCTTCCTTTCATTCTCTCTCTTTTGCTAGTTACCATGGGCTGTGTGAAATGAGTTAGAAACACATTAATCTAAAATAGGTTAAATGACATCATTTAAGTAACGGAGCAGATCAATTAATTGGTCGTTAATGTCACACGGCACCATTTTAACTGGAACAAGGCTTTAGACTAATGGTACCTCTCTGGTTCAGTATTTCAGATTGATGTCCAGCGGGACCCTCATGTCTTGTGGGTGTGGCTTGTGGTATGTTTTGCGGGAGTGCATTAAACCCTACCCCCAACAGATGGGACAAAGGCCCTATGAGCGAGGATGAAGCTTATCAGGAACCATGAAAGGAGTGTTCACCTCACAGCCTGTCTGAGTATTAACCAGCTCATGGGCAGAATTTTGCCCTGGTCTGGCGGGCTCGATGGGGGCAAGCGAGAGTGGTCGGGAAGCTGAGTGCCGCCCACAATCGGGCTGCGACTGCAGTTCCACACTGGCCGGTCAAAGAAGGCCTGCCCATTAATTAAGGCGCTCGGCGTTGCCTGTGTCTTGGGGGTGGGGGAAGAAGGACGAGCAAGTAAATTCACGCGTGTGCGTGAGTGCGCGCAATGAAAGCTCCCTGAGGCAGCTTGCTGCCTCAGGGAGCTGAAGATTTAAAAAATGAAATGTAAAGAATTTTAAAATGTTAAAAAATGTGTCCCCTCATGTGACTCTCACATGAGCAGGGACATGGTATTAATGAAATGTTAAAATTTTAATTTAATTTTTAATTGCTGTTGGAAACCTCATCCCGCCCGTGGATGAGGTTTCCTAAAAAATCCAAAGGTGGCTTGGTTTGCCTGCCTGCCAGCCGTAAGGTTGTAAGGGCAGTGAAAAATTTCATTTAATTGGTACTTTAATGGCCTTAATAGGCCTGTTAATTGTCGGCGGGCATGCTACAGACTCCCACGCGAGTCCACTGACCGAAATATCACGCGAGTGCGCGATGATGTCGGGACACTTGCCCGACATCGTTGTGCATCATTTTACGCTCACTCGGGTCAGGCGCGTGTCCACCCGGTGAGTGAAACATTCTGGCCCATGAGTCCTTCCACTAATTCAACAAGAAAAAACTTGCATTTATATAGCACCCTTCATGACCACTGGACATCCCAAAACAGTTTACAGCCAGTGAAGTCTTTTGTGAAGCTTGATCAATTTCGTAATGTAGGACATGCGGCAGCCAATTTGCGCACAGCAAACTCTTGATCACAAACAGCAATGTGATAATGAACAGATAATTTGTTTTTGTGATGTTGATTGAGGGGTAATTATTGGCCAGGGCAATGGGGAGAACACCACAGATTCCTTAATGTATACCTGAGAGGGCAGATAGGACTTCAGGCCAACATCTCATCTGAAGGACAGCACCACCACCAGCAGAGCAGCAGCCTGGAGTGATAACCTTGATCGCTTATGCGCAAGTCCTGGAATGGGACTTAATCCACAATCTCCTGACTCACAGAATGAGAGTGCTACCCACTGAACCTTGGCTTCTGATTGACAAAGCAGAGAGTGAAGGCATGAAAACCATTAACATTTCTACCTAGACTCCTTTGTAATGATCACTATATTACTCAGCTTGTACAGTTGTAAACAGCTTGTTGCAAGAGTACAAAATTAGTTAAAAAGCTCTTCAATTTTGTTAAATGTATTACGCAAATATTTACTGGCACCTATTCATTGGACACTGTTGCTTGCCTCACATTCATTAATGTTTGATAACCACCAGGGATTAAAACTGCCCAAGATACCACAGAGACATTAATATTAATCTGGCTCACTATTGATGGTGTATGTGAATAATCCAACTCTGCAGCCAGTTCCCATAGGAACATGCAATGCTTCAAATACTCCTTTTATTAACTGATTAGTTCTATTTTAGAAGAAAAATATTTTCAGATTGAACAAATCTACCCTCACCACATGGACTACAGTGATTCAAGAAGGCAGCTCACCACCAGCTTCTCAAGTGTAGTTAGGGATTGTCAGTAAATGCTGGCCCAGCCAGCGATTCCCACATCCCGTGAATGAATTTTATAAATGAAAACAGAAAGAAAGTGTTAGGAATTCAGAGTGGACTGATCAGGGTATGTAAACACGTTTTGGGTATAGGTGTTGGTTTGTGGAATTGTAAGGGAAAGCTTGCAAATTCTGCAAGGTGTTGGGGTGGGATGGGGCGGGGTGGAGTGGATGGGGTGGGGCGGGGCAGGGAGGTGGGTGAGGCGGGTGGGATGGAGTGAGGCGGGTGGGATGGGGTTAGGTGGGGTGGAGTGGGGCCGGGTGGGGTGGGGCCTAATGAAATGGGGTGGGGCCGGATGAGATGGGATGGGGCCGGGTGGGGTGGGGTGGGGCCAGGTGGGGTGGGGCCTGGTGAGATGGGGTGGGGCCGGGTGGGGTGGGGTGGGGCCGGGTGGGGTGAGGCGGGTGGGATGGGGTTAGGTGGGGTGGAGTGGGGCCAAGTGGGGTGGGGCCTGTGAGATGGGGTGGGGCCGGGTGGGGTGGGGTGGGGCCAGGTGGGGTGGGGCCTGGTGAGATGGGGTGGGGCCGGGTGGGGTGGGGCCTGGTGAGATGGGGTGGGGCAGGGTGGGGTGGGTGGGGCCGGGTGTGGCGGGGTGAGGCAGGGTGGGGTAGTGTGTGGAGGTTTCCCGATCTGCTGCATCACTTTGTCAGGAGATTAGAGGAAATCCCAGCAAGAGATAACATTATTGGCCAGTTATGATCGACCACGGATTCTGTGGCTGAAGGACTGTAAAATGCCAGAAATTCTATATCCGTGGATTCTATTGTATGGTTTGGGATCTGCAATGATAATTTTAACCGCCTTTTATTTCTCCCACAAGAATTCAAGATTTAGGAGCCATTCAACCCTTCTAGCCTGCTCTGCCTTTTGATGAGTACTTAAGACCATAAGACATAGGAGCAGAAATTAGGCCATTCGGCCCATCGAGTCTGCTCCGCCATTCAATCATGGTTGATAAGTTTCTCAACCCCATTCTTCCGCCTTCTCCCCATAACCTTTGATCCCCTTACCAATCAAGCACCTATCTATCTTCGTCTTAAGTACACTCAATGACCTGACCTCCACAGCCTTCTGTGGCAATGAATTCCATAGATTCACCACTCTCTGGCTAAAGAAGTTTCTCCTCATCTCTGTTCTAAAAGGTCTTCCCTTTACTCTGAGGCTGTGCCCTCGGGTCCTAGTCTCTCCTACTAATGGAGACATCTTCCCCACGTCCACTCTATCCAGGCTTTTCAGTATTCTGTAAGTTTCAATCAGATCCCCCCCTCATCCTTCTAAACTCTATTGAGTATAGACCCAGAGTCCTCAAACGTTCCTCATATATTAAGCCTTTCATTCCTGGGATCATTCTCGTGAACCTCCTCTGGACCCTCTCCAGGGCCAGCACATCCTTCCTGAGATACAGGGCCCAAAATTGCTCACAATATTCTAAATGTGGTCTGACCAGAGCCTTATAAAGCCTCAGCAGCACATCCCTGCTTTTATATTCTAGTCCTCTCGAAATAAATGCCAACATTGCATTTGCCTTCCTAACTACTGACTCAATTTGCAAGTTAACCTTAAGAGAATCCTGGACTAGGACTCGCAAGTCCCTTTGCACCCCAGATTTCTGAATTCTCTCCCCATTTAGAAAATAGTCTATGCCTCTATTCTTCTTACCAAAGTGCATGACCTCAAACTTCCCCACGTTGTATTCCATCTGCCACTTCTTTGCCCAATCTCCTAACCTGTCTAAATCCTTCTGCAGCCTCCCCACCTCCTCAATACTACCTGTCCCTCCACCTATCTTTGTATCATCTGCAAACTTAGCCAGGATGCCCTCAGTTCCTTCATCTAGATCATTAATGTATAAAGTGAAAATTTGTGGTCCCAACACTGACCCTTGTGGAACTCCACTAGTCACCGGCCGCCATCCTGAGAAGGACCCCCTTATCCCCACTCTCTGCCTCCTGCCAGACAGCCAATCTTCTATCCATGCTGGTACCTTGCCTCTAACACCATGGGCTCTTATCTTACTGAGCAGCCTCCTGTGCAGCACCTTGTCAAAGGCCTTCTGGAAGTCCAAGTAGATAACATCCATTGGCTCTCCTTTGTCTAACCTGCTCGATACCTCCTCAAAGAATTCTAACAGATTTGTCAGGCATGACCTCCCCTTGGTGAAACCATGCTGACTACCCGATTTTACCATGCACTTCCAAGTATTCTGAAATCTTATCCTTAATAATGGACTCTAAAATCTTACCAACGACCGAGGTCAGGCTAATCGGCCTGTAATTTCCCGTCTTTTGCCTCACTCCCTTCTTAAACAGGGGGGTTACATTAGCGATTTTCCAGTCCTCTGGGACCCTCCCTGACACCAGTGATTCCTGAAAGATCACCACTAACGCCTCCACTATCTCTTCAGCTATCTCCTTCAGAACTCTGGGGTGTAATCCATCTGGTCCAGGTGATTTATCCACCTTCAGACCTTTCAGTTTTCCTAGCACCTTCTCCTTGGTAATGGCCACCATACTGACCTCTGCCCCCCGACGCTTGAATTTTGGGGATGTTACTCGTGTCTTCCTCTGTGAAGACTGACGCAAAGTACCTATTCAGTTCCTCCGCCATTTCTTTGTTCCCCACTACTACTTCTCCAGCGTCATTTTCCAGTGGCCCAATGTCCACATTTGCCTCTCTCTTACCCTTTATATATCTAAAAAAACTCTTGCAATCTTCTTTTATATTACTGGCTAGTTTAACCTCATATTTAATCTTCTCCCTCCTTATTTCTTTTTTAGTTGTCCTCTGTTGGTCTTTGTAGGCTTCCCAATCCCCTGGTTTCCCACTGCTCTTCGCCGCATTATATGCTTTCTCTTTAGATTTTATGCTGTCCCTGACTTCCCTTGTCAGCCATGGTTGCCTCGTCCTCCCTTTAGTATGCTTCTTCTTCCTAGGGATGAATTTTTGCTGTGTCTCCCAAATTACTCCCAGAAACTCCTGCCATTGCTGTTCCACTGTCTTTCCTGCTAGGCTCATCTCCCAGTCAATTCTGGCCAGCTCCTCCCTCATGCCTCTGTAGTTGCCTTTATTCAACTGTAATACCGTTATATCTGATTCCAGCTTTTTCCTCTCAAATTGCAGGGTAAATTCTATCATACTATGGTCACTTCCTCCTAAGGGTTCCTTCACCTTAAGATCCCTTATCAAATCTGCCTCATTACACATCACTAAATCTAGAATTGCCTGTTCCCTAGTGGGCTCCACCACAAGCTGCTCCAAAAAGCCATCTCGTAGACATTCCACAAATTCCTTTTCTTGGGATCCACTACCAACCTGATTTTCCCAGTCTACCTGCACATTGAAATCCCCCATGATCACTGTAACCTTGCCTTTCGTACATACTTTTTCTATCTCCTGGTGTATCTTGTGCCCCACATCCTGACTACTGTTCGGAGGCCTGTACATAACTCCCATTATGGTTTTTTTTACCTTTGCGGTTCCTCAACTCTACCCACATAGATTCTACATCATCTGACCCTACGTCGTTTCTCGCTATCGATTTAATTTCATTTCTTACTAACAAAGCAACCCCACCCTCTCTGCCAACCTGCCTATCTTTTCGATAGGATGTATATCCTTGGATATTTAGCTCCCAGTCCTGATCCCCTTGCAGCCATGTCTCCGTAATGCCCACCACATCATACCTGCCAATTTCAATCTGCGCCACAAGTTCATTTACCTTATTTTGTATACTGCGTGCATTCAGATACAACACCTTCAGTCCTGTATTTCCCGTCCCCTTTCTCATTGTCGTCCCTTTATCTGATGTGCTTGAAGTTAGATTCCTAGCCCTTTCCAAACACTCTGTCCTATTTTGTGTTCTGGAGACTTTAATAGCCTCTCCTTGGCTCTCCTTTCTTTTCAGTTTTTTCATAATTTTCCATGAAGTTGAATCCAGCCCCCCACACGCTAACCTGCTGCTTTGTTTCCCATTAGTTATACTTCTTGGAGTTTTACCCTTCCCTACCCCCCCACTTTCTAGTTTAAAGTCCTGTTGACCACCCTATTTACCCTTTTTGCTAGAACATTGGTCCCAGATCGGTTCAGGTGGAGACCGTCCCAACGGTACAGATCCCTCCTGTTCCAATACTGATGCCAGTGCCCCACGAAATGGAACCCCTCTTTCCCGCACCACTCCTTTAGCCATGTGTTTACTTTCCTTATTCTCGTGTCCCTATGCCAATTTGCACGTGGCTCAGGTGGTAATCTGGAGATTATAACCCTTGAGGACCTGTTCTTTAATTTAGTTCCTAGTTCCTGATAATCCCCAAACAGGTCCTCTTTCCTAGTCTTACATATGTTATTGTCCTGAGGTGGACCACAACAACTGGATCCTCCCCCTCCCTCTCCAATATCCTTTCAAGCCGGTCAGAGATGTCCCTCACCCTGGCACTGGGCAGGCAACATACCATGCGGGACTCTCGATCCTGCTTACAAAGGAAGCTATCAATTCCCTTAATTATAGAATCCCCTACAACTACCACTTGTCTTTTTGCTCCCCCCTCTTGAATGGCCTCCTGTGCCATGGTGCCGTGGTCAGCTGGCTCATCCTCCCTACAGCCCTGTTCCTCATCCACACAGGGAGCAAGTACCTCGTACCTGTTGGACAAGGTCAAGAGCTGAGGCTCCTCTGTTCCTGAACACAGGATCCCTCTACCTACCTCACTTGCAGTCACACCCTGCGGACCCTGACCACTGACCGGACTTGAGGTACTTAAACTACCGGGTGTGACCGCCTCCCGAAACAAAGCATCCAGGTAAATCTCCCCCTCCCGGATGTGCCGCAGCGTCCGGAGCTCGGACTCCAGCTCATCAATTCTGAGCCGGAGTTCCTCCAGCAACCAACACTTGCTGCAGATGTGGTCACTGCGGCTCGCAATGGGATCTGCCAGTTCCCACATCATACAGCTACAGCACATCACCTGCCCAGCCATCTCCACTTAGATACTTAATTTATTAATTAGCTTTACAGTGTTTTTTTTTCAAATTTGGTGCAGATTTCCTACCAACCAATCAGGTCACAGCTTTCCTGTGACGTCACTTTTTCAGTTTTATCCTGTGTCTCCGCCGCTCTCCTCGCGCTCTTTTATCCTGTGTCTCCGCCGCTCTCCTCGCACTCTTTTATCCTGTGTCTCCGCCGCTCTCCTCGCGCTCTTTTATCCTGTGTCTCCGCCGCTCTCCTCGCGCTTTTTTATCCTGTGTCTCCCCCGCTCTCCTCGCGCTCTTTTATCCTGTGTCTCCGCTCTCCTCGCGCTCTTTTATCCTGTGTATCCGCCGCTCTCCTCACGCTCTTTTAACCTGTGTCTCCGCCGCTCTCCTCGCGCTCTTTTATCCTGTGTCTCCCCCGCTCTCCTCGCGCTCTTTTATCCTGTGTCTCCGCTCTCCTCGCGCTCTTTTATCCTGTGTATCCGCCGCTCTCCTCGCGCTCTTTTATCCTGTGTCTCCGCTCTCCTCGCGCTCTTTTATCCTGTGTCTCCGCTCTCCTCGCGCTCTTTTATCCTGTGTCTCCGCTCTCCTCGCGCTCTTTTATCCTGTGTCTCCACCGCTCTCCTCGCGCTCTTTTATCCTGTGTCTCCGCCGCTCTCCTCGTGCTCTTTTATCCTGTGTCTCCGCTCTCCTCGCGCTCTTTTATCCTGTGTCTCCGCTCTCCTCGCGCTCTTTTATCCTGTCTCCGTTCTCCTCGCGCTCTTTTATCCTGTGTCTCCGCTCTCCTCGCGCTCTTTTATCCTGTGTCTCCGCTCTCCTCGCGCTCTTTTATCCTGTGTCTCCGCTCTCCTCGTGCTCTTTTATCCTGTGTCTCCGCCACTCTCCTCGTGCTCTTTTATCCTGTGTCTCCGCTCTCCTCGCGCTCTTTTATCCTGTGTCTCCGCCACTCTCCTCGCGCTCTTTTATCCTGTGTCTCCGCCGCTCTCCTCGCGCTCTTTTATCCTGTGTCTCCGCTCTCCTCGCATTCTTTTATCCTGTGTCTCCGCTCTCCTCGCGCTCTTTTATCCTGTGTCTCCGCCACTCTCCTCGCGCTCTTTTATCCTGTGTCTCCGCTGCTCTCCTCGCGCTCTTTTATCCTGTGTCTCCGCTCTCCTCGCGCTCTTTTATCCTGTGTCTCCGCCGCTCTCCTCGCGCTCTTTTATCCTGTGTCTCCGATCTCCTCGCGCTCTTTTATCCTGTGTCTCCGCCACTCTCCTCGCGCTCTTTTATCCTGTGTCTCCGCTCTCCTCGCGCTCTTTTATCCTGTGTCTCCGCTCTCCTCGTGCTCTTTTATCCTGTGTCTACTTGCTCTCCTCGCGCTCTTTTATCCTGTGTCTCCGCTCTCCTCGCGCTCTTTTATCCTGTGTCCCCGCTCTCCTCGCGCTCTTTTATCCTGTGTCTCCGCTCTCCTCGCGCTCTTTTATCCTGTGTCTCCCCCGCTCTCCTCGCGCTCTTTTATCCTGTGTCTCCGCTCTCCTCGTGCTCTTTTATCCTGTGTCTCCGCCACTCTCCTCGCGCTCTTTTATCCTGTGTCTCCGCTCTCCTCGCGCTCTTTTATCCTGTGTCTCCCCCGCTCTCCTCGCGCTCTTTTATCCTGTGTCTCCGCTCTCCTCGCGCTCTTTTATCCTGTGTCTCCGCTCTCCTCGCGCTCTTTTATCCTGTGTCTCCGCTCTCCTCGTGCTCTTTTATCCTGTGTCTCCGCTCTCCTCGCGCTCTTTTATCCTGTGTCTCCACTGTCCTCACGCTCTTTTATCCTGTGTCTCCGCTCTCCTCACGCTCTTTTATCCTGTGTCTCCACTCTCCTCGCGCTCTTTTATCCTGTGTCTCCGCTCTCCTCGCGCTCTTTTATCCTGTGTCTCCGCTCTCCTCGCGCTCTTTTATCCTGTGTCTCCGCTCTCCTCGCGCTCTTTTATCCTGTATCTCCGCTCTCCTCGCGCTCTTTTATCCTGTGTCTCCGCTCTCCTCGCGCTCTTTTATCCTGTGTCTCCGCTCTCCTCGCGCTCTTTTATCCTGTGTCTCCGCTCTCCTCGCGCTCTTTTATCCTGTGTCTCCGCTCTCCTCGCACTCTTTTATCCTGTGTCTCTGCTCTCCTCGCGCTCTTTTATCCTGTGTCTCCGCTCTCCTCGCGCTCTTTTATCCTGTGTCTCCTCCGCTCTCCTTGCGCTCTTTTATCCTGTGTCTCCGCTCTCCTCGCGCTCTTTTATCCTGTGTCTCCCCCGCTCTCCTCGCGCTCTTTTATCCTGTGTCTCCGCTCTCCTCGCGCTCTTTTATCCTGTGTCTCCCCCGCTCTCCTCGCGCTTTTTTATCCCTGCTGATTTGATTGTGGCCTGAGCTCTACTGTCCTCTCTGTCCCCTATAATGCTTGACTCCCTTATAAAACATCTGTCTAACCTAGCCTTGAATATGGTCAAAGACTCAGCCTCCATTGTTTTCTAGGTAAGAGAATTCCATAGACTAATGACCCTTAGAGAAAAAATTTCCCCCAATTCAATCTTAAATGGGAGACCCTTAATTTTTTTAACTGTGACCCCTAGTTCTAGACTCTCCTACATGGGGAAACATCCTATTAGCATCCTCCTTGTCAAGTCCCCTCCGGATCTTATACGTTTCAATAAGATCACCTCTCATTCTTCTAAACTCCAGTGGGTATAGACCCAACTTGCTCAACCTCTCTTTATAAAATAGCCCCCTCATCCCAGGAATCAGTCAAGTGAACCTTCTCTGAGCTGCTTCCAATGCAAGTGTATCCTCCGGCACCCAATGAGACAGACTGGGGTTTAATATAGGAGCAGGATTCTGGTTGTCAACCCTCCTGGAGTCTCCAGGACACTGCTGTGTGTAACTCTCGAAGGAAGCACATAGGACCAGTAAAAATAATTATTTTAATACATTCATTTACTAATTATAGAAATATTAGAGATGGACAAAATAGTTCTTGACTGGCAGTCAAGAATCATCCAGTAAGTTAATAAAGATTATATTGGCTATGTGGGAAGGTGGTGCCATGGGGAATTGATCTGTTGGGCAACCAATGGTGAGGGTGTGAGTTAGACCTGTCCTTGTCAGCACAGTGCACAAAGACTATTCCAGTTAGGATACAGAAGAGAGCAATTAGAATGATTGAGGGATGGAGGGATTGGATTAGGGGTGAAACTATTGAATGTCTATCTCAATTTGGAAGGGGAAATAATGCATGTTTCATTGGAAAAACAGAGGTTGAGTGAGAGGTTGAGTTTTTCAGTGAACAAGTGGTCAGTGTTTGTTATAGCTCCCTAAAGGGAGATGGTGGAAGCCATTAGTGTTGCTTCATTCAAATGCAAATTAGATAAGAATAAATAGCACTTTGGGACAGTCCATGAGTAAGTTGAGACTTGACCGGTGTTAAGTGTAACACAGCTCAGCAGGAAGAGGTAGCTGGACCTACGATTCCCAGAACTCTCACCATTGAGGGCTTCTTCACCTCATGCCTGGCTCTGTTGTAGACTCATTGGACAGAATTTTCTGCCTGGCGGGCGGGTAGGCCCGACCCAATCTCCGGTGGGCGGGGAGCTGATCCCCGTCAGCGAAGTGGGCCGCGCCGCCATTTTATGTGGGCGGGCCTTAATTGGCCCACCCAGCGTGACGTCCGGCGGGAAGCGCTATGCACTTCCTGTGCGGGTGGGGGGATTCCCTAAAAGCGAGAGTGCGCTCTTTTGCGCATGCTCACGAAAGAGCACACATCTCCCTGAGGCTAAGTGCAGCCTGAGGGAGATCACTTCCACTTTGAAAAAATATTAAAAATAGAAAATAAAAAATCCCTTACATGTCCCCCTCATGTGACAATGTCACATGAGTTGGGACATGTTCATAATTTACAGAATAACTTTATTAAAATTTTTAAAACCCTGCATGAAACCTCATCCCGCCCTGGATGAGGTTTCATGTTTTTTCTATTTGCCGCTGGGGCTCCTGGCCGACCCGCCAACCTTAAGGTTGGACGGGCAGGTCCTTCAATTGTTTTAATGATCCTGTCAATGGCCTCAATTGGCCATTGACAGGTCGGTGGGCCCGCAGCTGATTTTGCTGCACCCCCGCCTTCCTGAAAATTTAAGTGGCGTGGGATGACTTCGGGGGTTCTGCTTGATGTCACCGCGCGTCACTTTATGTGTCGGTGAGCAGGCCCCGCCCCCTGCTCGCCGACGGCAAAATTCTGCCCATTGTTTGAAAGTGATCACTGTGACTAGTCAACAACTCCATTAGCATATTATATGATTACCACAGATGTGTCAACTGTGGCTCAGTTGGTAGCACTCGCACCTCAGAGTCACAAGGTTCCAGGTATAGGTCCAACTTCAGCGTTGAGTACAAAAATCAAGGCTGACGCTTCAGTGCTGTACTGAGGGAGTGCTGCACTGTTGAAGTTGGTATCTTACAGATGACCCGTCAAACCAAGGGCCCATCTGTCTACTGGTAAAAGATCCCATGGCACTGTTTGAAGAAGAGCAACAGCGTTCTCCCTAGTGTCCTGGCCAATATTTATCCCTCAACAACATTATGTAACACAGGTTCCCATTGCTGTTTGTGGGAGCTTGCTGTGTGCATATTGACTCCTGTGTTTCCTACATTTTAACAGTGACTACATTGCAGTAGGACTTCATTAGCTGCGAAGCATTTTCAGACATCCAGTAGTCATGAAAGGAGCTATATAAATGCAAGTCTTTCTTTTTTATCTAGACTGATGGAAGACGAACTGGATGGACTTTGGTCTTTTATCATCTAGTGATTCTCATGTTGCTATGCACCGATGCCCCTAACATCACTCTGTGGTTTAATTTTTGGTAGATTATTTTGTCTTGTATTCTCACACTACACCTCCTCCAAGAAAACAAACAAGTGGTTAAAAAAACCTTTTAGAGTGTGACACTACACTTCAATGCCCGATTATTCCATTAGTGTTTGTAGAGCTCTATCTTAATTGGCTCCAGGCAACACAGGATCTATTTATAGCTGCTGTCACAAGGCTGGCAGTTATTCTTACACAGCTACACGCCAATTAATCAAAAGACATCCAGCTAACCTGAGCACCAGAATATCGCTGAGGTCACAGGGACAAACTCAGCATTTAAACGAATCATGAGATCGCATAGAAGCTCCTTCTGCTTCCCTGCAATCTGTTCAAATGCCTCAAACTAGATAACCTTGGAGATGATAAAATTCCCACCTCCCCACACACAGACACACACACACAAGCTCACATACACATGCACACACCTAAGCGTGCACACGTGCACACACACACTTGTGAACATGCATGCGTACATGCACACCCATGCATGCATGCACACAAATATGCACACATGCATGAGCATGCTCACATGCACATACACAGCACAAATACACACATTATCTACTGAGTAAACAATTTGGGGAGTAAACGCAAGCCACGAAGTTTACATTGTTTCTTCCATATCTCAGCTCTCTCCTCTTAGACAAGTCTGTGAAGTATTGGAAGGGTTTGTGGGATGATTAACAGTTTTAAAGGCCATCATGCAAACATTCCTTCCATTGCTGTAGCCATCTTCACACCAGCCAATACAGCAGAGTGGTGGGGGGTCATGAGTGGGGGTGGGGGGGTGGGGGGGGTCACCTATACCCACTGGACATGGGTATCCCACTGGATGCTGGTAACCCACTGGACACAGGCATGCCACTAGTTATTGAACAGGAATTCAGAACCAGGAGCCTCTGGACTAGGTTTGGAATCCCTCACCTTCTGATTCAGAGTCAGGAGTGCTGCATGGACATCCTGGGGAGTTAAGGGTTAACAATCAAGCTTCCTCGTAGTCTGGAGCAACAGGCTTCCTGAACAGGTTGCAGGCAGTGCCAGGAGCAAAAAGCACAGCTTGTCTTCTACTCCAAACATCTGAGAATATCTACTAGAACTGTTTGTTCAAGGAAATTAGTGGCTGAAACAACATCAATCACGAATGATTAAAGTATAACTTCTACTGATTAGTATAATAAACTTAGGCAGAATGACCTATTGACTATATATAGGAACATGAGGGGTTAATAAAACTAACACAAGGATTCAAGAATGGTTCAGTCCAGAAATCTTGTCTGAGAGAAGTATCTTTAAATAAATAATTACAACTGTTAATGTAAATAGGTTGTATTCAAAAAATTCAGGGACATGCATCGTGAGGTCTTCTAGGTACATGTACCTTTGATGCAGGCAAATTAAGGTGTTTAAAGAAACATGCTTTTCAACAGTTCAGTTGGGGAGCTCAGAAGATAAATAATCCAAAAAGCTACCCGCTGTATTGTCATGAAGTGGCAGATGAAGTGCGCCAGGCAGACCAAATCCACGAGGGAAACTTGGTTGCGCTATCACAACAGTTTTGCAATTTGTATTTATTATGAGAAGATGTGTGCATTGAATTCAGAAGTAATGAGTTCACAAAGACCTTTAGAGATTTTAAAAATTAAAGTAAAATATTTATTAACAAAATAAAAAGATTTGAAGCACATACATAAGACTACAATTATTTGCTACTATAACAACTCTTAAAATTCCTAATTAACCTGACTCCCAGTTACACACCCCCTTTAAGGCAACATTCCAAAACAGGTTTTAGATTTAAAAGAAAACCAGCAAGTTAACACAGTACCCACTTGACAGTGGAATTCCAAATGTCTTTCTCCAACTTCAGTTACTGGACACTGCCGACTTATGCACAAATGGCTGGAGGCTTCTTGAAGGCTGTTTCATGCACTCCTGTTAGATTTTACATGGTCCTCTCCTCACATTTCATTCTCCTTTATATATGTTTCTCTCTTTAATATGTAAATTATATTGTTCCACATGTCTTTGAAACAGTACCTTTCCCACAATATAAAAACTTTGATGTTGCCAAAATTGTCAGTAACCTTTGGGAAAAATAAACACACTCCTTAGCCTTGCTTATCTGGCTAATTATTATCAGACTAACATCCCTTTGAAATCAAAACAATCCCTTCACTTATCTAAAAATGCAAATTCCCTTCGCATGATAAGCCAGCATCCATGTTTACTGATTAGCATTTCAAACATATTTCTACACCTAACGTCTTTTGATAATTCCAAGCTTGCAGTCTAGCTGACTCCAAATGTAATTAAATCACACAGATAGACCCAACTAGAATTAACCCCGTAAACCTACTTTATAACAAACTGGAAAAATATTATGAAAATTATTATACTTTCATAACAATATACAGTTAGTCTGATCACTTTTGCCGTATATAAATGAAGTCAGTTCTGGGCATTCCACCAGTAAATGTCTTTTGCTTATTCAAAGCAAGTAGTTATGAGTCAATGAAGGAAGGGGGCTTACAAACAGTTGATCCTTAACAGCTATCACTACACTCAGCTACACTAAGGGGAGAATTTTCTTCCCATCGGTAGGCGGGGTGGGGGCTGAACAGGAGCAGCCACGGGCGGACATGTGTGTGAAACAGCGCAGAAATCTCCCTGAGGCACAGAGCTGTCTCAGGGAGATTAGTGTGATTAGCAAAAATTTTAATAAAGGGAAAAAAACATTTTTTAAGACATGTCCCCTCATGTGACAGTGTCACATGAGCTGGGACATGTCAATGAACTTTAATAAAAAAATTTATTTGGATTATAAATCCTTCGTGAAACTTCATCCCGCTCATGGATGAGGTTCCATGATAAATGCAAAGGCCGCCTGGGCTCTTCGCCTGCCCCCCCGCCACCCTTAGGGTTGGACAGGCAGCTCAGTTGATTAGTTTAATTAGTTTTTAAATGGCTTTAATAGGCCTTTGACAGTTAGGTGGGCGCGCAGCCAACTCCCCTGCCCGCCCGCTGAACTGAAGATCTGAATGACGCGCGGTGATGTCGGGACACACACTCGACATCACCGCGCGTCATTTTACATTTCGGTGAGCAGGCCCCACCTCCGCACCGCAACCCGAAGATTCTGGCCTAAGTTTAGGTTGGAGGAGGCGATGGTGTTGTGGTATTGTCGCTGGACTAGTAATCCAGGGACCCAGGGTAATGCTCTGGGGACCCGGGTTCGAATCCCACCACGGCAGATGGTGGAATTTGAATCCAATAAAAATCTGGAATTAAAAGTCTAATGATGACCATGAAACTATTGTCGATTGTTGTAAAAAACCCATCTGGTTCACTAATGTCCTTTAGGGAAGGAAACCTGCTGTCTTTACCTGGCTTGGTCTACGTGTGACTCCAGACCCACAGCAATGTGGTTGACTCTTAAATGCCCTCTGAACAAGGGAAATGAGGGGTGGGTAATAAATGCTGACCTAGCCAGCGACGCCCACATCCCTTGAATGAATAAAAAAAAGGTAACCATCGTGTACTGTGTCCATTATTTCAAATATGAGCTGGACTCAATGGTGCCAAATTCAGGCCGATTATTTGACAACACTGGACCACGTTCCAGACACACCTCGCAGGTTACTGCTGTCTGGGCTGTTTCCAATGGCAGGTCTAGGTACTTGTGGGCAGTGCAGGAACCACGCACTGGCCTGTCTAGAGAGGCTTGGTCAATATACTCATAGTCAATAAAAATTATTGGGCTAGGGTTCATGCTACTGGAGGGCACTTCTGTGTACGCCACCCTCACCAGTACTTTGGCAGCAGCTGGAGGCAGATTGAGTCTCAGTGCCAGAGGCCTCTGTTTCCATTGAGCCTTGGGTTGAAGTTTTTGGTTGGTCATTCCAAGGAAACTTTGCTTCCAGACATACCTCCCCCAGAATGACCATCGCTGACCAGCTCCTGGTCACTGCCAATTCCTCACTGCAACCTGTGCTCTGTGAAGTGTAGGGCATGATTCGGAAATTTGTAGATGACACAAAACTTGCTCATGCAGTTGATAGTGAAGAGGATAGCTGTCGACTTCAGGATGATATCAATGGTTTGGTTGAGTGGGCAGAGAAGCGGCAAATTGAATTCAATCCGGAAAAGTGTGAGGTAATGCATTTGGAGAGGGCAGACAAAGCAAAGGAACATTCAGTAAGCGGGAGGATATTGAGGGGGGCTGAGGAAGTGCGAGACCTTGGATTGCATGTCCACAGGTCCCTGAAGGTGGCAGGACAGGCAGATAAGCAAGTCAAGAAAACATATGGAATGCTTTCTTTTACTGGGCAAAGTATTGAATACAAAAGCAGGGATGCAATGATGGAACTGTTTAAAATGCTGGTTAGGCCACAGCCTGAATTTTGTGTTCTGGTCACCACATTACACGAAGGACATAATTGCCCTGGACAGAGTGCGGAGGAGATTTACAAGAATGTTGCCAGGGTTTGAAAATTGCAGCTATGAGGAGAGATTGGATAGGCTAGGGTTGTTTTCTTTAGAACAGAGCAGGCTAAGGGGTGAGCTAATTGAGGTGTACAAGATTATGAGGGGCCTAGATAGGGTAGAAAGGAAAGACTTATTTCCCATAGCTGAGGGGTCAATTACCAGGGGGCACAGATTTAAGGTGATTGGTAGAAGGATTAGAGGGGACATGAAGAAAAACTTTTTAACCCGGAGGGTGTTGAGCGTCTGGAATTCACTGCCTAAGTAGGTGGTTGAAGCTGAAATGCTCAACTCATTTAAAAGGTACCTAGATCTGCATCTGAAGCACAGTAAAGATTACAGACCAGATGCTGGAAAGTGGGATTAAAATGAAAGGCTAGTATCGTTTTCTCTTTTTTGGCCGGTGCAGAGACAATGGGCTGAATGGCCTCTTTCTACACCATAACCTTTCCACGGTTCTATGGTTCTAAGAGTGACCCTCTCTGTCTAACTTACTTCCTCCTCGCAACCTGCCTCCCACAACTCAGCCCCTCCACCTTACACCCCCTCTGCTTTGCCTCCTTCTGCCTCGCCCCCCCCTCCACCTCACACCGCAATGGATCGTTCTGCTGCCCCCAACCTAGACCCACCCTCGGCCTCTCCCTCTCCACCTTATCCCCTGACCCACCCACCTCTCTGCCTCAACCACTCCGCACCTCGTCTCCCCTGCCCCACCCACTATGTCTCTCTCCACTCTTCTCTGTTTCTCCCTCCCCTGCCTCAACTTCCCTTCCCCTCATGGCTAACAGGTGTGTTGGTTAGGAAGGGAGTCTGATGGAATAGATTAGGCCCTTACCTGCCAGCTACATTGAGACATCAGGTTGGCCGCTGTTGCTCACTTGCTGTGTGCACTGAGGGCCAATTCCCACTGCCAATCAGAGACTCAGGCTGCCTCCGGACACACATTCAACTCCACGCATCTCGTTCCATGGTGGGAGACCGATGTCAGTTCAATTTCCCCCCCCAGAGATCTTTTAGCTGAATTACAAAGAATTTTCAGGACAATTTCAAATCCAAGGTGATTGTATTCATTGTTGTTACTAGAGCTGTTCTTTCATGGACTAATATTGTTGTTTTAACAATCTAGACTGTCGAGACTAACTCAACGTTTCTAGCCTCTCCATTAGGACAATGCAGAAAGTGTAGTAAACCGTGGAAGTAAAGATTTGTGAGTGAATCAGCTAGGGAATAGATTGGGATTGTCTGATGTGTTGTTAAATTATTAAACACTGCAGTGGAAGTTAGCTGGACTCCCCTGGAGAAAGTGATATAGCTCACGCACAGAATGGTTACAGCACAGAGGAGGCCAGTCGGCCTGTCATGTCCGTGCTGGCTCTCTGAAGGAGCAATTTACCCAGTGCCACTCCCCCACCTTCCAAATCAAATACCAAATCTCAAAGGGAGCACCAATTTATACTGCATGAAAAGAGGGTGCTGATTGGCTGGCAAGTGGAGGGTGGCCAGTTTGCCAACAAATCAGCACCCTCCTCTCATGCAGTATAAATTGTTGTTCCCTTTGAGATTTGGTATTCTTGTGATTCTGTCCTGATGAGTGCCAGATGAAAAGCTTCAACAGCATGTCTCTTTTTTCAGCAATACTCAAGTTCTACAACTCCAAATGATTCTTAGCTCAACAAATGTTTTGTTGTTTCTCATTAATTAACATTTCATAAATACCATTAACTGGAGGAGGCAAACCCTAGTAGCTATGCTTACCAACACTACGCACCTCCTTGCAGCTTATAGCCAGACAGTGAGTTTGAGAAATGTGTCACCCTGCCAGGTGTACATGTGTGTACTTTATTATCACATTCTGTAAACACTCAGCAATCAGATATTAATATTGCTCCAGGACACATCAGGCAATAACACAATTCAAAGCCTATTGGCGCAATCACCCGGCTCCGTTAGTGGTGGGCGTGAGCGGACAATATGTTGACAAGGCCAAAACTCAGTTTTACGTCGTTGTAAATCCAGTTTGCGATCGTCCACTCCACCCATCAATGGCGGGCTGTGTTTCCAGCCACTGCACGTCTGGGGTCTCATTTTAATAATTTAGCATCTCATCCCTGCTTGCTGGAATCATCCCCCCCACGCTGAATCATCTGGGCACGTCGGCACGATTGCATTTCACTTGGGACTTTGAGGTTTGTTTGCCGACCTTGCTTCAGGCAGCAATCCCGGTCATCAGCGCCAGGCTTCACAGGCAGCAACACATCACTGTTAGGGGCTCACAGGCAGGTCTCTACCAACCAGACCAGCCGTAAGGCGGGGGTGGCTTTTCAACGGCTGCAGGGCTAGGGCTTACTTGGAATGGGGGAGAAATGGCCTCAGGCGAGGGGAGAGGCTGCAGGGCGAGGCAGGGTGTATGTGGGGGCCCCTGTTGATCTGTGCAAGTGGCCTCAAGATGGTGAGGGCTGAGGGGACAGTCTCCAGAGGAGATGAGACCAGATGGAGGTGTGAGGGTGTGTGTGAGAGAGTGAGTGGTGATGTCCCTTGAGCTGGCAGTGAGTGAGATGCCAGTGAATGTGTGATGGGCTTGTGAGTGTGTGAGTTTAGAGTGATGAGATGGTTGCCTTACCCTGGCGGCACAGATGAGATCATTCATCCTCTATCTGCACTGGATGACCAGCCCCTTCTGTGCAGTGTTGGCACTGACCACCACTGCCATCGCCTCCCAAGCCGGAGTGGTGAGACTGATGGGCCTCCTCTGGCCAGAGCGGGGGTAGAGGACATCGCAATGGGCCTCCACAATGTCCAGAAGGTGTCCCAGGGATGCTTCACTGAATCGGGGTGGGGGCTGCACTTTTCTTGGCTTTTGGGGCCATGTCTTCACCGATGCCCTCCTGGGCTGCAAGCATTGAGAAGTGTGCGCACAGCTGCAGTTTAAATATGGCGCCCTGTGTGAGGAAGCGGCGAGGTAACGGCATGAGAGCAAATCGGAGGCTGCCCGCCAGCACAATGGCGTGTTTCCTGTGGCTGCATAAGTAATGAGGTGGGAGTGGGACAATACAGCGCAAAAACCAACCATTGCAGCGGGCGGGTAAAATGTCATTTTTCCCGCCCACTACCCCACTTTGTTCAAATCTGGGTCAATTCCACCCTATGTTTCCATCAGATTAATAGATGCTTCTGTACCTTTAAAATAGAAACATGGGTCGGAATGATTAACTCACAGGAAATATTGAATAAGAAAGGAGAAAGCTGAGGGGGGTGGCGGTAGCGGTGACCTGATAGAGGTCATTAAAGTTATAAAATTATAGATGCAGAGAAGATGTTTTCACTTGTGGGAAAGTCCAGAACAAAGAGCCAAAAGTATAAGATAGTCACTAATAAATCCAATTGGGAATTCGGGAGAAACCAGAGAGCGGTGAGAATGTGGAACACGTGACCACAGGGAGTGGTTGAGATGAATAGTACTGTACAGGTGGGTTTGAGGAGAAGCTAGATAAACACATGAGGGAGAAAGGAATAGAAAAATATGGTGATAGGGTGAGGGCTGCGAGGAGGCTCATGTGAAGCACAAACACTAGCATAGACCAGTGGGGTCGAATGGCCTGTTTCTGTACTGTAATTCTGTGTCATTTGCTGAGATTATGCTTCCAGTTCTGGTGAAGGCCCAGCATAACTCATTATTTTCATTGAAGGGTTCTAAGAGGAACCATTCTGCCTTTTGATTTTTAGACATTAGGACTTTAATACTATGATTGAAATAAGTGCCAGCCATGGCTCAGTAGATAGAAGTCTTGCCTCTGAGTCTGGACATTGTGTGCCCATAATCCAGGGCTGACCCTCCAATGCCAACACCAAGTGAGTGCTGCACTGTCAGTCATGGCATCTTTTTGGATGAGACATTGAACCAAACTCAGGTAGTCATAAAAGATCACAGGACACTATTTTGAAGGAGAGTGAGGGAATTCTTCCTGGTGTCCTGGCCAATATTTATCCCTCAAACAACCTCACTGAAACAGATTATCCGGTCATTATCTCATTGCTGTCTGTGGAACTTTGCTGTTCACAGATCGGCTGCCATGTTTCCAACCTTAACCGTATTTCCAAAGTACTTTATTGGATGTGAAGAGCTTTGGAATATCCTGAGGTTGTTAAAGGTGCTATATGAATGCAAATTCTTCCATTAGCTGTCAATTGTACTAAAATAAAATAGTACTAAGACTGTGAGAAAGACTAAGGTCTGGAATGAAGACAGTCAAATAGAGTTGTGGTGTAGATCAAACACGATCCAACTGAAACATGGAATAGGTTTGAGGGGTTGAATGGCCTCCTTCTATTCCTATGTCACTAGCCAGCTTCTCACTCCAGAAATATGTCCATGGACATCTTCAATAATCACCTTCAATAACCTTTACTGATAATTTACATACCAATTCTACAATGGAGAAATTCTGATAGGCCAAGTTTGTGTATGATATTTTGACCCACTCCTACTATATTCCTCTGTGTGCTTTTTTCACAGCCACTTTGTTCCATTTAAAATAAATGAGTTAATGCCTCTGAGTAAATAACATACACAGGAAAGTATATAAGTAAGATAATCACTCATATGCCATCGTCACTAGTCTTTACTCTTATGACCTAGATTGTAAAAACAATCTCTCCTAACTTTCCTTTGATTTTCTATTCATATCTCTTGATATTTGCACTGTTCATCATTTAGGAACATTTTTTTGATGAATTGATTTCCTTTAAAACATGCAGCTGAGCATAACATTATGGCAGTAACCTTCATTAGGGCAATTATAGGAGCCCCTCAAACAGTAATAAGTTCCTCAGGGAATCCATTTTCCAGTGGGTTTTTACTGTTTGGACTGGGAGCCACGTGGCCAGGATTCAGTCACTTTCTTGACAGCTTTAACTGGCAGGATTTCAGGTTTGAAAACACGCTTTACTACAGGAACTCATGGGGGGTTGCTGTCTCTTTCCCAAACTGTTGTTTCAGCCTTTCCCTGAGCAACTCGAAGGCCTGTGAAGACCTTCATGTCCAGTTCTGTGGCTGATCACTCACCCATGACCCAACACCAAAATATCTTGTCATTAATCTTGACTGTCATTGACCTACCGGCAACACTGTTAAAGCACCAGAGTCAAGGTCCAGGTGAGAGTGAATCTCATATGGAAACTGGCATGTACCACCTGGGGGAACAGAGCCAACACCTTACACACTGCTTCACTCGCCCTGATCAACCGCACAGCAGAGTACTGTGAAGAGTATGGGAAGCCATGCATATTATCTCGACGTTGAGATCAACACAGATTGAGTGGCTTCCTGCATTAGCACATATTGAACCTCCTGATGTCTGCAGGGAAAACATCGTCCTCAAAAAACACCACCGGCTGACAGCTAACGAAGCTCTCGCATTGACACAGGACCTCACCTGAAACCTCGTAGTCTCTACTGGAACACACACCACATTCTACAAACTGATGTCAGCCCCATCTCTTGGTGACATACCTCCTGGTTTACCAGAAATATCACCAACCAAAACCTGGTAACTGGCCCTAGTGGTGAAGTCCCAGGTTTTAACCTTCCACAGAAAGTCTGGACAACCCTCAACCCTTTGAGGACGAATCAGGGAAGATGTGGTCACTTGCTCCACAAGTGGAACATGAGGAGCAGCTCAAATTGTGCCTGTGCCCATCCAAGCCAGGCCATTGCCCACACGCTGAACTCCTGCCATGAGAGATCCATTCCTGGTGGCATCTCAACCAATCGCACTGCATCAGCTGAACAGATTGTTAACCTCAACATTTAACTATAGCTGTTTCTGCAACTATATGCATATTTTTATTTAGTAATAAGCCATACTGTTAATCCTAGTTAAAAATAACTAGCCTTGATATAGCACCATAGTGCTATGTCTAACATGGTAAACACATCCCACAGTGTTTCACAGCTGGATAATTGGACAAGCGTTGGCATGGCGCCAAAGATGAAGACAGGTGATCAAAAACGGTTGGCCAAAGAGGAGGCCTTAAAGAAGGTTTTATGGAATGAGAGAGAGATGAAGAGGTCCAGTAGGTATTTCTGGAGCTTTGGGCTGCCAAAGATGGAATGAAGGAAATCAAGGATTCCTAAGAATCCAAAATTGGAAGATTGCAGACATATTAGGGGATTGTAGGACTGGTGAAGGTTACAAAGTTAGAGAGGGGTGAAACCATAGAGGGAATTGAAGACAAGGATGAGAATTTTAAAATTGTGTTGCTGATAGACCAGGAGCCAGTACAGTTCAGCAAGCACAGCGCTCATGGGTAAATGGGACATGGTGCGAGTTGGCATATGGGGCACCAGAGTTAAGATACTTAGTCAAAAATATAACTTCTAGTAATTTCCTTTCCCTTCTTCAACAGTAATAAACCTCAACACAGACTTGGTAACATTATCCTTCCACTCATTGCCTTCTCCAAGGTTGCTAGGTAAATGATCGAGATGTAGAAAATTGATGGCATTGTCCACAGACAATTCAATCTTTCAGATAAACAACACAAGTTTTCTAAATGTTGTTCAGATGGCCATGACTGCCTTAGGCTCTCGTAGCAGAAGTCACAAGGCCCCATACTCAGCACGTTTCCCTGACCTCTTGTTCTGGCACAGTTCCAGCAGGGCCAAATCTCATGAGTTAATTTAAAATCTTGCAAGACTCTGTTCTTCAGAAAAGCAGTAAAATCTGATGATGAATTTCTGTTACTGGCCAAAACGTAACCTCCCCAGGAAAAATCTATCCTGCAGCTCCAAAAAACATTTTAGTCCAAAAAATGAAATTATAAACAGCAGTTTACTGCTTACAGAATTATTTGTGATCAAGACATCAATCATCTCTAATTACATTGAGATTGATGAGCTCCTTTGGGGTCATTTTGGGTCAGTCAATACACTCACGTGTCTAGTGGCATGTAAATGATATTTGATTACAGCACTGAGGGAGGTCTATTTTTCCAGATGATGTAATAAAATAAAGACTAATTTAATCGCCCATTGCCCTGTGCCAATAGGATACCAGAGCTACAGGTGAGACCAGGGAAGGGAAGGAGCTTGCACTCATTAAGCCAATGACGTCTGCGCTGGCTCAGCCACATTCATCAGATGGCTGACAACCGTCTACCCAAAGACCATCTGTATGGTGAGCTAGCCACTGGGTCACGATCTCCTGGGCGTCCATACCTCTACTACAACAACACAGCAAGCGAGATGTGAAGATGGTGGTCATTGACACTGATAGCTGGGAGGCAGTCGCAGACAACCATGACCACTGGCGGCTGACTGGTGGAAAAGCTTTGGAAGAAGAGCAGAAATGAACAGCTCACCTGGTCGAGAAGAGGGCCCAAAGAAAACAGAGAGCAGTAGATGGTGCACCTTCTCAGGCCACCGTCTTTCTCTGCAGCAAACGTGGCAGAGGCTGCCATGCCAGAGCAGAACCCCTGAGCCACACCAGGGGATGTTTAATACAGAGTTGACCACAGCTGTGCAAACCATTGACTTGCGAGATGGAAGGCTGCCACTGACAACGAAGCTTGAAAGTGGGAGTAGAAACAGAAACAACTGGGAAGGTAATGCTCTTGACCTTGAGAGGTTTTCAGGTGTAGATGCTTTTCACTCAGGGGAGTTAAAAGATGTAGGTGTGAAAATTGTGGATATATTTACATGTCACCTGAAAAAAAAAATCACAGAATTTGGGACAAGTATTGGCTTTATAAAGAAAATTATGGAGTGTGAACTGCAAGGAAGTTGTGCTAACCTTTTATAAAACAATGTTCTGGGCTCAATTCTGGACACACACTTTAGGAAGGATGTCAACACGTTGGAGGGTGTACAGAGGAGATGTACTAGAATGGTACCAGTAAGAAAAGATTTCATTTACATGGAAAATAGAGAACGTAAGTTATGGGAGCAGGAATACAGCCCCTCGAGCCTGCCTTGCCGTTCAATATGATTGTGGTTCATCTTTAACCTCAATGCCACTTTCCCATCCGTTCCCCATATTCCTTGATTCACTGAGAGACCAGGGAATCTGTCCCAGCCTTAAATATATTCAACACTGGAGCATCCACAACCCTAAAGGAAGGAGAATGCCAAAGATTCACAACCCCCTGAGTGAAGAAATTTCTCCTCATCTCAACCTCTATTCCTGAAAATGACTCACCTTGTTCTAGATTCCCCAGCCAGGGGAAACAGCCTCTCAGTACCTACACTGACAACTCCCTTGAAATCGTGTATGTTTCAATTAGATCACCTCTCATCCTTCTAAACTCCAGAACACATAGGCCCAATTTACTCAGCCTCTTATCATAGGACAAGCCTCTCATTCCAGGAACCAATCTAGAAATAGGGATTGTTCGCCAAGGGGAGGCCGAGCAGCAGGAAACGGCTAAAGCATCGCTGCTACAAACAGCAAGGAGAGGAAGAAAGGAAGAAAAGGGGAGAGGATTTTTCTTTATTCTTTCATTGGATGTGGGGTTCGCTGGCTGGGCCAGCATTTATTGCCCATCCCCAATTGCCCGTGAGAAGGTGGTGGTGAGCTGCCTTCTTCAACCACTGCAGTCCATGTGGTGTAGGTACACCCTGCTAGGTGGGGGGAGTTCCAGGATTTTGACCCAGCAACAGTGAAGGAACGGCGATATATTTGCAAGTCAGGCTGGTGAGTGGCTTGGAGGGGAACTTGCAGGTGGTGGTGTTCCCATCTATCTGCTGCCCTTGTCCATCTAGATGGTAGCGGTCATGGGTTTGGAAGGTGCTGTCTAAGGAGCTTTGGTGAATTCCTGCAGTGCATCTTGTAGATGGTACACACTGCTGCTACTGTGCGTTGGTGGTGGAGGGAGTGGATGTTGAAGGTGGTGGATGGTCTGCTAATCAAGCGGGCTGCTTTGTCCTGGATGGGTCAAGCTTCTTGAGTGCTGTTGGAGCTGCACTCATCCAGGCAAGTGGGGAGTATTCCATCACACTCCTGACTTGTGCATTGTAGATGGTGGACAGGTCTTGGGGAATCAGGAGGGGAGTTACTCTCCACAGAAATCCCAACATCTGACCTGCTCTTATAACCACAGTATTTATATGGTTAGCTCATTTCAGTTTTTGGTCAATGGTAACCCCCAGGATGTTGCTAGTGGGGGATTCAGTGATGGTAATGCCATTGAACATCAAGGGGAGATGGTTGGATTCTCTCTTGTTGGAAATGGTCATGCCTGGCACTTATGTGGCGCGAATGTTACTTGCCATTTGTCAGCCCAAGCCTGGATATTGTCCAGGTCTTGCTGCCTATAGGTGTGGACTGCTTCAATATCAGAGGAGTCGCAAATGGTGCTGAACATTGTGCAATCATCAGTGAACATTCCCACTTCTGTCCTTATGATGGAAGCAAGGTCATTGATGCCCTAGGACACTACCCTGAGGAACTCCTGCAGTGATGTCCTGGGATTGAGATGATTGACCTCCAAAAGCCACAACCATCTTCCTTTGTGCTAGGTATGACTCCAACCAATGGAGAGCTTCCCCCTTATTCTCATTGACTCCAGTTTTGCTAGGTCTCCTTGATGCCACACTCGGTCAAATGCTACCTTGATGTCAAGGGCAGTCACTCTCACCTCACTCCTTGAGTTCAGATCTTTTGCCCATGTTTGAACCAAGGCTGTAATCAGGTCAGGAGCTGAGTGGCCCTGGCAGAATCCAAACTGGGCATCAGTGAGCAGGTTATTGCTAAGCAAGTGCCACTTGACAGCACTTTCCTTCAATTTTCTGATGATTGAGAGTAGACTGATGGAGCAGTAATTGGCCGGGTTGGATTTGTCCTGCATTTTATAACAGGACATACCTGGGAAATTTTCCATACTGCTGGGTAGATGCCAGTGTTGTAGCTGTACTGGAACAGCTTGGCTAAGGATGGAGCTTTTTCTGGACTACATGTCTTCAGTACTATTGCTGGGATATTGTCAGGGCCCATAGCCTTTGCAGAATCCAGTGCCTTTAGTCATTTCTTGATATCACATGGAGTGAATCGAATTGGCTGAAGACTGGCATCTGTGATGCTAAGGACCTCCGGAGATGGCCAAGATGGATCATCCACTCGGCATTTTGGGCTGAAGATTGTTGCAAAGGCTTCAGCCTTATCTTTTACACTGATGTGCTGGGCTTCTCCATCATTGAGGATGGGGATATTTGTGGAGCCTCCTCCTCTAGTGAGTTGTTGAATTGTCCAACACCATTGACGACTGGATGTGGCAGGACTGCAGAGCTTAGATCTGATCTCTTGGTTGTGGGATTGCTTAGCTCTGTCTATCATATGCTGCTTTCACTGTTTGGCACACAAGCAGTCCTGTGTATTAGCTTCACCAGGTTGACACCTCATTTTTAGGTATGCCTGGTGCTGCTCCTGGCATGCCCTCCTGCACTCTTCATTGAACCAGGGTTGATTCTCTGGTTTGATGGTAATGGTAGAGTGGGGGATATGACGGGCCATGAGTTTACAGATTGTGGTTGTATCTAATTCTTCTGATGCTGATGGCCCACAGTGCCTCATAAAGGCCCAGGTTTGAGTTGGTAAATCTGTTTGAAAACTATCCCATTTAGCACAGTGATAGTGCCACACAACATGATGGAGGCTATCCTCAATGTAAAGACAGGGCTTCATCTCCTCAAGGGTTGTTCAGTGGTCACTCCTACCACTACTGTCATGGACAGATGGATCTGCGTGTGGCAGGTGAACTAGTGAGGATGAGGTCAAGTATGTTTTCCCCCTTGTTGGTTCCCTCACCACCTGCTGGAGACATAGTCTAGCAGCTATGTCCTTTAGGACTCAGCCAGCTCGGTCTGTAACGGTGCTGCCGAGATACTGTTGGTGATGGACATTGAAGTCCCCCACCCAGAGCACATTCTGTGCCCTTGCCACTCTCAGTGGTTCCTCCAAGTGGTGTTCAACATGGAGGAGCACTGATTCATCAGCTGGGGGGGGTCGGTAACTGGTAATCAGCCGAATGTTTCATTGCCCATGTTTAACCTGATGTCATGAGACTTCATGGGGTCCAGGTTCGATGTTGAGAAAACTGGGCAACTCCCTCCCGACAATGTACCACTGTGCCGCCACTTCTGGTGATCGGTGTGACAGAACATATCCAGGAATGGTATTGGTGGTGTCAGAGACATTGCCTTTAAGGTATGATTCCATGCGTATGACTATATTCAACCCAGCCAATTATCGCCCCATCAGTCTACTCTCCATCATCAGTTAAGTAAGGGAAGGGGTCATCAACAGTGCTATCAAGCGGCAATTGCTTAGCAATCACCTGCTTACTGACGCCCAGTTTGGGTTCTGCCAGGGTGACTCAGCTTCTAGCCTCATTACAGCCTTGGTTCAAACATGGACAATAGAGCAGAACTCCAAAGGTGAGGTGTGAACGGCTGTCCTTGACATTGAAGCCACATTTGACCGAGTGTGGCATCAAGGAGCCCGGGCAAAACTGGAGTCAATGGGAATCAGGGGGAAATCTCTCTGCTGGTTGGAGTCATACCTAGCACAAAGGAAGATGGTTGTGGTTGTTGAAGATCAGTCATCTCAGTTCCAAGATATCACTCCAGGAGTTCCTCAGGGTAGTGTCCTCGGCCCAATCATCTTCAGCTGCTTCATCAATGACCTTCCTTCTGTCATAAATGGGGATATTTGCTGATGATTGCACAATCTTCAGCACCATTCGTGACTCCTCAGATACTGAAGCAGTCCATGTCCAACTACAGTAAGACCTGGACAATATCTAGGCTTGAACTGGCAAGTGGCAAGTAACATTCACGCCACACAAATGCCAGACTATAACCATCTCCAACAAGAGAGAATCTAACCATCGTCCCTTGACATTCAATGGCATTACCATCTCCGAATCCTCCACTATCTTCATCCTGGTGCTACCATTGACCAGAAACTGAACTGGACTAGCCATATAAATATTGTGGCTACAAGAGCAGGTCAGAGGCTAGGAACCATGCAATGATAACTCGCCTCCTGACTCCCTAAAGCCTGTCTATCAGCTACAAGGTACAAGTCAGGAGTGTGATGGAATACTCCCCACTTGCCTGGATAAGTGCAGCTCCCACAACACTCAAGTAGTTTGACACTGTCCAAGGCGAAGCAGCCGCTTGATTGGCACCACATCCACAAACATTCACTCCCTCCTAATGACAAACAATGGCATGTGCACCCTCTACAAGATGCACTGCAGAAACTCAGCAAGGCTCCTTAGACAGCACCTTCCAAACCCATGACCACTACCGTCTAGAAGGGCAAGGGCTGCAGACACATGGGAACACCACCACCTGGAAGTTCCCCTCCAAGCCACTCGTCATCCTGACTTGGAAATATATCACTGTTCCTTCACTGTCACTGGGTCAAAATCCTGGAACTCCCTCCCTAACAGTACTGTGGGTGTACCTACATCAATGGTCTGCAGCGGTTCAAGAAGGCAGCTCACCACCACCTTCTCAAGAGCAATTAAGGATGGGCAATAAATGCTGACCTAGCCAGTGATGCCCATGCCCTGGCATTTTAAAAACTGTCAGGCTGTTGCTTGACTAATCTGTGGGACAGCTCTCTCAATTTCGGCATGAGTCCTCAGATGTTAGGGAGGAGGACTTTTTGTGCTTGACAAGGCTGTGTTTTCTGCTGCTGGTGCCTAGGTCTATGCTGGGTGATCCATTCAGTTTCTTTTTTGTAGGCTTTGATGCAACTGATTTGCTTGCTCGGCCATCTCAGAGGCAACCACATTGATGTGGGGCTGATCTAACATGTAGGCCAGAGCAAGTAAGGATGGCAGATTTCCTTCCTGAATGGAAGGGCATTCATGAACCAGATGGGCTTTTAACAACGGTTTCATAGTTAACATTATCAAGACAAGGTTTTTAAATGCAAATGAACTGAATTTAAATTCCACTAGTTATGATGGTGGGATTTGAACCCATATCTCCAGAGCATTAGCCTGGGCCTCTGGATTACTTGTCTGGTGACATTACCACTCTCATTGGTGGTAATATTGATTAAGGAGTGCATTGCTGTGCTGGAGAAAGAGGAGATCCCAGAGGATTCAAGGACAGAATCTATTTGGCTAGAATGAAGGAACAAAAAAGGTGCAATTACATTGTTCAGTGTTGTCTATAGGCCACCAGCTAGTAGGAAGGACGTAGAGGAAGAAATTTGCAAGGAAATTACAGAGAGGTGCAAAAGTTATAGCGTAGTCATAGTGGGGGACTTTCACTATCCAAATATAGACTGGGATAATAATAGCACAAAGGGCAGAAGGGAGAGCAAGAGTTCCTTGAGTATGTTCAGGAACATTTTCGAAAAAAGTATATTTCCAGCCCAATGAGAAAGGACATATGGACATGTGAACTAGGAACAGGAGTAGGCCACTTGGCCCCTCAAACTTGCTCCACCATTTAATAAGATCATGGCTGATCTGATTGTAACTTCCCACCTACCCCCTATAACCTTTCACCCCCTTGTTAATCAAGAATCTATCTACCTCTGGCTTAAAAATATTCAAAGACTCTGCTTCCATCGCCTTTTGAGGAAGAGAGTTCCAAAGACTCACAAACCTCAAGGAAAAAATTTCTCCTCATCTGTCTTAAATGAACGACCTTTTATTTTAAATCATGACCCCCTAGTTCTGTGCACAGTTTTGGTCCCCTTACTTGAGGAAGGATGTAGTTGCACTGGAGGCGGTTCAGAGGAGGTTCACTAGATTGATTCCAGAGATGCGGGTCTTGTTTTATGAGGAGAGAATGAGCAGTTTAGGCCTATACTCGCTGGAGCTCAGAAGGATGAGAGGAGATTTAATTGAGGTATATAAGATGCTAAAGGGGATAGACAATTTAGACGTGGAGTGGATGTTTCCCCTTGTGGGGCATTCTAGAACGAGAGGCCATAGTTTTAGGCTAAGGGGGAGTAGATTTAAATCAGAGATGAGGAGGAAAGGAATTACTTTTCTCAAAGGGTCATGAATCTGTGGAATTCACTACCTCAGAGTGCAGTGGATGCTGGGACGCTGAATAAATTTAAGGAGGAGATAGATTTTTAATTAGTAACAGCTTGAAAGGTTATGGGGAGAGGGCGGGAAATTGGAGTTGAGGCCGAAATGAGATCAGCCATGATCGTATTGAATGGCGGGGCAGGCTCGAGGGGCTGAATTGCCTACTCCTGCTCCTAGTTCTTATGTTCTTATGTTCTAGATTCTCCCACAAGAGGAAACATCCTCCCTACATCCACTCTGTCAAGACCCCTAAGAATCTTAAAGGTTTTGATCAAGTCACCTCTTACTCTTCTAAACTCCAGTGGATGTAAGGCTAACCTGTCTAACCTTTCCTCATAAGACCATTCCTGGTATTAGCCTAGTAAACCTTCTCTGAACTTCTTCTAACTCATTTGCACCTTTCCTTAAATAAGAAGGCCAATACTATACACAGTCTCACCAGTGCCCTGTACAACTGAAGCATAACCCCTAAATTCCCCTTGCAATAAACAATAACATTCTATTAACTTTTCTAATTACCTGCTGTACCTGCATACTAACCCTTTGTGATTCATGCACTAGGTCACCCAGACCTCTCTGAATCTCAGAGCTCTGCAATCTCTCACCATCAGATAATAAGCTTCTTTTTTATTTTTCCCGCCAAAATGGACAATTTCACATTTGCCCACATTATACTCCATTTTCCAGGGCCAAAGGAGCGCTGCTGGACCTAGTTCTTGGGATTGAGCTGGGCCAAGTGGATCAAGTGTCACTAGGAGAAAATTTAGGGGACAGTGATAATTGTATCATAAGGTTTCGGTTGGCTATGGAACAGAGCAAGTAACAGTCCAGAGTAAGTATAATTAACTGGGGAAAAGCCAATTTCAATAGGGTAACAATGGCTGTGGGCCAAATAAATTAGAGTCAAATGTTGGCAGGAAAACAGTAACTGAACAATAGGTTACCTTCAAAGATAAGATAATTCAGCCACAGTCAAGGTGTATTTCATTTGAAAGGGAAAGGTAGGGAAAACAAATCCAGAGCTCCCTGGATGGCAAAAGAGATAGAACTTAAGATAAGGAAGAAAAAAGTGCACCTTTGACAGATGTCGGGTAGATAGTGCAATTGAGAATCAGCCTGAACATAGAAGGTTCAAAGGGTAGGTGAAAAAGCAAATAAGAGAAACAAATTGCGCGTATGAAAAGAGACTGGCAGCCAACATAAAAGGGTTTCTCAAAGCCTTCTATAGACATATAAACAGTAAAAGGGTGGCAAAAGGATGGGTTGGGCCAATGACGGACCAAAAAGCAGATTTGCACATGGAGGCAGGGACATGGCTGAGTATGAAATGAATACTTTGCATCTGTCTTTACAAAGGAAGAAGATGCTACCCAGGCTGTAGTGAAACAGGAGGCAACTCAGACACTAGAATGGTTTACAATTGATAATGACTACTATTGGGTAGTCTATCTGTACTTAAAGTTAATAAGGCACCAGAACCAGATGAGATGCACCCAAGGATGCTGAGGGAAGTGAGAGTGGAAATTGCAGATGCACTAGACATAATTTTTCAGTCTTCCTTAAACTCAGAGGTGGTGCCAGAGGACTGGAGAATTGCAAACATTACACCCTTATTTGAAACGGGTGTAAAGATAAGCCCAGTGACTAGAGGCCAGTCTGTTTAACTTCATTGGTGGGTAAGCTTTTAGAAATGATAATTCGGGACAAACTTAATAGTCACATGGACAAATACAGCTTAATTAAGGAGATCCAATTTGGATGTCTTAAAGGAAAATCAAGACTAACTAACTTGCTGGAGTTTTTTGAAGAGATAACAGAGAGGTCAATGCTGTTGATATGGTGTACATGGAATTCCTAAAGGCATTTGATACAGTGCCACACAACACACTTGTGAGCAATGTTATAGTTCATAGAATAAGAGGGACAGTAGCAATATGGATATGAAATTGGCTGAGTGACAGGAAACAGAGAGTAGTGATTAATGGATGTTTTTCAGGCTGGAAGAAGGTTTGTAGTGGACTTCCCCAGAGGTCGGTGCTGAGACTCTTGTTTTCCTGATGTATATTAATGACCTGGACCTTAGAGTACAAGGCACAATTTCAAAATTTGTGGATGATAAGAAATTTGGAAGCATTGTAAGCTGTGAGGGGGTAGTGTAGAACTTCAATAGGATGTAGACAAGTTGGGGGAGTGGGCAGACAGGTGGCAGATGAAGTTCAATGCAGAGAAATGTGAGGTGATTCATTTTGGTAGGAGGAACATGGAGAGACAATATAAAATAAAGGGTACAACTCTAAAGTGGATGCAGGAGCAGAGGGACCTGGGTGTATATGAACATAATTCATTGAAGGTCGTAGGACAGGTTGAGATTGTGGCTAATAAAGCATACAGTATCCTGGGCTTTATTAATAGGGGCAATGTGTATAAGAGCAAGGAGATTGTGTTGAGCTTATATAAGACACAAGTTTGGCCTCAGCTGGAATATTGCATCCAGTTCTGGGTGCCGCACTTTAGGAAGGATGCGAAGGTATTAGAGAGAATGCAGAAAAGATTCACAAGAATGGTTCCAGGGATGAGGAACTTCAGTTATGAAGATAGATTGGAGAAGTTAGGACTGTTTCACTTGGAAAAGAGAAGGCTAAGAGGAGATTTGATAGAAGTATTCAAACTCCTGAGGGGTCTGGACTGAGTCGATAGGGAGAAATTTTCCACTTGCGAAAGGATCAAGAATGAAAGGGCATAGATTTAAAGTAATTTGCAAAAGAAGCAAAAGCGATAGGAGAAAGAACTTTTTTTACACAGCAAGTGGTTAAGGTCTGGATTGAACTGCCTGAGGGTGTGGTGGGGGCAGGTTCAATCGGGCATTCAAAAGGGGATTAGACTGTTACCTGAAAAGGAAGAGTGCACAGGGTTACGGGGAGAAGGCGGAAATAAGTGAATTTCTCATTCAGAGAGCCGGTGTAGACGCAATGGGCCAAATGGCCTCCTTCTGCACTCTAAAAATTCAGTGACTCCTTAGAGCAGAAGAGGTTAAGGGTGGGGGTGGGGGGGGGGGGGGGGGGTGGGTGGTGGGGGGGTTGGTGGTGGTGATGTGACAAAGGTGTTTACAACGAGAACAGATTTTGATAGAGTAAATAAGGAGAAACTGTTTCTGGGAGAACTGGGGCACAGATTTAAGATAATTGGCAAAAGAACCAGAGGTGACATGAGAAGCAGAATGTTTATGCAGTGAGTTACGAAGATCTCGAATGCGCTGCCTGAAGTGCTGGTAGAAGCAGATCTAATAGTGACATCCAACAGAGAATTAGATAAATACTTGAAAGGAAAAAAATGCAGGTCTGAAGGGAAAGAGCAGGTGGAATTGGATAGTGGAGGTTAGATCACTGAAAGTATTTAAAGAGGAGGTAGGTAGATTTTTGAAATATCGGGGAGTTGAGGGCTATGAGGAGCTGGCACGAAAGAGGAATTGAGGCCTGAGGCAGATCAGCCATGATCTTAGTGAATGATAGGCCTACTTCTGCTCCTATTTCTAATGCTCTTAGCTCATAGTTTTATAGAAATCAGCAGAGACACAATGAGCCAAATGGAATCTTATGCTGTATCATTCTGTGATTCTATTGAACAGTAACCTAAATATTTGTCTTCTTTTTGGTTTTTATTGTGCTCAGTAAAGTTAACTCATTTTCTTATCCCATGGAATATTACATATTGCATCAGTGAGAATTCAACCTGTCTCTCTAACATTCAGGATTGAAGGCTGATGGCATCTGACACTATTATGGAATGCCACACTGTGGCAGAGAACAAAAAATTATATCTCTGTACAACATAATACCACCATGTCCAACATTACTGGACCAGTAAATTGCTGGAGTTCTCCATAGTTCCAGCCATTATATTGTCAGACAAACACCAGTGACATCAACTCAAGCAGCAAAATGATATGAACCATGAAAATATTCTCAGAATCAATAACCGGTAGAAACTATTCAAAGACAAATTTTGGAGGCCTGTTAATGTGACAGTGAGGCCATCAATCAAATCATGAATTTCTACATGGTCCCACACATAATTTTACAATAAGAGATACCAATGTTTTTGGCCCAGCTGAGGCACCATCTATCCTCTCAGGTCAATGCAAAGCAGAGCAGGGGAGCTCAACTGACATCCCAACCATCATTTATCCCACAACCAACATTACTGATGATTTTCACAATGCTGTGCACAATTTGGCTGCCTTGTTTCTTACATTACAACAGTGACGACACTTCTAAAGTACGTCATTGGCTGTAGAGCATCTGGGGGCAGCCTCAGGTTCTGAAAAGTGTTGTATAAGTGCAAGTCTTTCTTATATCTCTTAGACCCTGATATCAGAACAGCTCCCTGACTCCACTCAGTCACACATTTCCAATTCTCACACCACCTTCCTCGTATTGTCCCTGGGCTGTGAATGTGCTCAGACTTCCCATTGATGCCCCAACACCTGGTCACGGTGAAATTAGCGAATTTTAGGGAGCTGATATGAACGACGGGCAGGAAAAGGCAAACTAGTCCGTCAAGCCTGCTTCACGCCACAATGGCAAGGAGCATGATCAGGAGCAGAGACTCCCTAACCCATCCATGTAATCTCCTGGCAGAGGCAAAAATAACTAATAAAGAAAAAATATAACTCTGGAAAGCCTCCCTCCATTCTTCCGCATGAGATCGAACCCAGTCCAGGGGACCATATGGACCAAGTGCTAACTGTAAAGACACTTACCTTCTCTATGTGTGATCTTTGACCCAGTCAGAATCTGATCCAGCTCCCTGAAGGCAGAGATATATCACCACCATACCACCTGGTAACACACCCGGCTCAATATTCCCTGGGAAAAATGAGGCACCCACCAGCTATCCCAAAACAACATCTGGGCAGTTTAAATTCATGTCCTCCTTCCCAGTCAGTCAAAACCTAAAAGCAATCTCTCACGAGGCACCCAAGGCAAACTTCCTATTATTTTATAAACCTCTATCAGGTCACCTCTAATTTTACATTCCTGTAAAGAGGAGGTTCTGTAATTCTTCATTGCCCCAAGCTCGAGGAAGGATGGAAGAGCTGAGTGTAACACTCCTGACTGATCTTAGTGACCGCTCAGTGACTACAAAGAACGGAAGGATATTGAGTCAGGATGGAATCGGACACAAATCCCAAAGTCAAACATTCAGCACACTCACTGGTTATCTTCAGAAACAAGGGCTTTAGGGCGTAGTCAGCAGCTGTGGGGACCAATAGGAAGAGTCCACGAATACGGAGGAAAAAACATGTAGGAATTTTATTTTGGTGAAGGATGTTAACACTACAGTTGTGTAGAAAGTCAAAAATATTTTCCTTTTTGAGGTGAGCTGACAGTGATTTTGAAGGTAACTGAGCCAATGAAATTCTCAAAGGAGCTCATTGCTTCTTACTGCGTGTGATAAAAAGTTAATGAACGTGTCAATTATGATTGAGAATTTATTTCCAGCCTTGTGACTCCTCTCTAAGCTGCCACTTTGTCATGAAAACTCTCAGCTGAATGTGACAGCATGATTTATTATACATAAATGCAGTCTATGTATTCATTAAAAGTATAGAGAATTAATTATAACCCACGGCCTGTGGATCTGTACAGGTAAAGAAACTTCAGGAGTGCTAGGGTAGCAAGCCAGGAGTCCAGCTTTAATTGCTTATCCCTGGCTGCGTTAGCACAGCTGTTATGCTACCAGACTAGGTATCCAGAGCATTAATAGCCCTGAGAATGTGATCCTGATATTAATCTGAAGGTGGTTTCCGTGGGGGTGGGGGTGGAATTGCCTGCGGGAAACCCGCAAATCAATTGAGCAGATTGGAATCCGCAATCTCAACTTGATTAACAATCTAATCCTGATTCCCGGGATTTGCTCCAAGCTGTGCAGTGGCTGTGGTGCACACTCGCGTGGAACAATTTCAACTGTGTTTAAATGGACACTGTGCAAATGGAAATTGGATGAATGGTGGTCAGGGAGCAAGGGCAGCACCTGGGTTCAGTGATGCCTCACTGAGTGCTGGGTGCAGTCAGGGAGAGGAGGAGGGATAGACTTTTCCCCATCAATGGAAGGAACAAACCTGCTGCTCTCACCAAGAAGGCGTGGTTGGAGGTAGCTGAGGAGGTGAGCAACAAGAAGGTTTTGCCCAGAACTTGGATGCAGTGTAGAAAGCAGTTTAATAAGCTAACCATCTCAGAAGTGAGTCCATTTGCTGATACAATTACATCCTGTGTTCAAGCAAACCACCCACCCAACCCGTTTCACCACGTTCTCCATCACATCACTCCTCTCCTGGTAGTCTCTCAAAGCGAGGAGGATAGTTGCTGGGGAGTATATCCTGTGGGAAAAGCCTGCAGGTGCAGTCTTTTAAAATGAAGAGGCTGTTACAGTGCAGCTATCACATGATTCTAGCTGACCAGGAAACTTTCCCGCTCTTGCCACCTGCCATAGGCATATTGGAAAGATTTGCAGGTTGATGATCAACCTGTTTGGCCACATTATGAATGGACCTTCCTTGATTGTCAAGTCCTGGAGCTTCTGGCTCAGAAGTAGGGACACTGCGTCATAAGACTGCCTCCTCACCACTCTTAACAATACTACCCAAAGCATTCCCACATCCCACATCTCACTCGCTACTCCCTCATCAGCTGGTATCTGACATGCACCTGCACCTGTACCTCGGGGATTCTCAGCTTGAGGTGCCTGTCCATTATGGCTATTGTCATTCCATCAAAAATAGGGAATAGGAGCTGGAGTGGACCAATCAGCTCCTCAAGTCTGCCAGCTGGGGAAATCAGCCATTGAGTGACCTGCCTTATGCATTTATGTGTAACTGACTGGGAGATCCTGAATATGTCACCAGTACCACCCTGCATTAGAAGGTTGTAGGTTCAAATCCCAATCTTTAAATTTGAGCCCATAATCCAGGTTGACACTCCTAGTGCAGTACTAAAGGAGTGCTGCACACTGGGGGATATCCACTCAGGTGCATGTTAGAGATCCCATGGCTCTGTTTCGAGGAAAGGTAGGGGCGTTTCCCAATATTCATATCTCAACCATCAGTACTAAAGCAACAATCTCGTCATTTATTTTGTTGTTGTTTGTGGGAGCTTGCAATGCACAAATTGGCTGCTGCATTTCCTATATCACAACCGTGACTACACTTCAAACAATGTTTCCTGGGATGCCCTTTTTTTTTATTCATTCATGGGGTGTGGGCATCGCTGGCTAGGCCAGCATTTATTGCCCATCCCTAGTTGCCCTTGAGAAGGTGGTGGTGAGTTGCCTTCTTGAACCGCTGCAGTCCATGTGTTGTAGGTACACCCACAGTGCTGTTAGGAAGGGAGTTCCAGGATTTTGACCCAGTGACAGTGAAGAAACGGTGATATATTTCCAAGTCAGGATGATGAGTGACTTGGAGGGGAACTTCCAGGTGATGGTGTTCCCATCTATCTGCTGCCCTTGTCCTTCCAGATGGTAGTAGTCGTAGGCTTGGAAGGTGCTGTCGAAGGAGCCTTGGTGAATTCCTGCAGTGCATCTTGTAGATGGTACACACTGCTGCTACTGTGCGTCGGTGGTAGAGGGAGTGAATGTTTGTGGATGTGGTGCCAATCAAATGGCTGCTTTGTCCTGGACGGTGTCCAGCTTCTTGGGTGTTTTTGGAGCTGCACTCATCCAGGCAAGTGGGGAGTATTCCATCACACTCCTGGCTTGTGCCTTGTAGATGGTGGACAGGCTTTGGGGAATCAGGGGGTGAGTTAATCGTCACACGACTTCTAGCCTCTGACCTGCAGTTGTAGCCAAAGTATTTACATGGCTATTCCAATTCAGTTTCAATGGTAACCTCCAGGATGTTGTTAGCTGGGGATTCAGTGATGGTAATGCCATTGAACATCAACGGATGATGGTTAGATTCTCCATTGTTGGAGATGGTCATTGCCTGACCCTTGTGTAGCACGAATGTCACTTGCCACTTGCCAGCCCAAGCCTGGATATTTTCCAAAAACAAAAATACCTGGAAAAACTCAGCAGGTCTGGCAGCATCCGTGGAAGGGAGCACAGTTAACGTTTCGAGTCCGCATGACTCTTCAACAGAACTAAGGAAAAATAGAAAAGGGGTGAAATATAAGCTGGTTTAAGGGGGGGGGGTTGTTTGGGACAAGAGAGCTGGATAGAGGGCCTGTGATAGGTGGAGATAACCAAAAGATGTCACAGACAAAAGGACAAAGAGGTGTTGACACCTGAGGAGTCACGAATGGTGCTGAACATTGTGCAATCATCAGCGAACATCCCCATTTATGTTGGAAGGAAGGTAATTGATGAAGCAGCTGAAGATGGTTGGACCGAGGACACTACCTTGAGGAACTCCTGCAGTGATGTCCTGGAGCTGAGATGACTGACCTCCAACAACCACAACCATCTTCCTTTGTGCTAGGTATGGCTCCAATGAGCGGAGAGTTTTCCCCCGATTCCCATTGACTCCAGTTTTGCAAGGGCTCCTTGATGCCACGCTCTGTCAATTGTGGCCTTGATGTCAAGGGCATTCTTGCCTCACTTCTTGAGTTCAGCACTTTTGTCCATGTTTGAACCAGGGCAATAATGAGGTCAGGAGCAGAGTGGCCCTGGCAGAACCCAAACTGGGCCTCAAAAGTGGGTTATTGGTAAACAAGTGCCGCTTGACAACACTGTTGATGACCCCTTCCGTTACTTTACTGATGATGGAGAGTAGACCGATTGGATAGTAATTGACTTGGTTGGATCTGTCCTGACTTTTGTGTACAGGACATACCTGGGCAATTTTCCACATAGCTGGGTAGATGCCAGTGTTATAGCTGTACTGGAACAGCTTGGCTAGGAGCGTGGCAAGTTCTGGTGCACAAATCTTCAATACTATTGGTGGAATATTGTCAGGGCCCATAGCCTTTGCAGTATCCAGTGCCTTCAGCCATTTCTTGATATAACGTGGAGTGAATAGAATTGGCTGAAGACTGGCAACTGTGATGCTGGAGATCTCCAGAGGAGGCTGAGATAGATCATCCACTTGTCAATTTTGGCTGAAGATTGCAGCAAACGCTTCAGCCTTATCTTTTGCACTGATGTGCTGGGCTCCTCCATCATTGAGGATGGGGATATTTGTGGAGCCTCCTCCTCCAGTGAGTTGTTTAATTGTCCACCACCATTCACAGATGGATGTGGTAGAACTGCAGAGCTTAGATCTGATCTATTGGTTGTGGGATCGCTTAGCTCTGTCTATCATTTACTGCTTATGCTGTTTGGCACGCAAGTAGCCCTGTGTTATAGTTTCACCGGGTTGACACCTCATTTTTAGGTATGCCTGGTGCTGCTCCTGGCATGTCTTCCTGCACTCTTCATTGAACCAGGGTTGATCCCCTGGCTTGATGGTAATGGTAGAGTGGGGGATATACCAGGTCATGAGGTTACAGATTGTGTTCGAGTACAATTCTTCTGCTACTGATGGCCCACAGCGTCTCATGGATGCCCAGTCTTGAGTTGCTAGATCTGTTTGAAATCTATCCCATTTAGCACAGTGGTAGTGCCATACAACGTGATGGAGGATACCCTCAATGTGAAGGCTGGACTTTGTCTCCACAATGACTGTGCGGTGGTCACTCCTAACGATTCTGTCATGGGCAGGTGCATCTGCGGCAGACAGGTCGGTGACGATGAGGTCAAGTATGTTTTTCCCTCTTGTTGGTTCCCTCACCACCTGCCGCAGACCCAGTCTTGCAGCTATGTCCTTTAGGACTCAGCCAGCTCAGTCAGTAGTGGTGCTACCGAGACACTCTTGGTGATGGACGTTGAAGTCCCCCACCCAGAGTACATTCTGTGCCCTCGCCACCCTCAGTGCTTCCTCCAAGCGGTGTTCAACATGGAGGAGCACTGATTCATCAGCTGAGGGAGGGCGGTACGTGGTAATCAGCAGGAGGTTTCCTTGCCCATGTTTGGCCTGATGCCATGAGACTTCATGGGGTTCGGAGTTGATGTTGAGGACTCCCAGGGAAACTCCCTCCTGACTGTATACCACTGTGCCACCACCTCTGCTAGGCCTGTTCTGCCGGTGGGACAGGACATACCCAAGGATGGTGATGGTGGTGTCTGGGACATTACCTGTAAGGTATGATCCCGTGAGTACGGCTATGTCAGGCTGTTGCTTGTCTAATCTGTGAGACAGTTCTCCCAATTTTGGCACTAGCCCCCAGATGTTAGTAAGGAGGATTTTGCAGGGTCGACAGGGCTGAGTTTGCTGTTGTCGTTTCTGGTGCCTCGGTCGATGCCGGGTGGTCTGTCTGGTTTCATTTCTTTTTTGTTACTTTTTAGTGGTTTGATACAACTGTGTGGCTTACTAGGCCATTTCAGAGGGCATTTTGAGAGTCAAGATATTGCTGTGGGTCTGGAGTCATGTGTAGGCCAGGCCAGGTAAGGACAGCAGATTTCCTTCCCTAAAGGACGTTAGTGAACCAGATGGGCTTTTACAACAATCGACAATGGCCATCATCAGACCTTTAATTCCAGATTTTCACCATCCTGTGTTGGTGAAAGGCACTATATAGATTCCAGTCTTTCTTTGTTTGAAGGATTTTGTGGGAAATTGCAGCATTTGTGCAGCACAGAGTGGAGATCAGAACACTGACCTATCACTCTCCCAGACCTGACTATCACTGAACTGTGGTGAGAGGTAGAATTGAAGTGTTATTCCTTATGGACATTAAGAACTGCAGGCTAATTTCATTTTCATTTATCACCCAAAGACAAAGAGCATAATCTTAGGTATCTACATATCCATCAGCTGTCTCATAATGTTACAGTGTTGACATAACAGAATTGTATTTTCACCACTGTCTGAATATTTCATATCACAGGCATCTTGTGATTGTTTTGCACGGCGGGGGCGGGAGTTGCACAGGGAAAGGGCTTTTATTTGACAAAATGATATGAAACTGGTGAACGCTGCAAAAATCTAACATTTTAACAGCATTTTGCATTTACGTAGCACCGTTAACATAGTAAAACGTCCAGAGATGTTTGACAGGAACTTTGCCAAACAAAATTTGACAGTGAGGGTGGAATTGTCCCAGAATTGCAGTAAGTGCGATAGCGGCTGGTGTAAAACAGTTTTACCCGCCGGCCACAATGGCGGATTTTCGCGTTGTGTCGTCACCTTCCCGTCCCATTGTTTACGCAGTCACGGGAAAGACACCGTTTCACTCGCGGGCTTCCTCCGATTCGCCCGTCACGCTGTCAGCTTGCTGCTGCCTCACGCAGGACGCCATGTTTGAGCTGCAGCCATGCGTGCACCTGTCAACGCTTGATGGGCAGCCCTGCTGCACAGAACACACAGGGTGGAATCGTCCCAGATATGCATCAAATGCGATAGCGGGCGGGGAAAACGACATTCCACCCACCAGCCGCAATAGCGGGTTTCCTCACCGTAGTGTCCTAAACCAGCCCCGTCACTTATGCATTTCCCCAGGTAACACACCGTTTCCATGGCGAGCGGGCTCTCATTCGCCTGCCACGCCATCACCTCGCTCCTTCATCACGCCGGGCACCATGTTTAATGTCCAGCTGCGCTCAGTGCTTCCAGCCCAGGGCTGCAACAGAGAAGACATGGCCCCAGAAGGCAAGAAGACTGCAGCCCTCGCTCACCCTTTGTACGCCCTGGAGGCCTGTGATGTCCTCTACCCCCGCTCTGGCTGCAGGAGGGGCAGCTGCATTACCCCTCCAGGCTTGGTAGGCGATGGCAGTGGTGATCAGTGCCAATGCTGCACAGAAGAGGTTGGCCATCCAATGCAGATAGAGGATGAACGATCTCATCCGTGCCGCCAGGGTAAGGTAACCATCTCATCACTCTAAACTCACTCGCTCACAAACCCATCACACATTCACTGGCACCTCACTCACTGCCAGCTCAAGGGATATCACCACTCACTCTCTCACACAGTTTGCCAGGTGCACGTCACTTATGTTGAGTTGTGAAACACACCAACGCCCGGGTGATCCAGTGTGGGTGTTGATTCCAGCAGGCAGGCACGATGATGAGATGCAAATGCATTAAAATTAGGTTTCTGATGTTGGACGGTGGGAAACCTGGCCGGCTATTGATGCCACAGTGGATGATCACTAACTTGTTTCACGATGGCATGAACTGATTTTTGGCCTTCCTGCCAAATTGTCCACTCACACTGCCAAGCACACCTGCTGCCAATGGGAGCAGACGATTCTGCTCTGAGTAACATAAGGAGATGTTCTGATGAAAGGTCACTGACCTGAAATGTTAACTCTGTTTATCTCTCTACAGAGGCTGACATACCTGCTGAACATTTGGAGCATTTTCTGTTTCTATTTCAATATAAGGAGATATTCGGACAGGTGACCAACAATTTGGCCCAAAAGGTAGATTTTCAGGAACATTTTAAAGGAGGAAAGTGAGATAGAGAGGCAGAGAGGGGTAGGGAGGGAATTCCAGAATTTCAGCCCAGGCAACTAAAGGCACGGCCACCAATGGTGGAGCTATTAAAATCCGGGATGCTCAAGAGGCCAGAGTTAGAGGAGCGCTGGCATCTTGGAGGGATGTGGGGCTGGAGGAGATGACAGACGTAGGGAATGGTTGAGGCTATAGAGGGATTTGAAAACAAGGATGAGAATTTTAAATTTGAGGTGTTGCTGGACCAGGAGCCAATGTAGGTCAGCAAGCAGAGGGGATGGTGGGTGAATGGATCTCAGTCCGATTTATCCTAATGATTAATTATTTTAAATATGCTGTTCTGATTGGTTTGTCTAATGAGCCTTAATAATTTTCACCAACCAGGGTGTAAGTACATAAACTCTTTCTTCCATTAACTATCTTGTACCTTTGGACCCACCCAGACTAACCACACAGTAATTTCTAAGATGTGATAAGTGACAGGGGCCAAAGTAATGAGCCAGCACTGGGAGTGATGGAAAACATGTAATTCTGTATCTTGCCATTCAGAGACAGAATATTCCTTTCCATCATAGCAAACAGATTTGCTCTACAGATGTTCTGTCCAAGCAATTATTCCCAATATGCTGGGACAGGAGCATCCACTTTGTCTTTGCAGATTACACAGGTGTACCAATAAGCCTCGAGGGGACAAGTGTTAAAGTTAAATCGTAATCCACGTTACTGATGTGAACAAAATGATTTGAGTACTGAGGTCCATGAACTCTCAGCAGCTCACTATCAGGACCAACATATTGTACCAAACCAATTAACATTCCACTGAATCATCCATGGGATGTGGCCATCACTGGCTAAGACAGCTTTTATTGCCCATCCCTAATTACCTTTGAGAAGGTGGCGGTGAGCTGCCTTCTTGAACCGCTGCAGTCCGTGTAGTGCAGGCACACCCACAGTGCTGTTAGGAAGAGAGTTCCGGGATTTTGACCAAGTGACAACGAAGGAACGGCGATATATTTCCAAGTCAGGATGGTGAGTGGCTCGAAGGGGAACTTGCAGGTGGTGGTGTTCCCATGTGTCTGCTGCCCTTGACTTTCTTGGTGGTAGAGGTCATGGGTTTTGAAAGTGATGTAAGAAGGAGCCAGTGGCCTAGTGGTATTGTCACTGGACTAGTACTCCAGATGCCCAGGGGCAGTATGGTGAGAAGGCCAAAAATTGATTTTACGTCATTGTGAAGCCAGCTTGTGGTCGTCCATTCCACCCGTGGTGGGTTGGGTTCCCTATTGCCCGCATGTCGGGAACATCATTCTAATACAATTGCATCTAATTATCAGCCCTGCTCACTAGAATCATCCCCGCCCGTCAGATTTACTGCTCACATCCGTGTGACTTCAGAACAGCATGCTTCACAACTGCCTTTAAAAGGCGTGCACCTGGTGACCTGAGCTTCAAGGGGAACTCGGAGCGGAGTGCCCACAACCTCATACAGCGCTGGCGAGCATCACCTGTAGGACAGCGAGGATGAGATGCTGCACATTCGCAGGAGGAACAGGTCAGTCGCTTTTTCTTGGCTGGTTTTCAGTGCGGTGCCTGGCCAAGGGCTCCAGTGCGCGTCCGGCTAGGGTGGGGGGCAGGTCAGCACAGACTGAAGGAAATACTCAAGCACATGTCAGTTGGATGGGAGGGGTCCAGGAGGGGTGAGGGAAATGGCTGCGCACTTGGAAAAGTTTGACAAAAATGAGCATTCTTCTGCTGAAACCATTCAGCTGCAGCTCCATTGACATGCTTAGAGGCTTTTTTATTCATTTCTGGGATGTGGGCTTCGCTGGCTGGGCCCAGCATTTATTGCCCATCTCTACTTGCCCTTGAGAAGGTGGTGGTGAGCTGCCTTCTTAAACCACTGCAGTCCATGTGGTGTAGGTACATCCACAGTACGGTTAGGGAGGGAGCTCCAGGATTTTGACCCAGTGACAGTGAAGGAACGGCAATATATTTCCAAGTCAGGATGGTGAGTGACTTGGAGGGGAACTTCCAGGTGGTGGTGTTCCCATATGTCTGCTGCCCTTGTCCTTCTAGATGGTAGCATTCATGGGTTTGGAAAGTGCTGTTTGGGAACCTAGGTGAATTCCTGCAGTGCATCTACTGTGCTGCTACTGTGCGATGGTGGTGGAGGAAGTGAATGTTTGTGGATGTGTTGCCAATCAAGTGAGCTGCTTTGTCCTGGATGGTGTCAGGTTTCTTGAATGTTGGGGGGAGCTGTACTCATACAGGCAAGTGGGGAGTATTCCATCACACTCCTGACTTGTACCTTGTAGATGGTGGACAGGTTATGGGAAGTCAGGAGGTGAGTTATTCACCACAGAATTCCCAGCCTCTGACCTGTTCTTGCAGCCACTGTATTTATATGGCTGGTCCAGTTCAGTTTCTGGTCAATGGTAACCCCAGGATATTGATAAGGGGGAATTCAGCGGTGGTAATAACTTTGAATGTCAAGGGGTGATGTTTAGATTCTCTCTTGTTGGAGATGGTCATTTCCTGGCACTTATGTGACACAAGTGTAACTAGCCACTCATCAGCCCAAGGCTGAATGTTGTCCAGGTCTTGCTGCTTATGGGCATGGACTGTTTCAGTATCTGAGGAGTCACGAACTATGCTAAGCATTGTGCAACCATCAGCGAACATCCCCACTTTTGAATGTTTGATGGAAGGAAGGTCATTGATGAAGCAGCTGAAGATGGTTGGGCCGAGGACACTACCCTGAGGAACTCCTGCAGTGATTTCCTGGAGCTGAGATGATTGATGTCCAACAGCCACAACCATCTTCCTTTGTGCTAGGTATGACTCCGACCAGTGGATAGTTTTCCCCTGATTCCCATTGACTCCAGTTTTGCTCAGGCTCCTTGATGCCGCACTCGGTCAAATGCTTCCTTGATGTCAAGGGCAGTCACTGTCACCTCAGAATGTGAAACACTTGCTTGCTACTGCACTGACAGCAAGGGCTATGAAATCCTACATTGATTGGCAATTTTGGTCTTCTGCAATGTCTACAGGAAGATGTCTGAGAGATTTCAGTTCACAGTCATGAACTCTTGGAACATGGAACCAGAAGAATCAGCCTGTTCCTGCTTTGAATGAGATCATGGCTGATCTGTGACCTAATTGTCCATCCCAGCTTTGAATGTATTCAATGATGGAGCATCTACTGGGGTCCAGAATTCCAAAGATTCACAACTCAATGTGTCCTCATCTGTCAAAAATGATTGGCCCCTTATCCTGAAACTATGTCCCCTTGTTCTAGATTCCCCAGTCAGGGGAAATAACCTCTCAGTATCTACCCTGTCCAGCCCTTGCGGAGTCATGTATGTTTCAAGGAGATCAGCTCTCATTCTTCGAAACTCCAGAGAATACAGGCCCAATTTACCAGCCTCTCATTATTGGACAACCCTGTCATCCCAGGAACCAACCTCATGAACCTTCGCTGTACCACCTCCTATATAGAAACCAAAGTTACCCACAGTATTCCAGGTGTGGTCTCACCAAAGTCCTGTACAATTGTAGCAAGACTTCTTTATTCATGTATTCTAATCCCCTTGCAATAAAGGACAACATGCCATTTGCTTTCCTAATTGCTTGCTGGATCTGCATGCTAAATTTTTTGCATTCCTTGTATGGGTATACTCAAGTCTCCCTCAACATCAACATTCACAAGTTTCACACCTTTTTAAAAACATTTTGCTTTTCTACTCTTACAACCAGAGTGAACAACCTCACATTTCCCCACATTATAACCCACATGTCACCTTGTTACCCATTCACTTAATCTCTCTCCATCTCTTTGCAGCCTCTTTATGTCCTCACAGTTTGCATTCCCACCAAGCTTTGTATCGTCAGCAAACTTAGATACATTAATCTGTCTCCTCATCTAAGACATTAATATAGGTTGTAAATGAGTAATGTGGTATATGAATTTCAGTGCCAGTCTGCTAGGTATGTTTGCCGTACATCCCAAAGACTGGTGGATCATATCAAACAGCATGTCTCAGCCACTGTTCGTAGTGGACAGGGTACAGACCCAAGCAGCCCGCGCTTGCAAAACTCAAAACACAATGTCCAACATTAGATGTGATTCTGCGATTGGACAACATTTGCTAAATAATCCTCAGTGCGCTAAGAATTACGCTGACAACTCATTTAAGATTGTCAATTAGGCTCGCAGTGTGGTGCATTTGTATGCGCTGGAAGCAACACATATTAATACATAGGGCCCTGTTCGTTGCAGACAGAAAGAGCATGTACACACATTGCAACTGTTTCAGCTAAACAAAATAAGTGACAGCCATTCGCTGGTTCATTCCCGAGGGCATCAGAGTCAAGCTGCCTGGTTTAAATTTCAATCATTGCTTGTCAATTAACTGTCAGTTAACATCAACTGGTACATTCTCCTTGGCATCGCCTCTACCAATAAGAATCCACTTGCCAACCAATCAGCACTCTTTTCTCTTGTTCTGTTGAAGGGTCATGAGGACTCGAAATGTCAACTGTGTTCCTCTCCACCGATGTTGCCAGACCTGCTGAGTTTTTCCAGGTATTTTTGTTTCTGTTTTTGTTTTGGATTTCCGGCATCCACAGTTCTTTGCTTTTAGCACTCTTTTCTCGTACAGTATAAATTGCTGTTTCCCCTGACATTGGTATTTCTCGCCTGATGAGTCCAAGATGAAAATCTTTGACAAAAAGTGTCTCTTTTTTCAGCAATATTCAAGTTCTGTACTACCAAATACTATTTTTAAAAAAGCTCTTGCAATTTGTTTTAATATTCTTGGCTAGTTTACTCTCATATTCCATTTTTTCTCTTTTTATCAATATTTTGGTGACCCTTTGCTGGTTTCCTTCGACACCACCACCAAAACCTGTGACCCCTACCGCCTTGAAGGACAAGGGCAGCAGATTCAAGGAAACACCACCATCTGCAAGTTCCCCTCCAAGCCACTCACCATCCTGACTTGGAAATACATTGTCGTTCCTTCACTGTCGTTGGGTTAAAATCCTGGAACTCCCTTCCTAACAGCGCGATGGGTGTACCTACGGCACCTGGACTGCAGTAGTTCAAGAAGGTGACTCAGCATGGCCTTCTCAAGGGCAATTAAGGGTGGGCAACAAATGCCTTGCACACCCATGTCCTGTGAAAGAATAAAAAAATCTCCTGATCCTCGGACTTACTACTATTCTTTGCAACGTGAAAGCCTATACTTTTAATCTAATACTATCCTTAACCTCCCTAGTAAGCCATGAATAGATCTTTCTCAATGAGTTTTTCTTTTTCAATTGGATGTATTTTTGTTGAACATCTTGACATGTTCATTTAAATGTCTCCCATTGTTTATTTGTTGCCATAGCTTTTAGTCTATTTATCTCATCAGCTCTCCCCTCATATCCATGTAATTGGCTTTGCTTAAGTTTAAGATTTTGACTTGTGATTAGAGTATGTTGTTTTCGAACTTAATGTGGAATTCAGTTGTTTTAGTATCACCATTTCACAGTGGATCTTTTACTACAACACTACTAATCAACCCCTAATTCATTGCACAATGCTAGATCTAAAATAGATTTCTCTCTAGTTGGTTCCACAATATGTTGCTCCAGGAAACTGTCATGAAAGCAGTCTACAAACTTACCTCCCAGACCAACTTTGCTAATTTGATTGGTCCAGTCCGTATAAAGATTAAAAGTCATCCACAACAGTTATATTAGAAACTCTAATAATTTCTTGTTTAATGCTCTGTCCAGCAGTATGATGACTGTTAGGGGGTCTATAAATTACTTCCACCGGTGTTTCCTGACTCTTGCTATTCCTAATCTCTACCCATATTAATTCTACTTCCTAATTTTCTGAGCCAAGGCCCTTTCTCACTAATACCTGTATACCACCCTTTATTATGAGGGTTAAAGCTCCTCCTTTTTCATTCTGCCTGACTTTTCAAAATGTTGGTATTATGAAATACCTTGTAACCAAGTCTCTGTGTTGGCAATTAGATCTAAACCATTTATCTCTGCTTATGCACTAGTTCGCCCATCTTTCTGAAGATGCTCCACACATTCATATAAAGTGATTTCAATTTTAATTTTTTTACTACTGTCCCTGCACGGACCTTATGCTCTGATGCACTCTTCCTATTAAACTCCCTTCCTTCCTGTCCCGCTCTGCTTGTCTTTACCCACTCCGATGTGGGTAATCCGATCTATTGGCTCAGCTTCTTACCTTTGGAGTTTTTGAAACTTTGGTCAAATCACCCCTTAATTTTCTAAATTCCAAAGAATACAACTCGAGTTTGTGTAATCTCTAAGAGTCCACAGCATATAAACAGCCCATTTTGTCTATGCTGGTATTTATGTTCTTTATGAACCTTCCCCCACCCATCTTCATCTCACCTAATCAGCATATCCTCCCTTCTCCCTCAAATAGCTTCCCCTTAAATGCTATTTACCTCAACCACTTCCTATGGTAGCGAGTTCTGCATTCTCACCGTCCTCTGGACAAAGAGGTTTCTCCAGAATTACTTATTGGATTTACTGGTGACTGTCTTAAATGTACCACCTCCCTCACAAGTGGAAGCATCTTCTCTACTGCTGATTTGTTTGTTTTGATTATGAAATGTAAAAATATTGGATGCGAAAGGGCTGCATGATTGACAGTCAAGACTAACCCAATCAGCTGATGAAGAATCTGGATGTGGGATGTTGGGGTGCTGTGAGTAAGGACATGTTGGGTGATCAATGGCGTTAGTGTGGGGCTGGGGAAGTTGGAGACAGGAGGTCATGTAATGAAACCTCTAGGAATACATCCAACCAGTGCTGGAAATCTTGTTTGAATCATTATTCAACATTGGTCAAACATATTGGTCAATATTGTAGTTTCCTTGCAAGCAAGTGAAAAGATGTTTCAGCACATTCCTGCCAAAGCATCTACCAGCCTCATGCTGTATGGTAGCTGCATATGTCTTTGCAACAGGTGTCATAGCTCAATTGCTGCCTCTCTGCTGACCCAGACCCATAGAAGACAGTTCCCATCAGCAAGGTCAGATACATTTGTCAGAGGCTGTGAAAGCGGTCAGGAGGCACCTACATGCAGTAAATAAGGAGAGTCTGTTTCCACTTGATGGAGGCTCAGTAGCCAGAGGACACAGATCTCAAGTAATCGGTAAAAAGGGAAGAGGTGAGCTGAGGGGAAAATAAATTTTACTCAGTGAAGTGTTACGATCTGGATTGTGCTGCTTGAAATGGTGCTGGAAGCAGATTCAAGAATAATTTTCTAAAGGGAATTGGGTGAAAGATGAGGGGTCGGAGCAATTGGATAGCTCTTTCAAAGTGTTGACATAGGAATGGCGTGTTGAATGGCCTGGTGTGTTGAATGTTGAATGTTGCATCATTCTATGGGTGGAATCATCCCAGATTTGCACAAAGCGTGGTAAAGGGTGAGAAAAAGGAGATTTTACCTGCTGGCTGCAATGGCAGGCTTTCACACCGTATCGTCCCATTCCTGGCGCATTGTGCCATATTAATAATACACGCTGGGTCGCTGGCGGGCAGCCTCTGATTCACCCACTCTGCTGTTACCTCAGGCCTTCAGTAATCCGGGTGCCGTATTTAAAAGGTGCCCCTGCTCAGAGCGAGCATTCTCTAAGGCATCAGAAGCTGCTGCAAAGTCATAGCTGTCAAAGGGAAGGAACATGCTGCCCTCACATTTAGTGATGCGTCCCTCGGATGCCTGCTGCACCTAGTACAGGCCCCCCCGTGAAGTCCTCTACCCCCGGTCTGGGCAAAGACCAGCAAGCAAGGCCACCAATCCAGCATGGGATGCAGTGGCAGCGGTGGTCAGCGCCAATGCCCTGTAATAGAGGGCAGCCACCCAGTGCCGAAAGAGGGTGAATGATCTCCTCCATTCTGCCAGGATAAGTCACTCTTCTCATCACTCTCAACTCACATACTCTCAAACCCATCGCACATCCACAGGGACCTCACTCACTGTCAGTTCAAGGGACATCACCATTCACTCTCTCACACACACCTTCATCTGCCCTGAGGATTGTGTCCTCATCCCATCCATGGCACCACTCACAGGCCAGGCATGCTTATCATCTGACATCCTGCTTACACTCTCTCCATCTGTGTTCATGCAGGATAAGCTGGCACACAACAAAAGGGAGAGATCGCAGACTGGTGGAGAAATGCCTGAAATCAAGGTCCTCACACGCTTTGAAAACAGAGCCATCCAGCTGGCCGGTGATGACCGGGACCGGTCCTGTGCTGACGGTGAGGTCGACGCTGCTCTACCAAGAGAGGATCCAGCAATGCAACATCCATCAGACAACCATGCTGTGAGTGATGTGTCCTGTTTCACAGGTCACTGCCATGCACTAATTATCTCTCCTAGCTTTCTCAGGCACATCTGGCAGGCAGCCGAGGTGGTCCACAACTTAGATCCCCGACTCAAACTCTGAAGACACCTCGGAAGAAGAATCTGAGGACCCCCTAATTGAAGACCCGTCACAGCGCTCACCCACACCCTCCACCAGCACAGAGAGACACACCTTGGTGGGACCTGGTTCTAGAGTAGCCTAGGGGTCACAATCTGGTGAGCACATAGGCAGCAGGTAGATGGGAACACCACCACCTGGACGTTCCCCTCTGAGCCACTCCACCATCCTGACTTGGAAATATATCACCGTTCCTTCACTGTCACTGGGACAAAGTCCATCGCAATGAGGCTGCTGTCAAAGGCTTTGCTGAACTGCTTGGCAGCTGCATCCAAAGCACCTCCAAATCGATCCCCAATAGTGAGGAGGCCAGATGTGAGGCTGGAGATGAGGTCTTTTCCTGCTCGGGCATAGAAAATGGTGTCCAGAGACAGCTAGACCAAGGTCTGCTGTTACCATCAGGCACATCTCAATAAAATGTCATGCATGTTTTGGCAACCTCCTCTGGAACCAGAGCAAGCCCAGGACACCTCCTAGGCCCATGTCCTCCTTGAAGATTTCAGTGATGGGCATTCCAGCATAGATGAGCTCTTGACCCCTCTCGTCACAGATACTGGAACTCCCTCCCTAACAGCACTGTGGGTGTACCTACACCACATGGACTGCAGCGGTTCAAGAAGGCAGCTCACCACCACCTTCTCAAGGGCAATTAGGGATGGGCAATAAATGCTGGCCCAGCCAGCGAAGCCCACATCCTGTGAATGAATTAAAAAAAACATCGCACTGTCTGACCCACAGCAGGTGGAGGCAGGGACTTCCCAGGTCCCCGGGACTCTGAGGGCTGCTGGAGGCCAGAACGTTGCTGAGTCCAAGTCAGATGATGAGCCTCTGGACTCGGTCATGTCACAGTTCCTGGAGCTGCAAAGGCAGCTCGGGAACATCAGGGAGGGATGTCCGCTGCACTCCTCAGATTGTAAGGCACGATGGAGGATTCTGTCCTCCTTCAGGCTGAGGTGATAGCGCTGGCATGCCAATCACCGAGGTCAACACTGGTATGATGGTGGCCGCCATGGAGACCTACATCAAGGACACCGGTCCTGCGCTGCTGCTCAGGCTGAACTCCATCGCTGACGTCATAGTTGGTCTCCAACAGCGTCAACGTGAGAGGGGTGCCAGGCAGCTCGATCTCTCTCCAGCTTCCCCTTCTCCTCAAGGTGTCAGCCCTCGAGCACCCATAGAGAGGAAAATCGGTAGGTGGACACCCTGGGGCCATCCACTCAGATGATTCCGGAAGTGTCCGGCTCATCCGAATCCCCTCTTTCTGTGACCCCAACAGCTCCAGCTCCACAGGCCGAGGCGAGTGCCACTGCCACATTGCAGGACCCCGAAAGCAGGCTGGGGCGCAACGCCTGTTAAGGTTATCACAGACAGGGCGTAGCAGTCAGCGGGCTGCCTCCATCTCCGCTGTGGATGTCTGGGGAGCACCAAGACTTAGTGGCAGGATTAGGAAGGTTAAGAAAATGTAACTCTTTTGAGTCAAAACAATAAACTAATTTAACAAAAACAAGGGAGAAATCAAGCACAGCCCCTAAGTCAGGTCAGCTGTAAAATCAAGGAAAAACTTTTAAAGGAACCTTAAAAAACATCAAACTAAGATGTGATTAAAGGGGTCAACAAAACACCCCAGTCCCCGCGGTGCCCACCGGGCACGGAAGGCCTCGATGGTGCCGGCAGACACCGCGTGCTCCCTTTCCAGGGACATCCGGCCGCGAACGTAGCCGCGGAAGAGGGACAAACAATCGGGCGGGACACCCCCGATGGGAGGCCCTCTACGGGATCGCCCGCTGCCTGGACCTGTTGATGGCCAACTTGGCCAGACCCAGGAGCAGGTTCACGAGGAGGTCCTCCTCCTTCCCGACCCCCTTCCGCACCGGGTGTCCGTAGATCAGGAGCGTGGGACTGAAGTGCAAACAAAATAGTAATAAAAGATTTTTTAAATAACTAAAAAGGGAGTGCAGCCTAAGACACCCTATATACGCATGGTCCACGGACTCCACAAGACCGCAAAAAGGGCATGTGTCCCGGGAGTCCGTGAACCTAAACATCCTCCTATTGTAGGGGACTGCTGCATGCAACACCCTCCAACCCAGGTCCCCGATAGAAAGGGGGAGAACTCCTCCTTAGAGGGCCTCCCATCGGGGGCCTCCGCCGCCGGACGGCAACAAGGCACGCCAGGGCGTGTCCGGGCGGCGGACCAGGGCGAGAAAATGGAAGGTGTGCAGCAGCAGTCCATACAGAAAACCCCTCCGCACCGTGCCAAATGGCACGGAGGGCATGTCCCCGAGACGGCTCATATTATTGCGGGGCACCGGCACCTGAGGGAGGGTTCGGGGCTTGGGGCCAATGTGGAATTCCGTCCGAACAGGGGAACGTTCAGCCGGAAGATCACCGCGCACCTGGGCCACCTCGAGACCTAAAATGACTTCGGGTCCGAGCACGACCGTTTTTAGGTCTTGGATGGCATCGGCTGCGACCTGGGCACTCACTGACGCGCCAACTCCTGCGGGAGCATCCAGCCCAGTCCTCCGCCACCCAGCACGTCCCCGACCCTGGTCACCCCGGCAGCCACAGCCCTCCTCTCCGCCAGCCACTGAAAGGGACGGAGGGGCGGATTCCTGAGCAGCGGCTCTTTGACGATAGCCGCTACTCCTGACGGGGGAGAGCTGCGTCACGTGGCGACCACGTTCCAGACTTTGAACAGGTCCTGGTAAAAGACGGGCAACACCTGGAAGGAGCCGAGGCCCCTCTGATCTACAAACAGGAGCTGCACGTCATAATTCAGGCCGTGCACCTGGCGGAAGAAATACGTCGCCAGGGCACACCATCTCGGAGGAGGCTCGACGTAAAGGTATCGCTGCAGGGTCTGAAGACGGAAAGTCGCCACCTGCGTGCGTAGGCACACCAGCGCCTGACCGCCCTCCCTAAGCGGGAGACTCAGAACCTCAGCAGCGACCCAGTGCAATCTTTTGTCCCAGAAGAAGTCGACTAGCATTCTCTGGATTTTCACGACAAAGTCCGGGGGAGGGGTCAAAGTGACCAGCCGATACCACAACATGGCGGCGATCAGCTGGTTTATGACGAGAACTCGACCCCGGTAAGACAGCACTCGGAGCAGTCCTGTCCAGCGCCGCAGGCGAGCGGTGACTTTCGTCTCCAGTTCCTGCCAGTTGGCCGGCCAGGATTCCTCGGCAGGGCAGAGATGGACCCCCAGGTAGAGGATGCTGGTCCTGCTCCAGGTGAAAGGCCTGAGCTCCTCGGGTAGGGGATCCGTCTGCCACGGGCCGACCAGGAGTCCAGAACATTTCTCCCAGTTGATCCTGGCAGAAGAAGCCGCAGAGTAGACCTCCTGGCACTCGCGCATCCTCCGCAGGTCAGCCGGGTCATTAAACATTAGGAGCACGTCATCGGCGTATGCCGAAAGGACCACCCCGATGCCCGGCCCGCGCAGAACCAATCCCGACAACCTCCTCCGCAAGAGGCGCAGGAAAGGCTCCACGCAAATAGAATACAACTGGCCAGACAGGGGGCAGCCCTGACGTACCCCTCTCCCAAAGCGAAGGGGCGCCGTCAGGGACCCGTTAACCTTCACTAGACACTCTGCGGCGGTGTACAGAAGTCGGATCCGGGCGACAAAGTGCGTCCCGAAACCGAATGCTCGCAGAGTCCCGAGTAAATATTCGTGATCCACCCTGTCGAACGCCTTCTCCTGATCAAGGGACAGGAAGGCGCTCGACAGACCAGCCCTCTGGGAATGGTGGATTATGTCCCGGACCAGATGGATGTTGTCGTAAATTGAGCGGTCCGGGACGGTGTAGGACTGGTCAGGGTGGATCATGTGGTCCAGCACGGTGCCGAGCCGAGAAGACATGGCTCTGGCGAATATTTTATAGTCCGTGCTGAGGAGGGAGACCGGGCGCCAGTTTTTAAGTAGGCGGAGATCCCCCTTCTTCGGCAACAGGGCAATCACGGCCCTGCGCCACGAAAGGGGCATCTCCCCGGTAGCAATGCTCTCCCCCAGGACCCCCGCGAAGTCGCCCCCCAGGACGTCCCAGAACGCCCTGAAGAACTCCACGGTCAGCCCGTCAAGTCCCGGGGATTTTCCCCTTGAGAGACCATCGAGGGCGCCGGTCAGCTCCCCCAGACTTATAGGGGAGTCAAGCTTTCCGGCGCCCTCCGGGCCGACCTGCGGCAGGTCCTCCCACAAAACTCTGCAAGCATCCTCGCTGACACGGATCCGAAGAGAACAGGGCAGTGTAAAAGTTCCTGGTAATGGCCCTGATGCCCTCCGGATCCGAGACGAGGGATCCGTCGTCGGCCAGCAGCGTAAAGAGCTGCTGACGGACCCCGTGCCTTTTTTCCAGCGAGTAGAAGAAGGGGGAGCCACGGTCCAGATCCTTGAGGAACCGGATCCGTGACCTCACGAACGCGCCCCGTGACCCGGCGAGTTGCAGGTCCCGCAACGCGCCCTTCTTCTCATCGTACACCGACCGCAGGGCCGGGTCCGCGTCGGGCTGACGGAGACGTGCCTCCAGGTCGAGCACCTCCTTCTCCAACTCCTCCACCCTGGATTTCCGCCTCTTTGTCGACCCCTTCGCGTACTCTTGACAGAAAACTCGGACGTGAGTCTTGCCCACGTCCCACCATAGCCTCAAGGAGGGGAAGCCTCCCCGCTTCCTTCTCCAGCCGGCCCAGAAACGACGAAATGAGTCCAGGAACCGCTCGTCCTCCAGCAACAGGTTGTTAAAGTGCCAGTGCGCGGACCCCGTCCGAGCGCAGAATGGAGCGAGCTCCGCCCACACCAGACGGTGGTCCGTGCACGGCACCTGCTGCACAGAAGCCGCCGGAACGCAGGACACGTACGCCTTCGAAACGTAAAGACGGTCGAGTCTGGACGCTCCGACTCCAGGTAACACAAAGGTGAAAACGCTGGAATCGGGATGGAGATTTCGCCAGACGTCCACCAAGTCGAAGGACCTGACCAAGTCCCGTAACTTACTCGCACCTCGCGTACGGTGCTGGGTACCGTGACGGTCCCGGGCCTCGAGGGTGCAATTAAAATCCCCCCCGAGGACGATGCACTCGCCCGCGTCGATGGAGCCGAGATGAGTGGACACTTCTTCAAAGAAGCTCGCTTGCTGCTGCAAGCCCAGGGGAGCGTATACATTCACAAAGTGAAGCACCGCGCCCTCCAGGCGCACAGTCAGGTGCAGCAACCGGCCTGGCACCGGCTCCTTGACCCCCAAGATCTCGGGCTGAAAATGCGGGGCCAACAAGATAGCCACCCCGCCTGAATTGGAGGCTAGGTGACTCATGAAGACCCCCCCTCGCCACTCCAGGAGCCACGTAGCTTCATCTCCCGGAACGGTATGGGTTTCTTGCAGGAAGCACACCGCATACTTCCCGTCCCTGAGGACCGAGAAGTTCCGGAACCTGCGCTGTGCGTCCCTGCTGCCACGGATGTTGAGGCTGGCTATAGTTGTCTTCATTGTCAAAGAGTATATACACCGTCACCTTGTTTAAAAGAAGGAGAGGACTTTTTAATCCTTCCTCTCCCTCAGGAGCCCAGCGAGAAACGTTTGGACCCTCCGCCGGGCGTTCCTGTCCAACTCGGGAGCCTTGAGGGCCTCGCGAGTGGACCAAAACACCAGCAGAAAAGAATGCCACCGGGCCAAGGCCAACTGGACTCTATTTCGGCGACCGCGATGACTCGCTAAAAAGTCCCGGAGTTCCCGTGGGGGGATGAGGGGAGAGTCAGTGGAGGGCACCAGGGTATCCAACGACTCGCTTGAGAACGAGTCGAGGTCATCTCCGGCGCTCACCACCGAAACTCCGTCCTCCTCCGGGTCGTCGCCTCCAGCTTCCAAGCCCTCCCCCGTATTGAGTACGGGGGCTGGTCCGGAGTTGCCAGTAGGCTCCACCTCTACCTCGATCCCACCCCCAGGATCAAGGCCAGAGTGGTCCTCTCTGGTCTCCTCTAATAAGTTGGGGCCAGAGGGTGGCGGCACTACGGATGCCCGCTCTCCTCCCGGCACCGGGTCATCCGGGGAGCTCAAGACGAGCTCCTGACCTAACAATGACGCCCGGTGCTAAGTTCTGGGAGGGAGCGGGAAGGCCTTCCTTGCCACCACCACCCAATGACCCAGTTAAATTTTTTAAATTTTTTGAATTATTAATCTTGCAGTCCCCCAACGGGCCAGAGGATACCTCGGGGGTATTGAGTTGTTCTAAATTGGGCACCCCCACAAGGGAGGTGCCCTCAGAGACCTCCGAGGGGCCCTGTTCAGGGGACTGCAGCAGGTTGGTGGGGGGATCCGTGGGGCTAGGGGTATGTGATTCCCCCAGAGGGCAGGTTGAGGTCTTAATGGGTGGTGGAGACACCACCACCTCTTCGTCAGGGGAGGGGACACACCCAACCTCTTCAGATTGGGCGTCGCCCTCCCCCTCCTCTTCCTTCTCGGAGGGGTGGCGTCTCTTCCGAGGGAGGCTGGGGGCTAGGGAGACCTCCATCTCTGGGGCCTCCTCCGCCTTGTCCAGCCTTCCCGGACGCCCCGCCCTCTGGGGTTTGGGGTATTCCTTTTCCTCCGGCTTGGGGACACGAGTCTCGCCCCCGCTAACCCGCGAAGGGACGACGCCGGGCCCAGCACATGGCGCCTCGGCACCTACGGGCCCGGGAGCACGCGCGGAGACGACGCAGGGGCCGGATGGTATTTCTTCCCCCGAGCCGGTGTCTATAGGGGTCTGGGGAATTTGAGGGGTTTGAGGGGTGCCGGGGACCACCTCCAGGTTGCGGGTCTTCCTCCGCGCCTTCTTATGACGCGGGGGCTCTCCCCCCGCCTCACCGGCAACCGAGGTGGCAGTGGCTGCCGGCGACGCCTCCCCTTGCGGAGAGGTAGATGGAGTAGTGGCGGGGGGAGGGGGGGCGGTGCCAGCCGCGGCCGCTTGAGTGGAGCTGGCGGCCTTGAGGACGGGGCAGTTCTTTCGGACATGCCCCGCCTCCTTGCAAGCATGGCACCGCATGCCCTCCGCGGTCCAGAAGACCCGGTAGGCGGTCCCCTCATAATTGACGGAAAAGGCCCCCTCCAGGCACTCCTCCCGGGCCAAGCGGACAAATACCTGGCGCCGGAAAGAGTACACGTGGCGGAGGGCTGCGTCCTTGAGGCCGAGCGGGATCGGCGCCACCCCCGACCTGACCTCCCCCAGTTTACAAAGGTGGGGGAGGATGAGCTCATTTGGTAAAAAGGGCGGGACGTTCGAAATAAGAATCCTCTGGGCGGTGGCCTCAAGAGGGTCCACCGCCAGAAAGGTCCCGCCCACAGTGAGCCCCTTTTGTAGGGCGAGGTGCACCGCCCGCTCGGACCTCAAGAAAAATATGGCCTTCCCATACATTTTAGAGGCCGCGACTATGGCCGAGGGGCCGACGACCCCAGCCATAGCCTTAACGCAGGCCTCTATTGTCATTTCAGGGTGAGCATAGCTCTTTACCCCTAGGGCCCTCGTAAGGAGGCGGAACGGTGACAGGGCCGCGGGAGCAGCAGGAGCTGCAGAAGCAGCCACCCCCGCATAGGTCTTTTTAGTAGGCCCTGGCACCGGTGACAACACCACCTCCACGTTAGCCCTCGAGGGCCCGGCCACAGGTGATGGCAAAGTGGCCTTTGGGCAGAGCCACACCCACCCTGGGAAGTATTGGCCATTTTACTGATGGTGTTTTTTTTTATTAAATATATCTATATATTTTTTTCTCAATAAAGCTCCTTCCTGGGGGGAAGAAGGGGGAGAGAGGTTGAAATAACCTCCCCCCTTTTAATGCAGGAGAGGAGAGGAGGGAGAGAGGTAGAGGACAGGGAGGCACAGGAGGGAAAGGGGGGAAAACTCTAGGTGGGTGTCTCCTGGTCTGAAAAGATGGATGGTGGGTGGGGGCTTGTTGGTCTTCTGGTAGGGGGAGGTGATGGCTTCGGCCAATACTGGCCTCTGGAAAAAGGCTGGGTTGTGGGGGCGGGGGTGGGTGGCAGCAAAGATGGTTTATAACCACACACACACCCTCCCTCTTCCTTCCCCAAGTCCTCCGGTCAGTCTTCTATCCTCCCCCTACAATATACAGTTCTTTATAGCCCCCACCTGAAGACAAAGCACAAAGTCCAAACACCCACCTAGGATGTTGTGAGTCCCAAAGTCAGGCCTCCTGGCCTTCCTGTCCTGCAGCAACCAAACAAAAGAAAGTTGTTCTCTTCTTCTTCTTCTGTCTTCTCTCTTCCTCTCTCTCCTCTCTATGGCCCCTCAGGAACAGCAGCAGCAGTATCTAGATGTTGTCCACAGCAGCAGCAGGAACAGCAGCAGTATCTAGATGTAGTCCACAGCAGCAGCAGTATCTAGATGTAGTCCACAGGAACAGCAGCAGCAGCAGGGACACCTCCTTTCTCCTCTGTGTCCAGCTCCAAACTGAGCAACAACGAGCTCAACGAGATTGTTAAGATGTAGAATCTTTTGAGTCAAAACAATAAACTAAATGAGCAAAAAAACAAGGGAGAAATCAAGCACAGCCCCTAAGTCAGGTCAGCTGTAAAATCAAGGAAAAAACTTTTAAAGGAACCTTACAAACATCAAACTAAGATGTGATTAAAGGGGTCAACAAAACACCCCAGTCCCCGCGGTGCCCACCGGGCACGGAAGGATCGTTAAGATGTAGTTTGCACAGCCTGGGCATGGGTGTTAATCACTTGTACATAGTGTTCACTATTGTCAATAAACTCCCAAGAATCTCTCCCTGACTATGGCTCCTTGTTTTGATGAGCAGTGTGTGTGTCAAATCAGATGTGAAACCTTTCTGCACAAGATAAAGGCAAGAGTCTCAGTCCAGGGCCTCTTCCCTGTGCAGTGTGTAATCTTCAGACCAAAGTGATGGTCCAGCCTCACACTCACTGGACATATTACTGACGCCTGCACCTCGATGGTGCTGGTCATTGCTGCCAGAATGTAGCGGGCAGGCGTCACAGAGTTCCTTCATTCTCCCTGTGTGGCTCTCAGCACCATTAAGGTGGGGCTGCCCCCCATCTCGTCAGCATCTGTGACCAGTGACGCTGTGCTCCTGAAGGGCTCAGGTGCTGAAGGCGGACAAAGGATCAAGTGCATTTAAAGTTTCACAGCTCCATCTCTATGATATGACCCTGATCACAGAGCGCAAGCGAGCAGCCCTCAGTCAGACAGGAATCAGACATTCTCAGAGGCTGTGTGAAGATCTATGGAGTGTCCTCACTGCACGTTGTCATCCTCCTGCAATCGAGCGACTATTAGGGCCTCCACTGCATTTCCATGACATGAGCTGAGCACTGAGGGTATGTGCGCTGCCATCAGCCACACAGGAGTCAAACATTCACAGATGCAAGATGAAGATGTCAGGACTGTCCTCACTGAATCTCATCATCATCCTCCACGAATCTTGCAGCTATGAAGGCCTCCCGATTGTATCTGCCTCATCTAACCAGTGTGATCGCCTCATTGCCGGCATCTTCGCCTTCGAGGACTTCATCATCATCATCTCCTTCAATGTCCTCCTCATCGGAGGAGACGTGTAGCTCCTCCATCTCCTCATCAGGCAGGTTCCTCCCCCCTTTGCAGCATCAGGTCCTGGATTGCACGGGAAGCGACGATGTTGCGCGACACCTTCTGGGGACTGTATTGCAGTGCTCCGCCGGACTTGTTGAGGCAGTGGAACCTCATTTTCAAAATGATTATCGTTTGTTCCACCAAAATTTGGGTTGCGGCAGGAACCTCATTGTACCGTCACTCTGCTGCAGTCTGAGACCACCTCACGGGCGTAATCAGCCAAGTCCTCTGCAGGTAGCCCTTACCCTCGAGCAGTGCTGGACCCTGGAAGATGCCAGGATCTGAGACCTACTAAGAATGTAGGAGACATGGACGATCCCTGGGAACTGTGTGCAGACCTGTAGGATGCGTTTGTGGTGGCCGCAGACCAGCTGAACATTCAGCGAGTGGAGCCCTTGCGGTTGATGAAGCTGACCACTTGTTGCCATAGAGATCTAAGCGCCACGTGAGTGTAGTCGATGACACCCAGAGAGCTGCAGGCAAAATGCACAAAGTTCTCTGCCCTCGCAAAGATGGTGTCCGCGACCTCCTGGATACAATTGTATGTGAAGGCTTGTGAACTCCCTCAGAGGTTACCTGCAAAGCCCTGGAAGGAGCCACTGGCATAGAAATTGAGCGCCGCGGTCACTTTCACAGGCCACTGGCAGTGGATGCCCTCCATGTCCACGTGGCACCAAATCCAGCAGGTGGCATATGTGACCAACCAGTTCCCTAGACATGTGCAGTCTTTGGGGACACAGGCTCTCAGTCACCTGCAGACGCCATCTATAGACACTGGGCCTAGCAAGCTGCCTTGGAGTGACAGCTCACTGTGGATCTTCAGCTGCATGCACAGCAGGCTCTGCCACGCCTTCATCTTGAGGTAGATACTGCTCACTTTGCCAAGCTAGGCACCTCCGCCGCTCTCTTCTTCTTCTTCTCTGCTCCCTGTAAGCCATGTGGTACACCGCTAAATCACCAGGCTCCATGATCCTGATGTTCTCCACCTGCAGGATCAAAGAGAGAGACATGTAGGTTAGCATGGGCTTTTTAAAAATTCTTTCACGGGATGTGGGCTTCGCTGGCTGGGCCAGCATTTATTGCCCTTCCATAGTTGCCCTTGAGAAGGTGGAGGTGAGCCACCTTCTTGAACCACTACAGTCCATGTGGGTAGATACACCCACAGTGCTGTTAGGGAGGGAGTTCCAGGATTTTGACCCAGTGACAGTGAAGGAACAGAGATATATTTCCAAGTCAGGATGGTGAGTGGCTTGGAGGGGAACTCTAATGTGGTGGTGTTCCCATCTATCTGCTGCCCTTGTCCTTCTAGATGGTAGTGGTCGTGGGTTTGGAAGGAGCTGTTGAAGGAGCCTTGGTGAATTCTTAAAAAGCATCTTGTAGATGGTACACACTGCTGCTACTGTGCGTCAGTGGTAGAGGGAGTGAATGTTTGTGCATGTGGTGACAATCAGATGGACTGCTTTGTCCTGGGTGGTGTCAAGCTTCTGGAGTGCTGTGGGAACTGCACTCATCCAGGCAAGTGGGGAGTATTACGTCACATTCCTGACTTGTGCCTTGTAGATGGTGGACAGGCTTTGGGGAGTCAGGAGGTGAGTTACTCGCCATAGGATTCCCAACTTCTGACCTGCTCTTGTAGCCACAGTATTTATATGGCCAGTCCAGTCCAGTTTCTGTTCAGTGGTAACCCCCAGGATATTAATAGTGGGGGATTCAGTTATGTTAATGCTGTTGAATGTCAAGGGGCAATGGTTAGATTCTCTCTTGTTGGAGATGGTCATTGCCTGGCACTTGTGTGGTGAGAATTTTACTTGCCACGTGTCAGTCCAAGCCTGGATATTGTCCAGATCTTGCTGCATTTGGACATGGACTGCTTCAGTATCTGAGGAGTCACGAATGCTGCTGAACATTGTGCAATCATCAGTGAACATCCCCACTTCTGACCTTATGGTGGAAGGAAGGTCATTGATGAAGCAGCTGAAGATGATTGGGCTGAGAACACTATTCTGAGGAACTCCTGCAGTGATGTCCTGGAGCTGAGATGACTGACCTCCAACAACCACAACCATCTTCCTTTGTGCTAGGTATGACTCCAACCAGTGGATAGTTCTCCCCCTGATTCCCATTGACCCCAGTTTTGCTCAGGCCCCTTGATGCCACACTCGGTCAAATGTGGCCTTGATGTCAAGGGCACTCACTCTCACTCTCACCTCACCTCAGGAATTCAGCCCTTTTGTCCATGTTTGAACCAAGGCTGTAATGAGGTCAGGAGCTGGCGGAGCCTAAACTGAGCAGGTTATTGCTAACAAGTGCTGCTCTATAGCACTGTTGTTGACCCCTTACGTCACTTTACTGATGATCGAGAGTAGACTGATGGGGCGGTAATTGGCCAGGTTGGATTTGCCCTCCTTTTTATGTACAGGACATACCGGGGCAATTATCCACATAGTTGGTTAGATGCCAGGGGTGTTCTAAGAACCCCTCTTGATTAACTCTGAAGGCCCCTTCATGCTTGCGTGAGAGTGCAGGCCACCACTTGGATGATCAGTGTATAGTGCACTCATTAGCTGTCCGAAACACCACCCACTCGGTCCCACTCCACTTGATGGATTGGCAGCAGCCTCGGCCACTGGACTGCATGCTGTGCTCTCAGCTCAGCCGCAAGCATTCTCCTAACCCACACTGCAAGGCTAGGCTGTTAGCGTGACAAGTGGCAAGTAACATTCGCGCTACACAAGCTCCAGACAATGACCATCTCCAACAAGAGAGAATCTAACCATCGCCCCTTGACAGTCAATGGCATTACCATCACTGAATCCCCCACTATCAACATCCTGGGGGTTACCATTGACCAGAAACTGAACTGGACTAGCCATATAAATACTGTGGCTACAAGAGCAGGTCAGAGGCTAGGAATCGTGCGACAAGTAATTCACCTCCTGACTCCCCAAAGCCTGTCCACCATCTACAAGGCACAAGTCAGGAATGTGATGGAATACTCCCCACTTGCCTGGATGAGTGCAGCTCCCACAACACTCAAGAAGCTTGCCACCATCCAGGACAAAGCAGCCCACTTGATTGGCACCACATCCACAAACATTCACTCCCTCCACCACCGACACACAGTAGCAGCAGTGTGAACCATCTACAAGCTGCACTGCAGGAATTCACCAAGGCTCCTTAGACAGCACTTTCCAAACCCATGAATGCTACCATCTAGAAGGACAAGGGCAGCAGACACATGGGAGCACCACCACCTGGGAGTTCCCCTCCAAGTCACTCACCATCCTGACTTGGAAATATATCGCCGTTCCTTCACTGTCACTGGGTCAAAACCCTGGAACTCCCTCCCTAACAGCACTGTAGATGTACCTACACCACATGGACTGCAGTGGTTCAAGAAGGCAGCTCACCACCACCTTCTCAAGGGCAATTAGAGATGGGCAATAAATGCTGGGCCCAGCCAGCGAAGCCCACATCCCAGAAACGAATAAAAAAAACCTCTAAGCATGTCCATGGAGCTGCAGCTGAATTGTTTCAGCAGAAGAACGCTCATTTTTGTCAAACTTTTCCAAGTGTGCAGCCATTTCCCTCACCCCTCCTGGACCCCTCCCACCCAACTGACATGTGCTTGAGTATTTCCTTCAGTCTGTGCTGACCTGCCCCCCCCACCCTGGCCTGTCACGCACTGGAGCCCTTGGCCAGGCACTGCACTGAAAACCAGCCAAGAAAAAGCGACTGACCTGTTCCTCCTGCGAATGCGCAGCATCTCATCCTCGCTGTCCTACAGGTGATGCTCGCCAGCGCAGTGCGAGGTTGTGGGCACTCAGCTCCGAGTTCCCCTCGAAGGTCAGGTCACCAGGTGCACGCCTTTTAAAGGCAGTTGTGAAGCATGCTGTTCTGAAGTCACACGGATGTGAGCAGTAAATCTGACGGGCGGGGATGATTCTGGCGAGCAGGGCTCATAATTAGATGTAATTGTATTAGAATGATGTTCCCGACGTGCGGCAATAGGAAACATGACCCACCACGGGTGGAGTGGACGGCCACAAGCTGGCTTCTTGCCATACTGCCCCAACCCCACCTGCCCCCATCCGCCATGCCACCTGACATCAACAAGGCCAGAAGATTCTGGCCTATGTTTCCATGCATCTTTGCAACCTCAGACAACTAGGCTAAGCTTGTTCTTCATCATTCCTTTCTCTTGTTCATTCTTGGTATGTGGGCATCACTGGCAAGGTTGGTATTGATTGCCATGTCTCGCTACCCTTTGAGAAGGTGGTGGGGAACCACCTTCTTGAACCCTGATGTCTGTGCAGTGAAGGTTCTCTCACAGTGTTGTTAGGTAGCTAATTCCAATGACAAACTCATGAATATGTGTTTGACCCATTAAGCCAATGCCAACCTTCAGAATCACAGCCAAACTTTATGAATTACACATGAATTGCAGTGTTTCAAGGCTCCTGTTAGGGAAAGTGGTGTGATTTGTCCCTCATAGTTTTAAAATTTTAAGGTGTCAGACAAGGCTCAGTGGGTAGAACTCTCACCTCTGAGTCAGAAAATCATTTCCCAATCCAGTTATGTCAGCACAAAACCAAGGCTAACACGTACAGTGCAGCACTGAGGGAGTGCTGCTCTGCCAGAGGTGCTGCCTTTTGGATGAGATGTTAAACTGAAGCCCCATCTGCTCTCTCTGACAGAAAAGTTCGTGTAGCTACTATTCAAAGATGAGCAGCTGCGCTCTCCCTGATGTCCTGGCCAACATCGGTAAAAACAGATTATCCAATCACGTGCTGTTTACTGTGTTTGGGAGCTTCCTGTGCGCAAATTGCCTGCTGCAATTCCTACCTCACAACAGTGACTACACTTGAAAAAGTGCATCACTGGATGTAAAGTGCCTTGGCGCACCTTGAGGTCATGTATGGTGCTATTTTGTCATTTCCTTTATATACTGAGCATTCTTGGACCTTTCCAGATACATGGACCACTCTCCAGCCCCCATCTACATTCTAAGCTGGTCAAGAAAGATCTGACAGTACATTTTGAAAAAGAGTAGGGGAATTTTCTGCTGTGTCCTGCCCAATATTTATCCCTCAACTAACATCACTAAACAAAACAGATTAACCAGTGACACTGAGAAACAGAAGCATTAAGAAAAGGTGAAACAATGATTATTTGTGAATTAACCCATGAGCTTTTACCTCTAGAACTTTGGCTTAAATCTAATGAGGTACAAGTCTCTTTCCCTCTCTCTCTCACACTCTCACTCCCTCTCTCCCTCTCTCTCTTTCCCTCTCTCACATTCTGTCCACCACCCCCCTCTCTCTCTCTCTCTCCCACACCCCCTGCTGGTGCACCATTGATGCTTGAGATGTGAGTGAGGTAGTGTTGAAGGAGCCGGCCACAATTCAACAATAACTGGCATTACATTAAACAATCCCACTCAGCAGTCCCGACTAACTGAATAGCTGGTGTAGGGAAAGTTATTCAGCATCATTGCAAATGTCCACTTGAGATCTGAGGCCAGAGGGAAAGCGAGAGAGAGAGACTCAAAGGAGCTTCAGGAATTGAAATCCCGCTTTGTGATATTCCAGATGAAATTCCCATTTGTTATAATTGAAAATTTTGCTAAGTCCATTAAAAACACTTAAAATTCGATATTAATATTATATGGCCTCATTTTTAGCTCATTAGGGCAGAAGCTAAGCCAAACGACATGTGACCTGAGATGCTTGATCTACACAACGAAAATAATGTAAAACTATCCCAGCCCCAGTGCTGACATCCTTCAGAATAATAAGCATAGAAATTCAGCAAAAACTAGAAAAATACAATTCATGTGACAAGTAGCAGAAGTAAGTTGAACCACCAAGAGTTGGTGAAGAGTTTATAATGTCCGTGCAGTTTGTGGTTAAGGTTAATTTGATTATCACTTTGCTTCTGATTGTCAACACTCTGAAGGCACCCAAGGGAATGAAGTGATACCAGCTAAGGCATCTATCTAGCTCAGATCAACACCCTCTCTTTTCCTGAATTGAAGAAGAGGAACTAAATTGGAGGGTTCTGGTGGATGGCCAAATAGCCTCCTTCTGTGCTACAAGATTTTATAAGCCAGCAAACCTGGGTTCGGGGGCGGGGTTGGGCAGAGGGCAGAGGGAGGGGTGGTGGAGTGGGGGGAAAATCAACCCTGATAACACCAGAAATTAAAACCGAAAAAGTTGGAAATACTCAGCAGGTCAGGCAGGATTCATTCAGTCCTCAAACGTGACTCTGAGCCTTCGGTCGTTTACCATTTTAATTCTCCATCCTGTGCACACCCTGACCTCTCTGTCTTTAGCCTCCTATATTAGTCCAGAAGAAGCTCAATGGAAGCCCAAGAAACAGCACCTCATCTTTTTGACCCGGTACTTTACAGCCTTCCAGATTCAACACTGAGTTCAGCAATTTCATATCATAACCTCCGTCCTCATTTTTTCAGACAACATCTGATGATGTTGATCCCACTGTTGCCATTTACATCTCCTCTAGATCCATCTTTTGTTTCTTTACTGGTCCCATTACCACCTCCTTTTGCCTTGCACCATCTTCCCTTTTAACCTCTCCCACCTTTCACCCGATCACAGACCTACCCTTGTGTTCTGGCCTCCTCTCACCCTGCCTCTGTACATGCTTAAAATCTGTTACGTCTCTAATTTTTCCCAGCTCTGGTGAAATGTCATCAGCCTGAAATGTGAACTCTGCCTCGCTTTCCACAGGTGTTACCTGGTTTGCTGAATATTTCCAGCATTTTCTGTTTTTGCTCCCATTTTAACCAGTGTGTGGTTGAAAATTTCTGGAAGATTCCTTTGCAAGTAGTTTTACTTGTTTCGAGGTTATGCTGCAGCCACCAGCTTCTGCTTCGATATTTCTTATTTTCTATCAAAATGAGAATGGTTTCTTTACATATTCACGAACTAAGGCTACTGTGCGCATGAATGAATAATTAACAAGTTTCAAGCAAGACTTGAACAGAGAGGAAACTACTTTTAGCTCACACATTGTGGGTACATGAAATGAAAACACAATCACCTGATGGGAGAAGTTATTACCATCAGGAATGTCTGAACAGGCTGGAGCTCTTTTCTCTAGAAAAGAGATGATGGAGGCATGACCTTATAGAGATCTTTGAGATTATGAAAGGATTCAATGAGGTCAGTGTAGAGAGGATGTTTCCATTTTTGAAGGAGAACGAGGGGCCATAAGTAGAAGATCGTCACTAATAAATCCAATAGGGAATTCGGGAGAAGTTTCTTTACCCAGAGGAGTGTTGAGAATGTGGAACCCTTGACTGCAGGGAGTATTTGAGGTCAATAGCATTGATACATTAAAAGGTAAGCTGGAAAAACACATGAGGGAGAAAGGGATAGAAGGATATGCTGATAGGGTGAGATGAAGTAGGGGTGGGAGGAGACTTGTGTGGAGAATAAACACCAGCATGGATGGGGTGAATGGCCTGCTCCTGTGCTGTAGATCCTATGCCATTCTGTGTAAGAATTCTGTGTGGTGCTGCGGATGTACCTACACCACACGGACTGCAGAGCTTCAAGAAGAAGACCAACACCATCTTCTCAAGGGCGGCTAGGTATTGACAATAATTGCCCATATGCCAGCAATAAACCTAAAGAAAGACTGGGGATCAAACCCTGTACTTCAACTCTACATTGGGCTACAGAAAGCACCCCTGAAATATTACAGTAATTAGACTTCATTCTCCATGCAGGGAGGTGGTATTGTCATTGGGCTAGTAATCCAGAGGTAATGCTCTGGGGACCCGGGTTCGAATCCCACTATAGCAAATGATGGAATTTGAATTCAATAAAAATCTGGAATTAAAAGTCTAATGATGACTATAACCATTATTATAAAAACCCATCTGGTTCACAAATGCCCTTTAGGGAAGGAAATCTGCTGTCCTTACCTGGTCTGGCCTACATGTGACACCAGACCCACAGCAATGCCCTCTGAACAAGGGCAATTAGGGATGGGCAATAATTGCTGTTCTAGCCAGCGATATCCACATCCCATGAGTGAATAATAAAACAATTTACAAATTTGGAAACAGGCTTTTCACAGGATGCATTTGGAGAAACTGAATCCGTTGGCAGGTAGGGAGTCAGCAACCAGAGGATTAGGCTGATTTAAGGTAGTTGGGGGATTTTGAATATGTTATGATCTGGAATGGGCTGCCTGAAAAGGTGGGAGGAACACGTCTAATGGTAACTTTCAAAAGGAAATTGGATAAATACTTGCAAAGGGGGGAAATTTGCAGTGCTGTGGGGTAAGAGCAGAGGAGTGGAATTAATTGGACAGCTTGTTCAAAGAGCCAGCACGGGAATGATGGGCCAAATGGTTTTCTTTGGTGCTGGAAGCTTTTATGATTCTAGGTTACACAATACAAAAGCTAGAGCAGAAGGAATTTATAAGTGTCAGTTGATTGAATATCTTCACTCTAAGCTTTACTGTATGTACATATATTGAGCTGTCTATTTGTCCTGTATACCATTAATTCCATCCAATATTACACTCCGATTTCCTTGGCCTCTCGCTTTGACCTTCCTCTCCTGACTGGTTTTGTTTTAGTTTGCTGATCTCGGCATCTGTGTGTTCTTGGCGTTTGCAGGCCTGGTGTAATCAGGCATGACCCTGTGTGGCTAATCTCAGCGCGCAGTCTGTGTGAAGTGACAGGCCGTCACGGCTCATTAGGAAGCACTCATTTCATTGTTAATTCTAAACAACATAATTTTTTTTTTTTTTGTTAAACCTGTTTAGGATTTTCACTGATTGTGAGGGGACGGTGGTCGTGAATGGTGGGTGGCGTCCATGCCCAGGGTAAGAAAGGAATTTCCATTCCTGATCCAAGGACCTCTGTCAGGTAGAGCAGGTTACGCGAGCACAGTGATGTAGGTTCTGAGTCCGTGCTCACTGCTTGTTTAGGCTCATGCGTTAAGAATGGGAACATGGAGGAGTGCAGCCACAAGAGGAGGTGTCCTCCAGCAACAGGGAGATCACTAGACAATGAAGGTTAAGGCCCATCAAGTTCATCTTTCACCATCCTGGTAGTCTTATGACACAATGTGAATAGAGCTGTTTAATTACAGTGATCACTCTCTATCAATGAGACTACAACAGACCCAGGCACGAGGAGCAGGGTTTCCAAAGCGGGATTGAGAACCTGACACCCAGATGAGTCCCAGGGCCCGACCTCACACTCAGAGGGCTGGTAATATTGATGGTGCTGAAAGGGGCCATGCAAGTGAGAAATTGGAGCATCACTGGAACCTGCAGATAGAGATTCAGAAAAGATCAGTTGTAAATTCATGCAGAGAAAGTTTCTGATGTTCCTGCAGCAAACCTGGCAGCTGTACTCTAATATGTACCAGACTGCTCGGATTCGCTGAAGTGAACACCTGAGATTCCAATCCCAAACAGACAGGCCCCTTAACCAGTACCAAAAGGAGCTTAAGGAGCTGTTAATTGGCGGCAAGTGGGTTTCCCATTCCTCCACCCCGCTGGCCCTTTAAAAATACAGCACTGTTCTGGAGGCGTCAGGATCCTGAGACGACCTCCAGGGTGACATATCTCATATCCCGGCCACACCAGGCCCCGACACTGCAGCCGAATGTGAGGAAAACCCCCAGTGGTGGAGAGCTTCGGAAACCAAGGCTTTTTGTGTGCAGAGTCATGCTGCGGCTTTTCAGGAGCGCGATGTGCTGCTGTGCGCTCCCTGGACAGCAGTGGTGTTGCACTGCTGCAAAAAGGTGGCACATGCACAAATATCTCCTCAATGCAACAGAAAGTCTTGAATAAAGGGAATCCAGACATCATTCAGCTGAACTGGATGATGTAACGCCAGGATGTGGAGCGTGCAGGGTCAGCACTCAATTAGTACATCACTCAACAAAGGCCAGGCGACCAGTTGCAAGATGGTTCCTGAAGCTGTGCTAATTAAAGGGACACTCCACAGGTTGGGGTTGAGGAACCTTTCAGTAGGTTTTGCTGGGGCAGAGTTGGTGGAAGTGCTCTGCTGGATTTGGGAGGTGTTTTATCAGTTTCTGAACGCAACAAAGGAGGAGAACATAAGAATACAAGAAATAGGGGCAGGAGTTGACTGTTCAGCCCCTCATACCTGCTCCACCATTCAATACAATCATGGCTGACCTTTGGCTTCAATTCCACCTTCCTGCCCATCACTTCATTCCCTGAGGAGAGAGGCCTATCCGACCCAGGTATTGGGGTAGTTGTTGCAATGCCTTCTGGTCATCATCAGGAAATGGAGAGAAGGGGGCAGAGAGGGAAAGTTCTAGGAGGAAGGAGGGAGGAAGAAAAGGAACAGGAGGAGGCTGAGAGGAGGCATGCTGGATGTGAGTGGATGGACTGTGATAGGGGGAATTGAGAAGCTCCACTTCAAATTCAACAACTTCTCCATCCCTTCATCCCCACCACATCCATCTCACATTCTCCAATGCAATAGCCCCTTGGCCCACATTTATCAATTGGCAATGGTGGAAGAATGAATGCTGTCATACTGAGAGAGGGAAGCAGGTTTGTCCTCCATGGGGCCAGCACCACTCCCCCCACAGCAACACCTCAATAATCCTGGTGTCTTATTGGCGATTGTTGGGTTGCTGGGAGACACTGCAGGCCATTTTGTGGATGGATGGAAATCTATAACATCAGATTTCTGAGCCTGCATGGCTCACGCCCTCTATCTGAGCTTCTAAAGCATCATTGGATGGCTTCTGTCTGTCCTCCAATGAAAGCTGAGACAATGGCCCCCAGCCTCAGCATCACGGGTTAGTGTGCTAGGACTGCCATGAAGATGACCACCATTCTCACACGGGAAAGGACGGATTCCAAACTCTGCCACATTGGATCTGGCCTCCTCCATGCTCCTGGGCAGTGACAGTCTGGCAGGTCTTCCAATGCACCAAGTAGTTTGGCATGAATGTTCGTCAGCTTCCTCCTGTACTTCACCTCATTAAAGCCTTCATCTGAGTCCCTGCAGTAGAACAGCAGCCTCACTCTTTGGGCCTTTTACCCCCTGACCTGGCTGCAGCCCTCTTGTACTCGGTGAGTCATCACGTGCAGACCCCTACCCTGGTGAATAAAGTAGGTTAAGTATCGGTTTCTGAGTTGCTTGCTGGCAGTGTCAGGTTGAGTGGCCATGCCTGCTTTCCCTGCTTTGGGGTTCCTTCTCCTATTCCTCCTGGCTTTCCCAGGCTGACCAGGCAGCAGTACTCGGGTATATGAAAGCGTCCATGCAGGAGGGTTGTGGGGGAGGTGCAGGAATTCCATGGACACGCCATCTGAAGCTTTCTCTTGATGGGGACGAGGTGGGAGTCGAGAAGAAGCTTGAAGCAGTCACCATCACCACAACCGCTGGCTGTGTCACCTCTGGGTGCATGACCTCAAGGACCATCTCCTCGAGGAAGCTCAGAGGATGGAGTCTCCAAGCTCCCCTTTGCCCCCCTGGTCTCTATTCCTGGAAGGGAGAGGGCAATTGTGTGGCATTGTGCTTGAGCGATGTGTCTACCATAGTTGAATAGCTGTAATCTATAGAGACGCCGAGAGGTAGGTGTGAAGCTGGAGGCATTGGAAGGTGTGTGTTGGTGAGGTGCACTATGTGAACATTAGATGTGAGTCCTGAGTGTTAGGAAATGGTTGTGTTTAGGGAACGGGGCTGGGGTGCACAGAGTAGAGAGAACAGTTGGTGGTGCAGTAGCTAGAAGTGCTGCCAGACTCTGGGGGTTTATCTCTATGGCGATGCACTTTCAGCCCCTCCTCAGACTGGTGTATGTAAGCTTCCTGCCCACCCAAGGAAACATAATGTCCCTGGAGCCTCACACACTAGATCCTCGAAGGTGGCGCCGATGAACTGGGGCTGTGCACTCCCTCTTGCTCATGTGCTGTGCCATTGTGGTTCCAGCACCCCTCCAATTTGATTTTTCAGCAACGTTTTGTTCACGTACGTACTCTTCCTTCAATAACGAGTGAGCCTTTAAGAGGAGCAGGATGCCTGCACCCTTGCTCTGCAAACATCATCACCGCTGGCTCCCCTGCAGATTGCTACAGGGTTACTAGCAGCAGGGAACAAACAGGAGTTGCTGGGGCCCTGGGTACAATCATTCAGGCGGGGTGGATAGACCAGGTTTGCGTGTTTCCCACCTCAAACTGAACAGGCAAGTGCTGGTCACAGATCTCTGCAGCTAAGAACCAGGCACACCAACCTCTAGCCCCATAGGTCCAAAGTCTCGTGTTCCTCCCAAGTATGTTAAACTCACCACATGTCACATCTTGACTGTGTCCCAAATGTTATTTCCTGAAAGAAACCCATCTACTTTGCATTTAATGAATCAATATCACTATGTCCAGTGTCTCCCTGGGGAGCCTGTTCCATAGTTTGATCTCTCACTAATGAATTGGACCCTCCACTTTCAGTCTTGCTCATCAGAAGTGCAGATGTCTTGGGGCAGTCAGAATGACTCTCACTGCCCTCTTTTTTTTATTGGTTCATGGGATGTGGGTGTTGCTAGCCAGCATTTATTACCCCTCCCTAATTGCCCTTGTTCAGAGGGTATTTAAGAGTCAACCGCATTGCTGTGGGTCTGGAGTCACATGTAAGCCAGGTAAGGACGGCAGGTTTCCTTCCCTAAAGGACATTAGTGAACCAGATGGGTTTTTACGGCAATCGGCAATGGTTTCATGGTCATCATCAGACTTTTACTTCCACATTTTTATTGAATTCAAATTTCATGGGATTCAAAGCCAGGTCCCCAGGGCATTACCCTGGGTCTCTGGAACACCAGTCCAGCGACAATATCTCCACGCCATCACTTCACCAAAGTTCCAAGGTCCCCACAAATGAGCCAGGATTCTCACTCCTGATTGGTGTGTGCATGTATGCGTGTGTTGTGAGCATCTGTGTGTGCAAGCTTATGTGTGTGCATGTTAATGTATGTGAATGTGCAAGTGTGTATATGTGTGTACATGTCTGCATGCATGAGCATGTGTGTGTGTAAGCGTGCACGTGTGTGTGTGTGTGTGTGCGTGCATGCACCTGTATGTGTACATGTATATATATGCAGAGTGTAGCAGGACCTTCAGAGCAGGTGGCAATGTTGGGGGACTGGGGGGAGAGCACCAAGCAGGGGAACTGGTCGGCCCCTGTAGCCCCTCCCTTGCAGGGAGCTGTGCCTTTGTCAAGCTGAAGGGGTGGAGCCAGATGCCGTAAGGTGAGGGAGATAGCAGCAAGCATAAGTCTAGCACTTGTGAGTGGCAGTAAGGCAGGAGCCTAGAGCAATTTGAAGCCCCTGAGTGTGGCTAAGGAAGCAGGAAGGGCAGTTAGAGACTTAGTCAGACTGACAGCACCCCTGAGTCTGGAAGCTTCATGGTGAGAAGGGGAGTAGGACTGCAGCCAGGAGCAGGGCAGAGATCTGGAGCATCATTGGTGAATATTCTCATATGTAGTTTGTTTCTTGGAGTTATGCTTTCCATTAAGAGTTGATACAGTTTTGATGCCTGTGGAAGTGTGTGCTTAAATCCTGTGCTACACTTTGGTGTCCAGAGGGGCAGAGTTTCACCTTTTCCGTGAATCTCAAAGGGAACATCAGGCAGCTTCATGCAGACATTGGTAAACTTCACCACTACTGGAAAGCCCAACATCCACTAGCCCGGCGCCATCTGACAAAGGAGAGCAAACAGGCATGGACTCTGTTGAGGTGCTGGAAGATGATCAGGGAGGGAGAATGGAGTTTTCTAGTCATTGACTCACGACAACAGGAGAGACGTGAAGTAACTCGCCCTGCCCGACAGTCTTCAGCGTCCAGTTTTGACCGCGGTTCATGATCAGGCGGGACACCGTGTCAGAGAAGACAGCTATACTGACAAGAAAGTGGCATTGCTGGCCAGGGATGGCTGCCAAAATTGCCGAATGCTGCCAGAACTGGGAGAGGTGCACTTTGGCCAAAGCAGGGAAGCAGCTTGACACCAGTGGTCACAGCCATGGCGTCGGACCTATAGCTGGAGGGCAACCTCTGTAGACCCTTCCCAGAGGGGAGTTGCTCAATGCTAAAAGTCTGGTGGATGATGTGGAAGCAAGCAGCCCCTTTAATGGTGTAATGGGGGCTGAAGTGGCAGCCAGGAGTGGCCTGAGTGAGGGGGAGTTGGATAGTGACGGGGAATCCCAGAATGTGTGCGGCAGAGATTCCAGGGATGCATCCTGTTCCGGAAGGAGATGCCAAGATGTTCAGCAGGGAGGCTGCAACTGGAGCAACCAGTGCTGCTGATCATACCGTCCCTGGAGACATGACCGATCTGGATCCCTACCTCACTGACCCATCACAGTGCTTGGGTGCTGTTGGAAGTGCCAGATCAGAAGAGGGGCTGAGAAGCTTGAGTCAAGCAAATGCTGAATATCATCCTAACCTGTACCATTTGCCCAGGTCAGTGACACAAGATGGGAATGCTGTCACCAATGTGAATTCGAATATGCTAGCTAGTGATTAAGCGATTGCTCAGTAAACAGGCATTGTGTGATATGTCCAGTTGCCGACACGGCAACATCCAAGTAGGGAAGTGTGTGTGTGGCAATGGTGAAGGAGAGCACCAAACAGGGGAACGGGTTGGCCCCCATAGGGCCCTCCATGCAGGGGGCAGTCAGTGTCTTTGGCAAGATGAGAGGCAGAGCCAGGTGCCATGTGATGAGGGAGAAAGCAGTGATGGTGGGGGATGGTGGGGGAGAGCATCTAGCAGGGGAACTGATCTGCCCCTGTAAGCCCCTTCACATGGGGAGCAATGTTTTTGACAATCTGAGGGGTGGAGCCGGATACCATGAAACTCGGGAGGAAACAGCAAGGACAAGTCTAGGACTTGTGAGTGGCAGCAACCTAGGGCAGCTTGAAGCCCCTGCGGGTGGCTAAAGAGCCAGGAAGGGGAATTGGAGGCCTAGTCAGACTAACCAGCAGCACCCCCGAGTCTGAGAAGCTTCATGGAGAGAGAGGCAAGCAGAACTGCAGCCAGGAGCAAGGCAGAGATCTGGTGCATCGCGGTGAATATTCTCCATAAAAAGTTTGCTTCTTGGAGTTATGCTTTCCCTTAAGAGTTTATACAGTTTTGATGCCGGTGAAATAAAGGAACCTTGTCTTTTTTTAACCTTCATGCAGTCTATGTGCTTAAATCTCATGATACAGTAGGTCGGCTGAGGAAGTGATTGGATTCGATTTTGATACCTTTCAATATTTGACATAGTGTCAACATTCACACAGCGAGTGGTCACTGCGACAAGGTACTGCAACTTAACCAGCATCTGCAAACAACACAAAAACAGAAAATGCTGCAAAAACTCAGCAGGTCTGGCAGTATCTGTGGAGAGAGAAACAGAATTAACGTTTTGAGTCTGTATGACCCTTCTTCAGAGCTAAAGAGAAGCAGAAATGGATGAAGTTTATACTGGTTAAGTTGGGGTGTGGGGGGGGTGGGGGGGGTGGGGGTGGGGGTGGGTGGGGGGTTGGGGGTGGGGGGGATGGATGCAGGTGAAGCTGGATAGAAGGTCAAAATAGGTGGGGAAAAAGGAAAGATTGACAAAGATGTCATGGACAAAAAGACAAAGGGGGTGTTAATGCTAGTGGTACTGGCTAAAAAAGGTGCTGATAGTGGCATAAAGGTAATAGAACAAGGATAGCATTGTGTGAAAGAGCAACATAGAACAAATAATAGATGGCCCTTTTTGGGGTGACGGGGGGAGGGGGGGCGATGGTGGGGAAAAAAGGATAGAAAATGGGATAAAAGGGGGAGATTAAAAAAGGGGATAAAGCAATGAATAAATTAATGAAAATAAAAATAATTTTTTTTTAAAGTGGATAAAAAATAAAAATGAATGTAAAAGAAAGGGATAAAAAAGGGGTGAGGATAAAGGAGAGAGTTCGTGGTCTGATGTTGTTGAACTCAATGTTAAGTCTGGGAGGCTGTAAAGTGCCTAATCGGAAGATGAGGTGCTGTTCCTCCAGTTTGCGTTGAGCTTCACTGGAACAATGCAGCAGGCCAAAGACGGACCTGTGGGCATGAGAGCAGGGTGGAGTGTTAAAATGGCAAACGACAGGGAGGTCTGGGTCATGCTTGCGGACAGACCGAAGCCAGTCTGCGTTTGGTCTTTCCAATGTAGAGGAGACCACATTGGGAGCAACGAATGCATTAGACCAAATTGAAGGAGATGCAAATGAAGTGCTGCTTCACCTGAAAGGAGCGTTTGGGCCCTTGGACAGTGAGGAGGGAGGAGGTAAAGGGGCAGGTGTTGCACCTTCTGCGATTGCATGGGAAGGTGTCTTGCAAAGGGGATGAGGTGTTGGGGGTGATGGGGGAGTGGACCAGGGTGTCCCAGAGGGAATGGTTCCTATGGAATGCTGACGGTGGAGGGGGGGTGAGAGGAAGATGTGTTTGGCGGTGGCATCATGCTGGAGTTGGTGGAAATGGCGGAGGATGGTCCTTTGAATGCAGAGGCTAGTGGAGTGAAAAGTGAGGACAAGGGGTGTCCTATTATGGTTCTGAGAGGGAGGGGAATGTGTGAGGCCAGAGGTGCAGGAGATGGGTCGGACACAGTTGAGGGCCCTGTCAACCACAGTAGGGGGGAAACCTTGGTTAAGGAAGAAGGAAGACATGTCAGAAGCGTCGTTTTGGAAAGTGGCATCATCAGAACAGATATGACGGAGGTGAAGGAACTGAGAGAATGGGATGGAGTCCCTACAGGAAGCGGGGTGTGAGGAGCTGTAGTCGAGGTAGCTGTGGGAGTCGGTGGGCTTGTAATGAATATTGGTGGACAGTTTATCACCAGAAATGGAGACAGAGAGGTCAAGGAAGGGAAAGGAATTGTCGGAGATGGATCATGTGATGGTGATAGAGGGGTGGAAATTGGAAGCAGGTCCAGAGGAGAGCATGAAGCGGCACCAAACCAGTTATCAATGTATCGAAAAAAGAGTTATAGGATGGGATCTGAGTAGGACTGGAACAAGGAATGTTCCACATACCCCATAAATAGACAGGAATAACTGGGGCCCATGCAGGTACTCATAGACACACCTTTTACTTGGAGGAAGTGAGACAAGTTTAAGGAGAAATTGTTCAGTGAGAGAACAAGTTCGGCCAGACGGAGGAGAGTGGTGGTGGACGGGGATTGTTCGGACCTCTGTTCAAGAAGAAGAGGAGAGCCCTCAGACCATCCCGATGGGGGATGGAGGTGTAGAGGGATTGGACGTCCATGGTGAAGAGGAGATGGTTAGGGCCAGGGAACTGGAAATTGTATCCAACACCTTTGGCAACCATAGGACATTTCAAAGCACTTCACAGCCAATAAATTACTTTTGAAGTGTGGTCACTGTTGTAATTTAGGAAACGCAGCAGCCAATTTGCACACAGCAAGATCCCACAAACAGCAATGTGATCATGGCCAGATAATCTGTTTCAGTGATGTTGTTTGAGGGATAAATATTGGCCAGGACACTGGGAGAACTCTTCTACTCTTCATCAACATAGTGCCATAGGATCTTTTATGCCTGCTTGAGTGGCCGGACAGAGCCTCAGTTTAATACGTCCTTAAAAAGGCATCTCTGACAGTGCAGCTGAATGACCTTCTCCTGTTCCTATTACACCTGATTGTTTGGTCCCAAACCCAGAGTTACGGAGGCGTGTAGCAGTCGTAGTAATGGCCCAAATGATTCCAGCTAACTCAGCAAACACCTGGATTAGAACTTGTTGAGTTTATGTCCTTGACGAGAGTCAGTATTGCACTGGGGCAATGCATTCACCCACTGACCCTTTCCAGGGCTCTTTAAATATTCATGATACATGAAATGTTCATGATACAATGAGAGGTGTTCACAGAACAAGAATTAAATAGTTGTAAGAGTTAAACAGGGATTTCTATATTTTTAGTAAAACCAAAGGTCAGCAGGATTCTCCAGGTGAACCTTGTACACTATATCAGCAAAACTCTGCAGAAAGACCTTAGGAATCATAAGGGAATCATAAGGGATTAACTGGTTTGGACACGGAAGGGGGGATGAGGATGAACAGATGAGGGTAAAGCTAAACAGTGCCAAGGAATGGAGATATCTGTTTATCATGTGATTATGTACTGATTAGATTAGAATTTGAATAATGTAATTGTGACTAGGTTGTGTATACAAAAAATGGTTTTCCTTTAATCAGTAGAGTTCTGTTTTAGCTAGTCTAAGGCAGATATTCCCTGCTTGAATAAAATGATCATTAACCTGTATCTGAGTCTCCTGTGGTTGATTCTTAGAAGGCACCATGACATAGTTGTTTGGTTGTACAGAAATTGAGTATTGCTGGAATAGAGACATTTTTTGTCAAAGCTTTTTGTCTTGCACTCATCAGGACAATTCGCAAGAAAACACCAATGTCAAGGGAAACAACACATTTACACTCTATGAGATGAGAGTGCTGATTGGTTGGCAAGTGGACTCTGATTGGTAGAGGCTTTGCCATGGAGAAAGCATCAGTTGATGGTGACAGTTAACTGCCAAGTGTTGTTTGAAATTTAAACAAGTTAGCTAGGTATGTAGGCCATACGTTCTAAAGGCTGGTGGATTTTATCGAACAGCATGTCCCTTCTGCTGTACACAATGGGCAGGGTACAGACTGTACCCAACCAGCCTGTGCCTACAAAACTCAAAACCCAGTGTCCAACATTAGATGTGATTTCACAATTGGACAACATTTGCTAAATAATCCTCCACGTGCTAAAAATTGCACTGACAACCAATTTAAGTTTGTCAGTCAGTGGTGCACTTGCGTGTACTGGAAGCTACATATATTACTACATAGGCCCTATTCTTTGCAGACAGAAAGAACATGTACACACATTGCACCTGTTTCAGCTAAACAAAATAAGTAACAGCCATTCGCTGGTTCATTCCCCAGGGCAATGTCTTGAGCAATCAGAGTCAAGCTGCCTGGTTTCAGTTCAATCCCCTTTGCTCCAAGGGGAACAGTTCCAGCTTCTCCAACCTAATCTTGTAGCAAAAATCCCCCATCCCTGGAACCGTTCTGGTAAATCTCCTCCACACCTTCTCAAGGACCCTCCCATCCTTCCTAAAGTGTGGTGACCGGAACTTGATGCAGTATTCTAGTTGGGATCTAACCAGAGCTTTATAAAGAGTCAGCATAACCTCCCTGCTTTTATACTCAATGCCTCTATATATAAATGCCAAGATCCCATATGCTTTGTTAACCATGTTGCAATGTGTCCTGCCATCTTCGAAGATTGATGCATCTGGACTCCCAGGACCATAGTTCATGATTTAGAATTGTGCCATTTAGCCTATGTTGCCCCTCCCCATCCCTTCTGCCAAAATGCATCACCTCACACTTCTCTGTATTAAATTACATCTGCCAAATGTCTGCCATTCTGCTCACTTACCTATGTCCTGTTGTGGGTGATTCATATCGTCGTCTCTGTTTGTCACTTTTCCAAGTTTGGTATTGTGAGCAGATTTTGAAATTTACTCTGTGCAGTGGTCCCATCGCTGACCCAGGGAAACGTCACCATCCACCATCCTCCTTCGATACTTTTCTTTACATTGGAGGTGGAGAATAACTAATCTGAGGTGATCGGAGGCAGGAGGTCATTTGATAAAACCTCCAGGAATGCGCCTAATCAGAGTTGGTAACCTCAGTGACTCTGCATGAGATCCTGGCAAAGTGGGTGGGGAGAGGGTGGGGTGGGGGGGTGGGTGGGTGGGGGATGTTGGGGGGGGTGGGGTGGGGGGTGGGGCGCGACATTTCACAGTTGACTTGGAAGCCTTTGGCAGTGAAGTGGGAGAAACAACAGCAACTTGCATTTATGTAGCACCTTTAACATAGCAAAATGTCCTAAGACACTTCACAGGAGTGATTTCAATCAAAATTTGACATCAAGCCACAAAGGGAGATAGTAGAGCAGGAGACAAAAATCTTCATCAAAGAGGTTGGTTTTAAGGAGCATCGTAACGGAGAGAGAGGTGGAAAGGCAGAGCGGGTTAGGGAGGGAATTTCAGAGACAGGGTGTGAAATTTCATGAGGAAAATAGGCATGAAAGTATCAGAACCTGTCTCACAAAATGGTGATTATTATAGGGCCCCATGTGCACAGAATGAGGGATGGTGAAAAAGCTATAACTCCATTTATGTCAGCCTTGAATAGTCAGAGAGGAAGAAGGGGTTTTCACCTATGATACAACCACGAGTTAATTTTTCTTTTTTAAATCTCAACCATAATAGGAATGTGACCTTCACAAATGTATTTGGAACCAGTAAACATCAAATACTTTCATGATTCATTGCATAATCCTTCCACCTCCCTCCTGCCTACCCACCCCTGCCCCCAACATAGGCTTAAAAGGTCAACCATCAGGGTGACTGAAGGCTCTCAGCATAACTTGGTTATAATAAGGTGGCAGAATATGAAGTTTCCCTGAGGGACCTAAAGCAGCAATGGGCAGGAAACTCCATGGTTTGCACTATGTTTCTTCCCATGTGAGCTGCTAGACCAGATTGTCCAGTTAGCTACAATCATAACTGCAAGTAACTATAGGTTGCACATGATGCTTATGCAAAAGGTAGTGTCGTTGAAATGTTTCTTTTCTTATTATCCTTTTTATCTGGTTGATTTTCATCAAATGACACAGCACAAAAGCCATTCGGCCCATCGTACCCGTGTGGTCTCTTTGAAAGAACTATGTGATTAGTCCCACTCCTCCTGCTCTTCCTCAGTAGCCCTGAAAATTTCCCCATTTCAGGAATTTATCTGATTCCCTTTTGAAAGTTACGTTTTTCGCCCACTTCCTGAAGTGTTAATCCGAGGGTTTGTGGAAAATGGTCACCCAACACTACCAGCCTAAACCTTTGCAATGACACCTAGATCTTCCAGTTGAGTGGCCTGTCATTCCTTATTTCAAATGTTACTCCTGTTCAGCGATGTTTCTCATCCTTCTTTTCAAATCCCTCCACCGCCTCACCCCTCCCCCTCTCTGTAAACTCCTGCAGCCCTGCAACCCTCTGAGACCTCTGCGCCCCTCCGATTCTGGCATCTTGAGCATCCACAATTTCCATCAATTCACCATTGGCGGCCTTTCCTTAGGCTGTCTGGGCTCTCTGCTCCAGAATTCCCTCCTGAAAACTCTCTGCCTCTTTATCTCCCTCTCCTCCTTTCAAACCCTCCTTAAAACCAAACTGTTGACCACCTGTCCTAATACCTCCTCGTGTGGCTCGGTATCAATTTGTGCCTGGTGACGCACCAGCAGCTTGGGACATTTTGCTGTGTTAAAGGTGCTAAATAAATGCAAGTTGAGGTTGTTGCTTTTGGTCGCTTTTGGCTCTTACTAAGTTTTAACCTTTACCCAATTCGTTGATTTAATTTGCTTTGAAAGCAGTGAGTCAAAATATTTTATTTTTTTTCCCAAAAAGGTTCGTTTTTGGAAAGCAATTGTTGTCCAGGAAACACACGCTTATCTTGATGCCACACTCAGATTGCTTTGCAGGAGATTGTTCCGATTACACACAGTAAAGAGGTGAGGGAACTGACCAGCTTGTTTCTCAGGCTCCGACGCCCTTACAAACAGCAGCTTTCTCCTTTCTCCGTGCTATATTTACAGAGCAGGGATCTCAAAGTGCTCCAGTTAAAGGACCAAAGTTTCCTTTGCACAGAGGCTGTCTCACCAGCAACAGATGGTTGGGCGCAACAACACCTGACTGTAGCCATGACAACAAAGTTCATCGTGTGTTCACAAAAAAGCTTTGCAATTATAACCAATTAACCCTGTAAGAACTGGAGGCTGCTCACCAGTCCCGAAAGTGATTAAACATCTCCCTGACTGACTGACTGCCTCCACTTTGCTGAGCAAAGTGAGTGGGTGTCAGAGAGCTCGATGTGCCTAAGGCTTTCACAAATCCTTCCAGAAAGGTCCTTCCAAAAGATTGCTGCACAGGTTTAAAGATGCAGCTATCCTAAGTGAATCTTACAGGTGAGTAACGAATTTACTAAAATAGCAGAGGGTGTGAGCTAAAGACTGATGTCAGTCCTGGCACGATGTGTAGAGTGATGTGTCCCAGCAATTGGTGCTGGGAAGATGTACTGAGGGAAAAATTCAATAGCACTTGAAAATGGCCGCACGGATTACAATGTGCGATTAACATTCAATGGCATTACCATCACTATATCCCCAACTATCAACACCCTGGGGGTTATCATTGAACAGAAACTGAACTGGACTACCCATATAAATACTGTGGCTACAAGAGCAGGTCAGGGACTAGGAATCCTGCAACAAGTAACTCACCTCCTGACTCCCCAAAGCCTGTCCACCATCTGCAAGGCACAAGTCAGGAGTGTGATGGAATATTTTCCACTTGCCTGGACGAGTGCAGCTCCCACAACACTCAAGAAGCTTGACACCATCCAGGACAAAGCAGCCCACTTGATTAGCACCCCATCCACCACCTTCAACATTCACTCCCTCCACCACTGACGCACAGTAGCAGCAGTGTGTGTGCCATCTACAAGATGCACTGCAGCGACTCACCAAGGCTCTTTTGACAGCACCGTCCAAACCTTCGGCCACTACCACTTGGAAGGACAAGGGCAGCAGATACATGGGAACACCACCAACTACAAGTTCCCCTCCAAGCCACTCACCATCCTGACTTGGAAATATACCACCATTCCTTCACTGTCACTGGTTGAAAATCTTGGAACTCCCTACCTAACAGCACCGTGGGTGTACCCACACCACATGGACTGCAGCGGTTCAAGAAGACAGCTCACCACCACCTTCTCAAGGACAATTAGGGATGGGCAATTAATGCTGGCCTGGTCAGCAACGCCCACATCCCATGCAATAATAAAAATAACCTGCGCCCACTGCTTCTGATGCAGGCAGCATGCAAACTTCATGCTTCAATGATGCAACTTGTAACCAGCACTAAGCACACTGCACAGTGTCAGAGCAGGGAGAGGTGAACATAAACTCAAGCTAGCCTGCACTACTTACAGCCAGCTTACACCTCTTAAAGGGGAGGTGCATTTTGGCTGGATCAGGTGTTGAGAAAGACACAGGCATGTTACAAATGGCAGAGAGCCTAGATTCTCAGCACTGCAGTGGTAGACAGGTCAAAAGAGGTTATCCATTAGGGGGCCAGGAGGCCCACCAGACAAGCACTCAAGGCATTCAGAGCAGATAGCCATCGCAGTCAATGCCAGCGGTTTTGCCCCGAGAATCTGGATGCAAGGCTGAAAGAAGTTTAATGATCACACATGGGTGGTCAAGGCCAGCGAATATATTTTCAAATGCCAAATCCTGCGAACTTCACCTGTGGCCTCAGCAACTGTTCAAAACACCACACCCTCAACTCTTCCCTACAACAACCTCTATTAATCACGATTCATATCTCCCATTCACAGCCGTACCTCACCCTCACACCATTAGCACTGCCACAAGCCTCACATTTACACCCCATAGCTTGCTCACACTGCCAGCTCTTCAACTGTGACAACCACATAACCAATACACATTGTACTATACTCCCAGACACACTTTGCTCTCTCTTGCAGGACAAGGTGGTGAACAACTGGAGGTGGGAGCTAGCCAGAGGGGGACATGCACTGAGACTTGTCCTCATCCCCATGTAGGAAACAGTGGATCACCACCGTTGGAGTGGCTGTCACTGAGGCTGTGACCAGCAGCAGAGCTGAAACCAACGGCCATCTTACGCTGCACATGGTGTAAGTATGGAGCTCATGCTTTCCCTCTCCCCTTATCCTTCTGTCGTTCTCCTTTCAGATAGCCAAACATAGCAACTTGGCCAGGCACAGATGCTGGAGTGTGAAGTTCTAGAGGAAGAAGAGATTGATGATGTGAAACTCTGTCACTCGATCTCACACTCTCAGCCACCAGCTGAGATACTGGCATTGTGCATATATTAGGAGGGAGCATTGACCTGGGATCTGCATGTGGTGAATCACCGAGCTTGAGTGGCCTGCAAACAGGGCAGAGGGATACGATTGCGTAGGTCAACTCACCAGGGGGCAAGGCTGCACACACATTCTGCTCCAGAGGATTCTGATGAGGGCCTTGATGGGGCAGCATTCAGGGAAATGTTTGGTGCATTGGCAGGTCATGATTAAGGAGCAAGAAGGAGTCCAAGTCCATCTTAAACATGGCTTTGAAGAACTTGGAGTCAAGCCTGTCCAGCATGGAAATGATGGGAGATGTAGTGAGTAGACTGTCCCAGGGATCAGTGATGCGAGATGTACAGAGTGCAGTGTCCCAGGGATCAATGATAGGAAAAACAGCCTTAAACCAGCTTATATTTCACCCCTTTTCTATTTTTACTTAGTTCTGTTGAAGGGTCATGAGGACTCGAAACGTCAACTGTGCTCCTCTCCACCGATGCTGCCAGACCTGCTGAGTTTTTCCAGGTATTTTTGTTTTTGTTTTGGATTTCCAGCATCCGCAGTTCTTTGCTTTTATCTCTGTGTTTAATTGACTGTCACTTCTCTTCAAGGAATGCCTACCTTGAAGAAGTTTTGTTCTTCTCTCCACCAGGATTTTCATATCTCACTTTTGCCTTGTTCACCTTCATTGCTTTCCATTTCTCTCCAGGTGTTTGACAAGGTGTTTACTAAAACCCGCTTTCACAGCCATATTTCCTTTCTCAGTGACTGTCTCCATCTCCGACTACCCTTAATTAGCACATTCCTTTAGATAATATCACCACCTTCAACACCTCTTTGTTCTTTTGTCTGTGACATCTTTTGGCTATCTCCACCTATCACTGGCCCTCTATCCAGCTCTACCTGTCCCAACCCCACCCCCTTAAACCAGCTTATATTTCACCCCTTTCCTATTTTTACTTAGTTCTGTTGAAGGGTCATGAGGACTCGAAACGTAACTGTGCTCCTCTCCACCGATGCTGCCAGACCTGCTGAGTTTTTCCAGGTATTTTTGTTTTTGTTTTTGTTTTGGATTTCCAGCATCCGCAGTTCTTTGCTTTTATGATCAACGATAGGAGATGCATTGAGTGCAGTGTTCCATGGATCAGAGTTGGAAGATATGGAGTGCCCAGGGATCATGGTGGGAGATGTACAGAGTGCTGTGTCCCAGGGATCAACGATAGGAGATGCACTGAGTAAATTTTCCATGGATCAGAGGTGGAAGATATGGAGTGCCCAGGGATTTTGGTGGGAGATGTACTGAGTGGAGTGTTCCAGGGATTGGCGATGGGAGATTTACAGGCTGCGGTATCCCAGGGATCAGTGTTGGATCGCTAAACTAAATCAATGCATTGGATTCTGCAATGCAAGGTGAGTTGGCCCTGTGAGCAGATGATGATCACTTGAGGATTGGGGTCGGATGAAACACCAAAGGAAATAACAGGAGAATTGGACAATATTTACCATTGTGGGCTAAATAAAGTTTGACGGAATTCCATACTGACAAATGCTATGGAAAATTGAGGATCATTCTGGATGGGTCATGTTGAACCATCTAGGAAAGTGACTGAAAGAGACTTGGGAGCAACTGGAGATTCAACACTGATCACATCACAATTAATGGGTGAAAAGTGTTAAATAGGCTCCTACAATCTTTAGATAGGTGTGTGCTCTTTGCACAACTCCTGCATTGAGTATTACACCAGGTCTGCTTCCCTGAGTACATGATTGGAAGTCAAAGATTCCCTAAAAAGGAATGTCTTTCAGGCTGTTTTTTTTTTTATTTCCTTGTGGAGAACATTCACACAAATCCTACAGGCATATTCAGGCCACCCCTACTGCACATTACACATTCCCACCCTCTTCCTGATCGCGCAAAACTCATTGGAGCACTGCTTCCACCTTGGTCTCAGTGATCAGTCTCCTGCCTGTGTGATTTTCACTCAAACTGAATGGTAGGTGGATTCTCAGTGGGTTTAGAATGAGGCCCAAGTGTTAAAGAAGCCACATACACCTTGAGTATTAGGAGTTTAAATGGTGGAAAGGAACAGAGGAAGCTGGATGTATAGAGTACCAAATCACTAAAAATAGTGATGCAGGGAAAGTAGGCACTTGAATAAGAAATTGGCTGAGTGACAGGAAACAGAGAGTAGTGATAAATGGTTGTTTTTCAGATTGGAGGAAGGTTTGTAGTGGAGTTCCTCAGGGGTCATTGTTAGGACCCTTGCTCTTCCTGGTGTATGTTAATGACCTAGATTGTGGTGTGCAGGGCATGATTTCAAAATTTGCAGATGATACAAAGATTGGAAATGTTGTCAACTGTGATGGGGATAGTCTTGAACTTCAAAAGGACATTGACATGTTGGTGGATTGGGCAGACAAGTGGCAGATGAAGTTCAATGCAGAAAAGTGTGAGGTGATCCTTTTTGGCAGGAAAGATATGGTGAGACAGTATGAAATAAAGGGAGACCCTCTAAAGGAGTGCAGGAACAGAAGGACCTCTGTATATACATACGTAGATCATTGAAGGTGGCAAGGCATGTTGAGAGAGCAGTTAATAAAGCATATAGTATCTTAGGCTTTATTAATAGGGTCATTGAGTACAAGAGTAAGGATGTCATGTTTAACTTGTATAAGACATTAGTTATACAGGCCTCACCTGGAGCCCTGCATCCAGTTCTGGGCGCCATACTTGAGGAAGGATGTGAATGCTTTGGAGAGAGTGCAGAGGAGATTCACAAGAATCATTCCTGGGATGAAGATCTGTGGCTATGAGAATAGATTGGAGGGGTTGGGACTGTTTACCTTGGAGAAAAGGAGGCTGAGAGGAGACTTGACAGAGGTATTCAAGATCCTGAGGGGTTTGGACAGGGTAAATAGTGAGGAACTGTTCCAACTCAAGAATACATCAAGAACTAGAGGGCACAGATTCAAAATAATCGGAAAAAGGAATAAATGTGATGTGAGGAAAAATTTATTCACCCAAGGGGTGGTTGGAGTCTGGAACAAACCTTCTGAAAGGGTGGTGGAGGCAGGTTCAATCGAGGTATTCAAAAGGGGATTGGATTGCTACCTGAAAAGAGAGAATGTGCAAGGTTACAGATATATGCCAGGGGAGTGTGACTAGTTGGAATGCCCTTTCAGAAGGGAGTGGGGCTATGCGGGATGCTCGTTTAGAGAGCCAGTGCAGACTCGATGGGCTGAATGGCTTCCTTCTGCACTATGATACTGTGAGGTTAACAATCTAATAACATAAAAAGCAAACAGAGCTTGATGGAGGTTGGTTCCTACAGAGATAGAATTGAAAAGCAGAGAAGTAATGCAAAAATTTAATAGAAATTTGGTTATATCATACTTGGAACAGTATGAATGGTTCTGGTCTCCAAATGATCAAAAGCATATATAGAGGCACTGGAGAAGACACAAAAAGAGATTTATAAGGATGATACCTGAACTGAGAGGTTGTGACTATCAGAAAAGATTGAACAGATTGGGGGTGGTTTCTTGAGAAAAGAGAATGCTGAGGGATGACCTGATGCAGATTTTTAAGATGAAGGGATTTGATAGGGGAGAGGTAGAGAAGTTTGCATTTGTGGGGGAGACTAAAATTAGGGTCGATATAAGATAGTCTAATAACATAAAAATATATAAGACATAAATATAAGATAATCACTAATAAATCCAACAGAAAATTCAAGAATTCTTTATACAGAGAGTGGATAGAATGAGGAAGATGCTGCCAGGGGTAGTTGAAGACAGTGTTGAAGCCAGGTATGTTTGCCGTCCATCCCAAAGACTGGTGGATCGTATCAAACAGCATGTCCCAGCCACTGTTCACAACGGACAGGGTACAGACCACACCCAACCAGCCTGCGCTTGCAAAACTCAAAATATAGAGGGAAATTTTACGCTCCCATTGGCGGCGGGCGTGTTTGGCGGCGTCAGCAGACTATATGGCGAGAAGGCCAAAGTCCGTTTTACTCCGTTGTGAAAGCAGTTTGCGATTGTCTGCTGCACCCGTCAATGGCAGGGCCACGTTTCCCATCGCCATACTTCAGGAACCTCATTTCAATACTTTAGCATCTCATTATAAGCCCTGCTTGCCGGAATCATCCCCCCCACCACCACGCTGGATCGTCCAGGCACAACACCGACGTGTTTCACAACTGTACATAAGAGACATGCACCTGGTGAGCTGCACTTCACTCGGGACTTTCAGGTTTATTTGCCTACCTTGCTTCAGGCAGCACTCGTGGTCATCAGCGCCAGGCTTCACAGGCAGCACCACATCACTTTTAGGGGGCTCTTGGGCAGGTCTCTACCTACCAGACCAGCCATAAGGCAGGGGTGGCTTTCCAATGGCTGTAGGGCTAGGGCTGCTTGGGGAATGGGTACAACTGGCCTCAGACAAGGGAAGAGGCTGCAGGACGAGGGCTGTACTGGGGAAGAGAGTAACCCAGGGTGTGTGTGGGGGCACATGTTGACCTGTGCAAGTGGCCTCAAGATGGTGAGGGCTGAGGAGGCAGCCTCCAGAGGAGATGAGGCCAGATGGAGATGTGAGGGTGTGTGTGAGAGAGTGAGTGGTGATGTCCCTTGAGCTGACAGTGAGTGAGATGCTGGTGAATGTGTGATGTGTTTGTGAGTGTGTGAGTTTAGAGTGATGAGATGGTTGACTTACCCTTGCAGAACGGATGAGATTATTCATCCCCTCTCTGCACTGGATGGCCAACCTCTTCTGTGCAGCATTGGCACTGATCACCACTGCCATCATCTACCAAGCTGGAGTGGTGAGATTGCTGGACCTCCTGCGGCCAGAGTGGGGGTGGTGGACATCACAATGGGCCTCCCAAAGGCATTCCAGTGACGGGTCACTGAACTGTTCTTGGCTTTCAGGGCCGTGTCTTCACTGGAGCAGTCCTGGGCTGCAGGCAGATATGGTCCCCGGAGTGAGGAAACGGTGAGGTAACGGTGTGGTGGGCGATTCAGAGGCTGCCGCCAGCGAGACAGCGAGTTTCCTGTGGCTGTATAATTAATGAGGTGGGAAGCTAATGATATGATGCGGAAACCCGCCATTGCGGCCAGCGGGTAAAACATCGTTTTTCACACCCGCTACCGCATTTAGTGCGATTCTGGGATGATTCTGCTCTGAGTGCCCAACGTTAGATGTGATTCTTCGATTGGACAACTGTTGCTAAACAATCCGGAGTGTGCTAAGAATTACACTGACCATCATTTTAAGATTCTTAGTTGGGCTCACAAAGTTGCTCGCTTACACTTGCTGGAAGCCATATATAATAATACACAGAGCCCTGTCCTTTGGTTCATTCCTGGAACTCCCTCCCTAACATAATTGTGGGTGTACCTACTGCACATGGACTGCAGCGGTTCAAGGCAGCTCACCACCACCTTCTCAAGGGGCAATTAGGGATAGGCATTACTGGCCTATCCAGCGACTCCATGAAAGAAAAAAATTTAAGAAGAGGGGGATGGTTAAAGATGCGAAAGACTTCAACTATCAACTAACAGAGCCTGTCTTAATCTCTCCATAGCTCTTCCATCACTCAGCATCTGAATTTTGCATATCTTAGGGTAGAAAACTGCTGGCTTCAGTGAAGTTAAAAATATCCCTCAGCCACCACAGGATTTAAGTCACAGCTTCTCTCTCCATTGCAATTAAGCTGATTTGAGTCACAGAGTGAAATGTTGGTGCCATCTTCTTGTCACTCATTCCCATCGCACCTTCATCTAATATAACAACTGGAATTAAACACATTTCTGCAATTTGCTGTGGAGGCAAAAAATATCACAGAATCTCAAAACATCCACACTGCTGCCTTCTGGCAGCTCAGTCTGTACCCCAGCCCAGGAAACCACTTTCAATATACCTGGGGGAAGAATTGGATCAAGTCAGTCATTGGGTGCAGGAATAATCATGATGTGCCATTAACACTGCCTGCTCGTAGCAATGGAGGCAAACTTCATGCTGCCTGTTTAATGAGTTGATAGTTTGAGCGGCCCAATGCTAAGCACGCTGCTGAGAAACTGCACTTGTGGGGGGGCGGTGGGGTTGGTGGCGAGGTTCATGCAGGGCAAACTAATGGAGCTAACCTGCATCTCTTGAAGCCATTTTGGCTGGAAAAACTGCTGGAACTGGTTCAAAGGATTCGCCGAGCAGGAAGAGAAGTGGAAATGGCAAGATAGGGCAGAGAGTATGCCCCAAAGTTTCCCAATACAGGACTGGAGGCCTTGGAGCAGGAGGAGAGACGTTATCTTCGCTCTGGAGGCCAGGAAGCCTTCGGACAGACACCCAGAGGAAGCAGGTGGCCAGTCCAATCCATGCCAGTAGCCTAGCTCTGAGGATTTGGACGCAGCATTGCAAAAAAGTTCAATGACCTTACACAAGCCGTCAAGGCAAGTGAATCCATCTTCAAATGGCATTGAGAAGGGTTATACCTCAACACTGGTGAGTATAACCACTGATAACACACCTCCCATCTTAAACACATTCATTTAATCATTGTTTTCTGTTTCTTTGACCAACTGCCTATCCCTGTAACCACACTCACCTCAATCCCTTGGATCATTGTTGTAACAATAGGGCTCCAATTTTCCACAATAGCAAATGCCTTTGAAAATCCACACACACGGGAGCGAGTGGGAGCAACGGACTTCCTTCCTTGGAGAAATTCCACTTGACTCTCAACATATCTCCAACCAGAGTCCAGAAGAACCTATCAGAAACAGCTGGTCCCTGGTTGCACATGGTTCCTAATAATCCGGAAAACATGAGTTCAAACCCCACCAAGACAGTTTCAGAATCTCAAATCAGTTCCAATAAAATTTTATATCTGGGAATTAAAAAGCTGGTGTCAGTAAAAGGAATGTGAAGTTGTCAGATTGTCATAAAAACCTAACCGGGTCACTCATGCCCTGTAGAGAAGGAAACCTGTCTTCCCTACCCAGTCTGCACCTTTATTTAACTCCAGTCCCCAGACTGTGATATATTCACATGTATGAGCATGCAGTGTGTGATGAAGTAAAAAAACATATGATCTGACCAGCTTGGTCTCTCTTTACAAATTACTCCAAAATATAACAGATTTTGGCAATGGAATGAGATTAAAGTGGAAACCGTTTTGCAGCAAATGGCAGTAGTGACCATGTTGAATAAAATAAGCTCGCTTCCAGTGATCTGCCTCCAGGGATGGCGAAGGTTTTAGCTGGATTGTACGAGGGTCTCCTCAGTGAATGGGGTGCTGCGGGATCCTGGTGTCCATCTGGTTTAACTACCAACAATGCTGGCTTTGGTGAGTTTGTTCTGATCAGACTGACTGAGCTTTTGGATCAGTGTAACAGGCAGCCACAGTACGGTGTTTCCTGGCTCACTGTCACATTTGAAAATGGGACTATATGGCTGTGCCCATGGGATATATCGAAAGGCTCGGAATGTATGGTAGAGCTCTTGAACCATTCAGTTCATACATTGAAAGAATGGACATGTCCTTCAGAGCTAATAATATATTAGAACTCGAAAGTGAAAGTGAAAATGTCCAGACTCAGAAAGCACAAAAAAGCAATTTTGTTAACAGAGATTGGCCTTAAATTGAAGAGTATGTTAGCAAGTCTCCTTGTTCTCAGCATGGCAAAAACTGTGCCATTCAAAACAGACAATGGAGAAACATTTCAGCCCTAAGCCATTAAAGATAGTGGAATAAATAATGCACTGCAGGAATTCACCGAGGCTCCTTCGACAGCACCTTCCAAACCCATGACCACTGCCATCTAGAAGGACAAGGGCAGCAGATAGATGGGATCACCACCACCTGCAAGTTCCCCTCCAAGTCACTGACCATCCTGACTTGGAAATATATCGCCGTTCCTTCACAGTCGCTGGGTCAAAATCCTGGAACTCCCTTCCTAACAGCACTGTGGGTGTACCTACACCACATGGACTGCAGCGGTTCAAGAAGGCAGCTCACTACCACCTTCTCAAGGGCAATTAGGGATGGGCAATAAATGCTGGCCCAGCCAGCAAACCCCACATCCCGTGAATGATTTTTTAAAAAAAGTTACAAATATGGAACCAGAATCAAGAAAAGTAGTGAGACAGCTGTTGAGTACATTGTGGTACTGAAGAATTTATCACCACATTGCAACTTCGGCGCATTCTTGGATCATTGGTTACAAGACAGATTTAATTGTGAATTAGTGGATGGAAGAATCCAGTCAAAGTTACTAAACACGAAAAATCTTACATAATCGTGTAAGACTGCTCTTTCCATAGAGATTGCATTAAAGAAAGTGCATGAATTGCATCCAATGCAGGTGACTAGTAAGACAGCAAAGTGCACACAATCTGGAGACTACGCCTGTGGGAGATGCAGATTGGGTGTGGAGTTGGGAATTTGTTTCATGTGGGAATTCAGTGCACATGGGGAAAGAGGTGCTCCATCTTATACCATTTTTACCAGTTTCCAGTAGTTGGTGAGTTATTTCTTTCCTTGTCTCTAAGCTAGGAAAGTGCAATATAGTGCAATATTTCTAATGTTACTTTAGCTGTGTAAATTATTAACTAATTCACTAATTAAATAAATAAATCTAGTAAGGTGTATCAGTACTAGTAAAGTGCATCAGTATTGGTAAGGTTTTTTAGCAGTAGCAAGGTTAACCAATAAATAATAGAATGGCGGGGCTGCTCCAACCTCAAGCGTGCACATCCTGTGCAATGTGGGAACTCCAGGATGCTTCCTGTGTCCTGCACAGCCATTTGCGCTTCAAGTGTCTCCAGTTGCAGCAGCTCTGAGTTTTAGAACTTGAGCAGCAGCTGGCGTCACTGCGGTGCATCCGTGAGGCTGAGAGTTATGTGGATAGCACATTTATAGATGTGGTCACTCCACAGCTTAAGAGTATACAGTGAGAGAGGGAATGGATGACCACCAGGTAGCCAAAAAGGCGGGGATTACAGGATTCCCCCAAGGGGGTGGAGGAAGGTAACAATTTTGGACAAAGAAACAATTACAGCTGTGAGGAGGGATGATATGCTAAATGGATCATCAAATGAGGCCATATGGATTGAACTTAGGGACAAAAAGGGGCAGACACACCACTGCGACTGTACTATAAACCCCCTGTCAGTCAGCAGGAGATCGAAGAGCAAACACGTAGACAAATCTCTGAGAAGTGCAAAAACAGTAGGGCAGTAATAGTAGGGGATTTTAACTACCCCAATATTAACTGGGGTAGGTTTAGTGTGAAAGGAATGGAGGGAACAGAATTCTTAAGGTGCACTCGGGTGGACTTTTTTTGGCCAGGATGTAGCAAATCCAGCAAAAGAGGGTGTGTTTCTGGACTTGGTTTTAGTAAATGAAGCTGGGCAGATGGAAGGAGTGATATAGGGAGAGCATTTTGGTGGCAGTGATCATAATTCAATTAGTTTTAACATATTTGTGGAAAAGGACAAAGATAGAAGAGGAGTTAAAGTTCTAAATTGGGGCAAAGCTAATTTTACTAAGCTGAGGAGTCATTTAACAAAAGTGGACTGGAAACAGCTACTTGAAGGTAAATTGGTTTCAGAGCCATGGGAAGCATTCATTAGAACATAAGAAATAGGAACAGGAGTAGACCATTTGGCCCCTCAAGGCTGCTCTGCCATTCAATAAGATCATGTCTGACCTTCTTGTGTTTTGATTTCCACATTCCCATCTACTCCTGAAAACCTTTGATCCCCTTGCCTAACAAGAATCTATCTACCTCTGCCTTAAAAATATTCAATGACCCCACCTCCACCACCTTCTGAGGCAGAGATTTCAAAATTCACACAACTCTCAGAGAGAAAAAAATTCTCCACATCCCTGTCCCAAAAGGGCGACCCTTAATTTTAAAACAGTGCCCCCTAGTTCTGGACTCACCCACAAGACAAAACATCCTTTCGACATCCACCTTGTCAAGGGCATTCAGGACTTTGTATACTTCAATCAAATCGCCCCTCACTCTTCCAAACTCCAGTGGAAATAAGCCCTGTCTGTCCAACCTTTCCTCATATCCCACTCATTCCAGGTATCAATCTAGTAAACTTCCTCTGAACCACCTCCAATGCATTTACATCCTTCCTTAAATAAGGAGACCAAAACTGCACACAGTATTCGAGGTGCAGTCTCACCAATGTCCTGTGTAACTGAAGCATAACATCCTTACTTTTATGTTCATTCCCTCTCGTAATAAAGGATAGCATTCCATTAGCCTTCTTAATTACTTGCTTTACCTGCATACTAACTTTTTGTGACCCTTGTACTAGAACACCTAGATCCCTCTGCACCTCGGAATTCTGCAGTCATTCTCCATTTAAGTAATACTCTGCTTTTTTGTTCTTCCTGCCAAAGTGAACAACTTCACATTTTTCCACATTAAACTCCATTTGCCAGATCTTTGCCCACTCACTCAACCTATCTATATCCATCTGCAACCTCCTCAAGTCCTCTTCACAATATACTTTCCTACCTATCTTTGTGTCATCTGCAAATTTAGCTACCATGTTTTCACTCCCCTCACCTAAGTCATTGAAGTAAATTGTAAAAAGTTGAGGCCCCAGTACAGACCCCTGTGGGACTCCACTCATCACATCCTGCCAATCCAAAAAATACCCATTTATGCATAATCTCTGCTTTCTGCCAGCCAGCCAAGCTTCTATCCATGCTAATATGTTATCCCCTACACCATGCACTTTTATTTTCCACAATAACCTTTGATGTGGCACCTTATCAAATGTCTTCTGGAAATGCAAGTACAGCACATCTACAGGCTCCCCTTTATCCACTGCGCAAGTTACCCCTTCAAAAAACTCTAATAAATTGGTTAAGCACCACTTTCCTTTCACAAAACCATGCTGACTCTTCCTGATTGCCTTCAGTTTTTCTAAGTGCCCAGCTATAACCTCCTTAACGATCAATTGTAACACCTTCCCCATGACAGACATCAAGCTAACTGGCCTATAGTTACCTGTTTTCTGCCTCCCTCCCTTCTTGAATAGAGGGGTTATATTTGCTACTTTCGAGTCTGATGGATCCTTTCCAGAATCTAGCGAATTTTGGAAAATTAACACCAGTGCATCGATTACCTCATTAGTCTTTTAAGACCCTAGGATGTAATCTATCGGGACTGGAGACTTGTCAGCCCGCAGCTCCATCAATTTGCTCAGCACTGCTTCCCTAGTGATTGTAATTTCACCAAGTTTCTCCCTCTCCCTTTTGCCTCCTGATTTGCATTTAAAGGGGAGATTCAAGGGGTTTAGAGTAAACATGTGAAGAGTTTACTCCCTCCAATCCAGTAACTACCACATAGGCCAGTTGAAGAGGAGAATTTACAATCCCCGATCACACAGCAACCACGGAGACTCAGGCTTCCTTTAACCGGTTTTATTCAAGCATATACAAGGGAGCCACACTCATTGCTAAGAATGAAGACCCAGCTCCCAGACTGATTACATTTCATTCCTTTTGTACTTTTTCTTATCATAATACATTTGAGTGCATTTGAATACATCCAATCGGTAACCGACACACCAGTTCCATACTAACTCTATCCTATTGAGTACATAAAAATGTGATTTTGCTAACCAATTATTCTAAAGGATGTATACATAATTATATTATCCAATCAAAATTAAAACACGTACACAAAGGCCTTGGTTCTCACAACTCAAACCTGTTTATGTTTCATCAAAGCCCTAAAGGGAAGATTCAAGGGGTTTAGACTAAACATGCTCCTACAAAGAAAAAGGGTGGGACCTCCAAATCCACAGCCCCTTGGTTGTTTTTATTTTATTCATTCATGGGATGTGGGCTTCGCTGGCTGGTCCAGCATCCATTGCCCATCCCTAACTGCCCTTGAGAAGGTGGCGGTGAGCTGCCTTCTTGAACTGCTGCAGCCCATGTGGTGTAGGAGGTTGTGGGGTAAGGTAAGGTGAAAAGGAAAGCTTATGTCAGACACTGAGAATTCAATAATACAGAAGCCAGGGAAGAAGTTGCAGAGGGGCTGACCATCGTTTTCCAATCCTCACCACATACAGGTGCGGTGCCGGAGGATTGGAGTTCTGCTAATGTCGGACCTTTTTTTTAAAAAGGGAGTGCGGGATAGAATGAATAATTACAGGCCACTCAGTCTGACCTCGGTAGTGGGCAAATTATTGGAATCAATTCTGCGAGACAGGATAAACTGGCACTTAGAAAGGCACCAATTAATCAAGGACAGTCAGCATGGATTTGTTCAGGGAGGATTGTGTCTGACTAATTTGACTGAATGTTTTGAGGAAGCAACAAGCAGGATTGATGATGTGGCCCGCATGGATTTTAGTTAGGCCTCTAACAAGGTCCCACATGGCAGAATGGTTAAAAAACTAAAAAGCCATGCGATCCAGGGGGCTGCAGCAAGCTGAATACAGAATTGGCTCACTGGCAGGAAACAAAGGGTAATGGCTGATGGGTGTTTTTGTGACTTTTTCCAGTGGCGTTCCACAGGGTTCAGTGCTTTTTGTGGCAAATATTAATAATTGGGATGTAAATGTAGGGGGAATGATCAAGAAGTTTGCAGGTGACACAAAAATTGGTTGTGTAGCTGATAGCGAGGATGATAGCTGCAAACTGCAGGAAGCTATCACTGAACTGGTCAGGTGGACAGAACTGTGGCGAATGGAATTTAACCCAGAGTAGTGTGAGGTAATGCATTTTTAAAATTCATTCATGGGATATGGACTTCGTTGGCTGGGCCAGCATTTATTGCCTATCCCTAGTTGCCCTTGAGAAGGTGGTGGTGAGCTGCCTTCTTGAACCGCTGCAGTCCATGTGGTGTAGGTACACCCACAGTGCTGTTAGGGAGGGAGTTCCAGGATTTTGACCCAGTGACAGTGAAGGAACGGCGATATATTTCCAAGTCAGGATGGCGTGTGGCTTGGAGGGAACTTCCATGTGGTGGTGTTGCCATCTATCTGCTGCCCTTGTCCTTCTAGATGGTTGTGGCTGTGTTGTTTGGGAGGTGCTGTCTAAGAAACCTTGGTGAGTTCCTACAGTGCATTTTTTAGATGGTTTACGCTGCTGCTACTGTACGTTGGTGGTGGAGGGAGTGAATGTTTGTGGTTAGGATGCCAATCAAGCGGGCTGCTTTGTCCTGAATAGTGTCAGGTTTCTTGAGTGTTGTTGGAGCTGCACTCATCCAGGCAAGTGGAGAGTATTCCATCACACTCCTGACTTGTGCCTTGTAGATGGTGGCCGTGCTTTGGGGAGTCAGGAGGTGAGTTACTTGTCACAGGATTCCTAGTCTCTGACCTGCTCTTGTAGCCACAGTATTTATATGGGTAGTCCAGTTCAGTTTCTGGTCAATGGTAAGCCCCAGGATGTTGATAATGGAGGATTCAATTATGGTAATACCATTGAATGTTAAGGGGTGATGGTTAAATTCTCTCTTGTTGGAGATGGTCATTGCCTGCACTTGTGTGGTGTGAATGTTACTTGCCACATGTCAGCCCAAGCCTGGGTATTGTCCAGGTCTTGCTGCATTTGGGCATGGAATGCTTCAGTATCTGAAGAGTCATTCATGGTGCTGAACATTGTGCAATCATCAGCGAACATCCCCACTTCTGACCTTATGATGGAAGGGAAGTCATTGATGAAGCATTTGTAGATGGTTGGGCTGAGGACACTAACCTGAGGAACACCTGCAGTGATGTCCTGGAACTGAAATTATTGACCTCCAACAACCACAACCATCTTCCTTTGTGCTAGGTATGACTCCAACCAATGGAGGATTTTCCTCCTGATTCCCACTGACTCCAGTTTTGCTAGGGCTCCTTGATGCCACACTCAGTCAAATGCGGTCTTGATGTCAAGGGCAGTGACTCTCACCTCACCTCGGGAGTTCAGCTCTTTTGTCCATGTTTGAACCAAGGCTGTAATGAGGCCAGGAGCAGAGTGGCCCTGGTGGAGCCCAAACTGGGTGTCAGTGAGCAGGTTATTGCTAAGCAATTGCCACTTGGTAGCACTGTTGATGACCCCTTCCATCAGTTTACTGATAATCGAGAGCAGACTGTTGGGATGGTAATTGGCCAGATTGGATTTGTCCTGCTTTTTGTGTACAGGACATACCTGAGCACTTTTCCACATTGCTTATAGACATTTATGAAATATTGCAACTTGAATTGAACGAAGAGAGGGAGGATGATTTAAACAATACAAAAGCTAATTATGAAAGGATAATTAATAACCAGGAATGTACAGTGAAAACACAGGCTGTTAATAAACCTACTGAGGTTATGGACCGCAAAGATAAATGAATCGAAAGAAGGCAAACACAGCTATGTAAACAGGATCCAAGCCAGCTGGTGAAGGTGAAGCCAAGACATGGAGCTTTTCTTTGTTGACAGAGTTTATTGACCTGTTCAGTCTCACAACTCTCCTCCCACACAACCCAGTGTCCCAGCTATCTCCTATTTATATTCTCATTTTAATAAAACCAAAAATCAAAACAATAATAATTAAAGGTGTTGACAGCTCCTGATGGGGCACTGTAACAAAAACAAAACGCCAAAGGAAAATCAATTTAAAATAGGGTTTCTGGGGCTGCCCATGCACTCCAGCCCCCCTGGTGCCTACTGATCGTGGAAGGTCTCAAGCATGTCAGTGGATGTCAGGTGTTCCCTCTCCAGGGCCACTCGGCTGCAAACATAGCCACGGGAGAGGAGCAGGCAGCTGGGCCGGACGACTCCCTCGACTGCCCATTCCCTGGACTTATTAATGGCCACCTTGGCCGTGCCCGGGAACAGGTTTACAAGGAGGTCATCCTCCCTCCTCCCCCACCCCCACCCCCCCGCTTCCCCCGCACCAGGTGATCAAAGAGGAGCAGCCACTTCAAATAAAGGTGATGCAAGCTCTGGCATTTTACATATACATGGAACATGGACTCCCCAAGGTTGTGGAAGGTACAGGCGGATCTCCTATTTATAGACTCTTTTGATCAAATAAAAAAATCAATAAATCAGAGGGGATGACAGCCCCTGGTAGGCACTGCAACTAAAACAAAAGATCAAAGAAATTTACAGATCAAATTAAGATATCATTTCCAGGGGTGATGATGCACCCCAGCATGCCTGGTGTCCATTGGTTGCGTAAGGTCCCTAGAGTACCGGTGGACACCGTGTGGTCCCTCTCCAGGACCACCAGGCCATGAACATAACAACGGGAGAGGGGCAGGCAGTGTGGCCAGGCAAACCCCCATTCGATCGCCTGCCGCTACCCAGGCCACCTTGGCCAGGCCCAGGAGCAGGCTAACGAGGAGATCTTCCTCCCTCCCCAACCCCTCTCTGCATCGGGTGACCAAAAAGCAGGAGTGTGGGGCCACAGTGCAACCAGAAATGGAGGAGCAGCCCCTCCAAATAACGAGGAAGGGGCTGCGACCTCTAGCAATCTATGTACACCTGGAGCACAGGGCCTCCCTCCCCAAGGCCGCAGGAGAGACGGTGGATCCCCTATTTATATGTGCTCCAATACAATTAATAGCCATCACCTATTTATCTTACTCTTAACAATGTAATTCACATGACATTAACAAACCTTAACAATGTAATTCACATGTGTTTCGGACAGGAGGGGGTTTAATTTAGAATTGCTCTGATTTCTCCTCTTGCTACCCATCCATAAACAGGAAGGTGTTTTTGATTTCTGATTCCCACCTTAATAAATGGTGGTGTAGTTTCTCCAACCCTTCAGCTTGGTGTGATCCAATCCTCTATTAATAACCCCACAGCAAACTCGAGATAAGGTAAAATAAGAGCATTGGTTTATTTTACACACACACAGGATGCAGGAAAGGGGCTTTACAACGTGCACCCTTTTTTGCACTTATACAATGAAAGGGGGATAAGGGAAAGACAAAGATACAGGGCAAGACCACAATAAAAATAAGAGTTCTGGTTTCACGTGTGCCCAGAGTCCAGAATCAAAAGTCCTGTGGCGTATTCCTTCAGAGGTCAGCAGGCTGAAACTGTTGCAGGGTGATCCGATTTCCAGAAGCGAGGGCTTCCATGATGGGAGAAGTCACGTAGAGATGTGTTAGTCTTGAAGGCACCGATACAGAAGTTCCAGAGTTCCAGTAGATCACAGTATAGATAAGGGTCAGGCACTTCACCTGGACAGGGCTCTTTCTGCTGCTACCTGTTAGATGATAAAATGGTAGGCTGCCTGGGTTCAGTTCCACACGGCAATATTGCAGGTTCTAGCGGCTTGTGGGAGGTCATGTGACCTACCTCCCACTGCTCCTGTGTCTTGTTCAAAGGATGTATTTTCCCAGGTCTGAAATCTTGAGGTGTTTAATAGAGGAGTCAGGGTCCCTTTTGTCCTTTGCAGACACACTGGGCTGAATTTTGCCCTTGATGGGTGGGCGGGCCCGACCGACTTGGCGGTGGGTGGGCAGCCGATCGCCGCCGCTGAAACGGGCCCCGCCGCCATTTTATGTGGGCGGGCCAATTAAGGCCCCGCCCAGCATGACGCCCGACGGGAAGCGTGATGAGCTTCCTGTGCAGGCGGGGGGGGGGGGGGGGGTGGGGGGGGGGTGGGGGGGGGGGATTCCCCACCTGTCAGAGTGCGATGTTTCGCGCATGCGCATGAAGGAGCGCACATCTCGCTGAGGCTAAGCGCTGCCTGAGGGAGATCACTGAAAGGCTGTGAAACATGAAAAATAGAAAAATAAAAAAATCATTAACATGTCCCCCTCATGTTAAAACATCACACGAGATGGGACATGTTAATAAAGTACACAGCAACTTTATGAAACTTTTAAAAATCCGAAATCAAACCTCATCCGGCCACTGGATGAGGTTTGTTAAAAAAATCACCGACCCGTCTGCCCGTTGGGCCCATGAGATGACCCGGAGTTCGCACAGGCCCCTCCAAATCCTCGTCAGTTGGTGACTTACTGGCCTTAACAGGGCCTTTAGCTAATGGCTGCATAGCACGCGCACCGACCTAAACATCGCGATGCCGCGCGCTGAGGTCAGGACGCTCGCGTGACATTTTAAGTGCTGATGTGTGGGCTCCACCACCTGCACATCAGCCAGAAGATTCAGCCCACTGTCTCAGTTGGCCGGAGCTCTGCATTAAAAGTATAAAGGAGGTGGGTGCATTTCTTTGGAAGTTGATTGTCACAGAGGGCATTAGCACCTCTTTAAAGAGAATGAGGTCCCTGCTGGTTTTTGAAGATTAGAAATGCCTCTGATATGAATCATGGCTAATCCGGGTTAATTCCCTGTCCATTTTTAAAATAAAATAATAATATTATAAAGCAGCCAGGTCGACGTGGAGTCATATGGACTTGAAATGTTAACCCTGATTCTCTCTGCACAGATGCTACCAGACCTGCTGAGTCTTTCCAGCATTTCCTGTTTTTATTTCAGATTTCCATCACCTGCAGTATTTTGCTTTTATATATTTTTGTTCCTGTATTCTGGCTGGGACACATTAACATGGCAGATTACTGAAACAAAGGAAACAAGATCTTCTGCAAATCCTCAACTAAAAACAGATAGTCTAAAACCAGACACTGCACTGAAAGCAGACACTGCACCCAAACCCGACACTGCAGAGAAACCTGGCACTGCACCAAAACCAGACACTGCACAAAAACCAGACACTGCACTGAAACCCGACACTGCACCAAAAACCAAAACTGCACCAAAAACCCGACACTGCACTGAAACCAGACATCGCCGCAAAACCCAACACAGCACAAAATCCCAACACTACATCCAAACCAGACACCACACCGAGAACCCAACACTGCACCAGAACCAGACACTGCATCAAAACCCAACACTGCGCAAAATCCCGACACTACATCCAAACCAGTTACTGCACCGAAAGCCGACGCTGCCCCAAAACCTGACACTGCACCAAAACCCAACACAGTGCCAAAATCTGATACTACATTCAAACATGAAACTACAGCCAAAGCCGACACTACACCGAAACCCAACACTGCACCAAAACCAGACACAGCACCAAAACCCGACACTGCAACCAAAACCTGACACTGCATCAGAAACAGTCACTGCACCAAAACCAGACACTACTCCAAAACCAGACACTGCACTTAAATCTGACACTGCACTGAAACCAGACACTGCACCAAAACCAGACACTGCACCAAAACCTGACACTATACAGAAAACCGACACTGCAGAGAAGCCAGACACTGCATGAAAGTCAGACACTGCACCAAAACCCGATACTGCACCAAAACCTGACACTGCACCAGAACCAGACACTGCAGCCAAACCTGACACTGCACCGAAACCAATCACTGCACCGAAACCAGACACTGCATAAAAACCTGACACTGCAACAAAACCAGACACTGCACCGAAACCTGACACTGCACCAGAACAAGAAACTGCACCAAAACCAATCAGTGAACTGACACCCGATACTGCACCGAATCCAGGCACTGCACCGAAGCCCAAAACTACACCAGAACCAGAGACTGCACTGAAATCAGACAATGCACCAAAACCAGACACTTTACCGAAACCAGACACCACACAAAAATCAGACACTGCACCAAAAGCCGAAAATGCAACAAAACCAGACACTGGCCTGAAACCAGATACTGCACAAAATATGATACTGCACCAAAATTTCATACTGGAACCATGCAAGACAATGCACCAGAACCTGACACTGCACCGAAACCAGACAATGAACCAAAACCAGAGACTTCACCAAAACCAGACACTGCACAAAATCCAGACACTGCACCAAAACCAGACACTGCAGCAAAACCCGACACTGCACCAAAGCCAGACCTTGCACTGAAACCATACGATGCACCGAAACGAAAGTCTGCACCTAAACCCGACACTGCACCAAAACCAGACACTACACCGAAACCTGACACTGCACTGAAACCAGACAATGCACTGCAACCACACACTGCAGCGAAACCAGACACTGCACCCAAACCAGACACTGTACTGAAACTAGGCACTACACCGAAACCCGACACTGCATTGATACCAGACACAGCACCAAAACCCGACACTGCACCAAAACCAGGAACTGCACCAAAACCAGACACTGCACCAAAACCCAACACTGCAATGAAACCAGACACTGCACCGAAACCAGACAATGGACCAAAACCAGAGACTTCACCAAAATCAGACACTGCACATAATCCAGACACTGCAACGAAACCAGACACTGCACCAAAACCCGACACTGCACCAAAACCAGACCTTGCACTGAAACCAGACACTGCACCAAAACGAAAGGCTGCACCCAAACCCGACACTGCACCGAAACCCGACACTGCATTGAAACCAGACAATGCACTGAAACCACAAACTGCAGTGAAGCCAGACACTGCAGCAAAACCAGACACTGCACCCAAACCAGACACTGCACCCAAACCAGACACTGTACTCAAACTAGACACTACACCGAAACCCAACACTGCATTGATACCAGACAGAGCACCAAAACCTGACACTGCACCAAAACCAGGCACTGCACCAAAACCAGGCACTGCACCAAAACCCAACACTGCAATGAAACCAGACAGAGCACCAAAACCCGGCACTGCACCAAAACCAGGCACTGCACCAAAACCAGGCACTGCACCAAAACCCAACACTGCAATGAAACCAGACTCTGCACCGAAACCAGACACTGCACAAAAACCCGACACTGCACCAAAGCCGGACACTGCACCAAAACCTGACACTGCACCAAAAGCAGACATTACACTGAAACCAGACACTGCACCGAAACCAGACACTGCATTGAAACTAGACACTGCACTGAAATCAGACACTGCACTGAAACCAGACACTGCATTGAAACTAGACACTGCATTGAAACCAGACACTGCATTGAAACTAGACACTGCACTGAAACCAGACACTGCACTGAAACCAGACACTGCATTGAAACTAGACACTGCATTGAAACCAGACACTGCACTGAAACCAGACACTGCATTGAAACCAAACACTGGATCAAAACCAGACACTGCAATGAAAGCAGACACCGTACTCAAACCCAACACTGCAACAAAACCAGAAACAGCAACGAAACTGCACCAAAACCAGACACTGCCCCAACACTGCACCGAAACCTGACACTGCATTGAAACCAGACACTGCACTGAAACCAGACACTGCAGTGAAACCAGACACTGCACTGAAACCCGACACTGCACCAAAAACCAAAACCACACCAAAAACCCGACACTGCACCGAAACCAGACATCGCAGCAAAACCCAACACAGCACAAAATCCCAACACTACATCCAAACCAGACACCACACCGAGAACCCGACACTGCACCAGAACAAGACAATGCATCGAAACCTTATACTGTACAAAAACCCAACACCGCTCCGAAACCTGACACTGCACCAAAACCCAACACAGTGCCAAAATCTGACACTACATTCAAACTTGAAACTACAGCCAAAGCCGATACTACACCGAAACCCAACACTGCACCGAAACCCAACACTGCACCAAAACCAGACACAGCACCAAAACCCGACACTGCAACCAAAACCTGACACTGCATCAGAAACAGGCACTGCACCAAAACCAGACACTACTCCAAAAACAGACACTGCACCAGAACCAGACACTGCACCCAGACCCGATGCGGCATGGAAACAAGACAGAGCACCAAAACCAGACACTGCACCAAAACCTGACACTGCACAAAAACCAGACTCTGAGCCGAAACCAGACACTGCACCAAAATCTGATACTGCACCGAAATTTGACACTGGAACCACGCAAGACAATGCACCAAAACCAGACACTGCACTTAAATCTGACACTGCACTGAAACCAGACACTGCACCGAAACCAGACACTGCACCAAAACCTGACACTACACAGAAAACCGACGCTGCAGAGAAGCCAGACACTGCACGAAAATCAGACACTGCACCAAAACCCGACACTGCACCAAAACCAGACCTTGCACTGAAACCAGACACTGCACCGAAATGAAAGGCTGCACCCAAACCCGACACTGCATCAAAACCCGACTCTGCATTGAAACCAGACAATGCAACTGCAACCACATACTGCAGTGAAGCCAGACACTGCAGCGAAACCAGACACTGCACCCAAACCAGACACTGTACTGAAACTAGACACTACACTGAAACCCAGCACTGCATTGATACCAGACAGAGCACCAAAACCCGGCACTGCACCAAAACCAGGCACTGCACCAAAACCAGGCACTGCACCAAAACCCAACACTGCAATGAAACCAGACACTGCACCAAAACCAGACACTGCACCAAAACCAGACACTGCACCAAAACCTTACACTGCACCGAAACCCGACACTGCATTGAAACTAGACACTACACTGAAATCAGACACTGCACCGAAACCAGACTCTGCACTGAAACCAGACACTGCACCAAAGCCTGACACTACACCAAAGCCGGACACTGCACCGAAACCAGACGCTTCACCAAAACCAGACATTGCACAGAAACTAGACACTGCACTGAAATCCGACACTGCATTGTAACCAGACAGTGCACCCAAATCCGACACTGCACCAAAACCAGACATTGCACCAAAGCCAGACGCTGCACCATAACAGGACAATGCACTGAAACCAGAGAATGCACCCAAACCCGACATTGCACCAAAACCAGAAACTGCACCAAAACCTGACACTGCATCGAAACAAGACATTGCACCTAAACCTGACACTGCACCAAAAACTGATACTGCATCAAAACCAGACATTGCACTGAAACCAGAAACCGTACCGAAACCAGACACTGCACCGAAACCAGACACTGCACCTAAAACTGACATTGCACCAAAACTCGACACTGCATTGAGAGTAGACACTGCACTGAAACCAGACACTGCATTGAAACTAGACACTGCACTGAAACCAGACACTGCACTGAAACCGGACCCTGCCCCAAAACACGACACTGCATTGAAACCAGACACTGCACTGAAACCCGACACTGCAGCGAAACCAGACACTGCACCGAAACCTGACACTGCATCTAAACCAGACACTGCACTGAAACCAGACACTGCAGCGAAACCAGATACGGCAGTGAAACCGGACACTGCACCGAAACCAGACTCCGCACCAAAACCCGACACAGCACCAAAACCAGACACTGCTCCAAAACCAGACACTGCATTGAAACCAGACACTGCACTGAAACCAGACACAGCAGCGAAACCAGACACAGCACCCAAACCCGACGCTGCACCAAAACCAGATACTGCAACGAAACTAGACCAAAACCAGACACTGCACCAAATCCCAACACTGGACCAGAAACAGACACTTCACTGAAACCCGGCACTGCAGTGAAACAAGACACTGCACTGAAACCAGGCACTGAACTGAAACTAGACACTACACCCAACCAGACACTGCACCAAAAGCAGACATTGCACCGAAACCAGACACTGCACCTAAAACCGACACTGCACCAAAACCCGACACTGCACCGAAACCCGACACTGCATTGAAACTATACACTGCACTGAAACCAGACACTGCACTGAAACCGGGCCCTGCCCCAAAACCCGACACTGCATTGAAACCAGGCACTACACTGAAACCAGACACTGCACTGAAACTAGACACTGCATTGAAACCAAACGCTGGACCAAAACCAGACACTGCACTGAAAGCAGACGCTGTACCCAAACCCGACACTGCAACAAAACCAGATACAGCAATGGAACTGCACCAAAACCAGACACTGCATTCAAACCAGACATTGCACTGAAACTAGACACTGCACCGAAACCTGACACTGCAGTTAAACCGGACACTGCAGCGAAACCAGACACTGCACCGAAACCGGACACTGCACCGAAACCAGACACTGCATAGAAACTAGACACTGCACCGAAACCCGACACTGCATTGAAACCAGACACAGCACCAAAACCCGACACTACACCAAATCCAGGCATTGCACCAAAACCAGACACTGCTCCAAAACCAGACACTGCAGCGAAACTAGACACTGCACCAAAACCAGATAATGCACCCAAATCCGACATTGCACCAAAATCAGACACTGCACCAAAACCCGACACTGCATCAAAACCAGACATTGCACTGAAACCAGACACTGAACCTAAACCCGACACTGCATTGAAACCAGACACTGCACTGAAATCAGGCACTGCACCCAAACCGAACACTGCACCTAAACCTACACTGCACCAAAACCAGATGCTGCACCGAAACCGGACACGACACCGAAACCAGACACTGCATTGAAACCATGCATGGCACCAAAACCCAACACTGCACCAAAACCAGACACTGCACCCAAACCAGACACTGCACCGAAACCAGACCCTGTACTGAATCCCGACACTGCATTGAAACCAGACACTGCACTGAAACCAGACACTACACTGAAACCCGACACTCCAACAAAACCCGACACTGCACTGAAACCAGACACTGCACTGAAGGTAGACATTGCACCGAAAACCGACACTGCACCAAAACCAGAAACTGCGCCGAAGCCAGACGCTGCACCAAAACCTGTCACTGCAACAAAACCTGACACTGCATTGAAACCAGACACTGCACTGAAACACAGACACTGCCCCGAAACCCGACACTGCACCCAAACCTGACACTGCATTGAAACCAGACACTGCACCGAAACCAGACACTGCACTGAAACCAGACACTGCACCGAAACCAGACACTGCACTGAATCCAGACACTGCACTGAAAGTAGACACTGTACTGAAACCAGACACTGCACCAAAACCGGACACTGCACCAAAAACCGACACTGTAACAAAACCCGACACTGCACTGAAACCCGACACTGCAACAAAACCCGACACTGCACTGAATCCAGACACTGCACTGAAAGTAGACACTGCACTGAAACCTGACACTGCACCAAAACCAGAAACCGCGCCGAAGCCAGACGCTGCACCAAAACCTGACACTGCAACAAAACCCGACACTGCATTGAAACCAGACCCTGCACTGAAACACAGACACTGCCCCGAAACCCAACACTGCACTGAAACCCGACACTGCATTGAAACCAGACACTGCACTGAAACCAGACACTGCAGTGAAACCGGACACTGCACCGAAACCAGACTCCGCACCGAAACCAGACACTGCACAACCAGATACTGCACAGAAACTAAACACTGCACCGAAACCTGACACTGCATTGAAACCAGACACTGCACCAAAACCGGACACTGCACCAAAAACCGACACTGCACCAAAACCAGACATTGCACTGAAACCAGACACTGCACCAAAACCAGATTCTACACCGAAACCAGACAATGCACCCAATCCTGACACTGCACCAAACCAGACACTGCACCGAAACCCAACACTGCATTGAAACCAGACGCTGCACTGAAAACAGACACTGCAGCGAAGCCAAACACTGCAGCGAAACCAGACACTGCACAAAAACCCGACACTGCATAGAAACCAGACATTGCAGCAAAACCCAACACAGCACAAAATCCCGACACTACATACAAACCAGACACCGCACCGAGAACCCAACACTGCACCAGAACCAGACACTGCATCAAAACCCAATGCTGCACAAAATCCCGACACTATATCCAAACCAGACACTGCACCGAAGGCCAACGCTGCACCAAAACCTGACACTGCACCAGAGCCAGACACTGCACCCAAACCAGACAATGCATCAAAACCTGACACTGTACAAAAACCCAACACTGCACCGAAACCCGACACTGCACCGAAACCCAACAAAGTGCCAAAATCTGACACTACATTCAAACACAAAACGACACCCAAAGCTGACACTACACCAAAAGCCAACACTGCACCAAAACCCAACACTGCACCAAAACCAGACACAGCATCAAAACCCGACACTGCAACCAAAACCAGACACTGCACCCAGACCCGATGTGGCATGGAAACAAGACAGAGCACCAAAAGCAGACACTACACCAAAACCTGACACTGAACAAAAACCAGACTCTGAGCCGAAACCAGACACTGCACCAAAATCTGATACTGCACCGAAATTTGACACTGGAACCACGCAAGACAATGCACCAAAACCAGACACTGCACCTAAATCTGACACTGCACTGAAACCAGACACTGCACCGAAACCAGACACTGCACCAAAACCAGACACTACACAGAAAACCGACGCTGCAGAGAAGCCAGACACTGCATGAAAATCAGACACAGCTCCAAAACCCGATACTGCACCAAAACCTGACACTGCACCAGAACCAGACACTGCAGCCAAACCCGACACTGCACCGAAACCAATCACTGCACCGAAACCCAACACTGCATAAAAACCTGACCTGCAACAAAACCAGACACTGCACCGAAACCTGACACTGCACCAGAACAAGAAACTGCACCAAAACCAATCAGTGAACTGACACCCGAAACTGCACCGAATCTAGAGGCTGCACCGAAGCCCAAAACTACACCAGAACCAGAGACTGCACTGAAATCAGACAATGCACCAAAACCAGACACTTCACCGAAACCAGACACTGCACAAAAATCAGACACTGCACCAAAACCTGACACTGCACCAAAACCTGTCACTGCACCTAAAGCCGAAAATGCAACAAAACCAGACACTGACCTGAAACCAGATACTGCACAAAATATGATACTGCACCAAAATTTCATACTGGAACCACGCAAGACAATGCACCAAAAGCAGACACTGCACCGAAACCTGATACTTCACGGAATCCAGACACTGCACCAAAGCCCGACACTGCACCAGAACCTGACACTGCACCGAAACCAGACAATGGACCAAAACCAGAGACTTCACCAAAACCAGACACTGCACAAAATCCAGACACTGCACCAAAACCAGACACTGCACCAAAACCCAACACGGCACCGAAATTTGACAAGGCAACAAAATCCGACACTGCACCAAATCCTGACACTGCACTGAAACCAGACACTGTATTGAAACTAGACACAGCACCAAAACCCGGCACTGCATTGAAACCAGAGACTGCACTGAAACCAGACACTGCAGCGAAACCCAACACTGCACCAAAACCAGACCTTGGACTGAAACCAGACACTGCACCAAAACCAGACCTTTCACTGAAACCAGACACTGCACCGAAACGAAAGGCTGCACCCAAACCCGACACTGCACCAAAACCAGACACTACACCGAAACCCAACACTGCATTGAAACCAGACAATGCACTGAAACCACATACTGCAGCGAAGCCAGACACTGCAGTGAAACCAGACACTGCCGCGAAACCAGACACTGCACCAAAACTAGACACTGTACTGAAACTAGACACTGCCCCGAAACCCGACAGTGCATTGATACCAGACACAGCACCAAAACCCGACACTGCACCAAAACCAGACACTGCATCGAAACAAGACATTACACCAAAAACTGATACTGCATCAAAACCAGACATTGCACTGAAACCAGAAACGGTACCGAAACCAGTCACTGCACCGAAACCAAACACTACACCGAAACCGGACACTTCACCAAAACCAGACAATGCACTGAAACCAGACACTGCACCGAAACCCGACACTACATTGAAACCAGACACTTCACCGAAACCAGACACTGCAGTGAAACCAGATATTGCACTGAAACCCGGCACTGCACCAAAACCAGATATTGCACCCAAATCCGACACTGCACCAAAACCAGACATTGCAGCAAAGCCAGACGCTGCACCATAACAGGACACTGCACTGAAACCAGACACTGCATCGAAACAAGACATTGCACCAAAAACTGATACTGCATCAAAACCAGACATTGCACTGAAACCAGAAACGGTACTGAAACCAGTTGCTGCACCGATACCAAACACTACACCGAAACCGGACACTTCACCAAAACCAGACAATGCACCAAACCCGACACAGCACCAAAAGCAGACATTGCACTGAAACCAGACACTGCACCGAAACCAGACACTGCAATGAAAGCTGACACCGTACCCAAACCCGACACTGCAACAAAACCAGATACAGAAACGAAACTGCACCAAAACCAGACACTGCCTCGACACTGCACCGAAACCTGACACTGCATTGAAACCAGACACTGCACTGAAACCAGACACTGCAGCGAAACCAGACACTGCAGTGAAACCAGACACTGCCGCGAAACCAGACACTGCACCGAAACCAGACACAGCACCAAAACCCGACACTGCACCAAAACCAGGCACTGCACCAAAACCAGACACTGGTCCAAAACCAGAAACTGCATTGAAACCAGACACTGCACTGAAACCCGACACTGCAGCGAAACCAGACACAGCACTCAAACCCGACACTGCACCAAAACCAGATACTGCAACGAAACTGCACCAAAACCAGACACTGCACCAAATCCCAACACTGGACCAGAAACAGACACATCACTGAATCCCGGCACTGCAGTGAAACAAGACACTGCACCGAAACCAGGCACTGAACTGAAACTAGACACTACACCCAACCAGACACTGCACCAAAACAGACATTGCACCGAAACCAGACACTGCACCTAAAACTGACACTGCACCAAAACCCGACACTGCATTGAAACTATACACCGCACTGAAAACAGACACTGCACTGAAACCGGACCCTGCTCCAAAACCTGACACTGCAATGCAACCAGGCACTGCACTGAAACCAGACACTGCACTGAAAGCAGACACCATGCCCAAAGCCGACACTGCACCAAAACCAGATCCAGCAACGGAACTGCACCAAAACCAGACACTGCATTGAAACCAGACACTGCACTGAAACCAGACACTGCAGCGAAACCAGACACTGCAGTGAAACCAGACACTGCCGCGAAACCAGACACTGCACCGAAACCAGACACTGCACCAAAACCCGACACTGCACCAAAACCAGGCACTGCACCAAAACCAGACACTGGTCCAAAACCAGAAACTGCATTGAAACCAGACACTGCACTGAAACCCGACACTGCAGCGAAACCAGACACAGCACTCAAACCCGACACTGCACCAAAACCAGATACTGCAACGAAACTGCACCAAAACCAGACACTGCACCAAATCCCAACACTGGACCAGAAACAGACACATCACTGAATCCCGGCACTGCAGTGAAACAAGACACTGCACCGAAACCAGGCACTGAACTGAAACTAGACACTACACCCAACCAGACACTGCACCAAAACAGACATTGCACCGAAACCAGACACTGCACCTAAAACTGACACTGCACCAAAACCCGACACTGCATTGAAACTATACACCGCACTGAAAACAGACACTGCACTGAAACCGGACCCTGCTCCAAAACCTGACACTGCAATGCAACCAGGCACTGCACTGAAACCAGACACTGCACTGAAAGCAGACTCCATACCCAAAGCCGACACTGCACCAAAACCAGATCCAGCAACGGAACTGCACCAAAACCAGACACTGCATTCAAACCAGACATTGCAGCGAAACCAGACACTGCACAGAAACTAGACACTGCACCGAAACCCAACGCTGCATTGAAACCAGGCACAGCACCAAAACCAGGCACTGCACCAAGGCCAGAAACTGCACCATAACAGGACACTGCACCAAAACCCAACACTGAACCGAAACCAGACACTTCACCAAAACCCGACACTGCATCAAAACCAGACATTGCACTGAAACCAGATACTGCACCGAAACAACACATTGCACTGAAACCAGACACTGTATCAAAACCCGACACTGCATTGAAACCAGACACTGCACTGAAATCAGACACTGCACTAAAACCAGGCACTGCACCCAAACCATACATTGCACCAAAGACAGACACTGCACAGAAACCAGACATTGCACCAAAACCAGATGCTGCACCAAAACCAGACACTGCACCGAAAACATACACTGCACCAAAACCAGATGCTGCACACAAACCAGACACTGCACCAAAACCAGACTTTGCACCAAAGCCAGACACTGCACCGAAACCAGACACTGCACCAAAACCCGACACTTCAATGAAGCTAGACTTGCACCAAAGCCAGACCTTGCACCAAAGCCAGACACTGCACCAAAACCGGACACTGCACCGACACTGCACCAAAACAAGACACTTAACCGACACCAGGCACTGCACCTAAATCAGACACTACAGCGAAATTTGTTATTGCACCAAAATCAGACAACGCACCAAAATCAGATAATGCAAAGAAACTGCACCAAAACCAGACACTGCACCAAATCCCGACACTGCACCAGAACCAGACACTTTACCGAAACCCAGCGCTGCACTGAAAGTAGACACTACACCCAAACCAGGCAATGCACCAAAACTGGGCATTGCACCGAAACCTGACACTGCACCAAAACCAGATACTGAAACAAAATCAGACACTGCACCAAAACTGGACATCGCACCGAAACCAGACACTGCACCGAAAGCAGACATTGCACTGAAACCAGACACTGCACCAAAACCCGACACTGTACAAAAACAAGCAATGCACCGAAACCATACAGTGCACCAAAACCAGATGCTGCACCGAAACCAGACTTTGCACCAAAGCCAGACACTGCACTGAAACCAGACACTGCACCAAAGCCGACACTGCACCGAAACCAAACACCGCTCCGAAAGCAGATGCTGCCCTGAAACCAGACGCTGCACCGAAACCGGACACTGCACCAAAACCAAACATTACACCAAAGCGAGACACTGCACTGAAACCAGACACTGCACCAAAACCTGAAACTACAACTAAACCAGACATTGCAGCAAAGCCAGACACTGCACCCAAAGCAGACACTGCACCAAAACCAGACACTGCACCAAAACCCGACACTGCACAAAACCATACACTGCACCAAAACCAAATGCTGCACCAAAACCAGACACTGCACCGAAAACATACACTGCACCAAAACCAGATGCTGCACCCAAACCAGACACTGCACCAAAACCAGACTGCACCAAAGCCAGACACAACACCGAAACCAGACACTGCACCAAAACCCGACACTGCACCGAACCGGACACTGCACCGACGCTGCACCAAAACAAGACACTTAACCGATACCAGGCACTGCACCTAAATCATACACTACAGCGAAATTTGTCATTGCAGCAAAATCAGACAACGCACCAAAATCAGATAATGCAAAGAAACTGCACCAAAACAAGACACTGCACCAAATCCCGACACTGCACCAGAAGCAGACACTTCACCAAAACCCGGCATTGCACTGAAAGTAGACACTACACCCAAACCAGGCACTGCACCAAAACCGGACATTGCACCGAAACCTGACACTGCACCAAAACGAGACACTGCACCAAAACCGGACATCGCACCGAAACCAGACACTACACCAAAACCAGAAATCGCACCGAATCCAGACACTGCACCGAAACCCGACACTGCACAAAAGCAGATGCTGCACCAAAACCAGACACTGCAGCAAAACCGGACACTGCACCAAAACCAGACACTGCACTGAAACCTGACACTGCACCAAAAGCAAATATTGAACCAAAACCAGACACTACACCAAAAGCCAACACTGCACTAAAACCAGGCACTGCACCCAAACCATACATTGCACCAAAGACAGACACTGCACCAAAACGAGACACTGCACCAAAACCCGACACTGCACAAAACCAGACACTGCACCGAAACCATATACTGCACCAAAACCAGATGCTGCACCAAAACCAGACACTACACCGAAACCATACACTGCATCAAAACCAGATGCTGCACCCAAACCAGACACTGCACCAAAAGCAGACTTTGCACCAAAGCCAGACACTGCACCGAAACCAGACACTGCACCAAAACCCGACACTGCAATGAAGCTAGACATTGCACCAAAGCCACACACTGCACCCAAACCCGACACTGCACCAAAACCGGACACTGCACCGACGCTGCACCAAAACAAGACACTTAACCGAAACCAGGCACTGCACCTAAATCAGACACTACAGCGAAATTTGTCATTGCACCAAAATCAGACAACGCAACAAAATCAGATAATGCAAAGAAACTGCACCAAAACCAGACACTGCACCAAATCCCGACACTGCACCAGAACCAGACACTTCACCAAAACCCAGCACTGCACTGAAAGTAGACACTACACCCAAACCAGGAACTGCACCAAAACCGGACATTGCACCGAAACCTGACATGGCACCAAAACCAGATACTGAACCAAAACCAGACACTGCACCAAAACCAGACATCGCACCAGAACCAGACACTTCACCAAAACCCGGCACTGCACTGAAAGTAGACACTACACCCAAACCAGGCATTGCACCAAAACCGGACATTGCACCGAAACCTGACATGGCACCAAAACCAGATTCTGAACCAAAACCAGACACTGCACCAAAACCAGACATCGCACCGAAACCCGACACTGCACAAAACCAGACTCTGCACCGAAACCATACACTGCACCAAAACCGGATGCTTCACCAAAACCAGACACGGCACCGAAACCAAACACTGCATTGAAACCAGACACAGCACCAAAACCAGACACTGCACCAAAACCCGACACTGCAATGAAACCAGACACGGCACCAAAACCAGACACTGCACCAAACACGACACTGCACCAAAAGCCGACACTTCACCAAAACCGACACTGCATTGAAACCAGACACTGCACTGAAACAAGCCACTGCAGCAAAACCAGACAAAGCACCAAAACCAGACACATCACCAATACCAGAAACTGCACTGAAAGCAGACATTGCACCCAAACATGACACTGCACCAAAACCAGATACCGCAATGAGACTGCAGCAAAACCAGGCACTGCACCAAATCCCGACATTGCACCAGAACCAGACACTTCACCAAAACCCAGCATTGCACTGAAAGTAGACACTACACCCAAACCAGGCACTGCACCAAAACCAGACATTGCACTGAAACCTGACACTGGACCAAAACCAGATACTGAACCAAAACGAGACACTGCACCAAAACCAGACATCGCACCGAAACCAGACACTACACCAAAACCAGAAATCGCACCGAAGCCAGACACTGCACCGAAACCCGACACTGCACAAAACCAGATGCTGCACCAAAACCAGACGCGGCACCGAAACCAAACACTGCACCAAAACCCGACACTGCAATGAAACCAGACATGGCACCAAAACTAGACACTGAACCAAACCCGACACTGCACCAAAAGCCGACACTTCCCCAAAACCGACACTGCATTGAAACCAGACACTGCACTCAAACATGACACTGCACCAAAACCAGATAGCGCAACGAAACTGCAGCAAAATCAGGCACTGCACCAGATACCAACACTGCACCAGAACCAGACACTGCACCAAAACCGAACACTGCACCAACACTGCACCAAAACCAGACACAGATCCGAAACCAAACACTGCACAGAAAGCAGATACTGCAACGAAACTGACCCAAAACCAGACACTGCACCAAATCCCGAAACTGCACCAGAACCAGACACTTCAACAAAACCCGGCACTGCACCGAAACAAGACACTGCACCGAAACCAGACATCGCACCGAAACCCAATACTGCACCAAAAACAGATACTGCACCAAAACCTGACACTGCAACAAAACCAGACATTCCACCGAAACCAGACACTGGACCGAAACAAGTCACTGCACCAAAATCCGACACTGCACCAAAACCAGACACTGCACCGAAACCAGACACTGCACCAAAGCCAGACACTGCATCGAAACCCGACACTGCACCAAAACAAGACACTGCACCAAAACCAGACACTGCACCAAAACCCAACACTGAACTGAAACCAGACACTGCGCCAAAACCAGACACTGCACCAAAATCAGACATTGCCCTAAAACCAGGCACTGCACCCAAACCATACATTGCACCAAAGCCAGACACTGCACCAAAACCATACACTGCACCAAAACCAGATGCTGCACCAAAACCAGACGCGGGACCAAAACCAAACACTGCATTGAAACCAGACTCAACACCAAAACCAGACAATGCACCAAAACCCGACACTGCAATGAAACCAGACACAGCACCAAAACCAGACACTGCACCAAACCTGACACTGCACCAAAAGCCGACACTTCACCAAAACCAACACTGCATTGAAACCAGACACTGCACTGAAAGCAGACACTGCACCCAAACATGACACTGCACCAAAACCAGATAGCGCAACGAAACTGCACCAAAACCAGGCACTGCACCAGACACCAACACTGCACCTGAATCAGACACTGCACCAAAACCGAACACTGCACCGGAGCCAGACACTGCACTGAAACCAGACACTGCACCGAAACCAGACACTGCACTGAAACCAGACATTGCACCGAAACTCGACACTGCACCAAAACCATACACTGCTCCACAACCAGGCACTGGACCGACCGAAACCAAACACTGCACCAAAAGCAGATGCTGCCCTGAAACCAGAAGCTGCACCAACACCGGACACTGCACAGAAACAAGACACTGCACCCAAACCTGACACTGAACCACATCCAGACACTGCACCAAAACCAGACATCGCACCAGAACCAGACACTTCACCAAAACCCGGCACTGCACTGAAAGTAGACACTACACCCAAACCAGGCATTGCACCAAAACCGGACATTGCACCGAAACCTGACATGGCACCAAAACCAGATTCTGAACCAAAACCAGACACTGCACCAAAACCAGACATCGCACCGAAACCCGACACTGCACAAAACCAGACTCTGCACCGAAACCATACACTGCACCAAAACCGGATGCTTCATCAAAACCAGACACGGCACCGAAACCAAACACTGCATTGAAACCAGACACAGCACCAAAACCAGACACTGCACCAAAACCCGACACTGCAATGAAACCAGACACGGCACCAAAACCAGACACTGCACCAAACACGACACTGCACCAAAAGCCGACACTTCACCAAAACCGACACTGCATTGAAACCAGACACTGCACTGAAACAAGCCACTGCAGCAAAACCAGACAAAGCACCAAAACCAGACACATCACCAATACCAGAAACTGCACTGAAAGCAGACATTGCACCCAAACATGACACTGCACCAAAACCAGATACCGCAATGAGACTGCAGCAAAACCAGGCACTGCACCAAATCCCGACATTGCACCAGAACCAGACACTTCACCAAAACCCAGCATTGCACTGAAAGTAGACACTACACCCAAACCAGGCACTGCACCAAAACCAGACATTGCACTGAAACCTGACACTGGACCAAAACCAGATACTGAACCAAAACGAGACACTGCACCAAAACCAGACATCGCACCGAAACCAGACACTACACCAAAACCAGAAATCGCACCGAAGCCAGACACTGCACCGAAACCCGACACTGCACAAAACCAGATGCTGCACCAAAACCAGACGCGGCACCGAAACCAAACACTGCACCAAAACCCGACACTGCAATGAAATCAGACATGGCACCAAAACTAGACACTGAACCAAACCCGACACTGCACCAAAAGCCGACACTTCCCCAAAACCGACACTGCATTGAAACCAGACACTGCACTCAAACATGACACTGCACCAAAACCAGATAGCGCAACGAAACTGCAGCAAAATCAGGCACTGCACCAGATACCAACACTGCACCAGAACCAGACACTGCACCAAAACCGAACACTGCACCAACACTGCACCAAAACCAGACACAGATCCGAAACCAAACACTGCACAGAAAGCAGATACTGCAACGAAACTGACCCAAAACCAGACACTGCACCAAATCCCGAAACTGCACCAGAACCAGACACTTCAACAAAACCCGGCACTGCACCGAAACAAGACACTGCACCGAAACCAGACATCGCACCGAAACCCAATACTGCACCAAAAACAGATACTGCACCAAAACCTGACACTGCAACAAAACCAGACATTCCACCGAAACCAGACACTGGACCGAAACAAGTCACTGCACCAAAATCCGACACTGCACCAAAACCGGACACTGCACCGAAACCAGACACTGCACCAAAGCCAGACACTGCATCGAAACCCGACACTGCACCAAAACAAGACACTGCACCAAAACCAGACACTGCACCAAAACCCAACACTGAACTGAAACCAGACACTGCGCCAAAACCAGACACTGCACCAAAATCAGACATTGCCCTAAAACCAGGCACTGCACCCAAACCATACATTGCACCAAAGCCAGACACTGCACCAAAACCATACACTGCACCAAAACCAGATGCTGCACCAAAACCAGACACTGCACCAAAACCAGACACTGCACCAAAACCAGATGCTGCACCAAAACCAGACGCGGGACCAAAACCAAACACTGCATTGAAACCAGACTCAACACCAAAACCAGACAATGCACCAAAACCCGACACTGCAATGAAACCAGACACGGCACCAAAACCAGACACTGCACCAAACCTGACACTGCACCAAAAGCCGACACTTCACCAAAACCAACACTGCATTGAAACCAGACACTGCACTGAAAGCAGACACTGCACCCAAACATGACACTGCACCAAAACCAGATAGCGCAACGAAACTGCACCAAAACCAGGCACTGCACCAGATACCAACACTGCACCTGAATCAGACACTGCACCAAAACCGAACACTGCACCGGAGCCAGACACTGCACTGAAACCAGACACTGCACCGAAACCAGACACTGCACTGAAACCAGACATTGCACCGAAACTCGACACTGCACCAAAACCATACACTGCTCCACAACCAGGCACTGGACCGACCGAAACCAAACACTGCACCAAAAGCAGATGCTGCCCTGAAACCAGAAGCTGCACCAACACCGGACACTGCACAGAAACAAGACACTGCACCCAAACCTGACACTGAACCACATCCAGACACTGCACCAAAGCCAGACACTGCACAGAAACCAGACACTGCATCAAAACCCAACACTGCACCGAAACCACATATTGCACCAAAAACGGACACTGCACTGACATTGAACTGAACCAGACACTGAACCGAAACCAGACACTGCACTGAAAGCAGACACTGCACCCAAACCCGACACAGCACCAAAAGCTGGTAATGCAAAGAAACTGGACCAAAACCTGACACTGCGCCAAATCCCGACACTGCACCAGAACCAGACACTTCACCGAAACTCGGCTCTGCACCAAAACAAGACACTGCACAAAACCAGACACTGCTCCGAAACCTGACACTGCACCAAAATCAGATACTGTACCAAAACCAGACACTGCACCAAAACTAGACATCGCAGAGAAACCAGACATTGCACCGAAATCAGACATTGCACCAAAATCAGACACTGCACCGAAACCAGACACTGCACCAAAACCCGACACTGCACAAAACAAGGCACTGCACCGAAACCATACAATGCACCAAAACCAGATGCTGCACCAAAACCAAACACTGCACTGAACCAGACACTGCACCCAAACCAGACACTGCTCCAAAACCAGACTTTGCACCAAAGCCAGACACTGCACTGAAACCAGACACTGCACCAAAACCCGACAGTGCACGAAAACCAGACACTGCACCGAAACCAAACACCGCTCCGAAAGCAGATGCTGCCCTGAAACCAGACGCTGCACCGAAACCGGACACTGCACCAAAACCAAACATTACACCAAAGCCAGACACTGCACCGAAACCAGACATTGCAGCAAAGCCAGACACCGCACCCATAGCAGACACTGCACCAACACTGCAACCAAACCCGACACTGCACCAAACCCAGATACTGCAACAAAACTGCACCAAAACCAGACACTGCAACAAATCCCGACACTGCACCAGAACCAGACACTTCACTGAAACCCGGCACTGCTCCGAAACAAGACACTGCACCGAAACCGGACACTGCACCAAAACCAGACACTGTACCCAAACCCGACACTGCACCAAAACCAGGCATTGCACCAAAGCCAGACACGGCACCAAAACCAGACATTGCATCAAAGCCAGACACTGCACCCAAACCTGACACTGCACCAAAACCGGACACTGCACCAACACTGCAACAAAACCAGACACTGAACCGAAACCAGACACTGCACTGAAATCAGACACTGCACCCAAACACGACACTGCATCAAAACCAGATACTGCAACGAAACTGCACCAAAACCAGACACTGCAACAAATCCCGACACTGCAACAGAACCAGACACTGCACCGAAACCAGACACTGCACCAAAACCAAACACTGTACCCAAACCCGACACTGCACCAAAACCATGCATTGCACCAAAGCCAGGCACTGCACCGAAAACAGACATTGCACCAAAGCCAGACACTGCACCCAAACCTGACACTGCACCAAAACCGGACACTGCACCAAAACCAGACACTGAACCAAAACCCGAAACTGCACCAGAACCAGACACTTCAACAAAACCCGGCACTGCACCACATCGAGACACTGCAGCGAAACCAGACATCGCACCGAAACTGAAAACTGCACCAAAAACAGATACTGTACCAAAACCTGACACTGCAACAAAACCAGATATTCCACCGAAACCAGACACTGCACCGAAACAAGTCACTGCACCAAAAACCGACACTGCACCAAAACCGGACACTGCACCGACACTGCACCAAAACCAGACACTGAACCAACACTAGTCACTGCACCAAAATCAAACACTGCAACAAAATTTGACATTACAACAAAACCAGACAACCCACCAAAACCAGACACAGCACCGAAACCAGACACTGCACCAAAGCCAGACACTGCATCAAAACCCGACACTGCACCAAAACCTGACACTGCACAAAACCAGACACTGCAGCGAAACCATACACTTCACCAAAACCAGATGCTGCACCAAAACCAGACACTACACCGAAACCATACACTGCATCAAAACCAGATGCTGCACCCAAACCAGACACTGCACCAAAACCAGACTTTGCAACAAAGCCAGACACTGCACCGAAACCAGACACTGCACCAAAACCCGACACTGCAATGAAGCTAGACATTGCACCAAAGCCACACACTGCACCCAAACCCGACACTGCACCAAAACCGGACACTGCACCGACGCTGTACCAAAACAAGACACTTTTCCGAAACCAGGCACTGCACCTAAATCAGACACTACAGCGAAATTTGTCATTGCACCAAAATCAGACAACGCACCAAAATCAGATAATGCAAAGAAACTGCACCAAAACCAGACACTGCACCAAATCCCGACACTGCACCAGAACCAGACACTTCACCAAAACCCGGCACTGCACTGAAAGTAGACACTACACCCAAACCAGGCACTGCACCAAAACCGGACATTGCACCAAAACCTGACATGGCACCAAAACCTGAAACTACACCGAAACTAGACATTGCAGCAAAGCCAGACATTGCACCCAAAGCAGACACTGCACCAAAACCGGACACTGCACCAAACCTGTACCCAAACCCGACACTGCACCAAAATCGGATACTGCAATGAAACTGCACCAAAACCAGACACTGCAACAAATCCCAACACTGCACCAGAACCAGACACTTGACCAAAACCCAGCACTGCCCCGAAACAAGACACTGCACCGAAACCGGACACTGCACCAAAACCAAACAATCTACCCAAACCCGACACTGCACCAAAACCAGGCATTGCTCCAAAGCCAGACATGGCACTGAAACCAGACATTGCACCAAAGCCAGACACTGCACCTAAACCAGACACTGCACCAAAACCGGACACTGCACCAAAACCAGATACTGAACCAAAACCAGACACTGCACTGAAATCAGACACTGCGCCCAAACGCGACACTGCACCAAAACCAGATACTACAACGAAACTGCCCCAAAACCAGACACTGCACCAAATCCCGACACTGCAGCAGAACCAGACATTTCAACAAAACTCAGCACTGCACTGAAACAAGACACTGCACAGAAACCAGACACAGCACTGAAGCTAGACACTACACCCAAAGCCAGACACTGCATCAAAACACGACACAGCAACAAAACAAGACACTGCACCAAAACCAGACACTGCACCAAAACCCAACACTGAACCGAAACCAGACACTGCACCAAAACCAGACACTGCACCAAAACCCAACACTGAACCGAAACCAGACACTGCACCTAAACCAGATACTGCACCAAAATCAGACACTGAACTAAAATCAGACATTGCACCAAAGCCAGACACTGCATCAAAACCAGGCACTGCACCAAAACCCAACACTGCACAAAACCAGGCACTGCACCGAAACCATACACTACACCAAAACCAGATGCTGCACCAAAACCAGACACTGCACCGAAACCAAACACTGCACTGAAACCAGACACTGCACCCGAAACCGACACTGCACCAAAACCAGACACTGCAATGAAACGAAACACCGCACCAAAAGCAGATGCTGCCCCAAAACCAGACGCTGCACCGAAACCGGACACTGCACCAAAACAAAACATTACACCAAAGCCAGACACTGCACCGAAACCAGATACTGCACCAAAACCTGAAACTACACCGAAACTAGACATTGCAGCAAAGCCAGACACTGCACCCAAAGCAGACACTGCACCAAAACCGGACACTGCACCAAACCTGTACCCAAACCCGACACTGCACCAAAACCAGATACTGCAATGAAACTGCACCAAAATCAGACACTGCACTAAAACAAGGCACTGCACCCAAACCATACATTGCACCAAAGCCAGACACTGCACCGAAACCAGACACTGCACCAAAACCCAACACTGCACAAAACCAGACACTGCACCGAAGCCATACACTGCACCAAAACCAGATGCTGCACACAAACCAGATACTGCACCAAAACCAGACTTTACACCAAAGCCAGACACTGAACCCAAACCAGACACTGCACCAAAACCCGAAACTGCAATGAAGCTAGACATTGCACGAAAGCCAGACACTGCAGCCAAACCCGACACTGCACCAAAACCAGATTCTGCAATGAAGCTGCACCAAATCCAGACACTGCAACAAATTCCAACACTGCACCAGAACCAGACACTTCACCGACACCCGGCACTGCTTCGAAACAAGACACTGCACAGAAACCGGACACTGCACCAAAACCAGACAAAGTACCCAAACGCGACACTGCACCAAAACCTGATACTGCACCAAAACCTGAAACTACACCGAAACTAGATATTGCAGCAAAGCCAGGCACTGCACCCAAAGCAAACACTGCACCAAAAACCAGACACTGCAACAAATCCCAACACTGCAGCAGAACCAGACACTTCACCGAAACCCGGCACTGCCCCAAAACAAGAAACTGCACTGAAACCGGACACTGCACCAAAACCAAACAATGTTCCCAAACCCGACACTGCACCAAAACCAGGCATTGCTCCAAAGCCAGACATGGCACCGAAACCAGACATTGCACCAAAGCCAGACACTGCACCTAAACCTGACACTGCACCAAAACCGGACACTGCACCGAAACCGGACACTGCACCAAAACAAAACATTACACCAAAGCCAGACACTGCACCAAAACCAGACACTGCACCAAAACCAGATACTACAACGAAACTGCCCCAAAACCAGACACTGCACCAAATCCCGACACTGCAGCAGAACCAGACACTTCAACAAAACCCGGCACTGCACCGAAACAAGACACTGCACCAAAACCAGACAGAGCACTGAAACTAGACAGTACACCCAAAGCCAGACACTGCACCAGAACCAGACACTTCAACAAAACCTGGCACTGCACCGAAACAAGACACTGCACTGAAACCAGACCCTGCACTGAAACTAGACACTACACCCAAAGCCAGACACTGCATCAAAACCAGACATTGCACCAAAGCCAGACACTGCACCGAAACCAGACATTGCACCAAAGCCATACACTGCACCCAAACCCGACTCTGCACCAAAACCGGACACTGCACCAACACTGCACCAAATCTCGACACTGCACCAGAACCAGACACTTCAACAAAACCTGGCACTGCACCGAAACAAGACACTGCACCAAAACCAGACATCGCACCAAAACCCAACACTGCACCAAAAACAGATACTGTACCAAAACCCGACACTGCAACAAAACCAGACATTCCACTGAAACCAGACACTGCACCGAAACAAGACACTGCACCAAAAACCGACACTGCACCGAAACTAGACATTGCACCAAAGCCAGACACTGCACCAAAACCAGAGAGTGAACCGAAACCAGACTCTGCACCAAACCCAGACACTGCATGAAGAGCAGACTCTGCACCGAAACCAGACACTGCACCAAAACGCAACACTGCACCAAAACCAGACTCAGCACCAAAACCAGACATTGCACCAAAACCAGACACTGCGCCAAAACCCGACACGGAACCAAAACCAGACACTGCACCAAAACCAGACACTGCACCAAAATCAGACACTGCACCAAAACCAGACACTGCACCAAAAGCCGACACTGCACCAAAACCCAACACTGCACCAAAACCAGACACTGCACCAAATGCAGACCCTGCACCAAAACCAGAGAGTGAACTGAAACCAGACACTGCACCAAAACCAGACACTGCACCAAAATCAGACTCTGCACCAAAACCAGACACTGCACCAAAACCAGACACTACCCCAAAACCAGACATTGCACCAAAACCAGACACTGTACCGAAACCAGCTGCTGCACAAAAACCAGACACTGAACCAAAACCAGGCACTGCACCGAAATCAAACACTGCACCAAAATTTGTCATTGCAACAAAACCAGACAACACACCAAAACCAGACACAGCACCGAAACCAGACACTTCACCAAAGCCAGACACTGCATCAAAACCCGACACTGCACCAAAACAAGACACTGCACCAAAACCAGACACTGCACCAAGACCCAACACTGAACCGAAACCAGATACTGCACCTAAACCAGATACTGCACCAAAATCAGACACTGAACTAAAATCAGACATTGCACCAAAGCCAGACACTGCACCGAAACCAGGCACTGCACCAAAACCCAACACTGCACAAAACCAGGCACTGCACCGAAACCATACACTACACCAAAACCAGATGCTGCACCAAAACCAGACACTGCACCGAAACCAAACACTGCACTGAAACCAGACACTGCACCCAAACCAGACTTTGCACCAAAGCCAGACACTGCACCGAAACCAGACACTGCACCCGAACCCGACACTGCACCAAAACCAGACACTGCAACGAAACGAAACACCGCACCAAAAACAGATGCTGCCCCAAAACCAGACGCTGCACCGAAACCGGACATTGCACCAAAGCCAGACACTGCACCTAAACCTGACACTGCACCAAAACCGGACACTGCACCAACACTGCACCAAAACCAGATACTGAACCAAAACCAGACACTGCACTGAAATCAGACACTGCACCCAAACGTGACACTGCACCAAAACCAGATACTACAACGAAACTGCCCCAAAACCAGACACTGCACCAAATCCCGACACTGCAGCAGAAACAGACACTTCAACAAAACCCAGCACTGCACCGAAACAAGGCACTGCACAGAAACCAGACACAGCACTGAAACTAGACACTACACCCAAAGCCAGACACTGCATCAAAACCCGACACTGCACCAAAACCAGACACTGCTCCAAAACCCAACACTGAACCGAAACCAGACACTGCACCAAAACCAGACACTGCACCAAAACCAGACACTGCACCAAGACCCAACACTGACCCGAAACCAGACACTGCACCTAAACCAGATACTGCACCAAAATCAGACACTGCACTAAAATCAGACATTGCACCAAAGCCAGACACTGCACCGAAACCAGGCACTGCACCAAAACCCAACACTGCACAAAACCAGGCACTGCACTGAAACCATACACTACACCAAAACCAGATGCTGCACCAAAACCAGACACTGCACCGAAACCAAACACTGCAATGAAACCAGACACTGCACCCAAACCAGACACTGCACCAAAACCGGACACTGCACCAAACCTGTACCCAAACCCGACACTGCACCAAAACCAGATACTGCAATGAAACTGCACCAAAACCAGACACTGCAACAAATCCCAACACTGCACCAGAACCAGACACTTGACCAAAACCAAGCACTGCCCCGAAACAAGACACTGCACCGAAACCGGACACTGCACCGAAACCGGCACTGCACCAAAACCAAACAATCTACCCAAACCCGACACTGCGCCAAAACCAGGCATTGCTCCAAAGCCAGACATGGCACCGAAACCAGACATTGCACCAAAGCCAGACACTGCACCTAAACCTGACACTGCACCAAAACCGGACACTGCACCAACACTGCACCAAAACCAGATACTGAACCAAAACCAGACACTGCACTGAAATCAGACACTGCACCCAAACGCGACACTGCACCAAAACCAGATACTACAACGAAACTGCCCCAAAACCAGACACTGCACCAAATCCCGACACTGCAGCAGAACCAGACACTTCAACAAAACCCGGCACAGCAACGAAACAAGACACTGCACTGAAACCAGACCCTGCACTGAAACTAGACTCTACACCCAAAGCCAGACACTGCATCAAAACCCGACACTACACCAGAACAAGACACTGCACCGAAACCGGACACTGCACCAAAATCAGACAATGTACCTAAACACGATAATGCACCAAAACCAGGCATTGCACCAAAGCCAGACACTGCATCAAAACCCGACACTGCACCAGAACAAGACACAGCACCGAAACCAGACACTTCACCAAAGCCAGACACTGCATCAAAACCCGACACTGCACCAAAACAAGACACTGCACCAAAACCAGACACTGCACCAAGACCCAACACTGAACCGAAACCAGATACTGCACCTAAAACAGATACTGCACCAAAATCAGACACTGCACTAAAATCAGACATTGCACCAAAGCCAGACACTGCACCAAAACCAGGCACTGCACCAAAACCCAACACTGCACAAAACCAGGCACTGCACCGAAACCATACACTACACCAAAACCAGATGCTGCACCAAAACCAGACACTGCACCGAAACCAAACACTGCACTGAAACCAGACACTGCACCCAAACTAGACACTGCACCAAAGCCAGACACTGCACCGAAACCAGACACTGCACCCGAACCCGACACTGCACCAAAACCAGACACTGCAATGAAACGAAACACCGCACCAAAAGCAGATGCTGCCCCAAAACCAGACGCTGCACCTAAACCGGACACTGCACCAAAACAAAACATTACACCAAAGCCAGACACTGCACCGAAACCAGATACTGCACCAAAACCTGAATCTACACCGAAACTAGACATTGCAGCAAAGTCAGACACTGCACCCAAAGCAGACACTGCACCAAAACTGGACACTGCACCAAACCTGTACCCAAACCCGACACTGCACCAAAACCAGATACTGCAATGCAACTGCACCAAAACCAGACACTGCGACAAATCCCAACACTGCACCAGAACCAGACACTTGACCAAAACCCGGCACTGCCCCGAAACAAGACACTGCACTGAAACCGGACAATGCACCAAAACCAAACAATCTACCCAAACCCGACACTGCACCAAAACGAGGCATTGCTCCAAAGCCAGACATGGCACTGAAACCAGACATTGCACCAAAGCCAGACACTGCACCTAAACCTGACACTGCACCAGAACCAGACACTTCAACAAATCCCGGCACTGCACCGAAACAAGACACTGCACCGAAACCAGACACGGCACTGAAACTAGACACTACACCCAAAGCCAGACACTGCATCAAAACCCAAAATTGCAACAAAACAAGACACTGCACCAAAAGCAGATGCTGCACCAAAACCCAACACTAAACCGAAACTAGACACTGTACCAAAACCAGACACTGCACCAAAATCAGACACTGCACCGAAACCAGACATTGCACCGAGACCCAACACTGCACCAAAAACAGATACTGAACCAAAACCCGACACTGCAATAAAACCAGACATTCCACCGAAACCAGATACTGCACCGAAACAAGACACTGCACCAAAAACCGACACTGCACCGAAACTAGACATTGCACCAAAGCCAGACACTGCACCCAAGCCCGAAACTGCACCAGAATCGGAAACTTCACTGAAACTGCACCAAAACCAGATGCTGCACCAAAACCAGACGCGGCATCGAAACCAAACACGGCACTGAAACCAGACACAGCACCAAAACCAGACACTGCACCAAACGCGTCATTGCACCAAAAGGCAACACTTCAGCAAAACCGACACTGCATTGAAACCAGACACTGCACTGAAGCAAGCCACTGCAGCAAAACCAGACAAAGCACCAAAACCCGACACATCACCAAAACCAGACACTGCACTGAAAGCAGACACTGCACCCAAACATGACACTGCACCAAAACCAGACACCGCAATGAAACTGCATCAAAACCAGGCACTGCACCAGATACCAACACTACACCAGAACCAGACACCAAACCCGGAACTGCACCGAAACAAGAAACTGCACCGAAACCAGGCACTGCACTGAAACTAGATTTACACCCAAACCAGACACTGCACCATAAGCAGACATTAAACCGAAACCAGACACTGCACCAAAACCCAACACTGCACCAGAGCCCGACACTGCACCGATACCACATACTGCACTGAAATCAGACATTGCACCGAAACCCGACACTGCACCGAAACCATACACTGCTCCAAAACCAGGGACTGGACCGACAGAAACCAAACACTGCACCAAAAGCAGATGCTGCCCCGAAACCAGACGCTGCACCAACACCAGACACTGCACCGAAACAAGACACTGCACCCAAACCCGACACTGCACCACATCCAGACATTGCACAAAAGACAGACACTGCACCGAAACAAGACACTGCATCAAAACCCAACACTGCACCAAAACCCCACACTGCACCAAAACCGGACGCTGAACCGAAACCAGACAATGCACTGAAAGCAGACACTGCACCCAAACCCAACACAGCACCAAAATCAGATAATGCAAAGAAACTGAACAAAAACCTGACACTGCGCCAAATCCCGACACTGCACCAGAACCAGACACTTCACCAAAACCCGGCACTGCACCAAAACAAGACACTGCAACTAAACCAGACACTGCACCGAAAACTGACACTGCACCAAAACCAGATACTGTACCAAAACCAGACACTGCACCAAAACTAGACATGGCACCAAAGCCCAACACTGCACCAAAACCAGACTCTGCATCAATACCGGACACTGCACCAACACTGCACCAAAACCAGACACTGAACCAAAACCAGACACTGAACTGAAATCAGACACTGCACCCAAACCCGACACTGCACCAAAGCCAGATACTGCAACGAAACTGCCCCAAAACCAGACACTGCACCAAATCCCGACACTGCACCAGAACCAGACACTTCATCGAAACCCGGCACTGCACCGAAACAAGACACTGCACCGAAACCAGACACTGCACTGAAACTAGACACTACACCCAAACCGGACACTGCAACAAAACCATACATCGCACCAAAACCCGACACTGCACCAAAACAAGATACTGAACCAAAACCCGAAACTGCACCAAAACCAGACATTGCACTGAAACCAGACACTACACCGAAACCAAATACTATACAAAAACCGGACATGGCAACAGAACCAGACATTCCACTGAAACTAGACACTGCACGGAAACCAGACACTGCACTGAAACCAAGCACTGCACCAATTCCCGACACTGCACCACAACCAGACACTTCACCAAAACCCAGCACTGCTCCGCAACAACATATGGCACCAAAACCGGACACTGCACCAAAACCAGATTCTGCACCCAAACCAGACACTGCTCCAAAACCAGACATTGCACCAAAGCCAGACACTGCACCGAAACCAGACATTGCACCAAAGCCATACACTGCACCCAAACCCGACTCTGCACCAAAACCGGACACTGCACCAACACTGCACCAAATCTCGACACTGCACCAGAACCAGACACTTCAACAAAACCTGGCACTGCACCGAAACAAGACACTGCACCAAAACCAGACATCGCACCAAAACCCAACACTGCACCAAAAACAGATACTGTACCAAAACCCGACACTGCAACAAAACCAGACATTCCACCGAAACCAGACACTGCACCGAAACAAGACACTGCACCAAAAACAGACACTGCACCGAAACTAGACATTGCACCAAAGCCAGACACTGCACCAAATCCCGACACTGCACCAGAATCGGAAACTGCACCGACACTGCACCAAAACCAGACACTGCACCAAAACCCAACACGGAACCAAAACCAGACACTGCACCAAAACCAGACACTGCACCAAAATCAGACACTGCACCAAAACCAGACACTGCACCAAAAGCAGACACTGCACCAAAACCCAACACTGCACCAAAACCAGACACTGCACCAAATGCAGACCCTGCACCAAAACCCGAAACTGCACCAAAGCCAGAGAGTGAACCGAAACCAGACACTGCACCAAAAGCAGACTCTGCACCAAAACCAGACACTGCATAAAGACCAGACTCTGCACCGAAACCAGACACTGCACCAAAACGCAACACTGCACCAAAACCAGACACTGCACCAAAACGCAACACTGCATCAAAACCAGACTCTGCACCAAAACCAGACATTGCACCAAAACCATACAATGTACCGAAACCAGGTGCTGCACATAAACCAGACACTGAACCGAAACTAGGCACTGCACCGAAATCAAACACTGCACCAAAATTTGTCATTGCAACAAAACCAGACAACCCACCAAAACCAGACACAGCACCAAAACCAGACACTTCACCAAAGCCAGACACTGCATCAAAACCCGACACTGCACAAAAACCAGACACTGCACCAAGACCCAACACTGAACCAAAACCAGACACTGCACCTAAACCAGACACTGCACCAAAGCCAGATACTGCACCGAAACCAGATACTGCACCAAAACCCAACACTGCACAAAAAGCAGACACTGCACCTAAACCATACACTACACCAAAACCAGACGCTGCACCAAAACCAGACACTGCACCAAAACCAAACACTGCACTGAAACCAGACACGGCACCCAAACCAGACACTGCACCGAAACCAGACACTGCACCGAAACCAGACACTGCCCAAAACCCAACACTGCAGCAAAACCAGACACTGCAACGAAACGAAACACCGCACCAAAAGCAGATGCTGCCCCAAAACCAGACGCTGCACCGAAACCGGACACTGCACCAAAACAAAACATTACACCAAAGCCAGACACTGCACTGAAACCAGATACTGCACCAAAACCGGACACTGCACCAAACCTGTACCCAAACCTGACACTGCACCAAAACCAGATACTGCAATGAAACAGCACCAAAACCAGACACTGCAACAAATCCCAACACCGCACCAGAACCAGACACTTCACCGAAACCCGGCACTGCCCCGAAACAAGAAACTGCACCGAAACCGGACACTGCACCAAAACCAAACAATGTTCCCAAACCTGACACTGCACCAAAACCAGACATTGCTCCAAAGCCAGATACTGCACCGAAACCAGACATTGCACCAAAGCCAGGCACTGCACCCAAACGCGACACTGCACCAAAACCAGATACTACAACGAAACTGCCCCAAAGCCAGACACTGCACCAAATCCCGACACTGCACCAGAACCAGACACTTCAACAAAACCCGGCACTGCACCAAAACAAGACACTGCACCGAAACCAGACACAGCACTGAAACTAGACACTCCACCCAAAGCCAGACACTGCATCAAAACCCGACACTGCACCAAAACAAGACACTGCACCAAAACCAGACACTGCACCCAAACGATACATTTCACCAAAGCCAGACACTGCACCGAAACCAGACACTGCACAAAATCATAGATCGCACCAAAACCAGATGCTGCACCCAAACCAGACATTGCACCAAAACCAGACTTTGCACCAAAGCCAGACACTGCACCGAAACCAGACACTGCACCAAAACCCGACACTGCAATGAAGCTAGACATTGCACCAAAGCCAGACACTGCACCCAAACCTGACACTGCACCAAAACCGGACATGGCACCGACACTGCACCAAAACAAGGCACTTAACCAAAACCAGGCACTGCACCTAAATCGGGCACTACAGCGAAATTTGTCATTGCACCAAAATCAGACAATGCACCAAAATCAGATAATGCAAAGAAACTGCACCAAAACCAGACACTGCACCAAATCCCGACACTGCACCAGAACCAGACACTTCACCGAAACCCGGCGCTGCACTGGAAGTAAACACTACACCCAAACCAGGCACTGCACCAAAATCGGACATTGCACCAAAATCTGACACTGCACCAAAACCAGACATCGCACCGAAACCAGACACTGCACCGAAACCAGACACTGCGCCGAAACCCGACACTGCACAAAACCAGACACGGCACCCAAACCAGACACTGCACCGAAACCAGACTTTGCACCAAAGCCAGACACTGCACCGAAACCAGACACTGCGCCGAAACCCGACACTGCACAAAACCAGACACGGCACCCAAACCAGACACTGCACCGAAACCAGACTTTGCACCAAAGCCAGACACTGCACCGAAACCAGACGCTGCCCCAAAACAGACACTGCAGCAAAACCAGACACTGCAATGAAACGAAACACCGCACCAAAAGCAGATGCTGCTCCAAAACCAGACGCAGAACCGAAACCGAACACTGCACCAAAACAAAACATTACACCAAAGCCAGACACTGCACCGAAACCAGATACTGCACCAAAACCTGAAACTACACCGAAATTAGACATTGCAGCAAAGCCAGGCACTGCACCCAAAGCAGACACTGCACCAAAACCGGACACTGCAAAAACCTGTTCCCAAACCTGACACTGCACCAAAACCAGATACTGCAATGAAACTGCACCAAAACCAGACACTGCAACAAATCCCAACACTGCACCAGAACCAGACACTTCACCGAAACCCGGCACTGCCCCGAAACAAGAAACTGCACTGAAACCGGACACTGCACCAAAACCAAACAATGTTCCCAAACCCGACACTGCACCAAAACCAGGCATTGCTCCAAAGACAGACACTGCACCTAAACCTGACACTGCACCAAAACCAGAGACTGAACCAAAACCAGACACTGCACTGAAATCAGACACTGCACCCAAACGCGACACTGCACCAAAACCAGATACTACAACGAAACTGCCCCAAAACCAGACACAGCAACAAATCCCGACACTGCACCAGAACCAGACGCTTCAAAAAAACCCGGCACTGCACCGAAACAAGACACTGCACCGAAACCAGCCACAGCACTGAAACTAGACACTACACCCAAAGCCAGACACTTCATCAAAACCCGACACTGCACCAAAACAAGACACTGCACCCAAATGATACATTGCACCAATGCCAGACACTGCACCGAAACCAGACACTGCACAAAACCATACATTGCACCAAAACCAGATGCTGCTCCAAAACCATGCACTGCACCGAAACCATACACTGCACCAAAACCAGATGCTGCACCCAAACCAGACACTGCACCAAAACCAGACTTTGCACCAAAGCCAGACACTGCACCGAAACCAGACACTGCACCAAAACCCGACACTGCAATGAAGCTAGACATTGCACAAAAGCCAGACACTGCACCCAAACCTGACACTGCACCAAAACCAGACACTGCACCGACGCTGCACCAAAACCAGGCACTTAACCAAAACCAGGCACTGCACCTAAATCGGACACTACAGAGAAATTTGTCATTGCACTAAAATCAAACACTGCACCAAAATCAGATAATGCAAAGAAACTGCACCAAAACTAGACACTGCAGTAAATCCCGACAATGCACCAGAACCAGACACTTCACCGAAACCCGGCGCTGCACTGAAAGTAAACACTAAACCCAAACCAGGCACTGCACCAAAACCGGACATTGCACCAAAATCTGACACTGCACCAAAACCAGATACCGAACCAAAACCAGACGCTGCACCAAAACCAGACATCGCACCGAAACCAGACACTGCACCGAAACCAGACACTGCACCGAAACCCGACACCGCACAAAACCAGACACTGCACCAAAACCATACACTGAACCAAAACCAGATGCTGCACCAAAACCAGACACGGCACCAAAACCAAACACTGCATTGAAACCAGACACAGCACCAAAAAAAGACACTGCACCAAAACCCGACACTGCAATGAAACCAGACACTGCACCAAAACCAGACACTGCACCAAACCCGACACTGCACCAAAAGCTGACACTTCACCAAAACCGACTCTGCATTGAAACCAGACACTGCACTGAAACAAGCCACTGCAACAAAACTAGAGAAAGCACCAAAACCCAACACATCACCAAAACCAGACACTGCACTGAAAGCAGACACTGCACCCAAACATGACACTGCACCAAAACCAGATATCACAACGAAACTGCAGCAAATCCAGGCACTGCACCAGATACCATCACTGCACCAGAACCAGACACTTCACCGAAACAAGAAACAGCACCGAAACCAGGCACTGCACTGAAACTAGACACTACACCCAAACCAGACACTGCACCAAAAGCAGACATTACACCGAAACTAGACACAGCAACAAAACCCGACACTGCATCAGAGCCAGACACTGCATCGAAACTGGACACTGCACCGAAACCAGACACTGCACTGAAACCAGACATTGCACTGAAACCCGACACTGCACCGAAACCATACACTGCTCCAAAACCAGGCACTGGACCGACCGAAACCAAATACTGCACCAAAAGCAGATGCTGCCCCGAAACCAGATGCTGCACCGACACCGGACACTGCACCGAAACAAGACACTGCACCCAAACACGACACTGCACCACATCCAGACACTGCACCAAAGCCAGACACTGCACCGAAACCAAACACTGCATCAAAACCCAACACTGCACCGAAACCACACATTGCAACAAAGCCAGAGACTGCAGCAAAACCACACACTGCACCAAAACCGGACACTGCACTGACATTGCACCAAAACCACACACTGAACCGAAACCAGACACTGCACTGAAAGCAGACACTGCACCAAAACCGGACACTGCACCAACACTGCACCCAAACCCGACACTGCACCAAAACCAGATTCTGCAAATAAACTGCACCAAAACCAGACACTGCAACAAATCCCAAGACTGCACCAGAACCAGACACTTCACCGAAACGCGGCACTGCTCCGAAACAAGACACTGCACCGAAACCGGACACTGCACCAAAACCAGACAAAGCACCCAAACGCGACACTGCACCAAAACCAGGCATTGCACCAAAGCCAGACACTGCACCAAAACCTGACATTGCACCAAAGCCAGACATTGCACCAAAACCAGGCATTGCACCAAAGCCAGACACTGCACCGAAACCTGACATTGCACCAAAGTCAGACATTGCACCAAAACCAGACACTGAACCAAAACCAGACACTTCACTGAAATCAGACATTGCACCCAAACCCGACACTGCACCAAAACCAGATACTACAACGAAACTGCCGCAAAACCAGACATTGCACCTAATCCCGACACTGCACCAAAACCAGATACTGCAACGAAACTGCCCCAAAACCAGACACTGCACCAAATCCCGACACTGCACCAGAAGCAGACACTTCAACAAAACCCGGCACTGCACCGAAACAAGACACTGCACCGAAACCAGACACTGCACTGAAACTAGACACTACACCCAAAGCCAGACACTGCATCAAAACCCGACACTGCACCAGAACAAGACACTGCACCGAAACCCGACACTGCACCAAAACCAGGCATTGCACCAAAGCCAGACACTGCACCGAAACCAGACATTGCACAAAAGCCAGACACTGCACCCAAACCCGACACTGCACCAAAACCAGACACTGCACCAACCCGCTGCACCAAAACAAGAAACTTAACCGAAACTAGGCATTGCACCTAAATCGGACACTACAGCGAAATTTGTCATTGCACCAAAATCAGACAACGCACCAAAATCAGATAATGCAAAGAAACTGCACCAAAACCAGACACTGCACCAAATCCCGACACTGCACCAGAACCAGACACTTTACCGAAACCCAGCGCTGCACTGAAAGTAGACACTACACCCAAACCAGGCACTGCACCAAAACCGGACATTGCACCGAAACCTGATACTGCACCAAAACCAGATACTGAACCAAAACCTGACACTGCAGCCAAACCGGACACTGCAGCAAAACCAGACATTGCACCAAAGCCAGACACTGCACCGAAACCAGACACTGCTCCAAAACCTGACACTGCACCGAAACCAGACATTGCCCCAAAGCCAGACACTGCACCCAAACCCGTCACGGCACCAAAACCGGACACTGCACCAACACTACACCAAAACCAGACACTGATCCAAAACCAGACACTGCACAGAAAGCAGTTACTATGACGAAACTGCCCCAAAAGCAGACACATCACCAAAACCCGACACTGCACCAGAACCAGACACTTCAACAAAACCCAGCACTGCACCAAAACAAGACACTTCACCGGAACCAGACATTGCACCGAAACCCAACACTGCACCAAAAACAGATACTGTACCAAAACCCAACACTGCAACAAAACCAGACCTTCCACCGAAACCAGACACTGCACCAAAAACCGACACTGCACCGAAACTAGACATTGCACCAAAGCCAGACACTGCACCCAAACCCGACACTGCACCAGAATCGGAAACTGCACCGACACTGCACCAAAACCAGACACTGCACCAAAACCAGACACTGCACCAAAATCAGACACTGCACCAAAAGCCGACACTGCACCAAAACCCAACACTGCACCAAAACCAGACACTGCACCAAAAGCAGACCCTGCACCAAAACCCGAAACTGCACCAAAACCAGAGAGTGAACCGAAACCAGACACTGCACCAAAACCAGACACTGCACCAAAACCAGACTCAGCACCAAAACCAGACATTGCACCAAAACCAGACACTGTACCGAAACCAGGTGCGGCACAAAAACCAGACACTGAACCAAAACCAGGCACTGCACCGAAATCAAACACTGTGCCAAAATTTGTCATTGCGACAAAACCAGACAACCCACTAAAAGCAGACACAGCAGCAAAACCAGACGCTGCACCAAAGCCAGACACTGCATCAAAACCCGACACTGCACAAAACCATACACTGCACCAAAACCAGATGCTGCACCAAATCGAGACACTGCAGTGAAAACGTACACTGCACCAAAACCAGATGCTGCACCCAAACCAGACACTGCACCAAAACCAGACTTTGCGCCAAAACCTGACACTGCAATGAAGCTAAACATTGCCCCAAAGCCAGGCACTGCACCCAAACCCGACACTGGACCAAAACTAGACACTGCACCCACGCTGCACCAAAACAAGACACTTAACCGAAACCAGGCACTGCACCTAAATCGGACACTAAAGCGAAATTTGTCATTGCACCAAAATCAGACAACGCACTAAAATCAGATAATGCAAAGAAACTGCACCAAAACCAGACACTGCACCAAATCCTGACACTGCGCCAGAACCAGACACTTTACCAAAACCCAGTGCTGCACTGAAAGTAGACACTACACCCAAACCAGGCACTGCACTAAAACCGGACATTGCACCGAAACCTGACACTGCACCAAAGCCAGACACTGCACCCAAACCTGTCACTGCACCAAAGCCGGACACTGCACCAACACTGCACCAAAACTGGACACTGATCCGAAACCAGGCACTGCACAGATAGCAGATACTGCAACGAAACTGCCCCAAAACCAGACACTGCACCAAAACCCGACACTGCACCAGAACCAGACACTTCAACAAAACCCGGCACTGCACCGAAACAAGACACTGCACCGAAACCAGACATTGCACCGAAACCCAACACTGCACCAAAAACAGATACTGTACCAAAACCCGACACTGCAACAAAACCAGACATTCCACCGAAACCAGACACTGCACCAAAGCCAGACACTGCATCAAAACCCGACACTGCACCAAGACAAGACACTGCACCAAAACCAGACACTGCACCGAAACCAGACACTGCACAAAACCAGACACTGCACCGAAACCAGACATTGCACCAAAGCCAGACACTGCACCGAAACCAGACACTGCACCAAAACCCGACACTGCACAAAACCAGACACTGCACCGAAACCAAACACCGCTCCGAAAGCAGATGCTGCCCCAAAACCAGACGCTGCACCGAAACCTGACACTGCACCAAAACCAAACATTACACCAAAACCAGACACTGCACCGAAACCAGACACTGCACCAAAACCTGAAACTACACCGAAACTAGACATTGCAGCAAAGCCAGACACTGCACCCAAAGCAGACACTGCACCAAAACCGGACACTGCACCAAAACTGCACCCAAACACGACACTGCACCAAAACCAGATACTGCATGAAACTGCACCAAAACCAGACACTGCAACAAATCCCAACACTGCACCAAAACCAGACACTGCACCAAGACCCAACACTGCACCAAAACCAGACACTGCACCAAGACCCAACACTGAACCAAAACCAGACACTGCACCAAAACCAGACACTGCACAAAAATACAGACACTGCACAAAAACCAGACACTGCACCAAGACCCAACACTGAACCAAAACCAGACACTGCACCAAAACTCAACACTGCACAAAACCAGACTCTGCACTGAAACCAAACACCGCTCCGAAAGCAGATGCTGCCCCGAAACCAGACACTGCGCAAAACTCGACACTGCACCAAAACCAAACAATGTACCCAAACCAGACACTGCACCAAAATCAGGCATTGTACCAAAGCCAGACACTGAACCGAAACCAGACATTGCAACAAAGCCAGACACTGCACCCAAACCTGACACTGCACCAAAACCAGGCACGGAACCAAAACCTGACACTGCACCGAAACTAGACACGACACCCAAACCAGGCACTGCAACAAAACCCGACACTGCACCAAAACAAGACACTGCACCAAAACCAGACACTGCACCAAAAGCAGAGAGTGAACCAAAACCAGACACTGCACCAAAACCAGACATTGCCCCAAAATCAGACTCTGCACCAAAACCAGACACTGAACCGAAATCACACACTGCACCAAAACCAGACACTGCACCAAAAGCAGAGAGTGAACCGAAACCAGACACTGCACCAAAACCAGACATTGCCCCAAAATCAGACTCTGCACCGAAACCAGAGACTGCATAAAAACCCAACACTGCACCAAAACGAGACTCTGCACCAAAACCAAACATTGCACCAAAACCAGACACTGTACCGAAACCAGGTGCTGCACAAAAACCAGACACTGAACCGAAACCAGGCACTGCACCAAAATCAAACACTGCACCAAAATTTGTCATTGCAACAAAACCAGACAACCCACCAAAACCAGACACAGCAGCGAAACCAGGCACTGAACCGAAACCACACACTGCACCAAAACCAGACACTGCACCATAAGCAGAGAGTGAACCGAAACCAGACACTGCACCAAAACCAGACATTGCCCCAAAATCAGACTCTGCACCAAAACCGGACACTGCATAAAAACCAGACTCTGCACCGAAACCAGAAACTGCACCAAATCCCAACACTTCAACAAAACCAGACTCTGCACCAAAACCAGACATTGCACCAAAACCAGACACTGTACCGAAACCAGGTGCTGCACAAAAACCAGACACTGAACCGAAACCAGGCACTGCACCGAAATCAAACACAGCACCAAAATTTGTCATTGCAACAAAGCCAGACAACCCACCAAAACCAGACACAGCACCGAAACCAGACACTGCACCAGAGCCAGACACCGCATCAAAACCCGACACTGCACCAAAACAAGACACTGCACCAAAACCAGATACTGCAACAAAATCAGACACTGCACCAAAACCCGACACTGCACAAAACCATACACTGCACCAAAACCAGATGCTGCACCAAAACCAGATGCTGCACCCAAACCAGACACTGCAGCAAAACCAGACTTTGCACCAAAGCCAGACACTGCACCGTAACCATACACTGCATCAAAACCAGATGCTGCACCCAAACCAGACACTGCACCAAAACCAGACTTTGCACCAAAGCCAGACACTGCACCGAAACCAGACAATGCACCAAAACCCGACACTGCACCAAAAGCAGACACTGCACCGACGCTGCACCAAAACAAGACACTTAACCGAACCCAGGCACTGCACCTAAATCGGACACTGCAGCGAAATTTGTCATTGCACCAAAATCAGACAACGCACCAAAATCAGATAATGCAAAGAAACTGCACCAAAACCAGACACTGCACCAAATCCCGACACTGCACCAGAACCAGACACGTTACCGAAACCCAGAGCTGCACTGAAAGTAGACACTACACCCAAACCAGGCACTGCACCAAAACCGGACATTGCACCGAAACCTGACACTGCACCAAAACCAGACACTGAACAAAAACCAGACACTGCACCCAAATCGGACACTGCACCAAAACAAGACATTGCACCAAAGCCAGACACTGCACCGAAACCAGACACTGCACCAAGACCTGACACTGCACCGAAACCAGACATTGCACCAAAGCCAGACACTGCACCCAAACCTGTCACTGCACCAAAACCGGACACTGCACCAACACTGCACCAAAACCAGACACTGATCCGAAACCAGGCACTGCACAGAAAGCAGATACTGCAACGAAACTGCCCCAAAACCAGACACTGCACCAAAACCCGACACTGCACCAGAACCAGACATTTCAACAAAACCCGGTACTGCACCGAAACAAGACACGGCACCAAAACCAGACATCGCACCGAAACCCAACACTGCACCAAAAACAGATACTGTACCAAAACCCGACACTGCAACAAAACCAGACATTCCACCGAAACCAGACACTGCACCAAAACAAGACACTTCACCAAAACCAGACACTGCATCAAAACCCGACACTGCACCAAAACAAGACACTGCACCAAAACCAGACACTGCACCAAGACCCAACACTGAACCAAAACCAGACACTGCACCAAAACCCGACAATGCTCCAGAGCCAGACACTGCACCGAAACCGTACACTGCACCCAAACCCGACACTGCACTGAAACCAGACATTGCACCGAAACCCTACACTGCACTGAAACCATACACTGCTCCCAAACCAGGCACTGGACCAACCGAAACCAAACACTGCGTCGAAAGCAGATGCTGCCCCGAAACCAGACGCTGCACCAACACCGGACACTGCACTGAAACAAGACACTGCACCCAAACACGACACTGCACCACATCCAGACACTGCACCAAAGCCAGATTCTGCACCGAAACCAGACACTGCATCAAAACCCAACACTGCACCGGAACCACACATTGCACCAAAGCCGGACACTGCACTGACATTGCACCAAAACCAGACACTGAACCGAAACCAGACACTGCACCAAAACCGGACACAGCACTGACATTGCACCAAAACCAGACACAGCACCAAAACCAGACACTGCACCAAAACCTGACACTGCAATGAAACCAGACACGGCACCAAAACCAGACACTGCATCAAACCCGACACTGCACCAAAAGCCAACACTTCACCAAAACCGACACTGCATTTAAACCAGACACTGCACTGAAACAAGCCCCTGCAGCAAAACTAGACAAAGCACCAAAACCCGAAACATCACCAAAACCAGATACCGCAATGAAACTGCAGCAAAACCAGGCACTGCACCAAATACCAACACTGCACCAGAACCAGACACTTCACCGGAAGCTGGCACTGCACCGAAACAAGAAACTGCACCGAAACCAGGCACTGCACTGAAACTAGACACTACACCCAAACCAGACACTGCACCAAAAGCAGACATTACACCGAAACCAGACACTGCACCAAAACCCGGCACTGCACCAGAGCCAGACACTGCACAGAAACCAGACACTGCACCGAAACCAGACACTGCAACAAAACCATACACTGCTCCAAAGCCAGGCACTGGACCGAGCGAAACCAAACACTGCACCGAAAGCAGATGCTGCCCCGAAACCAGACGCTGCACCAACACCGGACACTGCATCGAAACAAGACACTGCACCCAAACCCGACACTGCACCACATCCAGACACTGCACCAAAGCCAGATACTGCACCGAAACCAGACACTGCATCAAAACCCAACACTGCACCGAAACCACACATTGCACCAAAGCCAGACACTGCACTGACATTGCACCAAAACCAGACACTGAACCGAAACCAGACACTGCACCAAAACCGGACACTGCACTGACATTGCACCAAAACCAGACACTGAACCGAAACCAGACACTGCACTGAAAGCTGACACTGCACCCAAACCCAACACAGCACCAAAATCTGGTAATGCAAAGAATCTGCACCAAAACCTGACACTGCGCCAAATCCCGACACTGCACCAGAACCAGACACTTCACCGAAACCCAGCACTGCACCAAAACAACACACTGCACCTAAACCAGACACAGCACCGAAACCTGACACTGCACCAAAACCAGATACTGTACCAAAACCAGACACTGCACCAATACTAGACATCGCACCGAAACCAGACACGGCACCGAATTCAGACATTGCACCGAAACCAGACATTGCACTGAAACCAGACACTGCACCAAAACCAGATACTGAACAAAAACCAGACACTGCACCCAAATCGGACACTGCACCAAAACAAGACATTGCACCAAAGCCAGACACTGCACCGAAACCAGACACTGCACCAAGACCTGACACTGCACCGAAACCAGACATTGCACCAAAGCCAGACACTGCACCCAAACCTGTCACTGCACCAAAACCGGACACTGCACCAACACTGCACCAAAACCAGACACTGATCCGAAACCAGGCACTGCACAGAAAGCAGATACTGCAACGAAACTGCCCCAAAACCAGACACTGCACCAAAACCCGACACTGCACCAGAACCAGACATTTCAACAAAACCCGGTACTGCACCGAAACAAGACACGGCACCAAAACCAGACATCGCACCGAAACCCAACACTGCACCAAAAACAGATACTGTACCAAAACCCGACACTGCAACAAAACCAGACATTCCACCGAAACCAGACACTGCACCAAAACAAGACACTTCACCAAAACCAGACACTGCATCAAAACCCGACACTGCACCAAAACAAGACACTGCACCAAAACCAGACACTGCACCAAGACCCAACACTGAACCAAAACCAGACACTGCACCAAAACCCGACAATGCTCCAGAGCCAGACACTGCACCGAAACCGTACACTGCACCAAAACCAGACACTGCACTGAAACCAGACATTGCACCGAAACCCTACACTGCACTGAAACCATACACTGCTCCCAAACCAGGCACTGGACCAACCGAAACCAAACACTGCGTCGAAAGCAGATGCTGCCCCGAAACCAGACGCTGCACCAACACCGGACACTGCACTGAAACAAGACACTGCACCCAAACACGACACTGCACCACATCCAGACACTGCACCAAAGCCAGATTCTGCACCGAAACCAGACACTGCATCAAAACCCAACACTGCACCGGAACCACACATTGCACCAAAGCCGGACACTGCACTGACATTGCACCAAAACCAGACACTGAACCGAAACCAGACACTGCACCAAAACCGGACACAGCACTGACATTGCACCAAAACCAGACACAGCACCAAAACCAGACACTGCACCAAAACCTGACACTGCAATGAAACCAGACACGGCACCAAAACCAGACACTGCATCAAACCCGACACTGCACCAAAAGCCAACACTTCACCAAAACCGACACTGCATTTAAACCAGACACTGCACTGAAACAAGCCCCTGCAGCAAAACTAGACAAAGCACCAAAACCCGAAACATCACCAAAACCAGATACCGCAATGAAACTGCAGCAAAACCAGGCACTGCACCAAATACCAACACTGCACCAGAACCAGACACTTCACCGGAAGCTGGCACTGCACCGAAACAAGAAACTGCACCGAAACCAGGCACTGCACTGAAACTAGACACTACACCCAAACCAGACACTGCACCAAAAGCAGACATTACACCGAAACCAGACACTGCACCAAAACCCGGCACTGCACCAGAGCCAGACACTGCACAGAAACCAGACACTGCACCGAAACCAGACACTGCAACAAAACCATACACTGCTCCAAAGCCAGGCACTGGACCGAGCGAAACCAAACACTGCACCGAAAGCAGATGCTGCCCCGAAACCAGACGCTGCACCAACACCGGACACTGCATCGAAACAAGACACTGCACCCAAACCCGACACTGCACCACATCCAGACACTGCACCAAAGCCAGATACTGCACCGAAACCAGACACTGCATCAAAACCCAACACTGCACCGAAACCACACATTGCACCAAAGCCAGACACTGCACTGACATTGCACCAAAACCAGACACTGAACCGAAACCAGACACTGCACCAAAACCGGACACTGCACTGACATTGCACCAAAACCAGACACTGAACCGAAACCAGACACTGCACTGAAAGCTGACACTGCACCCAAACCCAACACAGCACCAAAATCTGGTAATGCAAAGAATCTGCACCAAAACCTGACACTGCGCCAAATCCCGACACTGCACCAGAACCAGACACTTCACCGAAACCCAGCACTGCACCAAAACAACACACTGCACCTAAACCAGACACAGCACCGAAACCTGACACTGCACCAAAACCAGATACTGTACCAAAACCAGACACTGCACCAATACTAGACATCGCACCGAAACCAGACACGGCACCGAATTCAGACATTGCACCGAAACCAGACATTGCACTGAAACCAGACACTGCACCAAAACCAGATACTGAACAAAAACCAGACACTGCACCCAAATCGGACACTGCACCAAAACAAGACATTGCACCAAAGCCAGACACTGCACCGAAACCAGACACTGCACCAAGACCTGACACTGCACCGAAACCAGACATTGCACCAAAGCCAGACACTGCACCCAAACCTGTCACTGCACCAAAACCGGACACTGCACCAACACTGCACCAAAACCAGACACTGATCCGAAACCAGGCACTGCACAGAAAGCAGATACTGCAACGAAACTGCCCCAAAACCAGACACTGCACCAAAACCCGACACTGCACCAGAACCAGACATTTCAACAAAACCCGGTACTGCACCGAAACAAGACACGGCACCAAAACCAGACATCGCACCGAAACCCAACACTGCACCAAAAACAGATACTGTACCAAAACCCGACACTGCAACAAAACCAGACATTCCACCGAAACCAGACACTGCACCAAAACAAGACACTTCACCAAAACCAGACACTGCATCAAAACCCGACACTGCACCAAAACAAGACACTGCACCAAAACCAGACACTGCACCAAGACCCAACACTGAACCAAAACCAGACACTGCACCAAAACCCGACAATGCTCCAGAGCCAGACACTGCACCGAAACCGTACACTGCACCCAAACCCGACACTGCACTGAAACCAGACATTGCACCGAAACCCTACACTGCACTGAAACCATACACTGCTCCCAAACCAGGCACTGGACCAACCGAAACCAAACACTGCGTCGAAAGCAGATGCTGCCCCGAAACCAGACGCTGCACCAACACCGGACACTGCACTGAAACAAGACACTGCACCCAAACACGACACTGCACCACATCCAGACACTGCACCAAAGCCAGATTCTGCACCGAAACCAGACACTGCATCAAAACCCAACACTGCACCGGAACCACACATTGCACCAAAGCCGGACACTGCACTGACATTGCACCAAAACCAGACACTGAACCGAAACCAGACACTGCACCAAAACCGGACACAGCACTGACATTGCACCAAAACCAGACACAGCACCAAAACCAGACACTGCACCAAAACCTGACACTGCAATGAAACCAGAGACGGCACCAAAACCAGACACTGCATCAAACCCGACACTGCACCAAAAGCCAACACTTCACCAAAACCGACACTGCATTTAAACCAGACACTGCACTGAAACAAGCCCCTGCAGCAAAACTAGACAAAGCACCAAAACCCGAAACATCACCAAAACCAGATACCGCAATGAAACTGCAGCAAAACCAGGCACTGCACCAAATACCAACACTGCACCAGAACCAGACACTTCACCGGACGCTGGCACTGCACCGAAACAAGAAACTGCACCGAAACCAGGCACTGCACTGAAACTAGACACTACACCCAAACCAGACACTGCACCAAAAGCAGACATTACACCGAAACCAGACACTGCACCAAAACCCGGCACTGCACCAGAGCCAGACACTGCACAGAAACCAGACACTGCACCGAAACCAGACACTGCAACAAAACCATACACTGCTCCAAAGCCAGGCACTGGACCGAGCGAAACCAAACACTGCACCGAAAGCAGATGCTGCCCCGAAACCAGACGCTGCACCAACACCGGACACTGCATCGAAACAAGACACTGCACCCAAACCCGACACTGCACCACATCCAGACACTGCACCAAAGCCAGATACTGCACCGAAACCAGACACTGCATCAAAACCCAACACTGCACCGAAACCACACATTGCACCAAAGCCAGACACTGCACTGACATTGCACCAAAACCAGACACTGAACCGAAACCAGACACTGCACCAAAACCGGACACTGCACTGACATTGCACCAAAACCAGACACTGAACCGAAACCAGACACTGCACTGAAAGCTGACACTGCACCCAAACCCAACACAGCACCAAAATCTGGTAATGCAAAGAATCTGCACCAAAACCTGACACTGCGCCAAATCCCGACACTGCACCAGAACCAGACACTTCACCGAAACCCAGCACTGCACCAAAACAACACACTGCACCTAAACCAGACACAGCACCGAAACCTGACACTGCACCAAAACCAGATACTGTACCAAAACCAGACACTGCACCAATACTAGACATCGCACCGAAACCAGACACGGCACCGAATTCAGACATTGCACCGAAACCAGACATTGCACTGAAACCAGACACTGCACCAAAACCAGACACTGCACCAAAACTCGACACTGCACAAAACCAGACACGGCACTGAAACCATACACTGCACCAAAACCAGATGCTGCATCAAAACCAGACGCTGCACTGAAACCAAACACTGCACTGAAACCAGACCCTGCACCCAAACCAGACACTGCACCGAAACCACACTTTGCACCAAAGCCTGACATGGCACCAAAACCAGACACTGCACCAAAAGCTGACACGTCACCAAAACCGACACTGCATTGAAACCAGACACTGCACTGAAACAAGCCACTGCAGCAAAACCAGACAAAGCACCAAAACTCGACACATCACCAAAACCAGACACTGCACTGAAAGCAGACACTGCACCCAAACATGACACTGCACCAAAACCAGATACCGCAATGAAACTGCAGCAAAACCAGGCACTGCACCAGATACCAACACTGCACCAGAACCAGACACTTCACCAAAACCTGGCACTGCACCGAAACAAGAAACTGGACCGAAACCAGGCAATGCACTGAAACTAGACACTACACCCAAACCAGAAACTGCACCAAAACCCGACACTTCACTGAAACCCGGCACTGCACCGAAACCGGACACTGCACCAAAACCAGACACTGCACCCAAACCGGACACTGCACCAAAACCAGACATTGCACCAAAGCCAGACACTGCACCGAAACCAGACACTTCACCAAAACCTGACACTGCATCGAAACCAGACATTGCACCAAAGCCAGACACTGCACCGAAACCGGACACTGCACCAAAACCAGACACTGCACTGAAACCAGACACTACACCGAAACCAGACACGGCACCGAAACCCAACACTGCACAAAACCAGACACTTCACAAAAACCATACACTGCACCAAAACCAGATGCGGCACCAAAACCAAACACTGCATTGAAACCAGACACAGCACCAAAACCAGACACTGCACTGAAACTAGACACTAAACCCAAACCAGGCACTGCAACAAAACCAGACAATGCACCAAACCCGACACTGCACCAAAAGCCGACACTTCACCAAAACCGACACTGCATTGAAACCAGACACTGCACTGAAACAAGCCACTGCAACAAAACCAGACAAAGCACCAAAACCCGACACATCACCAAAACCAGACACTGCACTGAAAGCAGACACTGCACCCAAACATGACACTGCACCAAAACCAGATACCGCAATGAAACTGCAGCGAAAACAGGCACTGCACCAGATACCAACACTGCACCAGAACCAGACACGTCACCGAAACCCGGCACTGCACCAAAACAACACACTGCACCTAAACCAGACACTGCACTGAAACCTGACACTGCACCAAAACCAGATAGTGTACCAAAAGCAGACACTGCACCAAAACTAGACATCGCACCGAAACCAGACACTGCACCGAAGGCAGACATTGCACCAAAACCAGACATTGCACCGAAAGCAGACACTGCACCAAAACCAGACATTGCACCAAAACTCGACACTGCACAAAACCAGACAATGCACCGAAACCAGATGCTGCACCAAAACCAGACACTGCACCAAAACCTGACTTTGCACCAAAGCCAGACACTGCACCAAAACCAGACACTGCACCAAAACCCGACACTGCACCAAAACCAAACACCGGTCCGAAAGCAGGTGCTGCCCTGAAACCAGACGCTGCACTGAAACCGGACACTGCATCAAAACCTAACATTACACCAAAGCCAGACACTGCACCTTAACCAGACACTGCACCAAAACCTGAAATTACACTGAAACCAGACATTGCAGCAAAGCCAGACACTGCACCCAAAGCAGACACTGCACCAACACTGCACCTAAACCCGACACTACACCAAAACCAGATACTGCAACGAAACTGCACCAAAACCAGACACTGCAACAAATTCCGACACTGCACCAGAACCAGACACTTCACCGAAACCTGGCACTGCTCCGAAACAAGACACTGCACCGAAACCGGACACTGCATCAAAACCTAACATTACACCAAAGCCAGACACTGCACCTTAACCAGACACTGCACCAAAACCTGAAATTACACTGAAACCAGACATTGCAGCAAAGCCAGACACTGCACCCAAAGCAGACACTGCACCAACACTGCACCTAAACCCGACACTACACCAAAACCAGATACTGCAACGAAACTGCACCAAAACCAGACACTGCAACAAATTCCGACACTGCACCAGAACCAGACACTTCACCGAAACCTGGCACTGCTCCGAAACAAGACACTGCACCGAAACCGGACACTGCAACAAAACAAGACACTGTACGCAAACCCGACACTGCACCAAAACGAGGCATTGCACCAAAGCCAGACACTGCACCGAAACCAGACATTGCACCAAAGCCAGACACTGCACCCAAACCTGACACTGCACCAAAACCGGACACTGCTCCAACACTGCGCCAAAACGAGACACTGAACCAAAACCAGACACTGCAACGAAACTGCACCAAAACCAGACACTGCAACAAATTCCGACACTGCACCAGAACCAGACACTTCACCGAAACCTGGCACTGCTCCGAAACAAGACACTGCACCGAAACCGGACACTGCATCAAAACCTAACATTACACCAAAGCCAGACACTGCACCTTAACCAGACACTGCACCAAAACCTGAAATTACACTGAAACCAGACATTGCAGCAAAGCCAGACACTGCACCCAAAGCAGACACTGCACCAACACTGCACCTAAACCCGACACTACACCAAAACCAGATACTGCAACGAAACTGCACCAAAACCAGACACTGCAACAAATTCCGACACTGCACCAGAACCAGACACTTCACCGAAACCTGGCACTGCTCCGAAACAAGACACTGCACCGAAACCGGACACTGCAACAAAACAAGACACTGTACGCAAACCCGACACTGCACCAAAACGAGGCATTGCACCAAAGCCAGACACTGCACCGAAACCAGACATTGCACCAAAGCCAGACACTGCACCCAAACCTGACACTGCACCAAAACCGGACACTGCTCCAACACTGCGCCAAAACGAGACACTGAACCAAAACCAGACACTGCAACGAAACTGCCCCAAAACCAGACACTGCACCAAATCCCAACACTGCACCAGAACCAGAAGCTTCAATGAAACCCAGCACTGCAACGAAACAAGACACTGCACCGAAACCAGACACTGCACTGAAACTAGACACTACACCCAAACCAGGCACTGCAACAAAACCATACATCGCACCAAAACCCGACACTGCACCAAACCCGACACTGCGCCAAAAGCCGACACTTCATCAAAACCGACACTGCATTGAAACCAGACACTGCACTGAAACAAGCCACTGCAGCAAAACCAGACAAAGGACCAAAACCCGACACTGCACTGAAAGCAGACACTGCACCCAAACATGACACTGCACCAAAACCAGATACCGCAATGAAACTGTAGCAAAACCAGGCACTGCACCAGATACCAACACTGCACCAGAACCAGACACTTCACCGAAACCCGGCACTGCACCAAAACAAGAAACTGCAGCAAAACCAGGCACTGCACTGAAACTAGACACTACACCCAAAACAGACACTGCACCAAAAGCAGACATTACACCGAAACTAGACACTGCACCAAAACACGACACTGCACCAGAGCCAGACACTGCACCGAAACCATACACTGCTCCAAAACCAGGCACTGGACCGACTGAAACCAAGCACTGCCCCGAAACCAGACACTGCACCGAAACCATACACTGCTCCAAAACCAGGCGCTGGACCTACTGAAACCAAACGCTGCACCAAAAGCAGATGCTGCCCCGAAACCAAACACTACGCTGAAACCAGACACTGCACCCAAACCAGACACTGCACCCAAACCAGACACTGCACCGAAACCAGACACTGCACCGAAACCAGACACTGCACCAAAACCCGACATTGCACCAAAACCGGACACTGCACCAAAATCAAACATTACGCCAAAGCCAGACACTTCACCTTAACCAGACACTGCACCAAAACCTGAAACTACACCGAAACCAGACATTGCAGCAAAGCCAGACACTGCACCCAAAGCAGACACAGCACCAAAACCAGACACTGCACCAACACTGCACCCAAACCCGAAACTGCACCAAAACCAGATACTGCAACGAAACTGCACCAAAACCAGACACTGCAACAAATCCCAACACTGCACCAGAACCAGACATTTCACCAAAACCAGGCATTGCACCAAAGCCAGACACTGCACCGAAACCAGACATTGCACCAAAACCGGACACTGAACCAACACTGCACCAAAACCGGACACTGAACCAAAACCAGACACTGCACTGAAATCAGACATTGCACCAAAGCCAGACACTGCACCCAAACCTGACACTGCACCAAAACCGGACACTGAACCAAAACCAGACACTGCACTGAAATCAGACACGGCACCCAAACCCGACATTGCACCAGAACCAGAAGCTTCAATGAAACCCAGCACTGCAACGAAACAAGACACTGCACCGAAACCAGACACTGCACTGAAACTAGACACTACACCCAAACCAGGCACTGCAACAAAACCATACATCGCACCAAAACCCGACACTGCACCAAACCCGACACTGCGCCAAAAGCCGACACTTCACCAAAACCGACACTGCATTGAAACCAGACACTGCACTGAAACAAGCCACTGCAGCAAAACCAGACAAAGCACCAAAACCCGACACTGCACTGAAAGCAGACACTGCACCCAAACATGACACTGCACCAAAACCAGATACCGCAATGAAACTGTAGCAAAACCAGGCACTGCACCAGATACCAACACTGCACCAGAACCAGACACTTCACCGAAACCCAGCACTGCACCAAAACAAGAAACTGCAGCAAAACCAGGCACTGCACTGAAACTAGACACTACACCCAAACCAGACACTGCACCAAAAGCAGACATTACACCGAAACCAGACACTGCACCAAAACATGACACTGCACCAGAGCCAGACACTGCACCGAAACCATACACTGCTCCAAAACCAGGCACTGGTCTGATCGAAACCAAGCACTGCCCCGAAACCAGACACTGCACCGAAACCAGACGTTGCACCAAAACCCGACACTGCACTGAAACCAAACACTGCTCCAAAACCAGGCACTGGACCGACTGAAACCAAACACTGCCCCAGAACCAGAGGCTGCACCGAAACCAAACACTGCACTGAAACCAGACACTGCACCCAAACCAGACACTGCACCAAAACCAGACACTGCACCAAAACCAGACACTGCACCAAAACCCTACACTGCACAAAACCAGACACTGCACCAAAACCATACACTGCACCAAAACCAGATGCTGCACCAAACCAGACACTGCACCAAAACCATACACGGCACCAAAACCAGATGCTGCACCCAAACCAGACTTTGCACCAAAACCAGAATTTGCACCAAACCAGACACTGCACCGAAACCAGACACTGCACCAAAACCCGACACTGCAATGAAGCTAGACATTGCACCAAAGCCACACACTGTACCCAAACCCGACACTGCACCAAAACCGGACACTGCACTGACGCTGCACCAAAACAAGACACTTAACCGAAACCAGGCACTGCACCTAAATCGGACACTAAAGCGAAATTTGTCATTGCACCAAAATCAGACAACGCACTAAAATCAGATAATGCAAAGAAACTGCACCAAAACCAGACGCTGCACCAAATCCCAACACTGCACCAGAACCAGACACTTCACCGAAACCCAGCGCTGCACTGAAAGTAGACACTACACCCAAACCAGGCCCTGCACCAAAACCGGACATTGCACCAAAACCTGACACTGAACCAAAACCAGACACTGAACCAAAACCAGACACTGCACCAAAACCAGACATCGCACCAAAACCAGACACTGCAACAAAACCAGAAATCACACCGAAACCAGACACAGCACCAAAACCAGACACTGCACCGAAACCTGACTGTGCACAAAACCAGACACTGCACCAAAACCATACACTGCACCAAACCCAGATGCTGCACCAAAACCATACGCGGCACCAAAACCAGACACTGCACCAAACCCGACACTGCACCAAAAGCCGACACATCACCAAAACCGACACTGCATTGAAACCAGACACTACACTGAAACAAGCCACTGCAGCAAAACCAGACAAAGCACCAAAACCCGACACATCACCAAAACCAGACACTGCACTGAAAGCAGACACTGCACCCAAACATGACACTGCACCAAAACCAGATACCGCAATGAAACTGCAGCAAAACCAGGCACTGCACCAGCTACCAACACTGCACCAGAACCAGACACTTCACCGAAACCCGGCACTGCACCAAAACAAGAAACTGCACTGAAACCAGGCACTGCACTGAAACTAGACACTACACCCAAACCAGACACTGCACCAAATCAGACATTACACCGTAACCAGACACTGCACCAAAACCCAACACTGCACCAGAGCCAGACACTGCACCGAAACCAGACACTGCACCAAAACCAGACACTGCACTGAAACCAGACATTGCACTGAAACCTGACACTGCACCGAAACCATACACTGCTCCAAAACCAGGCACTGGAACGACCGAAACCAAACACTGCACCGAAAGCAGATACTGCCCCGAAACCAGACGCTGCACCGACACCGGACACTGCACCAAAACAAGACACTGCACCCAAACCTGACACTGCACCACATCCAGACACTGCACCAAAGCCAGACACTGCACCGAAACCAGAAACTGCATCAAACCCCAACACTGCACCGAAACCACACATTGCACCAAAGCCAGACACTGCATCAAAACCTAACGCTGCACCAAAACCGGACACTGCACCGACATTGTACAAAAACCAGATACTGAACCGAAACCAGACACTGCACTGAAAGCAGACACTGCACCAAAACCGGATACTGCACCAACACTGCACCCAAACCCGACACTGCACCAAAACCAGATACTGCAACGAAACTGCACCAAAACCAGACACTGCAACAAATCCCAACACTGCACCAGAACCAGACACTTCACCGAAACCCGGCACTACTCCGAAACAAGACACTGCACCGAAACCGGACACTGCACCAAAACCAGACAATGTACCCAAACACGACACTGCACCAAAACCAGGCATTGCACCAAAGCCAGACACTGCACCAAAACCAGACACTGAACCAAAACCAGACACTGCACTGATATCAGACACTGCACACAAACCCGACACTGCACCAAAACCAGATACTGCAACGAAACTGCCCCAACATCAGACACTGCACCAAATCCTGACACTGCACCAGAACCAGACACTTCAACTAAACCCAGCACCGCACCAAAAGAAGACACTACACCGAAACCAGACACTGCACTGAAACTAGACACTACACCCAAAGCCAGACACTGCATCAAAGCCCAACACTGCACCATAACAAGACACTGCACCAAAACCAGACACTGCACCAAAACCCAACACTGAATCGAAACCAGACACTGCACCAAAACCAGACACTGCACCAAAACCAGACACTGCACCAAAACCCAACACTGCACAAAACCATACACTGCACCAAAACCAGACGCTGCACCAAACCAGACACTGCACCGAAACCATACACAGCACCAAAACCAGACATCGCACCAAAACCAGACATTGCAACAAAACCAGAAATCGCACCGAAACCAGACACAGCACCAAAACCAGACACTGCACCGAAACCCGACTCTGCACAAAACCAGACACTGCACCGAAACAATACACTGCACCAAAACCAGATGCTGCACCAAAACCATACGCGGCACCAAAACCAGACACTGCACCAAACCCGACACTGCACCAAAAGCCGACACGTCACCAAAACCAACACTGCATTGAAACCAGACACTGCACTGAAACAAGCCACTGCAGCAAAACCAGACAAAGCACCAAAACCCGACACATCACCAAAACCAGACACTGCACTGAAAGCAGACACTGCACCCAAACATGACACTGCACCAAAACCAGATACCGCAATGAAACTGCAGCAAAACCAGGCACTGCACCAGCTACCAACACTGCACCAGAACCAGACACTTCACCGAAACCCGGCACTGCACCAAAACAAGAAACTGCACTGAAACCAGGCACTGCACTGAAACTAGACACTACACCCAAACCAGACACTGCACCAAAAGCAGACATTACACCGAAACCAGACACTGCACCAAAACCCGACACTGCACCAGAGCCAGACACTGCACCGAAACCGGACACTGCACCAGAGCCAGACACTGCACTGAAACCGGACATTGCACCGAAACCCAACACTGCACCAAAACCATACACTGCTCCAAAACCAGGCACTGGACCGAACGAAACCAAACACTGCACCGAAAACAGATGCTGCCCCGAAACCCGACGCTGCACCAACACCGGATACTGCACCGAAACAAGACACTGCACCCAAACCCGAAACTGCACCACATCCAGACACTGCACCAAAGCCAGACACTGCACCGAAACCAGACACTGCATCAAAACCCAAGACTGCACCGAAACCACACATTGCACCAAAGCCAGACACTGCACCAAAACCGCACACTGCACCAAAACCGGACACTGCACTGACATTGCACCAAAACCAGACACTGAACCGAAACCAGACACTGCACTGAAAGCAGACACTGCACGCAAACCCGACACTGCACCAAAATCTGCTAATGCAAAGAAACTGCACCAAAACCTGACACTGCGCCAAATCCCAACACTGCACCAGAACCAGACAGTTCACCGAAACCCAGCACTGCACCAAAACAAGACACTGCACCTAAACAAAACACTGCACCGAAACCTGACACTGCACCAAAACCAGATTCTGTACCAAAACCAGACACTGCACCAAAAGCAGACACTGCACCGAAACCAGACACTGCACCAAAACTTGACACCGCACAAAACCAGACACTGCACCGAAACCATACACTGCACCAAAACCAGATGCTGCACCAAAACCAGACGCTGCATCGAAACCAAGCACTGCACTGAAACCAGACACTGCAACCAAACCAGACACTGCACCAAAACCCGACACTGCACCAAAACCAGACACTGCACCAAAAACAAACACCGCTCCGAAAGCAGGTGCTGCCCTGAAACCAGACGCTGCACCAAAACCGGACACTGCACCAAAACCAAACATTACACCAAAGCCTGACACTGCACCAAAACCTGAAACTACACCGAAACTAGACATTGCAGCAAAGCCAGACACTGCACCCAAAGCAGACACTGCACCAAAACTAGACACTGCATCAACACTGCACCCAACCCCGACACTGCGCCAAAACCAGATACTGGAACGAAACTGCACCAAAACCAGACACTGCAACAAATTCCGACAATGCACCAGAACCTGACCCTTCACCAAAACCAGGCATTGCACCAAAGCCAGGCACTGCACCGAAACCAGACATTGCACCTAAGCCAGACACTGCACCCAAACCTGACACTGCACCAAATCCCGACACTACACCAGAACCAGAGACTTCAACGAAACCCGGCACTGCACCGAAACCAGACACTGCACTGAAACTGGACACTACACCCAAACCAGGCACTGCAACAAAACCATACATCGCACCAAAACCCGATATTGCACCAAAACCAGATACTGTATAAAAACCCGAAACTGCACCAAAACCAGACATTGCACTGAAACCTGACACTACACCGAAACCAAATACTGTAACAAAACCCGACACTGCAACAAAACCAGACACTTCACCGGAACCCAGCACTGCTCCACAACAAGACACTGCACTGAAACCGGACACTGCACCATAATCAGACACTGCACCCAAACCGGACACTGCACCAAAACCAGACATTGCACCAAAGCCAGACATTACACCGAAACCAGACACTGCACCAAAACCCGACACTGCAACAAAACCAGACACTTCACCGAAACCCGGCACTGCTCTACAACAAGACACTCCACCAAAACCGGACACTGCCCCAGATCCAGACACTGCACCGAAACCGGACACTGCACCGAAACCAGACACTGCACTGAAACCAGACATTGCACCGAAACCATACACTGCTCCAAAAGCAGGCACTGGACCGACCAAAACCAAACACTGCACCGAAAGCAGATGCTGCCCTGAAACCAGACGCTGCACCAACACCGGATACTGCACCGAAACAATACACTGCACCCAAACCAGACACTGCACCACATTCAGTCACTGCACCAAAGCCAGATACTGCACCGAAACCAGACACTGCATCAAAACCCAACACAGCACCGAAACCATACATTGCACCAAAGCCAGACAATGCACCAAAACCGCACACTGCACCAAAACCGGACACTGCACTGACATTGCACCAAAACCAGACACTGAACCGAAACCAGACACTGCACTGAAAGCAGACACTGCACCCAAACCCGACACAGCACCAAAATCTGGTAATGCAAAGAAACTGCACCAAAACCTGACACTGCGCCAAATCCTGACACTGCACCAGAACCAGACACTTCACCGAAACCCGGCACTGCACAGAAACAAGAAACTGCACTAAAACCAGATACTGTACCAAAACCAGACGCTGCACCAAAACTATACATCGTACCAAAACAAGACACTGCACCGAAAGCAGACATTGCACCAAAACCAGACATTGCACCGAAACCAGACACTGCACCAAAACTCGACACTGCACAAAACCAGACACTGCACCAAAACCATACACTGCACCAAAACCAGATGCTGCACCAAAACCAGACGCTGCACCAAAACCAAACACTGCACTGAAACCAGACACTGCACCCAAACCAGACACTGCACCAAACCCAGACTTTGCACCAAAGCCAGACACTGCACCGAAACCAGACACTGCACCAAAACCCGACACTGCACCAAAACCAGACACTGCACCAAAACCAAACACCGCTCCGAAAGCAGGTGTTGCCCTGAAACCAGACGCTGCACCGAAACCGGACACTGCACCAAAACCTGAAACTACACCGAAACCAGACATTGCTGCAAAGCCAGACACTGCACCCAAAGCAGACACTGCACCAAAACCGGACACTGCACCAACACTGCACCCAAACCCGAAACTGCACCAAAACCAGATACTACAACGAAACTGCACCAAAACCAGACACTGCAACAAATTCCGACACTGCACCAGAACCTGACACTTCACCGAAACCCGGCACTGCTCCGAAACAAGACACTGCACCGAAACCGGACACTGCATCAAAACCAGACACTGTACCCAAACCCGACACTGCACCAAAACCAGGCATTGCACCAAAGCCAGGCACTGCACCGAAACCAGACATTGCACCAAAGCCAGACACTGCACCCAAACCTGACACTGCACCAAAACCGGACACTGCACCAACACTGCACCAAAACCAGACACTGAACCAAAACAGAAACTGCACCCAAACCCGACACTGCCCCAAAACCAGATACTGCTACGAAACTGCCCCAAAACCAGACACTGCACCAAATCCCGACACTGCACCAGAACCAGACACTTCAACGAAACCCGGCACTGCACCGAAAGAAGACACTGCACCGAAACCAGACACTGCACTGAAACTAGACACTACACCCAAACCAGACACTGCAACAAAACCAGATACTGTACCAAAACCCGAAACTGCACCAATACCAGACATTGCACTGAAAACAGACACTACACCGAAACCAAATGCGGTACCAAAACACGACACTGCAACAAAACCAGACATTTCACAAAACCCGGCACTGCTCCGCAACAAGACACTGCACCAAAACCGGACACTGCACCAAAACCAGACATTGCACCAAAGCCAGACACTGCACCGAAACCAGGCACTGCACCAAAACCTGACACTGCATCGAAACCAGACATTGCACCAAAGCCAGACACTGCACCCAAACCCAACACTGCACCAAAACCGGACACTGCACCAACACTGCACCAAAACCAGACACTGATCCGAAACCAGACACTGCACAGAAAGCAGATACTGCAACGAAACTGCCCCTTAACCAGACACTGCACCAAATCCAGACACTGCACCAAAACCAGATACTGCAACGAAACTGCCCCAAAACCAGACACTGCACCAAATCCCGACACTGCACCAGAACCAGACACTTCAACAAAACCCGGCACTGCACCGAAACAAGACACTACACCGAAACCAGACACTGCACTGAAACTAGACACTACACCCAAAGCCAGACACTGCATCAAAACCCGACACTGCGCCAAAACAAAACACTGCACCAAAACCAGACACTGCACCAAAACCCAACACTGAATCGAAACCAGACACTGCACCAAAACCAGACACTGCACCAAAATCAGACACTGCACTAAAACCAGGCACTGCACCCAAACCATACATTGCACCAAAGCCAGACACTGCACCGAAACCAGACACTGCACCAAAACTCTACACTGCACAAAACCGGACACTGCACCGAAACCATACACTGCACCAAAACCAGATGCTGCACCAAAACCAGACACTGCACCAAAACCATACACTGCACCAAAACCAGATGCTGCACCCAAACCAGACATTGCACCAAAACCAGACTTTGCACCAAAGCCAGACACTGCACCGAAACCAGACACTGCACCAAAACCCGACACTGCAATGAAGCTAGACATTGCACCAAAGCCACACACTGCACCCAAACCCGACACTGCACCAAAACCAGACACAGCACCGACGTTGCACCAAAACAAGGCACTTAACCGAAACCAGACACTGCACCAAAACCCAACACTGAATCGAAACCAGACACTGCACCAAAACCAGACACTGCACCGAAACCAGACACTGCACCAAAACCCTACACTGCACAAAACCAGACACTGCACCAAAACCATACACTGCACCAAAACCAGATGCTGCACCAAACCAGACACTGCACCAAAACCATACACGGCACCAAAACCAGATGCTGCACCCAAACCAGACTTTGCACCAAAACCAGAATTTGCACCAAACCAGACACTGCACCGAAACCAGACACTGCACCAAAACCCGACACTGCAATGAAGCTAGACATTGCACCAAAGCCACACACTGTACCCAAACCCGACACTGCACCAAAACCGGACACTGCACCGACGCTGCACCAAAACAAGACACTTAACCGAAACCAGGCACTGCACCTAAATCGGACACTAAAGCGAAATTTGTCATTGCACCAAAATCAGACAACGCACTAAAATCAGATAATGCAATGGAACTGCACCAAAACCAGACACCGCACCAAATCCCAACACTGCACCAGAACCAGACACTTCACCGAAACCCGGCACTGCACCAAAACCAGACACTGCACTGCAACCAGACACTGCACTGAAACTAGACACTACACCCAAACCAGGCACTGCACCAAACTAGACACTGCACCAAAACCAGACACTGCACCAAAGCCAGACACTGCACCGAAACCAGACATTGCACCAAAGCCAGGCTCTGCACCCAAACCCGACACTGCACCGACACGGCCCTGAAACCGGACACTGCACTGAAAGCAGACACTGCACCCAAACCCAACACTGCACCAAAACCAGATACTGCAATGGAACTGCACCAAAACCAGGCACTGCACCAAATCCCAACACTGCACCAGAACCAGACACTTCACCAAAACCCGGCACTGCACCGAAACCAGACACTGCACTGAAACCAGACACTGCACTGAAACTAGACACTACACCCAAACCAGGCACTGCACCAAACCAGACATTGCACTGAAACCCGACACTGCACCAAAACCAGATACTGTACCAAAACCCGACACTCCACCAAAACCAGACATTGCACTGAAACCAGACACTGCACCGAAACCAGGCACTGCACCAAAACCCGACACTGCACCAAAACCAGACACTGCACCGAAACCATATACTGCACCAAAACCAGACACTGCACCGAAACCAGACACTGCTCCAAAACCAGACACTGCACCAAAACCAGACATTGCACCAAAGCCAGGCACTGCACTGAAACCAGACACTGCACCAAAACCCGACGTTGCACCGAAACTAGACGTTGCACCAAAGCCAGACACTGCACCCAAACCCGACACTGCACCAAAACCGGACACTGCACCGACACTGCACCAAAACCAGACACTGAACCAAAACCAGGCACTGCACCGAAATCAGACACTGCACCAAAATTTGTCACTGCACCAAAACAAGACAATGCACCATAACCAGACACAGCACCGCAACCAGACACTGCACCGAAACCATACACTGAACCGAAACCAGACACCAAACCGAAACCAGACACTGCACCCAAACAAGGCGCTCACCGAAACCAGGCACTGCACCGTTTTATAGATAATATTTAAATGAAAAGATTTGTTATTTTGCCAATTTCTCAATGATTAGAGTTTATCTGTTTTTGAAGTCAGCAAAAATGTAAATCATTTAATAAAACCTTTTTTTAAAAGGGGAAAACAATGTAACGTATTCATGTTATGAGCACCCCAAGTGTGCAATAACGTTATTATCATAGATAATTATCATAGATGGATCTGGCTACCTTGCTGCCTGTCTGTCTTTACAAGGTGCTTCCAATATATTACGCACACAAGTGGCCTTTAAATGCCATGTGATGTGAACATTCAGTTTGTATTAAATATGCAGCACTTCAGAAAGTCCCATCGCCAACGTCTCGACAATGGACAATAAATGCAGCCTTACCAGCGACACTCACATTCCCAGAATGAATTTTTGAAAAATACTCCTGTTATACATTTGAATCCGAATGCCACAATTAACCCAACCATTGTTTTAATTCATTCACGGGATGAGGGTTTCACTGGCTGGGCCAGCATTTATTGCCCATCCCTAATTGCCCTTGAGAATGTGGTGGTGAGCTGCCTTCTTGAACCGCTGCAGTCCATGTGGTGTAGGTACACCCACAGTGCTGTTAGGGAGGGAGTTCCAGGATTTTGACCCAGCGACAGTGAAGGAACGGCGATATATTTCCAAGTCAGGATGGTGAGTGACTTGGAGGGGAACTCCCAGGTGATGGTGTTCCCATGCATCTGCTGCCCTTGTCCTTCTAGATGGTAGTGGTCGTGAGTTTGGAAGATGCTGTCGAAGGAGCCTTGGTGAATTCCTGCAGTGCACCTTGTAGATGGTACACACAGCTGCTACAGTGCATCGGTGGTGGAGAAAGTTATTGTTTGTGGATGTGGTGCCAATCAAGCGGGCTGCTGTCCTGGATGGTGTCAAGCTTCCTGAGTGTTGTTGGAATTGCACTCATTCAGGCAAGTGGGGAGTATTCCATCACACTCCTGACTTGTGTCTTGTAGATGGTGAACAGGCTTTGGGGAGTCAGGAGGTGAGTTACTCTCTGTAGAATTCCCAGCCTCTGTCTTGCTCTTGTGGCCACAGTATTTATATGGCTAGTCCAGATCAGTTTCTGGTCAATGTTACCCTGAGAATGTTGATAGTGGGGGATAGAATTCAGAGATGGTACTATCATTGAATGTTAAGGGATGATGATTAGAATTTCTCTTGTTGGAGATGGTCATTGCCTGGCACTTGTGTGGCACAAATGTTACTTGCCATCTGTCAGTCCAAGCCCGGATATTGTCCAGTGGGAAAACTCTCCACTGGTTGGAGTCATACCTAGCGCAAAGGAAGATAGTTGTGGTTGTTGGAGGTCAGTCATCTCAGTTCCAGGACATCACTGCAGGAGTTCCTCAGGATAGTGTCCTTGGCCCAACCATCTTCAGCTACTTCATCAATGACCTTCCTTCCATCATAAGGTCAGAAGTGGGGATGTTCACTGATGACTGCACAATGTTCAGCACCATTCACGCCTCCTCAGATACTGAAGCAGTCCATGTCCAAATGTAGCAAGATCTGGACAATATCCAGGCTTAGTCTGACAAGTGGCAAGTAACATTCGTGCCACACAAGTGTCAGGCAATGACCATCTCCAACAAGAGAAAAGCTAACCCTTAACGTTCAACGGCATTACCATCACTGAATCCCCCACTATCAACATCCTGGATGAATGAAGCTCCGACAACTCTCAAGAAGCTTGACACCTTCCACAAAAAAGATGCCCGCTTGATTGGCACTCCATCCACAAACATTCACTCCCTCCACCAACGATGCTCAGTGGTAACAAGGTGTACCATCTTCAAGATGCACTGCAGCAACTCACCCAAGGCTCCCTAGATCCCTTCCTGGATCTTCCTCCCTAACAGCACCGTAGGTTAACCTACACCACATGGGCTGCAGCGATCAAGAAGGCAGCTCACCACCACCTTCTCAAGGGACAGTTAGGGGTGGGCAATAAATGCTGGCCCAGCCAGCGAAGCCCACATCCTGTATATGAATATAAAAGAGTGACCTAAAAGAGGTCTTTAAAATGATAAAGGGGTTTGATGGTGTGGAGTTTCTGGTTACATGGGAGAAGAAACCTCGGGGATATGAAGTTAAGACAGTCACTAATAAATCCAATTGGGAACTCAGGAGAAACCCCTTTACCCAGGGTGTGGTTAGGATGTGGAACTCACTTCTCAGGGAGGGGTTGAGGTGAATCGTACAGATATGTTTAATGGAAAGCTGGATAAAGACATGAGGGAGAAAGGAATTGAAGAATATGTTGATAGGGTTTAAATGAAGTTGAGTGGGACAAGGCCCATGTGGAGTATAAACACCAGCATAGACCAGATAGGCCGAATGGCCTGTTCCTGAGCTGCAAATTCTTTGTAATTCTATTTAATGAAGCAGTCCATTCTTATCTAGTGGGTTATTTGTAGTTATGGAAGAATATGAAATTAAGCAGGCACAAAATGCCAGATGTCATGGAGACTGTGCATTCACAGGTAAGATTTTCAATATTTTATGAAGAAATAAATGGCTTGTTTCCAGGATATCTGTTTTGTTTTTCACCAATTTGTGGATACTCTCCGATTCGATTAAACCATCCCCCAGTTTTTAAAAAATGTATCTGTCTCTTAAGTTTATGAAAGTGTTCTTTTAATTAAATTGATCCTGTGTCGTCAGGTCAGATCAGGGTTGCAGTGACAAGCGAGCACTCTAGGTGGCAATGATGAGATCATTGATTTCCAGTGGACCAACAGTGCCAGTAGCAGGACATCAGCAGGACTGCAGCTCTTCCAGTAAATGATCCGAAAATAACGAGGAATGGTTCAGATGTTCTCAGTCTGCTTGGCAAAAGAATGTTACAATGTCCTGGGAATAAGGAGGGCAGGAGTGGAAATCACCCAGGGTTGCGCTCTTGATTGCCATTCAGTAACCTTCTGCAGCAATGTTCAATAATATTGAGACAGAGCTGTCTGAACACTCACATTAGGTGATCCAGCTGCCAGTGTTTGCTATTTGAATTCACACACATATATTACCTAAGGACATACAGCCCCTTCCCACCTGAAGTCAATTGTATAAGGGTCTGGCACATTTAGGGTTGAAGTGGATCTGAGTAGAATACCACACACACAGTGAGGTTAAAGAACACATTGCCCACACTTGGGGTCAGCCTAGTGTTGGACAGAGCCATGTGTAGAAGCAAGCATGGAGGCAGCCCTTTAGCTTGTACCCTTTACTGTATATATGTATACCATTCTTGTAGATAGTAAATACATGCAGTTAACCTACTTAAGACTACAAAGACTTCAATAAGACCTACCAAACGGTATCCAATGCACTACAACAGTCAATGCCTTTAGGTGTCTTGAGTGTCGAGGCTGTGGGTTTGAGTCCCACTCCAAGTACAAACCCTATTTTGGCGCTTCTCCAGCAGTATTGAGGGAGTGCTGCACCGTCAGAGGTGCTGTGTTTCGAATTGGACATTAAACTAAGGCCTGTTGTGCTCTCAGCTGTGTGTAAAAGATCCCACAACACTATTTCAGAGGAGTTCTCTCTAGTATCCTGGCCAATATTTATCCCTTAACCAACATCACTAAAACAGAAAATCCTGAGGAAAAGGCCTGTGACCGGAAACATTGACCAGGGTTTTGAGGATGGCGGGATTTGCCTTCCTGCCATTCGAGATCATGTCCTGGCTGATACCGGCTGCCCTGTAGCCACTTAGTGCTTCAATGAGCATTAATTGACTGGAGGTGGGACTTGCGCCCCTTCCTCTGCAAGAAGTCCTGCCTCAGAGAGCTGCCGACCAAACAGGTTGGCCAGCAGCTCTCTAGCCCCAGCAGCACCACAAGCTGCAGTGGACAGAACTGGAACTGCAAGCAGCCCCCAGAGCCTCAGTCCTGGGAGTCAAGGACCAGGTAAGCGTGGGGGGACCTCAGGACAGGAAGGGGACGTGAGGTCTGGGGGGTGGGGGGGTGGGGGAAGGGGTGGGCAGAGGGGGAGCGGGTGTGTTGGTGGAGAGGTCAGTTGGGAGGGAGCACCCACAGGGTTCAGACCTTGTTAAGAGTGTCTGGAGTCACAGAAAAGTTACGGTGCAGAAAGAGGCCATTCAGCCCATCGTGTCTGCGCCAGCCAAAAACCGAAAAAAGAAACTAGCCGCTCATTTTAATCCCACTTTCCGGCACCTGGTCCATAGCCCTGCAGGTTCCAGCACTTCAGATGCAGATCCAGGTACCTTTTAAACGAGTTGCTGGGGGTTGGTTGAGGATTGGGGGGAGCGTCCAATGTTAAAAAAGGGGCTGATGACGGAGATGTTCCCCCCACCCCCCCTCCCACACCTTCCCCATCCTGGGCCTGCGCAGGGGCACTTTCCAGACACCCTCCCCAGCCCCTGAACTCCCACCGCCAGCCTGAAAATTGAGGCCGGGCAGGAAACGCCCCTTAAAGACCCTTAAATTCATTAGCACCTTAAGGGCCTGAATTGGGGCGAGGGCGGGGAGGCCAGACTAGGCCTCACCCACCCCCCTGTGAGATTGTAGAGGGCTCGGGTGGGCGGGAAGCCATCCGAGGAATTTTACAGGCACCCCCCGCCCCCAGCTGCAACCCACTGGCCGGGGGATGTAATAATCTACCCGTTAACCCTGTTCCTCTCCCCTCACCACTACCTTACCCGCTGAGTGTTTCCAGCACCTTCTGTTTTTACCACTCAAATAAAAGCGATTGAAAGGTATTCAAACTGAAACCTTAAATCCTTTAAGAAGGTTTCCCCCTCCTCCTCAGGATCTGGGTTTCAGGTGTTACAATCCCAGCCGGTGTTCATACTGGGACAATTCAGATTCCAGAGTGAAACCCGGCTTGATAAATCCCAACTTTTATATATTTTTTAGAAACCACGGCAGAAAGTTACTGAACAAGTTCACAGGAGTCTGCTGGTGAGCATTTAACACAAAGAATAAAACATTTAATTAAACAAGAAAAATGAACGATATTGCACCAGACAAAGGGGTTGGAAAGATCTCAATAGAAACACAAAAAAATGATTCAAATATTCACGATTCCCTCATCGCCGCTACATTTTTACAGACACATACAAATTTGGAAAGGTAAAATAATTTACCATACCTACCTCATACTCTAATATTCAGGGTAAGCGTGTGGTACATGTCAACCAACTGGCAAACTGCAGCCAGGCATCCTACACTCAAAAATAAATGACAGATGCTACCAAAGCAGATTCCATGGATTTCTCAACAACCCACCCAGACCGTGAGCCAGCCGGTCTCACTGAAACTCTGGCCAGGACTTTCTGGCCCCATCGCGGCCGTGGTCCAGTATCAACATCAGCTGGGATGGTAACACCTGAAACCCAGCGGCAGCCCAGCCCAGCCAAAGGCCCATTGGCTTTCGGTGGGACTGGATGAACCCGATGGTGGGCGGGGCCAGAAAATCGTGCCCCCTGTCTTTCTCACAAGGGTTTCCAATCACCACGGTGAAGAACCCACCTTGGGATTCTCTCCAAAAGTCACTCCCACTTGGACGGCTTCAACAAGGATCCACCTCCAGGATTTCAGTCTCTCCTTCTGAGCTTCCTTTCTCCTGGGTCACCGAGGACACTCACACTTCACCTTCCAGGCACACTTTCAGACCATCGGCCACGCCAAACAGAACACCCCCTGCTCCAAAGGGGCACCTTTGCCCTTACCCCCTACAACACGGAGTCACCAACCTTTGGCTGCCCTCTCGGGTTTCCTGGGCTTCTCTCGAACCCGCTTTGCTTCAAGACTGCTCCTTGCTTCTAACCTTACTTAATAAGACCTGTTTTAGATTCCTGTCCCGGTCCCTAAACTTGGGGCTTCTTTCTGGGACCTCTTTCTGCCCCACTCCCCCGTTTGGGACCCTCCCCTTGGGCTGGGGCTTCCTGCCCAGCCCCCTCCCCGTGTCCCGCTCCCTGGGACACACTCTGTGCAATGGCGCCGCCTCTCCAGGTCACCCGGGCCTGCAGTTTCGCGCTGTTTCACTTTCCTCCTTTCTCCTTCTGCGCGGGTGGGCAGGGCTGCTACCCAGGCCTGAAGAGGTGAAAAAGACACCAACTGTCCACGTGCGGCCCTTTCCCGCCGGGCGCCTGTGCAGGAGTCCCGAAGTCCACTGGGAACTGCAGTTCCTGAGCTCCCGGTCAGCTTCTTTTTCCTCTTGAGTTTCATCACATTCAGTTTCTACTTGGGATTTCCAGCGTCTGCAGGGTTTTACTTTCTACGTCACCAAAGTAGCTCGTGGATTATCTGGGGAGTGTCAGCCTGGATTCTGGAGAGAGACTCGAACTGTCGACCCCCCCACCCCCGCCAACTAAAAGGCCAGAGTGGGACTTGTCTTTCTGGAACAGCTGATTCTCCACCCTCCACCCTCAGTCACATCGAAAATATGACGGGCTCGGACGTGTCTCTGGTATGCGAATCGGAGTGTGTATTTTCAGTCACAGGCCCGGCACCAGGTTAGAGAGAGAGGGACTGAAGAGAGAGCCGGGGTTTTGCTGAGGCTGAGTCAAACAGAATGACCTCTTCCCAAAATGCCCGGCAGATTTCACCAGCTCCTTAAACACATGGGGCAGGATTTCCCGCACATCGGGAGGGTGGACGCCCAACCCGAATGGGCGTAAAATGACGCGCGATGATGTCGGGCAAGCCTCATGAGGTCATTGTGCCCTCGCGCGATATTTCGGTTGGCGGGCGTGTGCGGGAGTGGGCAGAGTGCCCGCCAACAATTAACAGGCCTATTAAGGACTTTTAGTCAGGGATGGGGGGGGCGATCGACAGTTCGAGTCTCTCCCCAGAATCCAGGCTGACACTCCCCAGATAATCTATGAGCTACTTTAGTGATGTAGAAAGCAAAATCCTGCAGACGCTGGAAATCCCAAATAGAAACTGAAAATGCCCATGTGATGAAACTCAAGAGGAAAAAGAAGCTGAACTTAATGAAATTCTCGCTGCCCGTCCAACCTCACATTTTTCAGGAAATCTCACCCACGGGCGGGATGAGGTTTCCAACAGCAAATGAAAATAGAATAAAAATGTTAACTTTTCGTTAATAACATGTACCTGCTCATGTGACGGGGTACCATGAGGGGACGTGCTTTTAACATCTTAAAATTCTTTATTTTTTATTTTCATAAATTTTCATCTCCCTGAGGCAGCTCCAAGAGCACTTTTCCTGCGCGCACTTATGCACTTGCGCGCATGCACGGAGTTCCCCGCTCACCCTTCTCCCCTCCCCCGCCCCCTGACACGGGCAGCGTTGCAGTGCGTATACACACTGGGCCCACCAGCCTCCTGACTGCCCTCACTGAGCCCTGCCCGCTGAGGGCAAAATCCTGGCCATAATGGAGACAGGAAGGAGCCTATTCATAGAACAACACTCAAGAAGCTTGACACTGTCCAGGACAAAGCAGCCCATTGGATTGGCACCACATCCACAAACATTCACTCCCTCCACCACCGACGCACAGTAGCAGCAGTGTGTACCATCTACAAGATGCACTGCAGGAACTCATCAAGCCTCCTTAGATAGCACCTTCCAAACCCTCGACCGCTATTATCTAGAAGGACAAGGGCAGCAGATAGATGGGAACACCACCACCTGGAAGTTCCCTTCCAAGTCACTCACCACCCTGACTTGGAAATATATCGCCATTCCTTCACTGTCACTGGGTCAAAATCCTGGAACTCCCTCCCTAACAGCACTGTGGGTGGACCTACACCACATGGACCGCAGCGGTTCAAGAAGGCAGTTCACCACCACCTTCTCAAGGGCAATTAGGGATGGGCAATAAATGCTGGCCCAGGCAACAAAGCCCACATCCCGTGAATGAATAAAAAAAAACTCTGACCTGAACCTGTCGGGTAGAGAAAATTGCCAAGGCTCACAGCTCAGTGCCCCCTGGTATTCTTTTAACAATTTACAGTTATCACTGGTAATTTACAAATGTCAGTACCCTGCTCCCTTCGAAACAAATCAATACTTTCAAACACTGATCCCAGAAATTACGAACTGCACTGATCCTGTCGATCACTCAGAGGAGTATGTTCCCACGTGTGGATACTCAATCCTGTCCCCAATAACCTTGCAAGCCACCGCCCCCTATACCTGAACACAGGTTTCCTATAGTGCAGAAATCACAATGACAATGATTGCCACAAACCCATCCCGCTTTTGATTGTACCTTCTTATATCTTGTAACAATCCCCCATCCTGGGTCCGTGATTGTCCATTAACATATAAAGATGTTTCAATGGGGAGAATTCTGGTTTATCAGTACCATCAGAATTGGTGAATTGTTTCACTCCAGTGAAAGAGTTTTTGGGATTAGCATTCTCGAGAGATGCAGGCGTCCGCCCAGGCACACTGGAACCCACAGTTTGTTAGCTTGTGACTAGTTACAGTTCCACAATTTGGCCACAGGGGTTCTTAATGGTTGAGGCAAATTATTTAAACCTTTGATAGATGCAAATCATTGTGTGGCCTGATTGCCTCTGCCATCTCTTGACTAGTATATTCAAGACGTCACTTCACTCTATCTGTCTTTCATTTCGAGTTTTCTTTTAAGTCCAGTTCCAAAGTCCAGGGGAATGCTGGGAGGGGAAACTCGGTCAATTTCTGACAATTGTCCATTACAAACAGCCTTTTTTCCAATATTGGTGCTTGAACTTTAAAAGTTGGCTCCCTTTAAGTTCGATGTGTTCTTGCTGAAGGACTGGTTTCCGAGATATTAGGTCAGATGACCAAAAGCTTGGTCAAACAGGTAGGATCTAAGGAACATCTTAAATGTAGAGGAAGAGAGGTAAAGAGATGGTCAGGTATAGGGAGGGAATTCAAGAGCTTAAGGCCTAGGCAACTGAAGGCACAGACGTCAATTGTGGAGTAAGTAAACTCGGGGATACTCAAGAGGCTAGAATTAGAGGAGCATAAATATCTCAGAGAGTTGTGGGGCTGGAGGAGATTACACAGATAGGGAGGGGGGAGGCCATGGAGGGATTTGAAAACAAGGGTGAGAATCTTAAAATTGAGGGGTTGCTTAACTGGGAGCCAGTGTAGGTCAGTGAGCAGAGGAGCGACAGGGGAATGGGGATTGGTTTGAGTCACGTTTTTTACTTCATTCTTTCCTGGGATGTGGGCATTGAAGGCAAGGCCAGCATTTGTTGCCCATCCCTAATTGGTCTTGAACTGAGGGCAGTTAAGAGTCAACCAGATTACTCTGGGTCTGGAGTCACGTGTAGACCAGACCAGGTAAGGACGGCAGATTTGCTTCCCTAAAGGACATTAGTGAACCAGATGGGTTTCCATAACAATTGGTGATAGTTGTCATGGTCACAATCACTGAGACTAGCTTTCAATTCCAGGTTTATTAATTGAATTTAAATTCCACTAGCAGTGTGGTGGGATTTGAACCCATGTCCCCAGAGTACTAGCCCGGAACCTCTGGATTACTGGTCCACAGGTCACGGAAAGCGGCAACGCAAGTGGATAAGGTAGTCAGGAAGACATATGGCATGCCTGCCTTCATTGGCAGGGGTATTGAGTATAAAAGCTGGGAAGTCATGCTGCAGCTGTATAGAACCTTGGTTAGGCCACACTTCGAATATTGCGTGCAATTCTGGTCGCCACATTACCAGAAGGATATGGAGGCATTGGAGAGGGTGCAGAGGTGGTTTACCAGGATGCTGCCTGGTCTGGAGGTTATTAGCTATGAGGAGAGGTTGGAGAAACTCGGATTGTTCTCACTAGAGCGACGGAGATTGAGGGGCGACTTGATAGAAGTTTACAAAATTATGAGTTGCATGGACAGAGTAGATAGTCAGAAGCTTTATCCCATGGTGGAAGAGTCAATTACTAGGGAACATAGATTTAAGGTGAGAGGAGAAAACTATAGAGGAGATGTGCAGGGCAAATTTTTTTACGCAGAGGGTAGTGAGTGTCTGGAATTCGCTGCCAGAGGAGGTGGTGGAAGCAGGTACGATAGTGGTGTTTAAGAGGCAGCTTGACAAATACATGAATAGGATGGGAAAAGAGGGATATGGACCCCGGAAGTGCAAAATGTTTTAGTTGACGGGCAAGATGATCGGCGCAGGCTTGGAGGGCCGAAGGGCCTGTTCCTGTGCTGTTCTTCTTTGTTCTTTGTTCTTTGTACTAGTCCAGTAACATGGGGAGCTGCACAGACAGCCGAGTTTTGGATGACCTCAAGTTTACAGAAGATAAAATGTGGGAGAGCAGCCAGGAGTGCGTTCCAAAATGTCAAGCCTAGAGGTAAGGAATACACGGATGACGCTTCCAACAGTAGATGAACATTTGTAGGGGGAAAGTTGGAAAATGCCACAGGGGGGGAAATAGACAATCTTAGTGACGACACAAATACGTGATTGGAAATTCATCTCGGGTTCAGATATCACACCAAGGTTGCAAATAGACTGGTTCAGCCTCAGACAACTTCAGGGGCTAAATGGCCTCCTCCTGTACTTATATTCCTACAATGAAGTCTTATACAATGGCCTATTGCTTCTTGAGGGCAACCTTAGAGAATGAATACAACAAGCGAAAAAATAAGGGCTTAATTTTGTGCTTATTGATCTGTGTGTTCATTTACTGAAGATGTTCCATCATGTTTCCAGTTGGGACTCCCTGATGACGATGCTTTAAGATATGTGAAATGAAGAAAACCAAGAGTAACAAAAAGTGGAAAGAACCGGAAAATACAAAAACCATTTTTTCTCCATGAGTACCGAGTGCCGATAAGTTCTGGAAAGAAAGAAGAAACCCTTGCATTTTTATAGTGCCTTTCACTTCCTCAGGACATCCTAAAGCAATTTACAACCATTGCAGTACATTTTTTGAAATTTAGTCACTATTGGATTGCAGGAAACACAGCAGCCAATTTGTTCATAGCAAGATCCCACAAACAACGATGTGTTAATGACCATGTATTAATGTAGCACAGAAGGGGGTCATTCAGCTCATCAAGTCTTTACTTGCTCTTTTGAGGAACAATCTAGTTGGTCCCATTCCTCCACTTTCCTCCTGACCCTGCATTTTCTCTCCTCCTCAAGTTTTTATGCAATTCCTCCTGGAAAGATACCATTCATAAAAACATAGAAACATAGAAAACAGGAGCAGGAGTAGGCCATTCGGCCCTTCGAGCCTGCTCTGCCATTCATTATGATCATGGCTGATCATCCAACTCAATAGCCTGCTCTCGCTTTCTCCCCATACTCTTTGATCCCTTTCGCCCAGAGAGCTATATCTAACTCCTTCTTGAAAACATACAATGTTTTGGTCTCAACTACTTTCTGTGGTAACGAATTCCACAGGCTCACCACTCTCTGGGTGAAGAAATTTCTCCTCACCTCAGTCCTAAATGGTCTACCCCATATCCTCAGACTGTGACCCCTGGTTCTGGATTTCCCCACCATCGGGAACATCCTTCCTGCATCTACCCTGTCTAGTCCTGTTCGAATTTTATAGGTTTCTATGAGATCTCCCCTCATTCTTCTGAACTCCAGCGAATATAATCCTAACCGACTCAATCTCTCCTCATATGTCAGTCCCACCATCCCAGGAATCAGTCTGGTAAACCTTCGCTGCACTCCCTCTATAGCAAGAACATCCTTCCTCAGATAAGGAGACCAAAGCTGCACACAATATTCCAAGTGTGGTCTCACCAAGGCCCTGTATAATTGCAGCAAGACATCCCTGTTCCTGTACTCGAATCCTCTCGCTGTGAAGGCTAACATACCATTTGCCTTCTTTACCGCCTGCTGCACCTGCATGCTTACCTTCAGCGACTGGTGTACGAGGACACCCAGGTCTCATTGCACATTCCCCTCTCTCAATTTATAGCCATTCAGATAATCTGCTTTCCTGTTTTTGCTACCAAAATGGTTAACCTCACATTGATCCACATTATACTGCATCTGCCATGCATTTTCCCACTCACTCAGCTTGTCCAAATCACACTGAAGCATCTCTGTATCCTCCTCACAGCTCACCCTCCCACCCAGCTTTGTGTCATCTGCAAATTTGGAGATATTACTTTTAATTCCCTCATCTAAATCATGAATATATATTGTGAATAGCTGGGGTCCCAGCACCGATCCCTGTGGTACCCCACTAGTCACTGCCTGCCATTCGGAAAAAGACCCATTTATTCTTACTCTTTGTTTCTTGTCTGCCAACCAGTTTTCTATCTATCTCAATACACTACCCCCAATCCCATGTGCTTTAATTTTACATGCTAATCACTTATGTGGCACTTTGTTGAAAGCCTTCTGAAAGTCCAAATAAACCACATCCACTGACTCCCCCTCATCAACTCTACTAGTTACTTCCTCGAAAAATTCCAGTAGATTTGTCAAGCATGATTTCCCTTTCATAAATCCATGCTGACTCTGTCCGATTCTGCCACTGTTTTCCAAGTGCTCAGCTGTTAAATCTTTTATAATGGATTCTAGAATTTCCCCCATTACCAACGTCAGGCTGACTGGTCTATAATTCCCTATTTTCTCTCTACCTCCCTTTTTAAATGATGGGGTTACATTAGCTACCCTCCAATCTGTAGGAACTGTTCCAGAGTCTATAGAATCTCAATCTGCCTCCAACACACTTTCAGGCTGCGCATTTCTAATCCTAACTACACATTGTGTAAAAGTATTATTGCACATGTCGCCCCTTGTTCCTTTATTAATCGCCTGATCCCTCTGGTAATTATTGGAAACAGTTTCTCATTCCTTGCTCCAACTAAACCTGTCATGCTTTTAAACATCTCAATCAAATCTCTTCTCAGCTTTCTCCATTCTAAGGAGAACAACTCCAGCTTCTTGAGGCTATCCACATAATGTGATCTCTTATCCCCGGATCATCTCTTCTGTACTTTCGCCAAAGTCCTCATGTTCTTCCTAAAATACAGTGCCCAGAATTGGCCAGGACACCAAGGATAACCACCCCCACTCACCCCCACCCACCCCCCCGGCTCCTCTTTGAAACTATGCTTTGAAATGGGACCTTGTGTGCCCGACTGAGAAAGAAGACCGGGCCTTGGTTCAATATATCATCTGAAAGATGGCACCTCCGACAGTGCAGCACTCACCCAGTGCTGCACTGGGAATGTCGGCCCAGATTACGTGCTCAAATCCCAGGACGACAATTTGAACCCACAATTTTTAACTAGGGTACTGGGATTGGCCCTCGTGCGTAGGGGTTTACTTTACTAGGCCACATTACCAGAGGGGAAAATTATGGTCAGCTCCTATTCGAAACCATACACTCTCCCTCAGGCTCTCACCTCTATAGTCCCACTCCAGAGTCTTGAGCTCATTATCTCGGCTGACCCTCTCAGTGCAGTACCGTCAGGGATATCGCTTTTTGGATGAGATGTTGAATGGAGGCCCTATCTGCCATCTCATGTGGATGAAAAGATCCCATAACACTATTTCGAAGGAGAGCTTACCAGTGCCTTGTCCAATATTTATGCCTCAACCAGCATCAGCTAAAGCACGTTATCTAGCCATTATTGTGCTGCTGTTTGTGGGAGCTTGCTGTGCACAAATTGACTGCCATGTTTCTTACATTACAACAGTGGCTACACTTCAAGAAGCACTTCATTGGGTGTGGAACTCTTTGGGACATTCTGAGGTTGTGAAAAATGCAATATAAATACCATTCTTTCGTTTTCCTTCCTCAAAGAGCCCAAACAAAGGAAACATTTTTTGTGGCCACCTTAAATATCAATAACTGCAGATCCTCCAGGGGGCAGTCTCCCTCCACTTTAATGATTAACATTAAAGTTCTAGGGCAAGTAAATTCCTTTTGCAATTAGGTGTTTGGAATCCGGTTCCTTCACTCCTTTAAACATTCGGGTCACCAGCCTTTCACATAAATTGAATGTAGGCTTGCCAATAAACACACAATAACGTCTCAATGAGTTAGAGATTATTTTAGAACGGTACGAGGGATAATCAGTCATGCCAATAGGCTGGAGAAGCTGGGATTGTTCTTAGATCAAAGATTGAGGTTTTTAAAATTCAAAAGGATATCAATAAAGTAAATAGGGAGTAACATAAGGGTCGTTAATGAAAGGATACAGGTTTAAGATAATTGGCAAAAAGAACCAGAAATAACAAAAGGAAACAGTTTTTTACACAGTGAAGTGTTCTGATCTGGAATGCACTTGCCTGAAATATTAGAAGGGAAAAAAATTACAGGGTTAATGGGAATGAGTAGCAGAGTGGGATTAATTAGACAGCTCTTTCAAAAGGCCAGCATAGGCACAATGGGCCAAATGGCCTTCTCTGCCCTGTAAGGTTTAAACGATTCCATGAAAGATTAAAAAGTCGTATATCTAAGTTTCCTGGTGACATTAAATTAGATGGCGCAGTTACTAATGTGGGAGCAGAAAGTTACAAAGGACATTGATGGATTAAGTGGGTGGACAAAGCTACGAAAGATGGAACTCAGTGTGAGAAAGTGTGGGATCATCCACTTTGGATCCTAAGAAAAATAGATCAGAGCATTTTATAAATGGTGGGCAGCAAGGGACTGTGGATGAATAGAGAGATTGAGGGGTTTAAGTTCAGAAATCAAAAGACCCTAGTGGACGGGCAGAAAAAAATAATTCAAAAGACTAATGAAGTGTTGGTCTTTACGTCAAGGGGTCTGGAATACAAAGTGTGGGAAGTAATGTTATAGTTGTGCAGAGCTCTGGTCAAACCCCATCCGAAAGAACTTTTCTCAGTTCTGAGTACCACACGTGAGGAAGGCTACATTGGCCCTGTAGGGAGTGCAGCACAGATTCACCACTTTGGTTAGAGGGTGTTAGTGAGTTTTAAGAAGCAGTGGGGATAATGAAGGGTCAGTGGTGACCACTGAAAGAGAGTTGGGTGTTGCCAGTCGGAGGCACAAGGCACACGAGAACCTCACTTTGTGATTCTAACATGAGTAAAGTGACAGATACCCTACAATGTGAACTGCTTGAGCCAGATTTTCACCTCATATTTGGTCCTGAGATTCGTCTCTGATCTCATTTCATAAACATTGTCCTTCTTCACCCCGCCTCAGTCCAAGGCTTGTCCAGCGTTTTACTACCTTTAATTAATCATTCCAATGTTCTCCTGGTCAGACTTGTACATTCCACTCTCCAAACATTTACCCAGCTCTGCTGCCCTTACCCTTCCTGGCACAAGTTCCAATCACCGACACCCCTGTGCTCACTGACCTACTTCAGCTGCAGGTCTGGCAACACCTCAAAGTTAAAATTCTCATCCTCTTTCCTGTTTATCTCTGTAGCCTCCTCCAACCCTACTAGGCACTCCTCTGGCTCTGACCTTTTGAGCATGCCTTATTTTAATGTGTTACGGGCAGGAGCGAGTTTAATTTTAACAGTCGTGATTTCTCCTCTCACCTCTCGTCTGTAAACAGGAAGGTGCTTTTGATTTCTGATTCCCCCTTTATAAGTGGTGGTGTAGTTTCTCCAACCCTTCGGTTTGGAGTGATCCAATCCTCTGTTAATGACCCCACAGCAAACTCGAGATAAAGTAAAATAAGAGGGTCGGTTTATTTTACACACACACAAAACGGCGGAAGGGATTTCGCAACATCTGCCCCTTTTGCACTCATAAAATAAAAGAGGGATAAGGGAAAAGAAAGGGGTACAGGGCAAAGACCATGATAAAAATAAGAACTCTGGCTTCATGTGAGTCCAGAGTCCAGAATCAAAAATGCATTGGTGTATTCCTTCAGAGGTTAGCCGGCTGATACTGTTGCAGGGTGATCCATCTTTCCAGAAGTGAGGACTTCCCCAATGGAAGAGGGCACATAGAGATGAATTAGTCTAATAGGCACCGATATAGGAGTTCCAATGTTCCAGTAGTTCAGTCTAGAAGAGGGCCAGGCAATTTACCTGGACAGAGCTCTTTCTGCTGCTACCTGTTAGGTGATAAAATAGTAGACTGCCTGGGTTCAGTTCCACACGGCAATGTTACAGAAATCTAGCTGCTTGGAGGAGGTCATTTAACATGCCTCCCACTTCTCCGGGTTATTGGACAAAGGATGTATTTTTCCAGGTCTGGAATCTTGAGAGGTTTAAAATGTCCTTACAAACATACCATCCCTGTTGTCTACAGCTCTGCCTTAGAAATGTAAAGGATGTTGGTTAATTACTTTAGAATTTGACTTTCTGCTGTCACAGGGGTCATTAGCATCTTTTTAAAGGTAATGAGGTCCCTGCTGGTTTCCGAAGACTAGAAATTCCTCTGGTATGAGTCATGGCTAGTCAGGCATGTCAGGGTAAAGCCTTTCTTTGTCCATTTCTAAAATAAAATAACAATTTTATAAAGTAGCTATGTTGATATGTATTTTCCTTCCGGTCTTCTGGGCTGGGCAAATTATTCTACTATAGGAGGGCGTGCTTTCAGCTGCCTGGGCCCTAAGATCTGGAATTCCCTCCCTAAACCTCCCCACCTCTCTCTGTCTTTTAAAAATGCTCCATAAAACCTATTTCTTTGGTCAAGTTTTTAGTAAATGGTCCTAACTTTTCCAAATGTGGCTTGGTGTCATATTTTGACTGATTAAGCTTTGCTGAAGTTAAGGAAGTTTTGAGGATGTTTTCCTCAATTTAAGGTATTAAATAAATGTCAATAGTTAATCTAGTCATTTGGATCATTGCACAAGGCAGTATAATGGAGATGGCACTGTAGATCTGGACAGTGATGTACCACACAGATTGTCTGTACTACAGTCTGCCAGACAGTAGCTTACAATATCATTAGGCAGCTAGAGGACAGCTCTCAGACAGACAGATGCTGAGCACAGCGATATCTCTCTGAAATGCTCTGGAGGATTTGATATTGTAGACATGGAGAAACTATTTCCTCTGATGGAACAAGTCCAGAAAAAAGGGGCAGAACCTTAAAGTGCGAACTTGGTCATTCAGCAGTTGATGTAAGGAAGCTACTGCATGCACATAAAGGGTAGTGGCCAACAATGCAACACTCCCTCAGTACTGACCCTCCGACAGTGCAGCACTCCCTCAGTACTGACCCTTTGACAGTGCAGCACTCCCTCAGTACTGACCCTTTGACAGTGCAGCACTCCCTCAGTACTGACCCTTTGACAGTGCAGTACTCTCTCAGTACTGACCCTCTGACAGTGCAGCACTCCCTCAGTACTGACCCTTTGACAGTGCAGCACTCCCTCAGTACTGACCCTCTGACAGTGCAGCACTCTCTCAGTACTGACCCTCTGACAGTGCAGCACTCCCTCAGTACTGACCCTTTGACAGTGCAGCACTCCCTCAGTACTGACCCTCTGACAGTGCAGCACTCTCTCAGTACTGACCCTCTGACAGTGCAGCACTCCCTCAGTACTGACCCTTTGACAGTGCAGCACTCCCTCAGTACTGACCCTCTGACAGTGCAGCACTCCCTCAGGACTGACCCTCCGACACTGCAGCACTCCCTCAGTGCTGAGCCGCCCCCCCCCCAACAATGCAGCACTCCCTCAGGACTGACCCTCCAACAGTGCAGCACTGCCTCGGTACTGACCCTCCAACAGTGCAGCACTCCCTCAGTACTGACCCTCCGACAGTGCAGCACTCCCTCAGTACTGACCCTTTGACAGTGCAGCACTCCCTCAGTACTGACCCTTTGACAGTGCAGTACTCTCTCAGCACTGACCCTCTGACAGTGCAGCACTCCCTCAGTACTGACCCTCCGACAGCGCAGCACTCCCTCAGTACTGACCTTCCAACAGTGCAGCACTCACTCAGTACTAACCCTCCGACAGTGCAGCACTCCTTCTGTACTGACCCTCCAACAGTGCAGTACTCCCTTAGTAATGACCCTCCGACAGTGCAGCACTCTCTCAGTACTGATCCACCAAAACATGCAGCTCTCCCTCAGTACTGACCCCCTGACACAGCTATACTTCCTCAATACTGACCCTCTGACAGAACAGCACTTCCTCTGTTATATATTAACTGGACTGCACAAGACATCAGCTTTCAATTAATCACCATTTGTTTGAAGTTGAGAAACATATGTTTAATGATTTGAACACTGGAACATGATGGCAAAACAGAGCAAAACACATTGAGAGAAAGTGGCTTTGCTGCACATGGCTTGTGTGAAAAGTCAAGTGGGTGATATTCGGGAGTATGTTCAGGCTATGGGGTCTTAAACTAAAAAATTAAGAGTAAGACACCATCTTGATAAAGGTGTTCGATCAATGCTGGGAATGGCAGCCTGGAGGAGGGTAACCAGCTGATCGCCACTTTAATTACCCACCAGTGTTCCATAACAAGGCTGTACACATTTTGGTTGCCAGCACTTGAACTAATGCCCTCTCCTAACAGTAACCAGCGATTTACAATTAAACATGGTATTGGGGAGATTCCAAGTGCTACTTAAAGGGATACTCACTATTTTATGTTCATTGTGGCTGGAGCAGTGAGGACCACCTTCTGAAACACACCAGGGGCCTTTCTGGGCCACTTTGTCAAGATTTTACCAACACTCGAGCAACATTGACTTTGCAAATTCTCGGTGGACAGTGAGAGCGTTGCTATTCTACCTTACAAGAGTTGCAAGGAGAAAGGAAGTGCTGGCCAGATCACTGGTATCTTGCTGGGGGTCCTCCATTGCGTATGTTGGTCAGTCTAGCTAAGGAATGGTTACTGAGATATTGGTAAATTCAAAGAATAACTGGTTTATTATACATAACTAAACTATGTACAGGTACCCATGACTAGATGTTATACAGCTGAAGATATGAACACTCTCCCTCTCGACTCCTCGTCGTGTGTTCTCCTACATCATCATTATGGGAGGTGCTATTTACAAAGTCCCTCACATTAACCTTTACAAACCCTTATAATGCATCCCTCGCTCTGAAGAATGGGAGGAGGAGATGAGGAGATGAGGACTGCCAGAGCAGCACCAGCTGCTGCAGGAGAGAGGGGCAAGAGGTTGAGATGCCCTTGCCCCCCACCCCCAACCCAGGCAGGTTCAAATTATGTTAATTAGGAATTAGGACCAAAATTGTGTGTTTAATCCAGACTTTCAAACAGGCGTGTCTTATTGGCACAGCACCCAGTCAGTGCCTGTTATCACCCTTTAACCAACATATTCCCCAAATATATTGGCAGAATTTTTAAAATTCTACTAATTCTCTAGATACGGGCAAAGCTGACATTTGTCGTCCTGTACTAGTTGCCCTTGGGAAGATGCTGGTGAGCTTTCTTCATGAACCACTGCAGTCTGGTATTCCCACAGTGCTGCTCTAGGTCGATGGGAAGGTCTGGGATCTTGCTCCAATATCACTGAAGAAACAGTGGGACGGTTCCAAGCCAGGACAGCGTGTGACTGGGGAAACTTGCAGATGGTAATATTCCCATGCACCTGCTGCCCTTAGTGTTCTGGGAGGGTAGAGGTCATGGGTTTGAGAGGCAAGCAGACATCCTGCTTTTTTGGAGATGATCTTACATCGTGGAACATTATTTATATCATTTGGTTTGAAAATGGGAAATTTGTTACTTGTTGTCGGTGCTTGGCATAGAATTTATAGCACAGTAACAGGCCATTCAGCCCAACTGGTCTGTGCTGGTGTTTATTGTGCACAGGAGCCTCCCTCCACCCCTCTTCATCTCACCCTGTCAACGTGTTCCTCTATTCCTTTCTCCCTCATGTGTTTATCCAGCTTCCCCTTAAATGTATCTATACCATTCACCTCAACCACTGCCTGTGGTAGTGAGCTCCACATTCTAACCACTCTCTGAGTGAAGGAAATTCTTTTTAATTCCCTATTGGATTTATTGATGACTATTTTATATTCATGGCTCCTAGTTCTGGCCTCGCTCACATGTGAGAACATCTTCTCCTCGTCTACCCCATCGAATCCTTTCATAATTTTAAAGATCTCTATCAAGTCACCCCTCAGCCTTCTCCTTTCTAAAGGAGAGAGCCCCCCCAAGCCTATTTCAGTTCTCCCTGATAGTTATAACCTCTCAGTCCTGCTTTCACCCTTATACACGTTTTAAGTGTTGCATTAGCAAGTTATACCACAGCTATGTAGCTTATTCTTTTAAAAGAGTAAAATGAGATTCCTCCTGCCCAGACTATTTATATTGTTCCTAACCTGGTTAAAATAGTCTCAGATAACTGGGGAATGATCTAGGGGTCAAGAAGCAGATCAAAGTAACCATCCCATCAGTCTCATGGAGCCAGTCTTTCTTGTGCTGGGTTTGTTGTTGTCCTTGGACCTCACAGCATTCCCGCCATCCAAGGAGGCAGGAAGAGTCCCAGGGTTCCCAGTAAGCAAATGATAATAAATATCCACAAGAAGATGCGGTCAATCACCATGGCGACGTACTTCCAGTCTTCCTTTACCTGTAAAGCAGAGAACATTATCAACCAGAAACTCCTTCGGAACTGAGGCTCATTAAACCAGGAAAGACCCTCCTTAATCACGAATTCTCTGAACACAGTTGTGGCTATGGGACCATTAGATTTGGCCTGAACACCATTGGTGAAGAAAATAACGTGAAAATTGGACAAGGGACACAGGGAACAAGTGAATAAGTTCGAACTGATCCACCAATCACTGTATAAGGGAATAATCTATTCAACTAATTCATTAATCGCTCTACCAGGGGATAATCTACACAACTAATTGCTATTGGGGAAGGTTTAAACTAACTTGGTATGGATATGGGAACCAGGAGGTCACATCTTAGGAGATACCAAGGTTCACGGATGTTAGGAGAGACAGATCACACTAGAATGGGAAATAATAAGGTATTAGGTGAGTTCAAAATAAAGGGGAGAGTAGATAAGTCTAAGTCAGGTTTACTATGTATGTATGTGAAAGTACAAAGTGGTAAACAAGATTGGTGAGTTGTGGGTGCAGGGAGCCAAGTGGTAATATGATGTGGTGGCTATAAAAGAGACCTGGCTCAAAGAAGTGCAGGACCAGGTGTTAAATATTCCTGGATACAGGAAAGATAGGAAAGGAAGGAAAGGAGGAAGGGTAGCAGTACTGAGAAGTAAGGAGAACATAGCAGTGCTGGAGAGAGAGGATGTCCCAGAGGGGTCAAGGACAGAATCTATTTGGCTAGAGCTAAGGAGCAAAAATAGTGCAATTACATTGCTCGGTGTAGTCCATAGGGCACCAAATAATAGGAGAGTTGTAGAGGAACAAATTTGCAAGGAAATTACAGACAGGTGCAAGAATAATAGAATAGTTTTAATGAGGGACTTTAATTATGCAAATATAGACTGGGATAGTGGTAGTGTAAAGGGCAGAGAGAGGCAAGAGTTAGAGTCATAGAGTCATAGAGTTTTACAGCATGGAAAGAGGCCCTTCAGCCCATCATGTCCACGCCGGCCATCAAGCCCCTATCTACTCTAATCCCATTTTCCAGCACTTGGCCCATAGCCTTGTATGCTATGGCATTTCAAGTGATCATCTAAATACTTCTTAAATGTTGTGAGGGTTCCCGCCTCTACCACCCTTTCAGGCAGTGAGTTCCAGATACCCCTACTCTCAGGGTGAAAACATTTTTCCTCAAATCCCCTCTAAACCTCCTGCCCCTTACCTTAAAGGGGGCATACCCTTTATTGACCCCTTCACTAAGGGGAAAAGTTTCTTCCTACCTACCCTATCTATGCCCCTCATAATTTTATACACCTCAATCAGGTCTCCTCTCAGCCTTCTCTGCTCTAAGGAAAACAACTCCAGCCTTTCTAGTCTCTCTTCATAGCTGAAATGCTCCAACCCAGGCAACAACTTGGTGAATCTCCTCTGTACCCTCTCCAGTGCAATCACATCCTTCCTATAGTGTAGTGACCAGAATTGCACACAGTACTCCAGATGTGGCATAACTAATGCTTTATACAGCCCGATCATAACCTCCCTGCTCTTATATTCAATACCTCAGCTAATAAAGGCAAGTATCCGATATGCCTTCTTAAGCAGCTTATCTACCTGTCCTGCTGCCTTCAAGGATCTATGGACATGTACACCAAGGTCCCTCTGATCTTCTGTACTTCCCAGGGTCCTACCATTCATCGTGTAATATCTTGCCCTGTTAGTCCTCCCAAAATGCATCACCTCATATTTTTCAGGATTAAATTCTATTTGCCACTATTCTGCCCATCTGACCAGCCCGTCTATATCATCCTGTAGTCTAAGGCTTTCCTCCTCGTTATTTACCACACCACCAATTTTCACGTCATCTGCGAACTTACTGATCATACCTCCTACATTCATGTCTAGATCATTAATGTACACTACAAACAGCAAGGGACCCAGCACTGAGTCCTGAGGTACGCCACTGGACACAGGCTTCCAGTCACAAAAACAACCTTTGACCATCACCCTCTGCCTCCTGCCACTAAGCCAAGTTTGGATCCAATTTGCCAAATTGCCCTGGGTCCCATGGGCTCTTATCTTCTTGACCAGTCTCCCACGCGAGACCTTGTCAAAAGCCTTACTGAAGTCCATGTAGACTACATCAACTACACTACCCTCATCTACATACCTAGTCACCTCCTTGAAAAATTCAATCCAAGAGTGTGTTCAGGAGAATTTTCTCCGAGGACTGGAGCATTGCAGATGTTAAACCCTTGTTCAAAAAAAGGGTGTAAGGAGAAGCCCAGCATGTAAAGGCCAGTCAGTTTCACCTCAGGTGTAGGGAAGCTTCTAAAAATGATAATTTGGTACAAACTTAACTATTACTTGGGCAAATGTGGGTTAATTAAGGAAAGCCAACATGGATTTGCTCAGGGAAAATTATGTTTAACTAACTTGCATGAGTTTTATGATGAGGCAACTGAGACAACTGATGAAATTAACGCTGTTGATCTGTTGTGCATAAGATTTCCAAAAGGCATTTGATAAAGTGCCATACAACAGACTTATGAGCAACGTTAGAGCTCATGGAATAAAAGGGACAGTAGCAACATGGATACAAAATTGGCTGAGTGACAGTAAACAGGGAGTAGTGGCTAATGGATGTTTTTTAGGCTGGAGGAAGGTTTATAGTGAGTTCCCCAGGGGCCCTCGGTAGAAGACCTACTCTTCCTGATATATATTAATGATCTAGACCTTGGTGGGGGGGACTGAGTGCAGTACTGCCCACACAGTGATGTAAGAGAGCATAGGACCTACACCCAGGACCAGTCACGTGTTGGACAAAGCCGTGTGTACCAGCAAGCATGGAGACAGCTCCTTGCTTGTGCCACTTACTGTACATTTGTAAATTGTTCCAAGAATCAATAAAGACTTACAGTTAACCCACGTATGACTATGAAAAGTTCTTCAGACCTACCGAACAGTATCCAACACCCTACAATAAATATCTGCATAAATCATTGAAGGTGGCAGAACAGGTTGAGAGAGCAGTTAATAAAGCATACAATATCCTAGACTTTATTAATAGGGGCATAGAGCACAAGAGCAAGGAATTCCTGTTAAACATGTATTAAATACTGGTTCAGCCTCAACTAGGTGTTGAGTCTAGTTCTGGGTGCCACACTTTAGGAAGGATGTGAAGGCATTAGAGAGAGTGCAGAAAAGATTCATGAGAATGGTTCCAGGGATGAGGGACTTCAGTTATGTAGATAGATTGGAGAAGTTGGAGCTGCTTTCCTTAGAGAAGGTTGAGAAGGGATTTGATCGAGGTATTCAAAATCATAAGCGGTCTGGACAGAGTAGATCGGGAGAAACTGTTCCCACTGGTGGAAGGATTGAGAATGAGAGGGCACAGATTTAAGGTAATTGGCAAAAGAAGCAATGGAGACATGAGGAGAAATTGTTTCATGCAGTGAGTGGTTAGGATCTGGAATGCAGTGCCTGAGGGTGTGGGGGGAGACAGGTTCGGTCAAGGCATACAAGAGGGAATTAGATGATTATCTGAAAAGGAAGAATGTGCAGGGTTATGTGGAGAAGGCGGGGGAGTGGCATTAGGTGAATCGCTCCTTGTAAGAGCCAGCTCAGACATGACAGGCTGAAAAGCCTCCGTCTGTGCTGTAACCATTCTGTGATTTATCACTACCAGGGATAATCAATTCAAGTAATTCACCAATCACGCCAAAGGCAACTGTGACAATATAATAACTAATGCTAAAACCCATGCAGGGTCAGCTAGGATCATTCTCTTTACTCAGAGTTTCATCCTTCATTTCATAATCATGCATTATGCTTTCAGCATCAATGTGATTACTGCTCATCAGTTGTTAATTCCAGTTGTCTGCTGGTTACTTTAGCTCTTTTAAATCTCTTTTCCCACTGAAACACCTTTGATATTACGTTGAATGCATTGCCCTCAAATAAATCCAACAAGGAACTTAGGAGGAACTTTTTTACCCCGTGAATGATGAGAATATGAAGCTCAATACCACAAGGAATGGTTGAGATGAAGAAAGATGGGAAGAGACTCATGTTGGATACAAACACCAGCATGGACCACTTGGGCCGAATAGCCTGTAAATACTATGCAAAACTTTGTAGTACATCATGATATGATTCTCAAACTCTGCTTTTAGCTTTGAGAAGTACAGACATTGCACATGTCTGAGTCAAACTGCAGGAAGCGAACACAGGGATAACTGGCTAGTAGCACGGTATTCTGGTTATCAGCCTGCTCACATTACAGTTACAACAAAGCAACAAGCTATCTGAACTTCTTTGACAAAGCCAATCAGTACTGAAACGAGCATCCAAAAACTGACATCAAAAGGTCATTGTCTAAGGTTTTGTTCAAGTAGAGGCTAAGTGACAAATATGATCCGATATAAAATATAACTGTGCAAAGATACTGTTTGGGTCAGTTTACTATTTCTGGAGATTGGGTAATGCATATGCTCTCTGCTGCACCAGGTTTTCTGATAGCTCACCATATTTGGTTTAGGAAATGGTTCAGTCCCTACTGGAGGACATAGTGAGGTCAGTTGATTTTTGCCTGCTAGTGACAATTGTCTCTCTCTAATACATTATTATTTGCTCAATGTGCCCTAAATATACAATCCAACTGCTGTAAGATATTCAATATATCTTTCATCTGTTCAGCATACCATCTCCCTCAACCATGTCCACCTACCCCACACCTCTTCTGTCCCACTTCGAGTCTCAACTAACTAGCTGATGTTGTTTGTTGCAAAAAGGGGACAAGAATTTCCCTCGTAAATATGAATTGGAGTGTTATCCAGACACAACATCAGGTCTCATTACAGTGACTCCCACTGAAACCTATTCTTTCCCTCAGACGTTAAGAGGAACTCCTCACCTCCTTCAAGTTCCTCTTCCTTCTTCAACTAGTGGGCTTTGATAGACTACGAACCTAAATGTCTCAGTTGGTACTCTCGCCTCTGAGTCAAAGGGTTGTGGTTGCAAGCCTTGCTCTAGAGACTTGAGCACATAAAATCAGGCTGACTGTCTCAGTGGTATACTGAGGGGGTCTTTTCGATGGGATAGTAGAGCAGCTGGACCCTGGTCTCTCAGGTGGATGGTAAAAGACCCAGTAGCACTATTTTGAAAAAGAGCAGGGGAGTTCTCCCTGATATTCTGGCCGATATTTATCCCTCAATCAACGTCACTTAAAAAGCCAAACACTGCCATTTCTGGAAATCCAAAATAAAACAGGAAATGCTGGAAATACCCAGCAGGTCTGGCAGCATTGGCGGATAGAGGAGCAGAGTTAATAGCTGGAATTTTCCAGCATCTCCCCCACCCCCATGGCGGGGCTGGTGAGCCATTGAAATCTCCGTTCACATCAGCCGGACCAAACGATCCCACCAGCGTGAAAGGCTGGAGAGATCCAGCCAATGTTTCAGATCTGCAACCTTACATCTGTATTTTTATCACTAAACCATTAGCTCATTGATCACTTTGCTACCATGTTTCCTACATTACTATAGTGGCTACACTCCACTGGCTGTGGAATCTTTGAGGCTGTGAAAGATGCTATTGCAAGTCTTCCTTTCTTTACTGTCATTTACTATTGGAGCAAGTGGGTTATGAATAGGCTGCACAGGACATAACCTCACTTTGGACTTTCAAGGTGACGTCAAATGATCAACCTGGAAACTTAAGATCAATCACTGAAACTGCTGAGATTTAGCAGGGCAATGGAAACCAGCAAGTTTGCAAGTCTGAAACTTGATCCAGCTCCAAGTTTATCAGCTCAGCTTTGTATTTCTCAAAGGACATGGTAATCTTTGTGCAAGCTTCCTTCGGCCCCAGAGTAAGACATTAAAGCCTGATTATGTCTAAGCTTAATCAAATCAGCCATTCTCTCATTTTCCAAACTCCTCGATAAACATCCCCCGCCTATATGTTCGGCACTAGCAAGGGGAACAAAATACGAGCTAGACAATTAAAAATTCCTAACAGGATTAACATCTGAGGAACTGGCTTAAATGCTGTCCCTTTTAAAATGACATTTTCCATAATTGCTTTGCAGATCCCTCAGGAACAGATTAAGAGTCAATTTATCAGACATCATACTTGCTCCAGTTCCATTGAATAGGTTTAGCGTAAATGATGTCCTTCAGAACTAAAATGCCAACCTTCATGAGCTTGCATGTAACGGAACATTTTGTAACCAAGTTCATTCTCCCTGACACTCTTGGACTGACGAAGGAGAGATGACAAGTTGACATGAGCATTGCTTTGAGAGCATTTTCATTTATGGGACATGAAATCACCTGTTAATCTGAGTTAAATCAAAGAATACAGTGTCCTTTTACTCAATCGAGCAATATATTGAAATAAAACAGGTGATTTCCCTCACGCCTCCTCCCGTTCTGCTACCATAACTAGCAGGAATGCAGCAGAAACCCCATTCACGTGTGTTATAATACAAATCAGGAGGGAACTCAGGGAACACCAATGAATGGCAGAGGTGCTGAGTGACCTACTCCTGTTCCTAACTCCTATGTTCTTATGAAACTCAGCCAGAGTTACAGGGACAAAAATGGGTCATAGTAGGAATGAACCCTCTCCCAACAAAGCTGACTAATTGATAGAAAGGGAAAGAACTTGCATTTACATCGCACCTTTCATGATGTCGGGGTATCTTAAAGTGCTTTAAAGCCAATGAAGTAACCACTGTTGTAATGTAGGAAATGCAGCAAGATCCCACAATCAGAAATGTGATAATGACCAGGTTATCTGTTTATTCATGATGGATATTGGGCATCTCCAATAAGACAGAATGCTAAATATGGAGGTACACCAGCATGCAGGGATCCCCATCATGTTTGCTTTTTTGAGTTAGCGGTGCTCTGTTGACTGGATCATGTGAGCTAAATGGATGACAACCACATTCCCAAGGACATGCTCTATGGCAAGCTGCCTTTCGGCATAAGAAGGATGTTTGCCAGTGAGACTTCAGGTTGCCCAGGACTGGAGTCAATCCATGTGAAGTCCTGAGTGCTGATCGAAGTGCCAGGCGATCAGGAAGGGCATGGAAAAGGCAGAGGACAAGAGAAATGACCAGATGGCGGGAAAGAGAGCCCGCTGGAAAGAAAAAAACATCAGTCGACCTCGGGCCAATGCTATTCATCTGTGTCAGCAGTGGAAGAGACAGCTACTCACGAATCAGCCTCTACAGCCACAACAGGCAATGCTCAATCCAGCAGTGACACACACACCCTGGGCACAGACCATTGTCTCTTGAGACAGGTGTAGACCAATAGATTTGTTTATTATTGATATAGGCTGAGCGATAAATATTGGCCAGGATAACAAAGAGAACTTCTCTGCTCTTCTTCAAATAGTGGCCACTGGATCATTTACACCCACCTGAGAGAGCAGACAGGGTCTAGCTTTAAGCTCCAGCTGTAAGACAGTGCAACAATCCATCAGAACTGCACTGAGTGTCAGCCTGGATCATGTGTTCAGTTCTCTGGAGTGGTGAAACAGATGAGTTTATCCTCCACATGAGTTTCCTCCCACCCCATCAACATATCCTCGTGGTCCTTTCTTCCTCATGTGTTTATCTAGCCTGCCCGAAATGCATCCATGCTACGCACCTCAACCATTCTCTGTGGTAGTGAGTTCCACATTCTAACTGCTCTCTGTGTAAAAAAGTTTCTCTTGAATTCCCTATTGGTTTTATCAGTGATTATCTTATATTTATGGCCCTTTACTTTTAACAATTTTTGAAAGCGTACCCCAAAATCCCTTTGCTCATCCACCACATTCAGACCACATTTAGACTCTTGTGTTCTAAAGTGTATATGACCTCCTTATTCTCCCTACTGAATGAGTTATCTCACACTATTAATGAAATTAATTTGCCATTTACACTTTATTCTATATATTTCTACCTTGCTGCGTTACTTTGTTTACAACAAAGTTAGATTAGAAACTAGATGAGAAGAAACATGTTTGAATCTAAGTCAACATCTAAATTCAATAGCGATACTACTTACTAAGAAATCAGCATCCTCTGCACGTAAGTGGTTAGCAATGTATTGGACACCTTCAATTGCCAACTTCATGGCTGGGGTTAGTGTTACTTTCTGCTGCTGTCTGGGATTCACTACTTTAGAATCTCGCTTTGTGCCTGAGGCTGCTCTCTTCACTTTGTTCCCACATTTGATTTTGTAAGGAGATGAAGCTGGCTGGGTGGGATTTCCATTCTTATGGCGTTGTTGAATGACCATGGACATGGAATGCCCATTGGAATGGGGTGGATCCTCGTGCAGATGGCTGTATTGGATACTGCAGGACCCACATTGGGCATTGGTCTGGTGTGGGTCCTCCTGCCCATCAGAATATTGAAGACTCAATGACCTCCCTTTGGAGCGAGAGCTGGGCTGTTCCTTGGTGTGACGGTGAGGAAGGTTGGTGGGTGAAGAGTATGGACAGCTAGCTTGTATCTGGTCCTCCTGTAAAATGCTGTATTGGCTAGACAGTGATCTGCAAAGTGCTTCGGGCTTCCCCTGGTCTTCCTGAAGATAACGTTGAGTCACCAATGATTTGTCAGTATTTGATTGCTTGTCTGATCCTCGGGCAAAATGGTTTTGCTCAGTCTCAGCTTCAGCAGGGCAGGTTGAAGAGCTCAATGCTTCGTGCATTGACATAATCAGTTTATTACCGTTTTTTTTCACAGCAGCGGGTCGTTGCATGAAGAGAATGTGGGGAATGACATCCAGGAAGAACTTGCATACCCAGGCTGGCATGATATGTGTGTGGGGGGAACGATGGTGAACATTCAACACAAAGACTGTGATAACAATGGACAGAGTGACGAATATCATAGTGAAGAGAAGATATTCCCCAATCAGGGGGATGACAAGAGATGTGGAAGGAATGATCTCTGTTATAAGAAGGAGGAAGACAGTCAGTGAAAGCAACACAGAGATGCAAAGTGTGATCTTTTCACCGCAGTCTGAGGGGAGGTAAAAGACCAACACCGTTAAACATGATATAAGCAAACAGGGAATTATGAGGTTAATAGTGTAGAACAGAGGGAGTCGTCTTATCAGGAAGGAATAGGTAATGTCTGAGTAGACTTCTTTACAACATTCATACTTTTTAATGTTGTAATTCCCAACTGCGCTGATAATGACCCATTCTCCACTTTCCCAGTAATCCTGTTGGTCAACATGTTTATCCATTCTCATCAGGTCTATCTTGGCCTTGTCAAAGGTCCATGATCCAAATTTCATGGTACAGTTCTGCTGGTCAAAGGGAAAGAAGGTCACATCAATACTACAGGAACTCTTGTAGATGGCTGGAGGAGTCCATTTGATCCTGCCGCTGTAGAACAGGTGAGCCTTCGTCAAGTGGGTGATGGCAAAGTCTCCATCAGCACTACAAGGAGAGGAAGAAATGAAGATATTTCAGAAGGTTGCAGCATTCTGAATGTATACAGCACCTTTCCTGTAACAATTCCCCCAGATGCTTCACAAAGCAAGCAACAGAACATAAGGGAAATGTTTGGGCAGGGTGAAAATTAGCCCAGTCAAACAGCTACACAGATCACATAAAATATTGGCCATTTGACTCAACCAGTCCCAGTTGGTGTTTATCCTCCAAACAAGCAGCATCCCAATTCCGTATGCTTGCTCTGTTCGCATATTCCACATTTTAGGAACAAGGTGACATTAGGGCCAGGTGGAGGCCATTCAGCCCCTTGAGCCTGTCCTACCATTCAATTACTCAAAGGAATACAAGCCAAGTTATTGCAGCCTGTCCTTTTAATTTGACCCTCAAAGCCCTGCTACCATTCCAGGGAATTATCGAATTGTTTTTTGTCCTTAAGTAAAATTGTGTTTTTAGCTAATTATAGTCATAGAATTACACATCCAGAAAGAGACTATTGAGCCCATTGTGACTGCTGGATTCCTGAAAGCTATACAATTAGTCCCGTTCCCCTTGATCCTTCCCCATGACTCTATTTTTTTTACCTTTTTCAAGTATTTATCCAATTCCCTATTGAAGTAGTTCCTCTGCCCTTTCAGGTAGATCACGACAACTTGCTGAGTTAAAGAACTGATTTGTAATAAATCACATGTGAACAGATTTATTTCTGTAATGTTAATGTTTGTTTCTGTGTCAGGATAGATGTGCTGCAAATCAGCCAGTCCAGGGAGCAGGCAGTTCTCTGGATCAGATGGTAGGAAAGGTTTAAAGGTTCGGTGGTCCTTTAGGAAATCACCAGGCCATTTAGAGGTTTCATGTTGAGCTGAATATTTAGATATGAGAATTGTAGCCAGGTACCCAGATACATAGAATTACACAGAATCTACAGAATAGAAACAGGCCATTTCGCCCAACTGGTCTCTGCTGGTGTTTATGCTCCACATGGGCCTCCTCCCACCCCCTCTTCATCTCACCCTATCAGCACCCCCTCCTGTTCCTTACCCCCCCCCACCCACCAGCATAATTACCATGATATTACATAACTTCCCCTTAAATGTATCTATTCTTTCTACCTCAACTACTCCTGTACAGTGAGTTCACAGTCTAACCACTCTCTGGGTAAAGACGCTTTTTCTTAATTCCCTATTAGGCTTTTTAGTGATTATCTTATATTTATTGACCTAAGTTGTGGTCTCACCCATAGATTGAAACATCTTCGCTATGTCAACCCAATCAAACCCTTTCATATATTCTTAAAGGTCTTGATCAGGTTACCCTTAACCTTCTCTTTTCTCGAGAAAAGATCCTCAGACTGCAATGATTCCTCTCAGTTCTAGTATCTTCTTTGGAAATCTTCTTTGTACCTTATCCAGTGCCTCTACGTCTTTACTTATAACAAGGAGACTGGAAATGTGCACAGAACTCCAAGTGTGGTCTAACCAAGGTTTGATACAAGCTTAATAAAGCTCCCTGTCTTTCAGTTCTGTTCTTTTAGCCATGAACTCCAGTGTTCTCTATGCTTTGTGTTATGACCTTATTAACCTGCATCACTACTTTTAGGGATTTACATAGCCCAATAATTGACAGTGAACAAGGCCAATAAATTCACTTGTTGTATAGAACAATATCAGGCCTCCAGAGGAGCTCCGACGGAACTCTGATCGATGTCACATTCCCGTATTCCAAAGGGTTCCAGCGAAGCTTAAAATCATGCCATTCCTGAAAATCAAGAGGAGAAAAAAAAGAGAAGAGGCATTTCACGGAAACTAGTGAAAGAAAAATAACTGAAGATCGTGCTTGACCAAAACTCGAACAGACCTGCTTAATCCAGACATTAGTCGTCATCATTTGATTCTTTTCATCCTGTGTGGAAGGGAAGATAGGTCACATTTTAAAAACAGCAGTGAATATTAAATCAGAACTAAGTACAACAAAAGCAACTTATATTTATACAGTACTTTTAACATAATGAAACATCCCAAAGCGCGTTCACAGGAGCATTATAAAACAAAGCATGACACTGAGTCACAGTAAAGAGATATAATGTCAGGTGACCAAAAGCTTGCTTAAAAGGGCAACTTTAAGGAGGAAAGTGATGTATAGAAGGCAGAGAGGCGTAGGGAGGGAATTCCAGATTTTGGGGCCTAGGCAACTGAAGGCACGGCCGCCAATGGTAGAGCAATTATAATTGGGAATGTGCCAGAGGTCAGAATGAGAGGAATGCAGATATCTTGGAGGGTTGTGGGGCTGGAGAAGATTGTGGAGGTAGGGAAGACAAGGCCTCGGAGGAGATTTGCAAACAAGAATGAGAATTTCAAAAAAGTCATTGCTTGACCCTGAACCGCTGTCAGTCAGTGAACACAGGGCTGATGGGGAACAGGACTTGCTCCGAATACAGACATGGGCAGCAGAGTTTTGGATGATCTCAAGTTTACAGAGGGCAGAATGTGGGAGAGCAGCCAGGATTGTGCTGGAACAGTCGAGTTTGGAGGCAACAAATGCAAGGATGAGGGTTTCAGCAGCGGATGAGCTGAGATGGGGCAAAGTTAAGTGATGTTACAGGGATGGAAGGAGACAGTCTTAGTGCTGGTGTGAATATGAAGTCAGAAGCTCACCTTGGGATCAAATATGACACCACGGTTGCAAACAGACTGACTTAATTTCAGAATGCTTGCCAAGGAGAGTGATGGAACGGAGTTTGGAGCAGGGGCCAAAAACAATGACTTCAGTCTTCCCAATATTTAACTGGAGAATATTTCTGCTCATCCAGTACTGGATGTCGGATAAGCAGACGGATAATTTAGCAACAGTGGAGGAGTTGAGAGAGGTGGTGGTGAGGTAGAGCTGGGTGGCATTAATGATGTTGCCGAGGCCAGAATGTAAATGAGAAATAGAAGGGGGGCAAGGACAGATCCTTGGGAGACACAAGCGGTAACAGTGCAGGCACAGGCAGAGAAGCCATTGCAAAGTGATTCTCTGGCTAGGATTAGATGGATAAGAATGGAACCGCTTGAGAGCAGGTCCCACCCGGCTGGACGACAGTGGAGAGGTGCCAGAGGAGGATAGTGCGGTCGACCGTGTCAAAGGCTGCAGACAGGTCAAGAAGGAAGAGTTTGCAGAAGCTTTTTCAAAAAGCTCTCCTATACCGTCACTGAGGGAATTTCTTGAACATTCCTTAAGCAAAATATGAAATCTGTTGAGGCATTTTATCTTTTTCACACTCTTGCCTCTGAGTCAGAAGGTTGTAGTCAGCATTGGAACAAGAATCATGGAGCTGAAAGGCTAGAGCCTAACACTCTGCACCATCCAGCACCAACACAATGAACATTAAGGCAGATTAACAATAAAACATGATGTGAAATATAATGAGATGAGAAGCTCCAATATTTACATTTAGTGCAATAGACTGAATTAAAAGTTCAGCCCAGTATAACACAGACATAGGTGATAACCCTGGTACTCTCAGAGTACATACATACGAACATATGAACATACGAATAAGGAGCAGGAGTAGGCCATTGGGCCCCTCGAGCCTGTTCCACCATTTGATAAGATCATGGCTGATCTGATTATGGCCTCAACTCCACTTTGCTGTCTACCCCCTCGTATCCTTTGACTCCCTTGTCAATCAAGATTCAATGGCCCAGCCTCTACTGCTCTCAGGGGAAGAGAATCCCACAGACTAACTATTCTCTGAGAGAAAAGAATTTCTCCTCATCCCCATCTTAAATGGGAGACTTCTTATTTTTAAATGGTGTCCCCTCGTTCTAGTTTCTCTCACAAGGGGAAACATCCTCTCAGCATCCACCCTGTTAAGATCCCTCAGGATCCTGTATGAGTCAGTAAGTCACAGGCAAGGAGTCTGTCCTTTGAAATAGCCACAAGGGAAGTTGTTTGAGATCAAACATAAATGGAAAATCATGGGGAACTTTAAATTGACATGTACATGTAGGCTTACAGTTGATGTTGGCTCAGGATGGAGTGTCTTGAATGACCTTTGCTTGTCGTTGACTTTATGGGCAGAATTTTGCCCTTGGTGGGGGTGCTCGGTGGGGGTGGGCGGGAAGATGACTGCCGTCCGCGTTCGGCACCAGACTACGATTTCACACTGGCGGGCCAATTAAGGCCCACCCAGCGTGAGATGTGAGCGGCAGAGCTGAGCGCTGCCCATGCGGGGTGGGGGGGAGAGGAGGGCGAGTGGGCCGAGCACAAACTTTCCGCATGCGCACGAGTGAGCGCTTCATAATCTCCCTGAGGTACAGAGCTGCCTCACGGAGATGAAGAGATATGAAAAGATATGTAATGAAACGTGTCCCCTCAAGTGACTCTGTCAGGGACATGTTATTAATGAAAAATTAAAGTTTTTATTTTATTTTTATTTGCTTTTGGAAACCTCATCCCGCCCGTGAATGAGGTTTCCAAAAAAATGCAAAGGCCACTTGGTCTTCTCGGCAAACTTTTTGCCAGCGAAAAATTTAATTTAAGCGATAACTTGATGGTCTTAACAGGGCCTGTAATTGTCGGTGGGTGGGCTGCCAGCTCTGGCGCGCGCCCACCGACTGAACTATCGCACAGCAGCACATTAACGTTGGCATTTCAACTGACGTCAATGCGCATCATTACAAACTTGAGCAGGCCGGGCGCGCTCCTGCCCATCGAGCGAAAATTTCTGCTCGATGTTACATATCTCACTTTGGAATGAAGCAGCATTGTTCCCACCTTACATAACTTTTAAATGGTAACTCCCTCCATACACCTTAACACAATATCACTCTGGGTTGTGCAGTGCCTTAGACGAAGCATTCAAGTTTGGTTAACAAAATTGAAAATGTGAAACGACCTTGGCCACAGCCTCTAGTTGCTGCCACGTACCACATCTACGAGTTGTGCAATCGACAGTCCAAAGTGGACAAGGACTGCATCAGAAGAGTTGACGACAGGTCGGGACAATTTGTTGTAACCAGTGAAGAGAGTTTTCAGGAGTCGCTCCTCACCTTGGGCCCGAGATTCCACCTTACAACAAACTGAAAAGATACAGGAAAGATCAATCATTACAGGAGAATTCGCAAACGTGACCTCAACTTTGCTCGGGGCATAGGACATAGGCTAGGTGTTTGCTAAGAATCTAAGTACTTTGAAGGGGTAATAAAACTTTCTTTTCCACCCTCTCCTCTGTCTCTTGCAACATCCCCCCCCCCCGCCGCCCCCCCCCCCCCCCCCCCCCCCCCCCACCCCCATCCCCCTCCCCAACAGAGCAAATACCTATTGAGAGAAATGATGTCTTATCATGTTACTCAGAAACATCCCAATGTACTTCACGGACAGTAAGGTAATCATGTTATGACAGCAAGAAAAGGGAAGAGTGTCCAACTAATGGGCAACACGAACATGATGCCCAAATGGCCTGCTTCTGTGCTGTATGATTCTATGACTGACCACCAGCAATGGAGATCCATATGAGGGCTGCTCTCTTAGGCTAAAGGACTTGCCTGCTGAGAAGGTGAAGGTGTACTACTGCTCCATTTTTTTCCCTCCTTATTTTCATTTGGAGCTGGCCCTTTGCTTAGTGATGACATTTCTATCTCTGGTAAAGGAATTGAGCCCTACTCCAGACAGTCCTGCTGATTGGAAATGATAATCTGGTCTCTAAATGCTGGGCTAACACCCAGCAGGGTATTTGTTGCCCGGGTAGAGTATCCGTTGAGTCTGAGTTAGAAGGTTGGGTTCAGACCTCAATTCTAGTCCCAGCTATTGGGGCTGGCACTTTCGCTCTGAATACTGCCTTGAGGTCCAGCAGCAAGGCTTGTGCCCAGTGGATATGTGTTCCCTGCCCCCTATTGTAAAGGGTGAGTAGAGCTCTTCAGCTTTGGTTGTAGCTCTCCTGGGAGAAGGAACATTCAAGGTGAAAACTATTATTGGGTCAGTTGATAATTTTAAATTTGACATTGATAGTTTTGTGTTATCAAGGGTATTAAGGGATATGGGGCAAAGTCAGATATATGGAGTTAGGTCACAGATCAACCATGATCTCATTGAATAGTGAAACAGGTTTGAGGAGCTAAATGGCCTCCTGCTGTTCCTGTGTTCCTACGATGAAGGAAACCACCTCAGCTACTCTCCCCTAGTAAGTAGCTTAGAAATCTCGTGTGTGAGACTAGAGTTAGGGCCTGTCCTCAGGGAAAAACACAATGTATTGGCATTCTTAAATCCCTTAATGGCCTTTCTCCTTCCTATTCCTGTAACCATGTCCAATGCTGCAACCTGAGAATGCTCCTCACCCTCCAAATCTGGCTCCTTGTGCATTATCTCACTAGAATTCTTTCACTAAAAGCCTCCACCTCTTGTCCTTTAAGATCATAACATCATAAAAATAGGAACATGAGCAGGCCAACTGGTCCATTGAGGCTGCTCCGCCATTTGGTAAGATCATGACTGGTCTGATTGTGGCCTCAGCTCCACTTTGCTGCCTGCCCCCCTAACCTTGACTCCCTTATTAATCAAAAATCTGTCTAGCTAAGCTTTGAATGACCCAGCCTCCATTGCTCTCCGGGGAAGAAAATTCCAAAGTCTAACAACCCTCTGAAAGAAAAAAAATTCCTCATTTCCACCTTAAATAGGAGGCACCTTATTTTTAAGCTGTGCCCCCTGGCTCTAGACTCTCCCACAAGGGGAAACATCCTCCCAGCATCCACCCTCAGGATCTTTATGTTTCAATGAGACCACCTCTCATTCTTCTAAACTCCAGTGAGTACAGACACAACCTGCTCAACCTTTCCTCATAAGACAAACCCCATATTCCAGCATCCAACTGAGTGAACCCTCTCTGAGATGCTTCCAATGCAGTTATGTCCTTGTTTGAATGAGGAGACCAAAATCCTTCACAGTACTCCAAATGTGGTCTCACTAAAAGGCCCCGTACAGCTGGAGTAACACTTCCCTATTTTTTTCATTCTATCCCCCTTGCAATAAAGGGCATCATTCCAATTGCCTTCCAATTACTTGCTGGACTTGCATGCTGACATTTTGTGTTTCATGTACAAGAACACCCAGTTACTACTTAGAACCCAACTCTTTGACCAAATTATTGGTTACACCCACCTAGCATTACTTTTTCTGGCTTAATGTCCAATTTTCTCACTATATCCCTCTGTGGGGCCATGGATTTTTTTTTGAGTTGTTGCTCTTTTTGTGAAATATTTACACTGGGTTGTGGTTCCATGGACATCCCACTATCGCACTGAGTGACAGCAGGTTATTGAACCATAATAAAGGTAAAAAAAACCTTTAAAAACTCAGCACAGGCCGGGGGGTGGCCTTACCTGTGTGACTCAGTACCACATCGCAAGGTGTACTCACCAATTCAACCACCGGGAGCCCTGGAGAATGATTGATTTTTAAAAAAATCCTAATCCCAATTCAAAATAATATCAAAGAAAAACTTTCATTTATATATGCACCAAGGGATGTCGGGTCACGGTTAAATTGGAGACAAGGGGTGAGCCAAGCCCAAGACTCGCTCCTCCAGAGCCGGTCTCCAGTTTCCTGTCGGTGTATCCGCTGGCTGCTGCCTAAGGGTCACTATGCCGAACGTGTTGGCCGCTGTGCTCGAGTACCTGACGGCCGGGACCCTCGAGCTGGCCGGCAACAAGAAGCATCATCCACCCCCGCCACCTGCAGCTCGCCATCCGCCACGAGGAGGCGCTCAACAAGCTGCTGGGAGGGGTCGCCCTAGTCCAGGGTAGGGGTCCTGCCCAACATCCAAGGCTGTGCCGCTGCCCAAGAAAACCGGGCACCCCAAACGCGGTTTACGCCTGAAGGGGTGAGATCAGTAAAAGATCAAATCACAATCTCACATCTGTTTTCGGTGTGATAGTT